>NC_134859.1:103348750-104050000 GCF_049852395.1 Peromyscus maniculatus bairdii
TAGATTACAGGAGTTAGCCGCCATGGAGATTTCATTCGCACTCAACCTGGAAGCCCTTCAGTGATGTGTTTGCTAAAGTTATACGACTGTGTGCCAGGTACCTTTCTAGTGCTTGGAAAATGGCAGTCACGAAAATGCAGGTAATTTCCTGCTCGTACAAAGCTTAGATACCGTGGAGGGAAGCTGGCATCCCATGAACACACAAAAACATACGGCAAGCAGAGATCAGTACTCTGAAAAGGAAAAGAAAAGGCTGGCCTTAAGGAGAATGGGGGGGGTATGTTAGGTCAGAGGTCGGGAGAGTGCTCTCAGAGAAGGGGACATCTTGGGTGTGGAAAACTCCTGGGGAAGGTAGCAATGGCTGTAGGAACAACTGCTGCAAGGTTCCTGAAACAGGACCCTCTGGGTATGTTAGCAAAACAGAAAATGAGCCCGTGGGTGGGAACACGAGGAGGAACACGTTGGAGGGCAGCAGAAGTGTGGAAACACAGCAGGGCCGCGGGGCTGTGTGAGAGACTATCCTCCAAGATGACGATGCCTCGGGTACCCACAACTCCCTGAGTGGCCCTCTCCTGCCCGCTGTAGGGATTGTTCTGCATCCAATGACATGAGTGTAACTTCCTATAGATTCTACAATACCTTGAAGGATGTTCTCAAGGGAGCCAGTAGCTCTGTCCGGAGGGGCCATGAGAAGGGGAACAGAGGCATCCCGTCATCCAACCGCATTCGATTTTCAGGGCACCTGGCTTTTCAGGCTTCAACAAGCTTTCAGACGGGAGCTGGAGAGATGACTCAGTGGCTGGTACTTACAGCTCTTATAGAAAATGCAGGTTCGCTTCCCAGCACCCACCCTGGGTGGCTCACAACTTCCTGGAACTCCAGTTCCGAGGGATCTGATGCCCCCTTCTGACCACTTCAGGTTCCTGCATACATGGGGTACACACACATAAAATAAATCTTTTATTTTTTAATTTTCAGGAAAAGCTTTCAAATAACTATATCCCTGCTAGCATCTTTTTATTGTTCAGCTTTTGTTTTGAGACAGGGTCTCATGTAGCCCAGGCTGGACTCAAATTCCCTAGACAGCTGAGGCTGGCCTTGAATTTCTGATCTTCCTATTTTTTCCTGGGGAATGCTGGGATTACAGGCGTGGGCCACCACGTGTGTGGGTGGGAGTGTGCACGTGGAGCACGTGGAGGCCAGAGGACAACCTCAGGTGTCATTTGTTTCTCTTTTTTTTTGGACAAGGTTTCTCAACACCCTGGAACTCAACCTAGCAGGCTAGACTGACTGGTTGGCCCGGAGTCCTGGGGCTCCAGCTGTCTCTGCCTCCTCGGTACAGGGATTATAAACACACCACTACACCTGGATTTTTGTATCTTGTTACTTTTTTTTAATGACTGAAGGGAAGGAACTCAAGATGTCACGTTTCAGCTTCAGGGCTGCGTGCTCCCAGTGCCGTTTGTGCAAAGCGGAGGACTGGAAGGAGCTCTCCAGGGAAGAAGGGACGAGTGTGGCTTCCACGCAAAGGTTGGGGCTGCTTAGGAGAGACATGCGCGTGGAGGTGTCAGATGAGCAGGTGGACAAAGTGAAAACCGGAGCTTTAGGAGAGAACACAAGACTCGTGAATATGGGGCTCATCACCTTAAGACCAAGAACTAGAAACAAGATGGGGTGGCTCACACCTGTAATCCTGGCACTTAGAAAGCTGAGGCAGGAGGATTGCCATGAATCTGAAGCCAGCTTGGTCTACAAAGTGAGTTCTAGGCTAGTGTAGGCTACAGAGTGAGACCCTGTCTCCAAAATAAACAACAACAACAAAAGAGAGTGGATTTAGTTAGAGAGGTGATAGCAGACGGGAGACCCCAGATGCACTCACAGCTTGGAGCGGATCACAGCATGTGAGGATGACCACAGGACGGGCTGGTGAGTGGTGCTGAGGAGTCAGAGCCTGTGCCAGCAATGGCGACCTGAATTCAAGCCCTAGAACTCTTGTTTTTGTTTTGTTTTGTTTTTTAAAGGTGGATATGATGGAGTGTGCTTATAACCGTGGCAATGGTGGGGAGGTAGAGGCAAGCAGATGCCCTGGACTCTCTGGCCAGCCAGTGTCGCCTACTTGGTGAGCTCCAGGCCAGTAAGAGACCTTGTCAAAAAAAGAAAAACAAATGAAACCAAACCTGGATGGTGCTTGAGGAAGGAAGGAACGTGAAAGGTTCTCTGCCCTCTACTCACAGGCACAGACACTTCTGCACCTACACACATACAGCAAACACACGTAAACAAAATTCTGTAACTGGAGAGATGGCTCAGTGGTTAAGATAGTGATTGCCGGGGCTGGAGAGATGGCTCAGCAGTTAAGAGCACTGACTGCTCTTCCTGAGGACCTGGGTTCAATTCCCAGCAACCACATGGCAGCGTCACAACTGTCTGTAACTCCAGTGTCAGGGGATCTGACACCTTCACATCAATGTACAAAAAATAAATTTAAATAAATTATACTTAAAAAAAAGATAGTGATTGCCCTTGCAAAGGATCCAGGTTCAGTTCTCAGCAGTTCTTTTCTAGACAGAAAACCCGTCTAGAACCCGCCCCCCCCCCCCCAAAAAAAAGAACTTGAAGCAAGGTCTCACTCTGTAGCCCTGCTTGGCTTAGCACTTCCTGTATTACCCAAGCTTGTCGTGAATTTATGGCAATACTGCCTCAGTTTCCCATGTGATGGAATTACAGGTATACATCAGTACACCCAACAGAGGAAAGTCTTTTCTAAGAGGGAGAGGAGCAAGCTGTCTTAGTTAGGGGTTCTATTGCTGAGATGAAACACCATGACCAACAGCAATTTGGGGAGGAAAGGGGTTATTCAGCTTACACTTCAGGTAACCGTCCATCACCAAAGGAAGTCAGGGCAGGGACCTAGAGGCAGGAGCTAATGCAAAGGCCGTGGAGAGATGCTGCTGACTGGCTTGCCCCCACCCCTTGCCCTGCAGGTCTGCCCACAGCCCAGTCTTACGGACACACTTTCTCTATTAAAATTCCCTCCTCCCATGAGGCTCTGTCTTGCCAGCTGCCCCCACCCCCAAAAAAAATAATGGTTTTGGTTGCAGGAACTATAGCTGTCACCCTGCATGGACCAGATGCCTCACTGACAAAGAGCACTCCATGCAGGATGTTTTATTATTCCTTTGATGTCTTCCATCCTGTTTTGACTAGCATGGCTCCCTTTACAGATGAGTCAGTGTTCTGCTGGACTGGAAGGAAGCTGGCTACCTCTTCCAATCAACATACCTGCCAGGTTAGAGCAGCTGAGCCTTAGAGGACCCACGTTTGGTGGCAACTATGCAGAAACAGCTCCCGTAGCACAGGGGAATCCCTCCGATTTTTTTTCTTTCTTTCTAAAGAATTCTCTGGAGGGTCTTAGGTTCTTTTTTTTTTTTTTTGGTTTTTCGAGACAGGATTTCTTTGTGTAGCTTTGCGCCTTTCCTGGAACTCACTCTGTGGCCCAGGCTGGCCTTGAACTCACAGAGATCCGCCTGGCTCTGCCTCCCGAGTGCTGGGATTAAAGGCGTGCGCCACCACCGCCCGGTGGGGTCTTAGGTTCCTTTTTTTTTTTTTTTAAGATTTATTTATTTATTATATATACAGTGTTTTGTCTACATGTATGCACGCAGACCAGAAGAGAGCGCTAGATCTCATTATAGATGGTTGTGAGCCACCATGTGGTTGCCGGGAATTGAACTCAGGACCTCTGGAAGAGCAGCCAGTGCTCTTAACCTCTGAGCCATCTCTCCAGCCCGGGGTCTTAGGTTCTTATGGCAGTTGCTGGTTCACAGAAAAATTGGCTGCTTTCAGAGGCTCCCACAACCCCACAGGTGCAGTTACTGATCCAACAGTATTGATCGAGATACAGAACACATCCCTGTATCTCTTTTCAATGAACCAGCTGCCCAAAGAAGGGGCCTAAGTGGCCACTGTTGGAGAATATTAATTTAACTGTGTAAGGTGTGTTACATTTGTTTACGCTGCAGAATATTACTTAACTGTGTGAAGGCATGCTACTTTTGTTTATGCTGTATTTGTCTAACAGTGTGAGGCTCTGTGGTTAACTATGTAAAGATGTGTTGCATTTGTTTCACTTGCCTGCCTAAGGCACCTGACTGGTCTAATAAAGAGCTGAACGGCCAATAGCTGGGTAGAGAGAGGATAGGCAGGGCTCAAGAAATCTAGAGAATAAACAGGAGGAGAAATCTAGGCTTGAGAGAGAAGAGAGAGAACAAGAGAAGAAGAAAGGAGAGAAGGAGGGAGACACCGGGGGCCAGAAGCCAGGTAGGCTCCAGCCAGACGTGGAGACGCAGTGGAAGGAAGAGATACAGAAGAAAGGTGGTGAGCCTGGAGGCTGGCTCAGCGGTTAAGTGCACTGACTATTCTTCCAGAAGACCTGGGTTCAATTCCCAGCACCGACATGGCAGTTACAATTGTCTGTAACTCCAACATCTGACACCCTCACACAGACATATATGCAAGCAAGACACTAATGTACATTAAATAAATAAAAATAAATAAAGAAAAAACAAAACAAACAACAACAAAAACCTAGTAAGTCTCCCTGTCATGATTTGGGAGTTGATTGATGGTCCTCAAAAGAAAGCCTGATATAAGCCACCTCTACAAAAGGGCAGGAGAGATGCAAGAGATGTCAGTACTTAGTAGAAAAGAAGTAGCAACTAGGTGGGTGTGGTGGTGCACCCCTTTAGTCCCAGCACTCACAAGGCAGAGGCAGGTGGATCTCCGAGTTCGAGGCCAGCCTGGTCTACAGAGTGAGTTCCAGGACAGCCAGGGCTACACAGAGAAACCCTGTTTTGGAAAAAACCAAACCAACCAACCAACCAAACAAACAAACAAAAAAAACACCCCAAAGATCACAAACAGCTTTGAATCCCATGTCATAGTCTTTTGCTCTGAAACCCTCTGTCATTTCCACGTTTGAGACTCTAAATCACTTCCACATTGCTTCGCACTTTGCTCTCCACCCCCTTTCCCTTCCAATTAAAAAATTTAGGTGTATTTATTCATTTTTAGATTTATTGATTTTTATCTAGATGAGTGTTTTTGCTTGCATGGATGTCTGTGTACCACATGCATGCCTTGTGCCCATGGAAGTCAGAAGAGGACATTGGATCTTCTGGAACAGGAGTTATAGGTGGTTGAGAGCCACCATGTAGGTGCTGGGAATCCAACCTGGGTCCCCTGCAAGAACAAGTGCTTTCAAATGTTGAGTCATCTCACCAGTCCCTGAGGGGCATTAATTTTTTTTTTACACTTATGTGTATTTGAGCACACTTTTGTATATGCCACAATGCTCATGAGGAGGTCAGAAGACAATTTGTGGATGTTGATGCTCTCCTACCGTGTGGGTCCAGGGAATCGAACTCAGGTCATCAGGCTTGATGGCAAGTATCTTTTTTTTTTTTTTAATTTATTTACTTTTTATTTATATGCATTGATGTTTTGCCTGCAGGTATGTCTATATGAGAGTGTCATGTCAGATCTTGGAGTTACAGTGTTGAGCATGTGGGTGCTGGGATTTGAACCTAGGTCCTCTAGAAGAGCAGTCAGTACCCTTTACCGCTGAGCTGTCTCTTCAGCCCCCGATGGCAAGTGACTTAGCCCACTGAGCCATCTCACCAGCCCCTTGGGAGTGATTTTTTATCTACTTAACTGCTGTGTTCGATACTCCTGCACACACACACACACACACACACACACACACACACACACACACACACACAGAGCTTTGAAATTCTTTACTCGAGTAAGAATTACCATAAGAAATGACAATCATGACAAAGAGTTGATCATTTTGTGTTGTATTATCTGCTGTCAGATTGCCCAGCAAAGATATTCTCACACTGCACACTGCAATCAGTAAGTCACATGTGAATGTGCCTGTTTCACCACAGTCTCAGCATTATTCAATTTTATTATTTCACGTGACTCGAGAGACAGGAAACGGACTCTGTGTTCTTTTCAGTTCGATGCTTTTTCTTTTATTAGGAAAATAAAATCTTTCCCTCCTCCAAAACAACTCCTTACATTTGCTTTCTTGTCTCAACTGTCTGCTTGTGTCCTTTGATCACGTGACCCATCCTTTCCAAGAGCCTGAAAGTGTCTGGAACTTTGGCTGTGACAGCAGGCAGGGGATCATCAACTGTCACAGCACGTGGATCCTCACCCTGCTGTTTCTGGCCAGGGGCTCTGCGGCGTTTCATCCAGCTGAGTTAGAAGCATTGCAGCACGAAGACCCCCAATATACACAAAGATTTCTATTTATGAGTGTGTGTGTGTGTGTGTGTGTGTGTGCCATGTAAGGTGCCCGTGAAAGCCAGAAGAGGGTGTCAGAGTTATAGGTGGAGCTGGAGTTACCGGTGTTGGTGAGCCACCTGAGTGCCTGAAGCCACAAGCAGGTCCTCTGGAAGAGCAGCCAGAGCTCTTACCTGCTGAGCCGTTCCTCCGGTTGCTGGCACAAAGGTCTTCGCCATCCTCGTTTCCTCCTGTCACCTTTAAGCAAATGACTAGGTGGAAACGATGGTGCAACGATGAAGGATGCTCAGTGGGCGGGAGGAGGGGCTTGTTTCAGCTTGCAGGTACTTCAGCATGTCGCTCCTTGCTAAAATCCTGAATCAGGCCTGAATCACTCATGGCTTCTGACTCACTTAACTCCATCTGGGCGAAGTCCTAGAAAAGGGTACGTTCTCGAGCAGATGCCCTGTTCATCTTTTTTTTTTTTTTTTTTTTGAGACATGGTCTCACTATGTAGCCCAAGCTGGCCTCAAACTCAAAATCCTCCTGCCTCAGCCTTCCGAGTGTGTGGATCACAGGCATGTGTCCTACACCTGACTTGTCCAGTTTACTCCTGCTTTTCTTTTCTCCTTTCTTCCTTCCTTCCCTTCCCTCCCCACCTCTTTCCCTCCCTCTTTCTTTCCTTATGTGAATACAGGTATACACAGGTTCCACAGCACAAATATGGAGGCAGAAGAGTCACTTCCCATCTCCGTCTTGATGAGGTTGGATTTCTCTTGTTTTTCTGTTGAGCTGTGTTTTCCAGACTAGCTGGTTCATGAGCCTCTGGGCAATTCTTTCTTCACCTCCTATCTCCCTGCTGGGCTTATGGTCCTGCACCACAGCATCCAGTTTTTACCTGGGTCAACAGGCTGATGTGGCTTGCACTTTAATCTGGTGAGCCATCCCTCCAGACTAATGATCTGTTTTTCTGTTGGTTTTGACATGGTCTCTACATAGTCCAGGCTGGCCTGGAACTCAGTATGTTGATCAGGCTTGCCTCTAACAGATTCACCCACCTCTGCCTCCCTAGTACTGAGATTAAAGGAATTTGCCACCACTCAAAAATACTTTGTGTTTGAGATGTGGGAATTCAATATATTGCTCAAGCTGGCTGCAAACTCCTGGGCTCAATTGATCACCCTATCTTAGCCCCCCAAGTGCTGAAACTAGAGACACGTGCCAATGTAACCAACTTATTGTTTAGTACTTTCGCTCTATGTTAGCCTTTTCCAGGTAGCTTGGTGCAGGATGCAGATAGCTTCTGTCATAATTGAGGTGATATGAGGCCCAGAGTTTAAGAACCATTCCATCGTTTTTCTATCTAAGACTTCCTTCAAATCAGCCATTAGGTTTTGCTCAATAGCTCTTGGGTGCATCTATGTCCTACCACCCAGGCTGCTGCCACCTCAGCATAGGTCCAGACGGCTACCCCACTGCTCAGCCAACCCTCCCACCCCAGCTTCCCTACACTGTTCTTGCTTTCCTGCAATCCATTTTTTACACCCAGCCTGAGTATTTTTATAAATGCCAATCATAGCATGCTTAAAGTCTTCCCACCACCTTTTGATGTTCTCAGAAGAGAGTTCAAAATCCTTGACATGGGATGAAAGGGCTAATGTGGCTGCATCCAGACTTCTCTAGCTTCTAGAAACTTCCTTGGGTGTTTGGGTCAGGTGGGGATCTCCTTCAGCTCCTCAAGCCCTTCCTTCCATCATGTGACCATCACTGGTGCTGGATTCTCTGTTGGGAATGGCCGTCTTCCTTTCCGTAGATAACGTAGAGTCACCATAAACAACACTGCTTCCAGAAAGCCACAGCCACTCAAGGGAACAGAACCAACAGATTGTTACCATGTTTCTTTACAGCACTCTGCACACATGCTATGATGGGACCATTTGCTTGTTTAAGGGGCTGTCGCTTCCACCAGAATATTAATAAGTAGACAATAGAGTGCCTCTCCGTTTTGTTCACTACAGTATTCCCAGTGTCTCCTCTCTTGCTGGCACTTACCAGCGACACTAAATGTATACTGATTGAACAAGTGGCAGGTGGGTCAACAAAGCATCATGTCACCGGTCAGTGTTTTTCAACGCCAAGGATGGAACCCAGGGCCTCAGCTATGCTAGCAAAGTGCTCAGCTCCTCAGCCACACCTCAGCCCTTATTGATCAGCTTTGTGCATACTTCTTTTTTTGTTTGTTTTGTTTTTGATTTTTTTGAGATAGAGTTTTTCTGTATAAGAGTCCTAGCTGTCCTGGAACTCGCTCTGTAGACCAGGCTGGCCTCAAACTCACAGAGATCCACCTGCCTCTGCCTCCCAAGTGCTGGGATTAAAGGTGTGGGCCACCACAGCCTGACTTGTGTATACTTCTTAAAGAGATGTGTGGTATTGTATTCCCCCAAATATTGTGCATGCTAATAAACTTATCTGGGGTCAGAGACAGAACAGCCACGATATTAAACATAAAGGATAGGCAGTGGTAGCACACGCCTTTAATCCTAGCATTCCAGAGGCAGAAATCCATGTGTTCAAGGATACAGACAGGCATGGTGACTCATCACACCTTTAATCCCAGAAAGCAAGCCTTGTTTAACAGCACCAGCGTAACATCTAAAGGAACTTCCTTTTGCCTAATCAGCCAGAATGCTTTTCACTCTGTCCTAAAGCCTCTTTCTCTCCCTCTAAACATCCTCCAACTCTGCCATACTTCAGACCATTCTGGCCCCTCCCTCCCTCCCCCCCTTCTCCACTTTCTTTCTTTTTGTGAGATAAAGTCTCAGGTAGGCCAGGCTGGCCTTGCACTCACTGTGTCGCTGAAGGATGATCTTGAACGTCTCCTTCTCCTGCCCCTACCTCCAAAGTGCTAGCATCACTGGTCTGCACCAGCATGTCGGGCTTATGGGGTGCTTGGGACAAAATCCAGGCTTCGTTTATGCTAGGCAAGTACTCTACCAACCGAGCTACACCCACAGCCCGCTTCCTTCTTCTGAAACACACCCTCCTCTTGCGTCGTGTGCACACTTGTCCCAGCACTTGGAAATGCTGGCAGGAGGATCAGGAAGGAGTTCATGTCATCTTAGGCGTAGTAAGTTGGAGGCCAGCCTAGGCTACAGTATGAACCCCCCCAAAACCCAATAACGTGCAGGGTGTGGTGCTTGCCAATAATCCCCGTACCTGGGAGGCAGAAGCAGGCAGATCTCTGTAAGTTCAAAGCTAGCCTGGTCTGCACAGCAAATTTTAGGACATCTAGAGCTATGCTACCCTGTCTCAAAACAAACAAACAAAAACAAACAAATAAGCAAAACCCAACAACAAAAAACCAAAACCAACAATGCAAGCCTGATTACCTGAGTTCAGTTCCCAAAGGGGAAGAGGAGAAAGGACTCTTAAGTTGTATTTTGACTTCTAAACACATAACATGGTTCCCACACACCTCCGAAAATAATAAAAAAAATTTTAAAAATCATCACCACAGTCAAGGCATGGTGGTGCACACCTTTAATCCCAGGACTCAGGAGGCAAAGGCAGGTGGATCTCTGGGAATTTGAGGCCAGCCTGGTCTACAAAGTGAGTTCCAGGCCAGACAAAGGTACATAGAGAGACTGTCTTTAAAAAACAGACAAACAACAAAACAAAAACAAAAATCATCACCATATCAAAAATATCAGTGACGTTCTCCCCTTTGGAAACAACTCCCCAAACGCCTCATCTATCTGCTAGCACCTGCCTCCAGCAGATGGGAGGAGGGAAAGGAACCGCATATTTATGCAGTATTAATATTCTCTTCTGCCAAAGGTATAACCCATGTGGAAAGCAAGGTGATACAATTATCCACAGGCAATTGTGAGAAAACAGAGGGACAGAGCCTACCAGATCTGAAAGGGTGATAAGGAGCCAATCAGGAAGCAAGGAGGCCAGGAAGGGCATTGCACTAGCCAGGACTCAAGATGGGAGTAGCATTTGAGATTAGAAAGTGAGGGATGGTTTTTTACTTTTTTTTTTTTTTTTTGGTTTTTTTCGAGACAGGGTTTCTCTGTGTAGCTTTGTGCCTTTCCTGGAACTCACTCTGTAGACTGGGCTGGCCTCAAACTCACAGAGATCCGCCTACCTCTGCCTCCGGAGTGCTGGGATTAAAGGTGTGCGCCACCACCACCCGGCTCAGTTTTTTACTTTTTAAAATTATTTTGGAGGCATGTGGGAACCATGTTATGTGTTTAGAAGTCATATGACAAGAGTCCGTTCTCTTCCTCCACTGTGGGCTGTGAGAACACAGGGGTGGCTCCTTCTAAGAATGCTGAGGGGAAAAAAGAGACAGATGAAAAATCTCCACTGGAAGGCCTTGGGCCTCTTCCCAGGGATATCCTAGGGAGACTAGAGATGCTTCAGAAAAATGGAGGATTGTACAGTTAGTTGCTTGAAATGGCTAGATTAAAAAGACATGGCCAAAAGACCCTCAGAGCCTTGGAAAAGCTATCCAAGGTGCTTTAGAGTATGTTGTTGGCATGTTCGGGTTTGAGCCATTACTCTTTCAGCAAGTTTTTATGGGTGCCAGGGGCAAAGGGAGGGGTTCACGGCCCTTTAAAGTGGCAGGCAACCAGTTCAAGTTCCCTGAAGTGATGTTCAGAAAGTCTAAATGGTGCCCAGGCATGTGTGGTCCAGAGGGACCAAGGAAGGGTGTGGTGGTTCACACTTTTAATCCCAGCCCTTGGAAGGCAGAGGCAGGTGGATCCCTGTGAGTTTGAGGCCAGCCCAGTCTACATAGTGAGTTCCAGGCCAACTAGGGCTACATAGAGACCCTGTCTCAAAAAAAAAAAATAAATAAATAAAAAATAAAAATGAAGTAGGGCAGTGTAATTGGCTAGTCTTAAGTTAACTTGACACAAGCTAGAGTCATCAGAGAGAAAAAAGACTCAGTTGAGAAACTGCCTCCATAAGATCAGGCTGTAGGCAAGCCTATAGGACACTTTCTTAATTAGTGATTGATTCAGGAGCGCTCAGTCCATTGTGGGTGATGCCTCCCTGGGCTGATGGTTCTGGGTTCTATAAGAAAGCAGGCTGGGCTGGAGAGATGGCTCAGAGGTTAAGAGCACTGACTGCTCTTCCAGAGGTCCTGAGTTCAATTCCCAGAACCCACATGGTGGCTTATAACCATCTATAGTGGGATTTGATGTCCCCTTCTGGTGTACATGCAGATAGAGCACTCATATACATACAAAAGTAAATAAGTCTTAAAAAATAAACCAAAAAAAGTAGGTTGAGCAAGCCAGTTACCCCTCCAAGGCTTCTGCAACAGCTCCTGCCTCCAGGCCACTGCCCTGCTTGAATTCTTGTCCTGACTTCCTTTGATGACAAACTGTGATGTGTAAGTGTAAGCTGAATAAACCTTTTCTTCTTAAGTTTCTTTGGTCAGGGTGTTTTATCCCAGTAATAGTAACTCAAGTTAAGATAAACTGGTATCAGAAGTGGGGTACTGCTGTGACAGACCTGACCATGTTCTTTGGGGAGGACCGTGGGAGGACTGTGGGACTGGGGGCTGGAAAAGCCATTGGTTGTTGGGAGCTGAGCGGACTGGTCTCTAGAGTTTGGAAGGAATGCTGAGAGCAGTGCAGATGGTGGAGGCCTGGCCTGGGAGGCTTCGGAGGAAGCAAAGATCCTACCAGGCCTTTTGTGTGAAGAATCTGTGATTCCGGTCAGCTGGAGCTGAAGGATCAGCTGTGATTACCAAGAGACCAGAACCACTCAAGTTAAACCTTTGTGTTGTATGATATTTTGTTTGTGTTCTGACAAATAAAACTTGCCTGGAGCTCAGAGGGCGCAGCTAGTCATTAGTTAACCATAGAGGCCAGGCAGTGGTGGCACACACCTTTAATCCCAGCACTCGGGAGGTGGAGACAGATCTCAGCTCCCCATTTGGTCTGAGGGTTTGTAGAGGTAACAAGTCTCTAGTTGTGGGCGCCATGGGCCCTGGCCCCCCGACTGTGAGTGGCTGCAGCCTTGCTTGCTGACCTCTTCCAGGTGTCCTCCCTATTCAGATTCCCTGCCGGTGTCCTTCTCACCTTAGGATCATCGGAGAGCTTATCGGAGGTTCTTTGTTCCTACATCCTGCTTGTGGTGTAAACAACTTAGGTGCATCCTGTATTTGGTGTAAACAACTTAGATGCAAGAATGCAGAACATTGGGTCTGGAATGTAGACCATTGGTAGCAAACTTCTGCCCTCAGAGGATCCTCCATTTGTGTTGTAAGCCTGTATTTAAGGTTTCTTCCCTCTTTCAATAAACGGCATTCGACATCCAATCGTACGGATGACCCGCTGTCTCTTGTCTCTATTTTTTAATCCGCAGCCCTTCGCTCGGACATGGTGAACAGGTATCGGTAATGCGGGCGTTACCGCTACAGATGGAGGTTCCTACCGAGATCTGAGTAAGAAGGACCAGCTGACGGACACTCTTGGAAGGCCGGCCGGCATTTTACAGGTGAGAGTGGATTGAAATGGGTGCAGCTAGCTCACAGTCACTCCTCGAGGAACAATTAATTGGACTGTTGAGGCGGCAAGGCACTATCATTAAGAGCAAGACGGCTAAAGATTTTGTTCAAATCCTCCAGAATGCTAGTCCTTGGTTTCTGGTCTCCAGAGGATTTAATATACCAGATTGGGAACAGGTCAAGGTTGACTTACAGAAATATTTGCATAAAGAAGGACCTGATTCCGTATCCTTAGCTACTTTTTCTTTGTGGCGCTTGGTTAAGGATGCATTGCTTAGTGATGATATTGAAGTCCAAGAACACTTAAATGAAGCTAAAGCTGTGTTGGAGGAGTCTCAGATAGAGGAGGCTCTCAGAACCCTTCAAACTTCTGATGTTTCTGATTCGGCAGAGTCGTCTTCCGATTCTGCAGAGTCATCTTCAGAGGGTGATGATGTAGAAGTCAGATCAGAAAAGGATGCTAGATGCCTAAGAGGGAAATCACAGATTTCTCGCAAGGATAGACCTCCAACCCATAATCCTGACTTTTGCAACACGGAGGTCCTTCCTTCCGCACCCATGGAGGGATTGACGGGGGGAGTTGCTTACCTGGTTATAGAGACTCAAAATGCTCAAGGGCAGAGACAAAGGGAGCACAATCCTCTAGATTTTAAAAGCATCAAACAGCTCAAGGAAGCTGTGATGTCATATGGGCCCCATGCTCCTTTTACCACCGCTATACTTGAATCTTTTTCTGCCTTAAATTGCACCCCTAGCGATTGGATGCAGCTGTGTCGCGCTGCTCTCTCTGGGGGGGATTATTTAATTTGGAGGAGTGAGTTTCAAGAACATTGTCAAACTACAGCTAATAGAAATGCTGCTGCAGGCTTCCCGGCTCGTAATCTTGAGATGCTCACGGGTACAGGGCAGTATGCCACTTTACAAGCACAGATTTTGTATGATCCTGCAGTTTATGCACAGATTAGTGTGGCCGCTACCAGAGCGTGGAAAGGGCTACCTAATAAAGCTGCTGGTGAACAACTATCTAAAGTCATTCAAGGGCCGTCAGAACCATTTGCAGAATTTGTAGATCGCCTGCTTCAACTAGCAGGGAGAGTGTTTGGGGATGTTGATCAAGCCATGCCCATAGTAAAGCAACTGGCCTTTGAAAATGCCAATAAATATTGCAAGGAGGCCATTAGGCCTCATAAAAATAAGAGCTTAAATGATTATCTTAAACTATGTAGAGATATAGATGGGCATCACATCATGGGACAGGTAATGGCCTCAGCCATGAGGGGGATTAATTCTGGAGGAAACTGCCCAAAAACCTGTTTTGGATGCGGCCAGCAAGGTCATGTTAAGAAAAATTGTCCTGGAGCCCAAGCAACGGCAAAGACACCGGGACTTTGCCCGCGATGTAAAAAGGGGCATCACTGGAGTAATGAGTGCCGATCTAAGGTTGATGCTCAGGGAAATATGTTACCGCCGTTGGGAAACGGGCAGCGGGGTCCGCTCTGGACCCCCCGAAGCCAGGTGTACGGAGCCCTGGATACACCTGTCCCATCCCCAGTTTCCCACCATCCCATCCAGTTCGTTCCTCGAAGGAACCCCTTTTTGTCCAAGACCTTATCAGAGGCACCCCTGGAAGCGCAGGATTGGACCTCTGCTCCTCCACCAGAACAGTATTAACACCTCAGATGGGTCCCCAGGCTCTCGGTACTGGAGTTATGGGTCCACTACCTGCAGGGTCTTTAGGACTGATTCTGGGCAGGAGTAGCGCTCTTATGCAAGGTATTAGAGTAATTCCAGGAGTGATAGATGAAGACTCTGAAGGGGAAATTAGAATCATGGTTGAGGCTGGTAAAGGGGTGACAATTATTCCCCAGGGTGCTCGCATAGCACAACTGCTTTTGATGCCCCACTTTCATACTAATAATCCTTTTCTTAAACCACACAGAGGTGAGGGTGGATTTGGCTCTACGGGCCCTCTAACATGCTGGGTTTCCACCTTAGAACAAAGACCCATGCTAAATTTAAAAGTTAATGATCACAGTTTTCGGGGTCTTTTAGATACTGGCGCTGACACTTCAGTTATTTCTTTAAAACATTGGCCCAAAGCTTGGCCCCTTAAAGATTCTACCTCTCACCTACAAGGTATCGGCACAGCTCAGACGCCATTACAGAGCAAGCTACTTTTAAATTGGAAGGATGAGGAAGGTCATGCAGGAACTTTTCAACCATTTGTGCTACCTGACATTCCAGTGAGCTTGTGGGGATGGGATGTGTTAGATGGCATGGGAGCGGTGCTTACTACACAGCCTGTACAACAGATGCTGAAGAGTCAGGGCTACTGCCCGGGCAAAGGCTTAGGGAAAATGTTGCAAGGAGACCCGCTCCCTGCGGCAGACAAAAACTGTGTCACTAGGGGTCCTGGCGATACTAGAGGATTAGGGTCTTTTCCATAGGGGTCACTGCACAGCAGCCTTCAACAATACAACCGATAAAAATCACTTGGAAGAGTGATGACCCTGTATGGGTGGAGCAGTGGCCCCTTGCTAAGGAAAAATTGGAGGCTGCGTATGCATTGGTTAAGGAGCAGTTAGATGCTGGACATATCATTCCTTCCACTTCACCTTGGAACTCACCTATATTTGTTATTAAAAAGAAATCAGGAAAATGGAGGCTGTTACAGGATCTTAGAGCTGTAAATAAAACCATGCTTCTCATGGGAGCAACACAGCCTGGCTTGCCTGCCCCTGTGGCAATTCCTAAGCATTGGCATTTAATTGTGGTTGACTTGAGGGATTGTTTCTTCACCATTCCTTTGCATCTCAAGGACAGTCCTCGCTTTGCTTTCAGTGTTCCTTCAGAAAATCTTAAGGAACCTTATCAGAGATATCAGTGGGTGGTATTGCCTCAAGGAATGGCCAGTAGCCCTACTATATGTCAAATTTATGTGTCTTTGGCCCTAGCTCCAGTTCGAAAAGCTTTTCCAGGTGTTTATATAATTCACTATATGGATGATATATTAATGGCTGCTAAAGATAAAAAACTTGTTTTTGATGCCTTTTCTTATTTACAAGAGGTTCTTAGCTTGGCTAATTTACAGATAGCCCCAGAAAAGGTACAGGTATCTTTTCCCTATCATTATTTAGGTCATGAATTGTTACGTACGGGCATACGCCCACAAAAGATTACTCTGCGCATGGATCAGCTACGCACACTTAATGATTTCCAAACCTTTCTGGGAGATATTCAATGGCTTCGGCCCACTTTAAAAATTCCAACAGGTCAGCTTCGCCCCTTGTATGATGTCTTAAAGGGCGACCCTGACCCTTCATCTCCCCGTAAATTAACAGCTGAAGGACGTGTAGCCCTACAACGTGTGCAAGAGGCCCTGGAACAGGCTCACGTACAGTATATAGATCTTAATTCTCCCTTATTGTATTTGATATTTTGTTTTACTCATTCACCTACTGGAGTGTTTTGGCAAACAGGTCCTATTTTATGGATACATTCCCCAGCTTCTCCAGCAAAAATCATCACTCCTTATCCACAGGCTGTCGCTCAGATTATATTTAAGGGAATCAAGATCAGTGTTCAAACTTTTGGTAAGGAGCCAGATATTGTGGTGACCCCATACACCCAGTCTCAAGTAGCATGGTTGCAAGCTAATGACAATGATTGGGCCATATTGACATGCTCCATGCAGGGTCAGTTTGATACTCACTACCCCTCCAATGATGTGTGTCAATTTTTTAAATTGCGTCCTGTTATATTTCCCAAGATAGTACAAATGACTCCTATTCCTCAGGCCCGTGTGGTATTTACTGATGGCACTTCACGTGGTTTTGCTGTGGTGGTTTCTGGTAACATAGTAAAGAGAATAAAAGTCCAGGGCACTTCTGCCCAGGTGGCAGAGGTACAGGCGCTGTTGCTTGCTTTACAGATGTTTTCTGATGAGAGTGTAAATATTTATACCGATAGTCAATATGTGGCACATGCCATTATGCCTTTGGAAACAACAGCCTACATACCATCCATTTCTTCCATTCATGAATACTTATTGCAAGTGCAAGGACTTATATGGTCTCACTCACATAACCTTTATGTGGGCCATATTAGAGCTCATACTCAATTGCCTGGACCTCTAAGTGAAGGTAATCAGAGGGCTGACGCCATTACTCGTATGGCTGTCACATTAGTCTGTTCTGCCTTTGATAAGGCTACTCAGTTACATCAGCATTATCATCTTAATGCTGGATCTCTCCGTTATCATACAGGCATAACCCGGGAACAAGCCATCCAGATAGTTAAATCATGCCCTATTTGTGTGGAATTTTTACCTGTTCCTCATTTGGGAGTTAATCCTCGAGGACTTTTACCTAATCATGTGTGGCAGATGGACGTCACGCACGTGCCTTCCTTTGGAAAATTACAATATGTCCATGTGTCTATTGATACATATTCTTCTCTAATTTTTGCTTCTGTCCATTCAGGGGAAAAGGTTAAGGATGTAAAGAATCATTATCTTCATGCTTTTGCTTACATGGGAGTGCCAAAATGCATAAAGACTGATAATGATCCTGCCTACAGTAGTACGGGATTTTCAAAATTCTGCCAAGATTTTTCTATTGTTAATAAGACTGGTATTCCTTATAATCCTCAAGGGAAGGCTATAGTAGAACGCTGCCATCATACCTTAAAAACTTATATTGCTAAAGTAAAAAGGGGGGAGTTAGGGGCTCATCTCTCCTCTCCACATTCTATTCTTTCCCTTGTTTTATATATTTTAAATTTTTTATCGGTGGATTCTGCTGGAGTATCTACTGCAGATAAGCACTGGAGGGCTCCTGTTGCAAATCATCCTCTGGTGCAATGGAAAGATCTTTTTACTGGCACTTGGAGGGGACCCGATCCGGTGTTGGTGTGGGCCCGGGGATCTGTTTGTGTCTTTCCGCAGGACAATGAAATTCCTCTGTGGGTTCCTGAACGCTGTGTGCGCCCTGTGGCTGCTGCTGAATCCCAACATGGCAGAGACCTATTGGGCCTTCGTAAAAAACTCTCCCCTTCTGATGCCAATGGGGATTGAGAGCCCAATACGGCCAGCTTTGGCAAACATTATTGTAAGCCTAGGAACTGTAGCCATGTGGTTGGATTCTTCAGAAGGTAATGTATGGTAACTTTTTTAAAAAATGTTGAGAATGTATCACACCTTGGAGATTAAGGATAACTCTGAAGGTCAATAAACTTCATTTGCTAACAGTAGCATGCCAGCTAAGCCTTTTTCGCATTTTGCAACCCCCCTCAAGCTGGTGTAGTACCTACTTTTCAGGAATGGCTCTGTGCAACATTTATTTGCCTCCTGAAATTCATCTAGCCTTTCTGAAGATACCTCAAAATTTGTGAGCCTGAATGTAGCTATTACTGAGGCCATTAGTTCTGGTCCTTGTTTGCTGTTTTTGTTTTCTGTTTTCTTTATGTTTCTCAGTTGTTCTCTTGCAGACCTGCCAGCCTAAGTAGTGCTGGGATCAAGAAAAATGGGCCTTGGTGGTTCGTGTTCCTGGAGCCGTGTCCATGCCAGTGGACCGTGGCAGCTAGACACAGATGATGCTCACACGCTCCAGAAGAGACTCTGACATCGCTGTTGCCGTTGTTGCTGTTATAGCAGTGGTGGCCACTGCTGCTATTGTTTCTAGGATTGCTATTTCAGAATTGGTTACTACAGCTAGCACAATGGAGACCCTGGCAGCAAAAGTAGCTACCACAGTTAGTTAATCTTTCTTCTTATTGGGCATGATAAATTTAATTCCACTTTTATACATTATAATTGGCTTTGTAAGTTGTAAATTATTTAAAACTCAAGTTCCATTTGCTCGGGATACCACCTTACAGGACTCCTATTTGCGGTAAGGCTCGTTTAAATAGGGAATGGTCAATTGCCTGTAGCCTTCTGGCTATGGGTGGGTTAGGACTTCTGTTGGTCTTTTCTGTGTCGCACAGATTGCAAGCCCAGTGCCACTTTGAGATCTTTGGCAGCAGTCACTCTACAGCTCACGTGGTTGAGTCTGTATGATAATGAGTATTCAGAGACGGGTAATGCTTGGGGGGCTGCCATCAACCTAAGACAGAGCACTTGTGTGGCCTGGGCAGGTGTCTCTATGACGGGTAAGGTAGTCTGCTGGTCCCACGCAACCTAAGTCAGAAGCTCATTTAATAAAAAGGGGGGACCTGTGGGCGCCATGGGCCCTGGCCCCCGACTGTGAGTGGCTGCAGCCTTGCTTGCTGACCTCTTCCAGGTATCCTCCCTATTCAGATTCCCTGCCGGTGTCCTTCTCACCTTAGGATCATTGGAGAGCTTACCAGGTTCTTTGTTCCTACATCCTGCTTGTGGTGTAAACAACTTAGGTGCATCCTGTATTTGGTGTAAACAACTTAGATGCAAGAATGCAGAACATTGGGTCTGGAATGTAGACCATTGGTAGCAAACTTCTGCCCTCAGGGGATCCTCCATTTGTGTTGTAAGCCTGTATTTAATGTTTCTTCCCTCTTTCAATAAACGGCATTCGACATCCAATCGTACGGATGACCCGCTGTCTCTTGTCTCTATTTTTTAATCCGCAGCCCTTCGCTCGGACATGGTGAACGGGTATCGGTAATGTGGGCGTTACCGCTACATCTAGTGGCTGCTGCTCTGCCTCTCTGATCTTTCAGTTTTTACCCCAGATCTGACTATGGGTTTTTATTTAAGAAGACTAGTTAGGATTGCGCTTCACCTTTGCTTTGCTGGGACAATGGACGATGATCAGCTGGGGTGGAAGAATCAGCTGTGGTTAAGAAGAGACCAGCATCACTGAGGTAAAATCTTCCGTGAAGTGTTCCCTCAAAGTCAGAACATAGAAGCTGTGTTCCAGAAGCAGCTGAGGTTGTACCTTATGCTGGCAGCTGAACTTGGCAGTGTTAAATGTTTTGAAGGCATGAAGGGGTCATGTAGAGAATTTGAGGCTTGGCACCATGAAGAGAACCTAGAAGAGGCTATTGGTGAAGGTGCAGCCTTGTTGCTACAGAAGACCCAGCATTTTGCCAGTACCATAGGATGACCACCAAGAACAGCA
Source organism: Peromyscus maniculatus bairdii (assembly GCF_049852395.1). Lineage (NCBI taxonomy): Eukaryota > Metazoa > Chordata > Mammalia > Rodentia > Cricetidae > Peromyscus > Peromyscus maniculatus. The sequence continues at coordinate 103,368,668 of NC_134859.1, forward strand.
GCAGCCTTGGGATGGAGCTAGTTGAAGCCTAGAAGACAAGTTGTGTATGTCACAGAGTGTTAAGCCAGGGAAGTGATGCAAGCCCTGGCTATCCTGGAACTCCATCTGTAGACCAGATAAGATTTGAACTCAGAGATCCACCTGCCTCTGCCTCCCGAGTGCTGGGATTAAAGGCGTGTGCCACCACTGCCCAGCTGAGATAGGCTATTTTAGTACATTTGAATTTGTGAGGACTATGAAACTTTTGAAGTTATTTATGTTTTATATTGTGATATTAATAACATATCTTGGGGATAAATGAGAAATAAAAGATTCTAATTGAAAAGCGATGTATTTGTGTGTCTCATTGACAAGGGGTCAGTTGTGGTGGCTAGTTTTATGTCAACTTGACACAAGCTAGAGTCATCAGAGAGGAGGGAGCCCCAGCTGAGAAAATGCCTCCATAAGACTGTAGGTAAGACTGCAGGACATTTTCTTAATATGTGATTGATGGGGGAGGACCCAGTCCATTGTGGATGGTGCCATCCCTGTGCTGGTGGTTCTGGGTTCTATAAGAAAGCAGGCTGAGGCCGGGCGGTGGTGGCGCACACCTTTAATCCCAGCACTCCGGAGGCACAGCCAGGCGGATCTCTGTGAGTTCAAGGCCAGCCTGGGCTACCAAGTGAGTTCCAGGAAAGGCGCAAAGCTACACAGAGAAACCCTGTCTCGAAAAACAAACAAACAAACCAAAAAAAAAAAAAAAAAAAAAAAAGCAGGCTGAGGCTGGGCAGTGGTGGCACACGCCTTTAAGCCCAGCACTCGGGAGGCAGAGGCAGGAGGCCTCTTGGTCTACAAAGTGAGTTCTAGGACAGCAGGGGCTACACAGAGAAAAAAGTTTAAAAACAAACAGACAAACAAGCAAGCAAGCAAGCAAACAAACAAACAAACAAAAAAGCATACTGAGCAAGCCAGTAAGCAGCACCCCTCCATGGTCTCTGCCTCAGCTCCTGCCTCCAGGTTCCTGCCCTGCTTGAGTTCTTGTTCTGACTTCCTTTGATGATGAATTATGACATGGAAGTGTAAGCTGAATAAACTCTTTCCTCCCCAAGTTTCTTTGTTCAGGTTATTTTATGACAGCAATAGCAGCCCTAAGAAAGGCAGGATAATTGTCCAACATTTCCCAAAGGCACCATGTTTTGTCGAATGAGGTGGAAAGACCTAAGACCCAAGCAATTAACCAATTCTGTTTAACAAACAGGGAGAGTGCTTGGGAAGGACCTGTTAGAGCGAGACTTCCAGACAAGCATGCATGTGCATATTGGCTGTTATTAGCAGGAAAGAAACTTAAAAGCTCAGAGAACCACTGGGCAAAGTTCTCCAGAATTTTTGAGAGTCCATGTGACAGTGAGGCCCGAAAATGCATGCATACCTCCATCATGTTATGAACATCTATGATTAAATGGAGAGATTTAGACTTTTCCATGTAATCTGTAATGATAATCTGCATATATTTATGTTGAAGAAAAGTGACATGATTCTCTGGGTATTTTAGGTAACAGCTGAACTTGCTTAAACAGAGTTAAATCAGTAAAAAGGCTTCTTGTCTAGCTGAGAAGAGGAATTTTAATTACATGATTAAATTCATTAACATAAGGAAGAGACTCTTTCTTCCCAGGGCCAGCTATGACCCTATTTGATTTCATAAACAGATTTTTTTTTTTTAAAGCAACTCTTCCAGACTTAGATCTCTGGGAAAATGGAAGTAAATACTGACACAGGCTGATTTTGTTTTCCCAAGACAGGATTCCCAGGCGATTTCTCTAATTATCTAGGGGAAAAATTTTTTTTTAAACTTGTTTTTCCCTTTAGATTTCAAATGAACCGAGGGTGAAATAACAGTATTGCTTTAGATTCTCCAGCTTTGGCTTGGATGCAATATTAGTCCGGAGGGACTTTTAAAAAAACAAGGAAGGAGAATTGAAGAAAACAGAGATAAGGCGATCTTGCAAGGGGCTTTTCTAAAAAAATAAATAAATAAAGGGCGGAAGGTATCGCCTGTCCACGGCTTTAGAACAATTTAGTGGGAAAACTAATGGGGAGGAAATTGTGTGATCGCTTCTAGTCAGATTCTCGAAGGCTGAAAACGCGGGAACATGGTGCCTAAGTTATCACACAATTCCGCCAGGCTCCCAGAGGGGCGGCTGAAGCTACAGCTTAGCGCACTACGCAGCTATAGGAACATCAGAAACTGCCGCCATCTCGAATTTCAACCAATCAGCGCTCGGAGCTTTAGCGGGTTGGCCTGCGTCTCTGTTGTCGCGGGAAGGAGGCAAGTCGCATCCGAGCTGCCCGCAACCGACATGGCCGCGGCCCCCGGAGGCGGGGACGCGAAGTGAGGAGGGGGCAGGGAGGGGAGAGGACGCGGGCGAGGAAGACCGGCCCGGGGGCCCCGGTAAGTACGAAAAGGCCCGCGGCCCGAAGTGGGGAGCAGGGGGCGTGGGGCCCGGCCTTCTGCGTCCTCCGAGTTCTTACCCAAGGCGAGGAGTGTCTGGGCTGTGCACCCAGCAAGTGCCATCAAAGGGGGCATCCCTCTGGGGGAGTCGAGGGACCGGCGCCTGCCTCCAAGTTCTGGCCGTCCGGCTCCTTCCCTCACGTCCTCCAGGGCCTTTTGTTTTGTTAGTCTCCCTCTCTGTCCTGGTTTGCCCCTTGCCTGCGGTCCCTCGTCAGAAATAAAGGTTGTGTCCAACAAAGAGTCCTTGGCCCGGGTCCGTCGTGGCTGGGCCCTGGGCCAGAGGGCTGCCAATCCTGATGCCACGAGTGTTTACGTGTAGGCCTCTGGGTGTCCCAGCCCAAATAAAGACGGTTGTCACCCGCTGCGCGCGCTGGGCTCGCCAGCGGCCCCGAGCTGACGGTGTCTAGATCGCCCTGCGGGGCGGGCGGGAGGGGGGGGGTGGAATTTGAGGGACTTTTAGTTCATTGCAAGGCTGCGATGTTGCAGTTGGCGTGAGCTTCCCGGCCTTTAGAGTCGTGGAAAGAGTCTTCGGAAGCAACCACAGCACCAAAGCATTTGCAGTTCTGTAAAGCAGTTTGCGTGTTATGCCCCCCGTTTTCTCTCCTGTGAAACCCCAAAGTCAAAAGCAGAGGTGAGATTCAGTATCTAAAAAGTCAAATAAGAAGGACTGATGGAATAACAATAATAATTAAAAAAAAGTTGGAGAGTCACTTTCCGAATCAGGCCACTGTACAACGTGAGTTTACGCTGGGGCAGGATGTAGCAGCGCAGATTGAATCCACTAACGCGCTGCAGTGTAATTTCACCTGCCTCCTCAGCTCTAACTTATGACAGGTTGTCTCTTGGCAGAATTACAAGCAGGGGAACCTAGATTCTAGGGAGTACTGCAGTGACCGGGGAGGTGAAGTACAAACCATCCCTTTGATAACCAGCCCCAGATAGTTTGAGAGTTAACTGTCCTGGAATGCCCACTCCTGGGGCGCCCCATTTGGTATCCAGACCTCATAGATGATTAGACCACAAAAGGCCGACCGGGCAGTGAGATGGAAAGAAAACAGAAAACGCTTGACATTTCTATTTTAAGTGACTACAGAGTGCCAGCTTGCAGGGAAGAGAGTGAGCCTTTTGCAAGGCCTACCTCCCGGAGAAACAAATGAGAAATAAAGGTCACAGTCTTTGGTTCCTCCCTGCTCCTTGCCCCGGAATTGGACTCCAGAATCAATTTCTATACAGAGAAGGAGGAGCTGTCAAATGAATATTGCCTACATCCAAGGTATTACTTAACCTGGGCTGTCAAGTGTGATCTGGAAAGACCCACAGGGCCTCTAAGGCCATTCCTGATTTTCAAGTGAAAAGGCTCCTGATCCCCTGGCACCATCCGGTAAACGTGGTTTTTTTGTCCTGTTGCTCTGGTGTCTGTGTTATTTCCACCATAGTGTCTTCTGTAGCTGAAAGGACAGGTTTCTTTAAAACTGTTTTAAACCCTAGTTTCCAAAGAGGCCTGGGTGAAGTAGCCGTTAGGCCACTGCTGAAACCGGAATGTTTTCCTTCCGAAAGAAAGACCCAGTGTGTGGTTTGGTGATCAGGGGTTTGTATAATAACCAGCTTTGCCTGCGGCTGCTGAGACTGTAGTAAACACGGCTGGTCACATGATGTGGCAGGGAGGGTAAGGGCAGGCTTTCAACCCAAACTGGATGGCCCCTAAACCTGGCAAATCTCACTGATTGCTTTGAGTTTTAGCATGATCGCGTGACCTCAGTCTTTATAATTTTAGGTTCCACTTGAAGACGCTTTTAATAGCAGCCTTCCTTTGCAGGGAGGTAAACAAAAAAAAAAAAAAAAACTACCAGGAAACATAGGAAAGATGTCATTGGAGAGAGGTGAGCTCCCAGAGCATAAACCTATCCCGAGCTGGCAGCAAACGCCAAAGAGAACACTGCTTTGGTAATGTTAGGCAGAGCCAGAAGTTTGCTGGTTTTTTTTTTTAATGGTGGTAAAATATATATTGCATGAAATTTAGCATTTTAGCAAATTCTGTAGCATTAAGTACATTTGTATTATTGTGTAAACATCACCACCACCTATCTCTAGAATTTTTTTTCTCTAAGTGAAACTACCATTAAATACTAACTCTCCATTCCCCAAAGTTCTACCCCTGGCATCGTCCATTGCACTTTCTGTCTCTGTGGTTTTTGAACATTCTAGAAACCTCATACAAGAGAAATCATATGGTGTTTGTCCTTTTGTGACAGCTCATTCCATTTAGTGTAATGTTTTAGAGGTTCGCACACCAGCATAACTTTGTCCTTACTAAAATTTTCATCTTGTATATCCATTGTACCTAATCCTGTGTCACATGAGGACACACTCACGAAGTGTGTGTTATAGATGGAGCATACCCTCCCCCACACCTGCCTTTCCGCTCATTTCTCCCTCTCCCATTTGTCTCCTTTCCTTTCTTGTTGTGCATGCGCCGGTGTGTGTGTGTGTGTGTGTGTGTGTGTGTGTGTGTGTGTGTGTGATTTTTGTATCCATATAAAATTTAGGAGCCAAAAATGAGAGAAAAAATACAAACAATATTTAAAGACTGGCTTAATTAATATATTGTCTCCAGTTATATCCATTTTCCTGCAAATGGTAAAACTTTGTTCTTCATGGCTGAAAAAACCCCATGTGTACATGGGGCATATTTTTATTTGGTTCTTTGGTTGACCAACAGTGCTGTGGTCAACAGGGATGTGCAAATGTCTGTGGTGTTGGCTTAGAGACACAGGAGCCATATATCAGGGTCATATGGTTGATCTAGTTTGACGTTTTTGGTTTTGTTTGTTTGTTTATTTTATTTTTTTTCAAGACAGGGGTTCTGTACATAGTCTTGGCTATCCTGGAATTCACTATGTAGACCAGGCTAACCTCTAACTTACAGAGATTTGCCTGGCTCTGCCTCCTGAGTGCTTGGATAAAAGATGTTGCTACCATGCGTGGCTATTTTGAGATTTTTTTTTTTTTTTTTTTTTTTTTTTTGGTTTTTCGAGACAGGGTTTCTTTGTGTAGCTTTGCGCCTTTCCTGGAACTCACTTGGTAGACCAGGCTGGCCTTGAACTCACAGAGATCGGCCTGGCTCTGCCTCCCGAGTGCTGGGATTAAAGGCGTGCGCCACCACCGCCCGGCTTATTTTGAGATTTTTGTTTGTTTGTAGACTCAGAGATCCACCTGCCTCTGCCCACGTGCTGGGGTTAAAGGCGTGCGCCATCATGCCCAGCATTATTTTGAGTTTTTTTTGACAGGCTTCCAAACTGAATTTCCATAGTGGCTAGAGTAGTTTTCATTCCCACCAGCAGTAGATGTCTTTTGTCCATGTCTTTGCCAACACTTGTTGTTACTTGTTTTTGTTTTTCTAGTTTTTCAAGACTGGGTTTCTCTATATAACAGCTCTGGCTGTTCTGGAACTTCCTTTGTAGACCAGGCTGGCCTTGAATTTATAGAGATCCGCCTGCCTCTGCCTCCGGAGTGGTGGGATTAAAGGCCCACGCCACCGCTGCTGGGCTGTTACTTGTTAACTGCCACTCTGATTTAGGTGAGATGGAGTCTCAATATAGTTTTGATTTGCATTTCTCTGACTGCTGGTGGGGTTGGACAGTTTTCCATGCTTATTGGCTATCTGCATTTCATCTTTTGAGAACCTGCTGTCCATTTGGAAAGCTCTTTTATCAATTGGGTTGTTTGATTTCCTGTTGGTTAGCTTTCTGAGTTCTTTGTATAGTCTAGCTATTAATCTTCTGTCAGCTGTATAGCTGAAAAAGAGTCTTCTATAGGTTGCCTCTTCATTAGCAATTGTCTTTGCTGCTTGAGGCTTTTGAATGTCATGAGGTCCCATGTGTGATTGTTGGCATTCTTTTTTATTTTTCATATTGGAATGTTCAGTTGCTCTGGCTGCCTTTGGTAAAGCCTGTCCTTCCTCTACTGAATTCTCTTTGTACTTTTCTTAAAAATCAATTGTCCAGAAATGTCTGGATCTATTTCTGGACTCTAAATACCAAGCCAATACCACATTGCTTTGAGTACTTCGGTGTTACAATCCTTGATGTCAGGTGGCATCTTTTAACTTTTTGTATACTTTTCCTGCCCACTTCCATTCTCCCTTCCTCCTCCTCTTCTTCCTCCATTCTCCTTCTCTTCCTTCTCTTCTTTTTCTGCTTTTTTGAGTCTCATTATCACTTGATAGATCAGGCTGGCCTGGAATTCACTATGTAGCCCAGGCTGGATTCAGACTTGGGACAATTCTGTTTCAGCTTTCCAAATGCTATGCATACCACTATATCAGGTTAAGCAATTCTAATTGCGCAGAAACATATTTCTCATATTACTTTTTGTTTGTTCTGGTTGTGTGTGTGTATGTGTGTGTGTGTGTAAAAGTCTCCATATGTAGTCTAGGCTGGGTTGCAGGCATGAGGCTACACACTGGCTCTAATCTTCATTTTATAGATCTTTCCCTCCCCTGGAGGTCCTAGGCCCACTGGGGGGCTTCCCACAGCAGGACTGCCTGTTACCTTGAATAGTATCATTCTTCTCTAGCTCTGTTTTCCTGGTGTGTGCTTTTGGTGTAGGATAAACAACTTTGCTTCTTTCTGTTTCTCATGGCAGTGTCTGCTTCTGGTTACTGCTCTCCGGAAGCCTGGTCTATTCTCCGCTTCCTTTTTTCCCCTTGTTGGCTAGGGTATCACTGCAGCCCAGACTGGCCTGAACCTTGCTGTGTAGAACAGGTTGTCTTTGCACTCTTGGAGACCCTCTTGCCTCAGGCTCCTTAGTGCTGGGATTCTAGAAGTAAGCCACCACACCTGGCTTCCCTGGTTCCTTCTCTGTGTTCTGTATTGTGAGGGCTGCTGAGACAAGTCAGCTGGTGAGGAGCTTTTCTGTCATGCCTGGTCACCTGAGTTCAATTCCTGGCCCCATGTGATGGAAGGATAGAATCAACCCCTGCAAGCTGTCCTCTGACCTCCACATATATGGCGTGCATTCAGTCATAACCAGGAATGATGGCACACGCCCTGAATCCCAGCACTTGGGAGGCAGAGGTAGGTGAATATCTGTGAGTTTCAGACCAGTTTGGTAGACAGAGTGAGTTCCAGGATGGCCAGGGTTGTGAACTTTGTCTCAAAAACAAAAATAGAAAACAGATAAATGAATGTATGTTGTGCAACTGATCAAAGTATTCCAGGCACGCTCTGGCATAGGCAGAGATCGGATAGCTTTCTTGCTGGGAAGAGGACATGTCTGTTAACATGACTGAATGTTAATGAACTTTGAGTAGCTGTGCTCACACGTTCACATATTGGAATTGCGTTTGACTAAGCCATTTATTGTAGTTTTCTGAGCCGGAGCTGAGGGCATATTATTCTTCCCAGTTAAACTGAGCCTATTGGATTTGGCTCGTCTTTGCAACCTGTTGAGATCTCCTTGGATCCTGTCTTTGGTATTTTCCCCAGGGTTATGCTATCTAAGAATTCGATTACCATACCACCTATTTCTTCACTCAAGCCATTGATAAAATTATTGACTAGAATGCAAAGGATGAAACCCGATAGCTTGCTGTTGAAAACTTTCATTCATTGTAGCATTAACACACCAATTGGTTACAGATATTTAACTAAAGATAGGCCCATCAAGTATTGCTTGGGTGTTGAGCAAGGCCACCGTGCAAGCCTAGCTAATGCAGATTATATGAGAAGGGTCTAGAAGGACAGACAACTCCCCAACTCACCCTCAGCTGGAGCCTCGGACCTCTACTTGGTTTTTTGGCTTTGGTTCTGAGCTTGGCAGCAGGAACATCCATCCTTCTTCCCATGGCCGTTATTGCAGCCATTTTTAAGCTACTTGTTGTGGCAAAGCAGGAGCATTATAATTTTCTTCTAACTCCTGCATGTCCTGTCTTCCCTTCTTCTCCCTCTCATCTTTTTTTTTTTTTTTTTTTTTTTTTTTTTAACTTTAAATACCTAAGTCTCCTGAGGAACTGTCAGTGACTCCTCAAGGCCTCTTTGGTCTGGCCTTTGGAGGCCTCTCCATGTTAGTTTCTGATTCCTTTCCTGTGTGGTGTGGATTTCTTCACCATCTTCTCTGCTGTCTTCCAAGGAGGCTTTGTGCCTTTCTTCTTGGTACCATCTGAGACCTGTAGCCCAGCCTTAGCCTCAACACAGTTCTCCTGAGAGACTTTCCTGGCCCTGTAGCCCCTCACCCCCACCCCACTCCCACCCCCTAAGCCCTCTGCAGCACCTGTTGGTTGGAATTCCTGTTTAGTACTTCAGAGCCAACCTAAATTGTGGTTGCTTTTAAAATTACATTTTAAAAATTTATTTACTTTTATTCTGTGTACGTTGGTGTTTTGTCTGCATGTACGTCTGTGTGAGGGTGTCAGATCCTGGAGTTACAGACAGTTGTGAGCTGCCATGTGGGTGCTGGGAATTGAACCCATTTCCTCTGGAAGAGCAGTCAGTGCTCCTAACCGCTGAGCCATCTCTCCAGCCCTAAAGTTGCATTTTTGTTGTTGCCTTTCTGCGTGTATGTATGTATGTATGCAGGCTCATGAGCAGGTCCTCGGACCCTTAGACTTGGCAGCAGGTGTCTTTATCAGCTGAGCCATCTCTCCAGCCCTTGGCAGTCTGTTTTTAGGATAGCCCCCAAACTGTTTATATTTTTAATTTCTCTGTGGTTAATCTCTTTTCCCGGGGAAGAGACAGTGAGTGTTATACTTTGTAAGCTGTCGTCTCTTACCCTCTTTTGTAAAGCGTATGCAGTTTAGTGTGTTGGCCAGGTTTCTGGTGCTGGAATAAAATCCCAAGGCAGTCACCGAAGAAGGCAAGGTTTATTCGTGGATGGAATCATATACCAGGTCCTCTTGTGTCTGGCTTGTGTCATGCAGCAACCGTTTTGAGACTCAGTGAGACGGTGGTGTGTATTATCACTCCGTTCTACACCTTATCACGGGGTAGTTCCACTGCATCAGGAGACTGAATTTGTTCACCCGTTCTCCTGCGAATGGACACTTGAACTGTCTCTGCTTTGGGGCTAATTTGAATAAAACTAAGGGTAACTTTTCTTTCTGCATATGTATGTGTGCGTGTGTGTATATGTGTATGCATGTTTCTAGTGTGTGAGAGCATGTGTATATTCATATTTGTGTGTGTGCCTGTGTGTGTGCGCGTGAGCGTGCGTGTGCGTGCGTGCGTGTGTGTGTGTGTGTGTGTGTGTGTGTGTGTGTGTGTGTGTGTGTGTATCCAGGGGTTGATTTTGAGTGTCTTCCTCAATTGCTTTCCACCTTATATATTGAAGAGAAGTGGAACTCCTCGTGGAACCGAAAGCATGATGTCTGGCTAGTCCAGCTAGCCAGCTTGCTCTGATGATTCACTTTCTCTGCCTTCCAAGTGCCGGGTTTACAGGTGGGTTGCTGTGCTGTGGGCATGTAAATGGGTACTGGGGACCAGGACTCCAGCACCCACACTTAACATGGGAAGTGCTTTGTCTTCCTGAGCCACTTCCCCAGCCATGCCTGCTTTATTGTTCTTGGGTTTTGTTTTGTAAAAGATTTGGGACTAGAGAGATGCCATAATGGTTAAGAGCAAGTGCTCTTCCAGAGAGCCTGAGTGTGGTTCCCGGCACCCACCCATGACTCCCAAACATCCTTAACTCCAGCCCAGGGAATCTGATGCCCTGTTCTGACCTCTAAGTGCTCTAGGCATGCACATAATGCATATACATGTGGAAAAAGCACGCATATACATAAAATAATCAGTATAATTTTGAAAGATTTATTTAATGTGCCTGAATGTGTGCGTGTTCACATATGCATAGAGGTGCCCATGGAGGGCAGAACAAGGAGTTTGTTCCCCAGAACTGGAGTTACAGGGGCTTGTGAGCTGCCCATTGCGGGGACCAAACCTGGCTTTTCTGCTAAAACAAGTGCGCCTGGCGGTGGTGGCGCACCCCTTTAATCTCAGCACTTGGGAGGCAGAGCTAGGCGGATCTCTGTGAGTTCGAGACCAGCCTGGTTTACAGAGCAAGTTCCAGGACAGGCACCAAAGCTACACAGAGAAACCTTATCTTAAAAAATCAAAACCAACCAAACAAACAAACAAAGAACAAGTGCTCTTTCTGCCAAGCCATCTCTCCCCTTTGAAACAAAAACCTTTTTTTATATTTTATTTATTTATGTACATGGGTGTTTTGTCTGTATATACATTTGTACACCAGAAGAAGGCATTGGATCCCATGGGACTGCAGTTATAGATGGCTGTGAGCCACTGTGTGGGTACTGGGAATTGAACTCAGGACCTCTGGAAGAACAGCCAGTGCTCTTAACCTCTGAGCCATCCCTCCAGCCCTGCAAAAAGTTATTTTATACTTTTTGTTTAAGATTTATTGATTTTTATATGTAGGAATGTTTTGCTTTCATGTATGTATGTACCCTTGAGGGTCAGGGAAGGGTGTTTGATCTGGAACTGGAGTTATGGATGGCTGTGAGTCACCATGTGGGCACTGGGAATTGAACCCGGGTCCTCTGCAAGAGCAACAAGGGCTTTAATCCACTGAGCATCTTTCTGGCCTCTACATTTCTGTGTGTGTGTGTGCGCGCGTGCGTGCGTGCGTGCATGCGTGTGTGTGGTGTGTGTGGTTGTATGTGCCATATCACGTGTGGAAGTCAGAGGACAGCCTGCAGAAGTTCATTCTCCCTTTTGTGTGTGGGTGCCAGGCACTGCACTCAGCTCATTAGGCTTGGCAGCGAGGGCCTTCCACCTATGAAGCCATCTGGCTGGCATGAGAAATATAATTTATATTTATTTATTTATTTTTTATTTATTTATTTTTTTTAATTTGGTTTTTCGAGACAGGGTTTCTCTGTGTAGCTTTGCACCTTTCCTGGAACTCACTTTGTAGACCAGGCTGGCCTTGAACTCACAGAGATCCGCCTGCCTCTGCCTCCTGAGTGCTGGGATTAAAGGCGTGTGCCACCACCGCCCGGCTATATTTATATTTTAACCTTACAACCTTGTACTTGTAGATTCTTTACCATTTTCTGGAGACTGTATTATTTAGCCTGTAAACAAAGGCAGTCTTCCTTTAAAAATAATTAAAAAAAAAAATCTAATTACATCATTTTCCCCCTTCCCATTCCTCCTTCCATCTCTTCCCATGCACCCTCCCCATTCTGTCTCAAACTCGTGCCCCCCCCCCTTTTTTTTTTTTTTGTTTATTTTGTTTGATCTTACTATGTAGCCCTGGGTGGCCTAGAACTCGCCATGTGGACCAGACTGTCCACAAACTCACAGAGACCATCTGACTCAGCCTCCCAAGTGCTGGGATTAAAGGCATGAGCAATCATACCTGGCAAGGACTCAGTTTTTTTAATTGTTGTTACACACACACACACACACACACACACACACACACACACACACACACACGAGTATATATCCCTAAGTATTTAAGTAAAACCTGCTCAGTCCATGTGATGTTACTTGTACATATATAGTTTCAGGGCTGTCCATTTGGTATGGATAACCAGTCAGTGTGCTCCTCCCCGGGAAGACTGTTTCTCCTGATCTCAGCTTTCCTTAGTTGCCTGTGGATCTAGGGTGGGGGCCCCCTGAGGTTCCCCCTTCCATGTTGGTACGTCTGTTGCTGGCATCCTTGTTCAGGTCTTGTTTAGACAGTCGTGTTGGTGGACTTCCTGGGTGCAGCTTCCTGACGTGTCCAGGAGATGAAGCTCACAGGAGACTTCCTGTTCGCTTGGCTCTTACAGTCTGTTCTGCTGTGGTCCCTGATTCTTAGGTGTGGGAACGGTGCTCTAGATGTCTCAGGGGCGCTTGTTCTCCACATTTTGATCCGTTGTGGTTCTGTAGTGATCTCTGTCTGTTGCAAGGAGACATTTCATTCAGTTTTTTACCTTCTGTTTCCTCTCCTTCCACTTGACTTTGTGTTCTTATTCTTTCTTGTTACATAATTTAATAAATTTACTTAGTAAGTTTGTGTGTGTGTGCGCGCGCGCGTGCGCGAGCATGCATGTGCATGCTCACACATGGCCACTGTGCACACATGGAGGGCAGACGACAACTTATAGAAGTTGGTTCTCTTCTTCCACCACGTGGTTCCAAGGCTCAAACTCAGTCTTGGCAGCTTGAGTCCTCATTCTTGACCTGGGTGGACTTGATTGTCATTTCTTGTTGTTAATGAAAATAACAGCTACTATTTATGGAGTACCAAATATTGTGCCAGGCCCAGTACGTGTACTATTTTACATAATTCTCATGGCACTGCTGTGCAATAGGTATTGCCACATCCATCCTAAGGACAGGGAGCAGAAGCTGAAAAGGATAAATCATTTAGTTTACCAAGATCATCCAGTATTTGATACATGTTAGAGATGAGATTTGAACCCACAGGTGGTCATTTAGCTTTGACGCTTATGCTTTTTCACAGTGGGCTGTAGGCAGAGCTGGCCCTTTAAGGATTCTGCTCCCGATTTCAGGTCAGATGTTAAGAGCAGTCCTCTCCCAGAATCCCATGTATGGAATGATGGGAATACAGAGACTCTCAGAAAAATGCCATGTTCCTGGCTGCCCTCTGCACTGCTGTGGTTCCAGCAGGCCACAGTCATTTCCCTCTGGTTGTGTTGGCAGAAGAAGTTAATAGGAACAATCCCGTTCTGGACCCCGGTGCCTTTCCCTGTGTGGTGAATACCTTATTCAGCCCCTCCTGGGATGGGGTGTCATGGGGATCTCAGCCATAGCTGTAAACAAGGCTCAGACTGCCTGGTCAGAGGGGCCTTGGGGAGGAGTGATTTGGCCTCTCAGGATCCCATTTCATTTGGCTGCCAAAGACTGAATGTCACTGCTTTGCAAGGCCACTTCCAGCGTCACTGTCTCTGACCCTGAGGGGGATGTCTCAGCTTGGATTAAGGTCCTGGCTGAAAGGAAGGGGTAGGGAGAAACTTGGCAGCCTAGCAGATGACATCATCATGGGTGCCACTTGGAGGAATTGCGTGGGATCTGGGAGTGGAGTCGGTGGCTTCAAACCCGAGTCTCCTGGCTGGCCCTCTGGACACAGATTTTTAATTGTTTCTCGACAGCTCTTTTATGGGTCAGCTCTCTGAGGCCTCTGATTCCTCGTAATGAGGTTGGCTGCAGCCCCGGAGAACTGCCCTCAGCAGCAGCAGCAGGTTAGAGCTTTCTCCAAGAGGAGGCCTCCAGCCCCAAACCAGATTACCCAGTGTCACTTTTTACTGAGAACAGGCCCTGATCTGAAATTGTGAAAGTTGTGTTGACTGCCAGGATGGAAGGGCTCGGGCCAGGGCTCAGGTGGGGCAGGTGGCAGTGGGTGTCAGGGTCATACTTATCTGCCTTCGGAGGGGGCGGGCTGCTGAGATCAGACCCGGGGCATCGCGCATGCTAAGCATGTGCCCTGTCAGAGCTACGCTGCAGCCCTTGGGCTGTCTTCCAGGCACCTAGCCGACTCTTGTCACACTAGCGTGTCGGGTTGGCACACCCATCCTTGCAGACTTCTGCCCAAGGTGCCTGTCTAGCACTGCCCTCACCCACACAGGACCTGTGGGCATGTATGTACTGGCAAGTGTGGAACACGTTGCTCAGGACGTGGAGAGCGTGGTGTGCCTGCGTCTGCCGGGTCGCTTCCCATCCTCCCTCCGGATGTCCCCGATGACCTGACTTGTGTTAGATTCCAGACTTTCCTGCTGACCTTAAGACATACTGATGAGCCAAAGCTCTTCCTGGCTGCTGGAAGTCAGTCATTTATAGAGTACACACGGAACCCGAGCGTAGTGTGCTTCTGAAAATGGAGGTTGAAAGACAAGGCTTGTAATCTCCAGAGACCCCTCTGGAGCTGGTCTGCTGGCCTCCCAGGGTGGAATCATCCAAGGCTGACTGCTGAGGTATGCTGCCGGAGGGCCAGGCCAGCAGGATGCTGGTGCTCTGTGGCTTAGGTGAGGTCCTCATGTTGCACAACAGAATCCCAGTCTTGTGACCTTGTGACCTTATTTACGGGATTTCTTTCCTCTTTTTTGTTCCCCAGATGCTGTGACTGTGACAGACTCACTGGGCTTGTCCATGTTGGGGAGGAAGCTTCCTTCCAGGTGTGACTGTGTTCATCTGGGCATGTCTGAAGTACCCTGGGCCCATGGACCTGAAGGAGAAGCATCTGGTGGGCCCTGCTCTCTTGCTGTGTGCTATTGTGGGGGTATCTATATTGGGCTCCCCTCACCTGGGTTTTCTGGGAAATCCTCAGCTCGGGTTCTAGACTGAGTGTGAGAGGAAGGTGGGGCGTGCTGTGAGGCTGCGGGAGATACAACTGTGACCCCTTCTCAGAGGTCAGTACCGCCGGGCGGGGATGAACACAGGGTTAAGGGTAGCCCAGTTAACAAGGCTGCATGACAGCAGGCCTTCTGATTGGGTTTGATCCCAAGCCAGCCTTGCCCAGAGCTGTGTAATTTGGTTTGTTTGTGCTGCACTAGGGCTGTGCCCCAACCTGCCTAGCCGTGCCGAAGACTGCCGGGCACCCTGTCTGTGGTTAGGGACAGGCACCTCGTCAGATTCCAAACACAGCTGTATGGTAATCAACAGGATTGCGCTGGGCCTGGTGGTACAGGTCTGTAATCCCACTCACTCCAGAGGCTGAGGCAGGAGAATTGCAAATTTGGGGAGTGCCAGAGTGAGTTCAAGGCTGCCTTTGGCAACTTTGTGAGGTCCTCTCTCAAATGAGGCATGGGGATGTAGCTGATGGGTAGAGTGCTTGCCTAGCATTCATGAGACCCTAACTTCAACATCCCTCTACTCCTGAAGTCCGCGGCTTGAGCCGTCCAGGCAGCTGAAGATTGACCCTGCCTTCAGGTGTACAGTCTTTGGATGGAAGTAGATTTAGAATATTCTTCTCCTGTGGCAAAGACTACCCCGGGAAGTCTTTGTGTCTCTTGCCTGACTTCTGTATCCCCCACCAATAGAACCCTGTCTCAGCTCTGTCCCCTGGGGAGTTTCTGAGCGCATGAGCCCTGGACTAGAAAGCCACGTGCAGCGCCAGCAGCATGTTTATGGAGCACTGGACCGACAGAGGCCCGGCGGCTCCAGCTTGTAGAGCATCACAGTCTAGCTGAGGGTTAGCAGCAGAGTCAGTTTAGTAATAGAGCCCTCTGGGGTTTTGACCTACACGAGGACCTTTCCTTTTTTAATTTTTTCTTACTTATTATGAATGTGTGTGTGCGCGCGCAGTGTGTGCGGTGCACGTGTACCGCAGCGTGCAGGTGGAGGACAACTTGGAGGAGGTGGTTCTCTTCTTTCACCTTTGCTTGGCTTCTGGGGATCAAACCTGGGTCATCAGACTTGTGTGGCAAGTGCTTTACCCAATCTTGCCAGCCCAGGAAGGAGCTCTTCAATCATACACTGGGCTCGAAAGGTAAACTCTAACAATGACACCCAGGATCTCAGAAGGCTTCTTGGAGAGAGGATTAAGAGGCGTTTGTATGGCGGCAGTTGTGTTCAGGTGGTCCTGTAGCCAACACCCTAGTGCCGGACTGTTGCTGGGTGACTTGCAGCATCCGATCCCTCTCTTTGGGACCCACCAGTTCCCAGCCTGTCTGGAAGATGAGCTGTAGCAGTGTCAACTTGGGCCGCTGTTTCTGAGATAACAGCGCTGGTTTCCTGTCATTGAGGCCGGCAGTGTGGGAAGTGGGTGAAAGGGGAAAGGACCGTGTCGCTGTCTACACAGCACGCTGTGCGCTCTGAGGAGTGCCCTGGAGCAGGGAGGGCTTTGCTGCCTGGTTTCCACCCGAGCAGTGACTTCCCTCCGTTCCGGTGGAACAGCTGATAGTCCTCACCGAGACTGGTACAGAAGCTGACCCCGCCCATCCCTCTTTCCTGCTCCCAGCAAAGACTTCCTGCCCTTAACCTCTGGACTGCCCGGCCCCTCCTTTCTGTCCCCATTCTACTGTTTGTCAGGGGCCCCACAGGGAGGTACACAGGCCAGCAAGGGGGAGGGGAGAGGCTGGCCTGTGCTGGGAGGCGCCCGCTCTTTTTCCTAGCAGCGGTTGGAGAGGGTGTAGTCTAGGAGACAGAGGGCCCTGGAGAAACAGCCTCCAGCCTGCTCTCCAGCCAGGGGACCCATTAGGCTGTCCTAACTCCCTGGGGTGTTGTGTCACCGTACTGAAGATGGCCTGTCCGTTAGCAGAGGAATGTCCAGTCCTCTCCCGTGCCTTACCGCTCCCTTTACCCAGAGTGTCTGTACTGACTTCTTTTATGCCAAACTGGGGGCCAGAGCCATGTGTTTAGAGCCGTAGTGACTCAGGCCAGGCTTCGAGTACAGAGACAGCCTTTGCCTGTGCCTGGGCTTGGCGGCAAACGCCTTTAACTTGGGCACTCGAGATCACTTGAGTTTGAGGCCACCTGGTCTCAGTGAGTTTCAAGACAGACAGACAGAAGACCCGGGCAGCCCTGGTCTCTGGTGTGCCTTCTGCAGAGCTTCCTTCCCTTGGTGGATCAGCGGCTTGTGGGATCGCCAGGTCACCTGGAAGGAAGGTGTAGGAGCCTAAGAAGCGCTTTTAGCTGGCCTGCTTTCTCCCTTTCTCTGCTTCTGGTTCTCCCTTCCACTGGACTCCCGGCCTCCTGGAAGTCTCTGCTGGACTCCCTGCTGGCTGCCCCTCCCTGCTGCAGGATGTGCTGCTATTAATAAGGCTCCGGTCTCTGCCCTCCTTCCTGCAGCTCTCACCATGAAGGCTGCTGATGCCTGGGCTCGTGCTCTGAGTGGCAGGGAACTCTGGTGGGTGGTGAGCTCAGCCACAGTGGAGTCCTAACTAGTGACCTGGGGGCAGTGGACAGGTAGTCTGGCGAGAGATCCAGGGTTTATGTTTCCCAGAGTATTCCTGGATGCCAGCATTCGGCCTCGGGGCCCCAAGCCCTTGACAGCTTCTTTCATCTGTCCAGATGTCCCTCTGTCTATCTGGCTATCCTCTAGCTATATCTTGCCTCTGTGTTCACCCTGCACTGGCCTCCTCTGAAGGGCCAAACTCTTGGACATCTGTCAAATCGTGGACCAACTTTTGCCTCTCAGCCCTCCTTTCTTCGCCCTCCTCCTTCCTCTCTATCTTCCCTCCCCCTCCCTCCCTCCCTCCCTCCCTCCCTCTCAGGGCTGCTGTTGCTGCCTGCTGCCTCCTCCTCCTCCCTCCCCGAATCTGCAGCGTGACTGGAAATAGGCTGAATTAATCAGCAGATTCAAGCTCTGCTCTGCTGCGCCCAATTCTCTGCAGCACCGGCCTCTCACTCACACTCTCTCGTTCTGTTCTGCTTCTCCCCGCATCCTTGAGGGTGCTGCTGGGAGTCACAGTACCTGACTGCTTGTCCCTCAGGCTCTGTCTGCCCCATGCTTTTCAAGCAGGCAGAGCTATGGCTACCCCACCAGGGCAAGCACAGCACGGTGAGTATGCCAGCTTGACTCTCACAGTTCTGACTGCCTCGTTCCCTGCTGATGAGGGAGGGAGTCTCTGGGTTGTGGTTGCCAAAGGAGACCTGAAGATGCTGCAGAGCAGCTGGGGTGAGCCTGGGGTAACCAGGGCCTGGGAAGGAGACTGGGACTGAGAGCCAAAAAGCTAGCGTGTCTTGGAATGGCCAGCCAGGTTTTCAAGTTACCCAGAGCAGCCTTGGGGATTGAATTCCCCTGAGGGGAACAGGATGCTGGGACCCGGGGCTCCATGTGCAGGTGACAGAAGCTCACTGGATGCCATCCCTTCTCTATAATGAGGGACTGTTTTTCTGCTGGGTCACTCAGGTAACTGAGTCGGGGGTCAGGGTTGGGATAGTTTCCTCTGAGTTCAGTGGCTACTGAAGGTGGGGGATTGGGGTAGAAAATGCTGAGGTCTGCATGAGCCCTTACGAGGAAGAAGAGTAAGCGGTCTGCTCTGCCTCTGGTTTACCAGCTGCAGATGAGTCCAGATGTGCCAGGCAGACTCAGAGAGCCGGGAGTGGCTGACTATCCTTCAGTGACTTGGGTTTGTGCTGAGTTCAAGTTTGATTCCTCGCCGTCTGTCCGATTAAAGCAGCTGTGATGGGGTGACCTGGCAAAGGGGCTCAGCTGGTTATAACTGGTGGGCATCTGTCGTCAAGGCCACCAGTCAAGGCTTCTCTTTGTAACCTGCCTTCCTGAACGTACAGCCGTAATTTTGCTGCTTCTGAAACAGGTAGAGTGAGAAGAGAAGTGGAGAGAACCTCAGAGGTGCTCTACAGGGACACCGGCCCTCGCGGTGCTGGGGGCTTCTTGCTGAGGTGGGTGCAAAAGAGCCCAGTGCACCAGCTGTTGGAAGGCTCCGTAGACCGCCTGATGCTCGTTCCGCTCTTGGCAGTGGGTCCTGCTCAGTGCCAGATCACTGCTTGTGATTGTCAGGCTTTCGGCCCTTATGTTCCCCGAATGTCAAGTTCAGCGAGTGCTTAGTGGTGGAACAGAGAACCAGCCCAGCCTGTGATGGTGTCCAGCCTCCCGAGGCAAGGCTTCCTTTTTGCCCAGCCTGGTGGGCAAGTCTTAGTGCTTAGGAGGCGGAGACGGGCAGATCTCTGACTTGGAGGTCAGCCTGGACTACATGGTAGGTTCGGGGCCAGCCAGGGTTACATAGCGAGACTCTGTCTCTCAAAAGCAACAACAATAACAAAACCAATCAAACAACGACAGCCTTTTTGACTCAAGTTGTTTCCACTTTGCTCCGCTAAGTGTGAGTGCTGGTTCTGCCTAACAGATCTCAGTGTGCTTCTGTCCTGGTCCTCTGGGTGGAAGCCTCGCTCCTGGCCCCAAGAATGTGTCCAGAGGTGCCAGTATCAGGAAAGGGGTGAGTTTTTAGCATCCCAGAAGCAGGAGAAATCTCTTGTTAGCCTTGGGAACTTAAGGCACCTCAGAATGTTCCTCACCCTTCCTGACCTCAGCAGGTGAAGAGAAGCAGATCTTAGCTGACTGAGGTTATTTATTGCTCAGATAATAGGAACTTGATGCATCTCTCCAAGGCGCCCAGGAACACGGAGTGCCCCGTGTCAGTCACTCTGCCTGTTCCCTTCCAACCGCTTCTGCACCTCCTTCCGCGAGGCCGATGGTTTCCCACTGAACGCCTTAGTTCTGGATCTTCTGCCTGCCGCTGGGAACAGCTCAGACAATGAGGGAAGGAGAGATTTGACCCTGAACTCTGGCCCTCCTGCCACAGCGGGGTGAGCCAAACAGGCTTAGCAGTTGGATCAGCGTAGCTGAAGCCTGTGGAGAGCAGGCTGGCTCAGAAGGCTCAGTCCTCACCACAGGGCCAGCCTGTGTGGGCAGGCACTTCCTTTGGGCAGCATGTAATTACCGAATAGCTTATTTTCCCTCTGCTGCACTGTCTTTAATCCCTTGTCTGGAGTTGGTGCCCCTGGCCAGACACAACATGCGGGGGCAGATGTGCAGACAGCTTTGCAGGTGTGCCGTCCACCAGCATCTGCCACCTTCTGACCAGGCCTCTCTCACCTGCAGAGGAGCAGAGTACCTGGGACAGGGGAAGCCAGTGATGCCGAGGTGGGCATGGGAAGGAGGCAGTAGATGTCAGGGTGGCCACGGGGTAGCCTGGGAGCCAGTGAGTGCTCAGCAGGCCTGGCTAGCAGAGGGATGCCTCCCTGTTTCTCTGGTTTCACCTCGGAGGTTTTTCTCAGTCTTACTGGGAACTGCTCCTTCCTGGACAGAAGGTCCAGCAGCTTCCCATGGAAGCTCCCAGCCTCTGCCCTTGGCCTGGATCCTTTTCCTGCTTGTCCCACTCTTGGGCGTGCAGTCCTTACCTCTTCCAGTGGTCCTCCCTGCCTCCACTGCTTTACATGAGTTATAGAGGTGTGGTCTACGGATCCTGTCCATTCCAGGAACTCTTGTTTCAGGATGTGGAGAGGAAGCCAGGGGAAGATGGAGTCCAAGAGAGCAGGATAGTGAGAAGGAAGGTGCTGGAGGCCTAGGCTTCTTCCTCTGGCCCCAGATCCTCTTCCTGCCTTTGACAGAGAGGAACAGGCCCAACCTGCCCTCTGTAGTCTTTTGTGTTTCTTCTCTAGAGCCCCATGAAGGCCTCTGCCCTTCTAGGAGATTGCATAATAGGCCGTAGCTGCACTGAGTATTAGCTTTGCACCCTGGGCTCTGGAGCGTCAGGAACCTACTGGATTTGGGTAAAGAAGCTAAGAGTAGCCGGTGATGGTGGCACAGGCCTTTAATCCCAGCACTCGGGAGGCGGAGGTGGGCGGATCTCTGTTGAGTTTGAGGCCAGCTTGGTCTGCAGAGAGAGTTCCAGAATAGCCGGGGCTGCACAGAGAAACCCTGTCTCAAAAAACCAGGAAAGAAAGAAAAAAGAAGCTAAGAATCTTGGGGTGAACGCATTCTGGAAAGCCGAGGTGGCCAGTGATGGCAACACTAGGGACTCTGTTCTTGTGCACCTACAATGTGGCACTGGGCCCTGCCCCTCAGGCCTGGCAGCCCCTTGGAGTCATGGGTGTGTGTCCCACCAAGGCAAAAGCCAAATGGCCAAGGAGGAAGCCAGGGGTACCTTTGGAACTAGTCAGGAAAGAGAAGTACAGAGTGACAATAGACAAAGCCCAACAGGTCCCTGCAGAGGACAGGAATGGGGCCCTTGGCGTGGGGAGGTAGGACAAGGAGTCAGCCAGCCAGGTGAGTGTGTCCCACAGCCTTGAGGTATCTCAGGCTAAGGATTTGCTGCTTTTGCTTGGACTTTCCCTGCTAGAAGCTCTTCAGGTGGCCTCTGGGGAAGACGTGTTGCCTCTCCAGGAACTCTTGTTTCTCGGGCCCTTTACTGCCTTAGTATTTTACAGCTGGAGCTCTGTCCAGTGGATTCACCCTGACATCAGCTTCATCCCAGAAGTTTTGGGGCAGTGGGGTCAGAGCGGTGCCCAGACAGGCATGTATCATCGTGCCCCCCCCCTCCCCCGCAAGACAGGGTTTCTCTATATAGACCTGGCTGTCCTGGAACTCTGTAGACCAGGCTGGACTCAAACTCACAGAGATCCACCTGCCTCTGTCTCCTGAGTGCTGGGACTAAAGGCGTGTGCCACCACCGCCCGGCTGGCCTGTCTTTGAAAGCTGCAGGTACTACTGCAGGCTTTGTGTTGACATCCCCTAACTAAGGTGTCACTGGGGTCCTTGAAGGCACTTGTGTGTTCATCCACTCACACATCCATTCAACAGGTGTTCACTGAACTTGTGTGTGTCTGGTACCATCTGTTGTGGTTCAGCGGAGAGAGCTTGTGGAGATGGGAGAACTCATCTTCAGTTCTGTACCAAATACTGTACCAAAATTCAAGGAAGTTAAGGTACAGTAGGAGAGCCAGACATGCACATCCAGACTCAGTTCCATGAGGTGCAAGCTGAGAGCCAGGTTGCCCGATGCCTTAGACTGCAAACCTGAGGCGCAGCTCTGGGCTTTCAGGAACTGTCCCTCCCGTGGGGGTGATATTTGAGCCATCTCGAAGAAGCAAGGGTTGCCTGGGGGCAAGGATGTCCTTGGCCAGGAAGTGCAGAAGGAAGGGCAGAGGGAGGCTGGGAGGCCACAGGCCCTAGGGCCTCACAGACAGGCACAGGGCTGGGGTATGGGTTTTAACAGTACCGGAGTGGAGGCGCAGAGATGCTCAGTGGATAACGCCTGCCGCCAGGCCTGAGGACACGAGCTAGGTCCCTGCGACCCACATGATAGAAGGAGAGAACTGACTCCTGAAAGTTGACCTTTGACACATCGGCCAATCAAATATAATAAAAATTTAAAGAAAAAGGGGGTCAGTTGCTGAGGGAGTCTTTCTCTGGCTAGGGTATTTCAGTGGGTTTGGAAAAGGTAAAGAAGGGATGGGAAGGAAAGCGGGGAGGGGAAGGTTGGAGCCTGGGGAGTGTGTGTGTGTGTAGAGGTGACTGGGTAGTGTGTGTGTGTGTGTGTGTGTGTGTGTGTGTGTGTGTGCAGAGGTGACTGGGTAGTGTGTGTGTGTGTGTAGAGGTGGTGGGTAGTTGAGTGTGTGTGTGTGTGTGTGTATGGTAGTGTGTGTGTATGTGTGGTAGTGTGTGTGTGTGTGTATGTGTGTGTATGCGTGTGTAGAGGTGATGGTAGTGTGTGTGTGGAAAGGTGACTGGCAGGGAGGGTTGGGATGAGTTTGGGGTATTTCCTGTCTCCTGTGAAGCAGCTTGAGAGAGGTCAGTAGACAGGTCTGTATCCGGAACAGGGTCCTGACCGGGAGTGAAATGGAGGCCTTGAAAGCACGTAGGCAGTAGGTGAATCCGTAGGCTGTAGGTGAATCCGTAGGCTGTAGGTGAATCTGTAGGCGGTAGGTGAATCTGTAGGCTGTAGGTGAATCCGTAGGCTGTAGGTGAATCCGTAGGCTGTAGGTGAATCCGTAGGCGGTAGGTGAATCCGTAGGCTGTAGGTGAATCCGTAGGCGGTAGGTGAATCCGTAGGCGGTAGGTGAATCCGTAGGCGGTAGGTGAATCCGTAGGCGGTAGGTGAATCCGTAGGCGGTAGGTGAATCCGTAGGCGGTAGGTGAATCTGTAGGCGGTAGGTGAATCCGTAGGCGGTAGGTGAATCCACAACTGTTGCAAAGGTCTCCCTGGAAACACCCAACAGTTGGCAAGGCTGGGCTCTGGCGTGAAAGAAGGAAGAACAGTTGGAGTCAAAGAAGGAGGAAACAGGAATGGGTGGTTCTCAGTGAAGAGTGGACCGGGTGTGAGGTCACTCAGCATGTCTAGTCCCCATGTCCAGGGCCAGCTGTGGTGACAGCAGGGTGGTGGAGTCACAGCGCTGTCTTTCTTTAAGAACAGCTAAGCTGTCTTCCGCTGAGATTAGGTCCTGCCTAATCTTTAGTGTTGAAAAAAAAAAAAAATAGTGGTACTGGAAGGCAAAGGTGGTACCGTCTTCGTTTTTTCTTTTCTTTTTTTAAGTTATTACATCTGTTTGTGTGTGTTGTCAGAGGACAGCCTGAAGAAGCTGGTTCTCTTCTCTGCTGGGTCAGTCCTGGGCTTAGACTGAGGCTCTCATACTTAGCAGCCCGCACCTCTACTGGCAGACTCATTTCACCAGCCCTAGTCGTTCTTAAATACCTTCCCCAGAAACAGTTAAGGACAAAATCTGAGTTAGCTCTCTTAAAGAAATAGATATATTCCAGGCAGTGGTGGTGCACGCCTTTAATCCCAGCACTCAGGAGGCAGAGGCAGGAGATCTCTGTGAGTTTGAGTTCAGCCTGGTCTACAGAGTGAGTTCCAGGACAGCTAGGGGTCCACAGAGAAGCCCTGTCTCGAAAAACAAGAGAGGGGGGGGGGAGATATAGCGGCATGGTGATGCATGTCTTTAATCCTAGCACTTAGGAGGCTCTGTGAGCTCCAGGCCAGCCTAATCAACATAAGGGCAGCTCCAAGACAGCCAGGAATACATGGAGGGACCTGCCGCAGACACAAGACAGCAAAAAAGAAATAGATATCTTCTTCTGTGAAATCTTAAAGTAAAATGGCTGTGGGGATGGGTAACAAGAAGAGTCTGGATGGAGCAGACTTTTGGCTTGCTGGGTTGAGAGTTGAACAGATAGAGTTGAGAAAGCACTTTTTGTGCTTTTATTTTTAACTTGGCTTTAAGGAGTGGAGGGGGTTAGGGGGGAGAAGAAGAGCTTGTAATCAAAGAATAAGTCTGGGCAGGGCCTTGGGGAGATGCTGACTGTTTCTGCTTCCCTGCAGGGAGAGCCCCCCTTGGCCCTGGGCCTGTCTACCCGGAAGGCCCTCAGTGTCCTGAAGGAACAGCTGGAGGCTGTGCTGGAGAAACACCTCAGAGAGCGGAAGAAATGTCTCACGTGGAAGGTGAAGCTTCCTCCGGAGTGGCTGGACCCTGGCTGGGCAGGCAGAGAAGCAGGGGGGCCCTGTCTCTGGGACCTGCTGCGCTTGCCCCCTGGATAGCAGAGACTCAGCTGAGACTTCACAGAGTCAGAAGTCCCAGTTTCCTGGGAGAGGTGTCCCTCTCTACTTGCTGGAGCGGGTCTTAGGATGTGGGCACATTGGACCGAGCTGGGAGACTCACTTCCTGCCTGTCATGTTGCTCCAGGAGACGTGGAGAAGCAGCTTCCTCCACCTTAACAACCGCTGCTCCTGTTTCCACTGGCCGGGGGCTTCTCTCATGCTGTTGGCTGTTCTGCTGTTGCTCTGTTGCTCCGGGGGCCAGCCAGCTGGGAGGTAAGCAGGGGCCGTGACCTCTGCCAGCTCCATTCTCGGGGCCTGAGCACAGAAGAGTCCCCTTCCCCCTGCCTGGGGACAGAGACTTGGGTGGAGGCAGGAAGCGAGCGAGCGAGGCCACTTTCCGAAGTGACTGGTGGAGTGGGCCATCTTGGGCTGTGGGAGCTGCCGGGGGGCCTTGGGGAGATGCTGGGGGGCCTTGGGGAGCTGCCGGGGGGCCTTGGGGAGCTGCTGGGGGGCCTTGGGGAGATGCCGGGGGGCCTTTCCCCTGGACATACAGGCTGCTCTCTGTGTCCCTCAACCCCAGCCGTGGAGTGGAGCTGGTGAACGCCTCTGCCCTGTTCCTGTTGCTGCTCCTCAATCTCATCCTCATCGGGCGCCAGGACCGGCTGAAGCGCCAGGAGGTGGAGCGTAGGCTCCGGGGCATCATTGACCAGATCCAAGGTGAGGCTGAGGGTCAGGTGTGTCGGAAAGATACCCTGTGGCGCGTCAGCACTGCCGGGCTGCCATCAGTGGGAGGTCCAGGGTGCTCTTGCCCTCATGAGCAGGGTAGTGACGCCTGCAGGGTGGCTGGGGGCACCAGGCAGTACTGGGCAGGTGGGAAGCTGATGGTGGCACTCTGAGGTCTGGTGTTGGGAGACGGCCAGAGAACACTCTGTCCCTCAGTGAGAGGGAAGTTGGAGGTGTTTTTCCACATCTGTCTTGTTCTCCAGTACTGGCTCAGAGGAGTGTGAAGCTAAGATGTCTACAAAAACAGGATTGAACAGAAAGCTGGGGGCCCACGATGAACAGTCCAGTGAGCTCCTCAAAAGCAGAGGAGTATTCTTGAGGGAGAGGGGTGCTGCCAACAGTCTGCCCTTCATTTATTGAGCTCTGGCTGTAGCTTGAGGATTTACGTGGGAAGTCCATGGCCTCTGCTTCCCTGGGGCATGTGATATTTTCAGAGAAGCTGTGGCACTTATGTTCTGTAGGTTTTTCTCTGAAATGGGTGGGAAAAAGCAGGATTAGGAAAAGGCTTACCATTGGCCTGACTGCCCAGTGGCCACACAGGTCACAGATGAACAGTCCAGACCCAGCCAGAGAGATCTAGGGTGACAGGCGCCTCCTGTGGTTCTCTCTTGCTTCTCCAGGCCATCCCAGATGCCACATAGCTCCCGAGAGCGGCTTCTGCCACAGGCTCCAGCTGCTTCCTCTTAGCCTCTCCTTTTACTGTTCATCATCCCAATAATCGCCTGTCCTAGAGCCTCTCTGTCCATCCCAGATGTGCCTCTGCTCCTCTGTCCATCCCAGATGTGCCTCTGCCCCTCTGTCCAACCCAGATGTGCCCCTGCTCCTCCCCACCTGGATTGCATCTCCTTTGTCTCTAACTGATAAAGTCTCGCCATTCTTCCTGGTCTGTTCCCCATGCTCTCCCTCTCTTCCTGGTCTGTTCCCCATGCTCTCCCTCTCTTCCTGGTCTGTTCCCCATGCTCTCCCTCTCTTCCTGGCCTGTTCCCCATGCTCTCCCTCTCTTCCTGGAAGCCATCTCTCATTGCCATTGCCTGGCAGTCAGGTTTACTCCTTCTGTTCCCTCCCCACAGTGCTGGAATCATTCTCAATATGCTTGGGTACTAGGGAAGGATTCTTAGGGAAGGCATTGTTGAAATATGGGGTGCATTTGCATGCATGGGATAGGCTTGCAGACCCACAGCTGCTGTTTCTGTTCTCATCAGATGCTCTCAGGGACGGAAAGGAGATCAAGTGGCCGAATGCCATGTATCCAGACCTCCACATGCCCTTTGCACCTTCCTGGTCCCTGCACTGGGCTTACAGAGATGGACACCTGGTCAACCTGCCAGTTAGCCTGTTGGTAGAAGGAGACATCATAGCCCTGAGGCCTGGCCAGGAGTCCTTCGCCTCCCTGAGGGGCATCAAGGTAGAGGGAACAGATGGGGGAGTGTCTGCAATTAGTTAGGAGTCCTTAGGGTAGGTTTGAAGCTCCTGGCCAGCTTGGGGGTTCACAAGGGTACTTGGGCAGGGCTGGAACCCCCTCCTGTTCTTTCTCTGTCTTTTCCCGGAAAAGTCCTAGAAACCCAAGTCCCATAAGGCCCCCCCAGCAGGTTCATTGCTAGTGGAGAGACCCTGACCTTGGAAGCTATTTCTTCTTGGCTGGCACTGTCCAGGAAGAGTGTCCTTGCCAACCATGGTGGCACACATTTACAATCCTCGCACTGTGGAGACTGAGGCAAAAGGATTTCGGGTTCCAGGGCAGCGTGAGCTATACAGTGGGACTGTGTTGAGAAACTCAAACCAAACAGCCCCCTCCCTCCCCACCCCCCAAACCCACAATGCACTCTGATGGAGGAGCCTTTTGACTCGGTCGGCATCCCTGTTGGCAGGATGACGAGCACATTGTCCTGGAGCCAGGAGACCTGTTCCCCCCTTTCTCTCCACCCCCCTCACCGCGGGGAGAAGTGAAGAAAGGGCCGCAGAACCCCCAGCAGCACCGGCTCTTCCGAGTCCTGGAGACTCCTGTGATCGACAACATCAGGTAGCGCGCCTCTCTCTGTCCTGCACCCCCACCCCCCACCCACCGTCCACTGTCCACCGTCCACCGTCCACCGCCTTCTCCTCCGGGCCTTGACATGACAAAGAAGGGCCCTCATCCATTCCTGGCCCTGCTGGTGGGAGGCGCCTGCTCAGCCTCTTGTGAGCATTTTCAGACTGAGGGGATACCCATGGCAGTGGCCACAGCCCCTCTCTCAGGCACTGTGTGGCCCAGGCCAGGGCCAAGGCTGAGTGGGGAATTTCAGAACTTGGAGGTATTCGGTGAAGTTTGTCCAGGAGAGAGGCCCAGAACCCTTTGGAGGTGTGGCTGTCTGGCATCCTCCCCCAAGAGACTGAGGCTTGCCTCTTTTTGCAGATGGTGCCTGGACACGGCCCTATCGCGCCCTGTCACGGCTCTGGACAATGAAAGGTTCACAGTCCAGTCCGTGATGCTTCACTATGCTGTGCCGGTGGTCCTGGTGCGTGAGTGGCCGCAGGGCAGGGGACAGAGAGGGCCGGACGTGGGTGAGCTTCGGGGCCCAGCCAGGTGCGAGCGAGCACATGTAGGAGGGTCAGAGTGAGCCAGCGGTGTGAATGGCAAAGCAAGGGCCTACAGCTCTGTCCCTCCCTCCCTGGGGGAAGGCACTAAGACTACGCCCATCCTGTCCCCACAGGCTGGCTTCCTCATCACCAATGCCCTGCGCTTCATGTTCAGCGCACCCGGGGTCACCTCGTGGCAGTACACTCTTCTCCAGCTCCAGGCAAGGGCCACCCTCCCCTCCATGCTGTGCTGCTCTGTCTTGTTCCTCCCTCTTTGCAGCCCAGGGCATCTCAGGGGGTAGCTAAGATTGTCTCCTTTGCCTCCCTTCCTTCCAGCTCCCTGGACCACTGACTCCTCCTCCCCGGGGGATGGCTGTGTGGCAGGGCCTCCCTCCCCTCTTCCTCCCTTTGGAGCAGCATCTCCTTAGGATCTGGCATATATATGCCTTGCTCTTTCTCAGGTGAATGGCATGTTGCCCATCCTCCCTCTGCTCTTCCCAGTCCTCTGGGTCCTGGCTACCGCCTGTGGAGAAGCTCGTGTCCTGGCCCAGATGAGCAAGGCCTCGCCCAGCTCCCTGGTACGTTGTTCCAAAACAGCTAGAGGACAGTGGCAGGTTGGCATGGACAGTGGTTTTAGCATGTTGGGGCCCTGGGAATCTCTGCGTGGTTTCAGGTACTTTCTGTTACCAAGTAGGTTCCAGGCCAGGCCCAGGTGTGGATCCCATCCGTGGGGAGTTGGGACTGCCTGAGGCTCTTTACCAGAGTGGTCTGGAGCCTTGCTCATCCAGCTGTGTAGATAGGGAAGGCTTCATGAAGTCAGCTTTTTTCCTCACTGGTGCTCACCCTGTCTCTGCAGCTGGCCAAGTTCTCAGAGGACACTCTCAGCAGCTATACTGAGGCTGTCTCCTCTCAGGTAAACTGCTGAAATAGGTGGGGTTTCCTCCAGGCCCCTGCAGGCATGAGGGCTGTGGCCTTCCTGGATCTCTGTGATTCTGTGGCCTTGACCTCCAGCTGAGCTCGTGGAGGGCTTGCCCTGTTGTGTATGTGTGCATGGCCCAGGCCTGATCCCATCCGTATCAGCGTCTTGTCCTAGAACCCTACTTCCTGGCATCTCCCTGATTTGGGCAAGGAAATAACGCTGAGCCCCAAATGGCCTTACAGACTGTCTGTCTCCCACCAGGAAATGCTGCGCTGCATTTGGGGTCACTTTCTGAGGGTAATCCAGGGGACATCACCAACACTGAGCCACAGTGCCAGCCTGCTGCATAGCTTGGGCTCTGTTACGGTGAGGAGGCCCTGCCGGGAGGATGCCCTGCTGCACCAGACCCTCTGACTGGATTGTTCATCTGGTTTGTGTGTGGCCACCAGGCGGTTAGACTAATACTGAGTCTTTTTCTAATCCTGCTTCTTTCCCTCTAGGTGCTGTGCTGTGTAGACAAGCAGGGGATCCTATCATGGCCAAATCCTAGCCCAGAAACTGTACTCTTCTTCAGCGGGAAGGTGGAACCCCCTCACAGCAGCCACGAGGACCTCACAGACGACCTATCTACCCGCTCCTTCTGCCATCCTGAGGTAGAGGAGGAGGTATGGCCAGCTCCCATGGAGTTAGGTCAGGCTGCTTAGCGTCAGAGCCAGGCCTGTGGCCTTGGGAGAGTGAGGCTTAGGAGGGAGAGAGGAGCTCCGATTCCTGGGACTTCTGATTGGTTAAGATGAAGGATGAGTGGCCAACACATGCCCTTAATCACAGTACTCAGGAGGCAGAAGCAGGCAGATCTCTGTGAGTTCGAGGCCACCATGGTCTACATAGTGAGTTCCAGGATAGCCAAGGCTACATAGAGAGACCTTGTCTCAAAAAACAATAACAACAACAAAACAAGCCGGTGGTGGTGGTGGTGGTGGTGGTGGTGGTGGTGGTGGTGGTGGTGGTACACGCCTTTAATCCCAGCACTTGGGAGGCAAAGGCAGGCAGGTCTCTGTGAGTTCGAGGCTAGCCTGGGCTATAGAGTGAGTTCCAGGACAGGGTCCAAAGCAACACAAAAGAAACCCTGTTTCGGAAAAAAAAAAAAGAAAAAAAAAAGAAAGAAAGAAAAGAAGGCTAAAGCAGTTAGGAGCCCAGAACTGCCCGTCTCCCTGATCCTCAGCGGCCACGGGACTCTGGTCCTAGGTCTGTGCTCCTGTTCTCCTCAGCCCCATGAACGAGATGCCCTCCTTGCTGGCTCCCTGAACAATACCCTGCACCTTTCCAACGAGCAGGAGCGTGGCGACTGGCCTGGCGACGGTTCCAGGCCCTCGGAGCCCCACTCCCATCACAAAGTACACGGGCGCAGCAAACACCCGTCGGGCTCCACCGTGAGCTTCAGCAGGGACACCGAAGGCGGAGAGGAAGAGCCCGGCAAGGTGAGGGGCAGGGGACCGCCTGGGGGCACCCGCCGGTCACAGGCCTCCCTGCCTCCCCGTCAAAGCAGCGGGGTCTGGGAGAGCACAGGAGTCGCATGCAGTCCTCCTTCCTCTGGTAGAGCAGGAGAGTGTGGGAAGATGGACTCACCTGTGGGGCTAGTTCTGGGCCTGCTCGGGCATCACGGCCTTCCCCCCCCCCCCAACATTTCCTGCAGGCTCAGCCTGGGACAGAGGGTGACCCCTATGAGGCCGAGGACTTCGTGTGTGACTACCACCTGGAGATGCTGAGCCTGTCCCAGGATCAGCAGAACCCTTCGTGCATCCAGTTTGACGACTCCAACTGGCAGCTGCACCTCGCCTCCCTCAAGCCGCTGGGCCTCAACGTGCTGCTGAACCTGTGCAACGCCGGCGTCACCGAGCGCCTCTGCCGCTTCTCCGACCACCTGTGCAACATCGCCCTGCAGGAGAGCCACAGTGCCGTGCTGCCCGTGCACGTGCCCTGGGGCCTCTGCGAGCTGGCCCGGCTCATCGGTACGGCGCTGTGGCGGGGCTTGGGGCAGGGCTGACCGAGGGACTGCTGATCTTCCAGAGCCGACCTGGCACTGACCGTCCTTGGCATGGCGTTCATTTGCCATGAACATAGCCACCCTTAGCTCTCTGGTCTGCCAAGGTGACTAGTTGTTGGGATAGAAAGGTGGCAGGAGCTGGCCGGGCCGACTGCCTTTCCATGTTCCACGGTGTAAGGTGGCCAGGGCAGCCCTGTCTCCTCTCTGAAGGCCCTTCCTGTTGTCCTTGTTCATAGGCTTCACTCCAGGGGCCAAGGAGCTCTTCAAGCAGGAGAACCACCTGGCGCTCTACCGCCTCCCCAGTGCCGAGACCGTGAAGGAGACGTCCCTGGGGCGACCCTCTTGTGTCACCAAGCGGCGCCCCCCACTCAGCCACATGATCAGCCTTTTCATCAAAGACACTGCCACTAGTAAGCTCCGCTTCGGCTCAGCTGGCATTCAGGCAGACCTTCCTGGGCTTGGTGGGCAGGAGACTCTCCCTCTCCGTTTATTCAGGGGAGGAAGAGAGGTCAAGTGAATGCTAGACAACTTCCCGGGCTCCGATGTGGCGGGAGTGGGATTCTGGGAAGGATGAGGATTGTAGTGCGGGCATTGCTGGTCTGGCAGTTTCCCATGGTGGCTCACTGACCAGGCGGTCTGAAGGGAAGGCCCTTTCTCTGTCAGGAGTACCTTTGCACCCTCTGTGAGGACTGTAGTGTGCTAGGTCAGGATAAGGCAGGAGCTGATTTGTGGCCCCTGATGTGGTCTCTTTTCCCTGTCCTAGGCACAGAACAGATGCTGTCCCACGGCACTGCTGACGTGGTCTTGGAGGCCTGCACAGACTTCTGGGACGGTGCCGACATCTACCCCCTCTCGGGTTCGGACAGGTGAGGGAGGGGCCCTGCTGGTTTCCCTGCCTGCCCAATGGTCATGGGCATCTCAAGACCACCTGTCTTACTCCCCTCTACTTCTCTGGCAGAAAGAAAGTGCTGGATTTCTACCAGCGAGCCTGCCTATCTGGCTATTGCTCTGCCTTTGCCTATAAGCCCATGAACTGCACCCTGTCCTCTCAGCTCAATGGCAAGTGCATTGAGCTGGTGCAGGTCCCTGGCCAGAACAGCATCTTCACCATGTGCGAGCTGCCCAGCACTGTTCCCATCAAGCCAAACATCCGCCGCAACAGCTGGAGTTCTGATGGTACCGTGAACTTCCATCTCAATGGGAATGACATGGGGGCTCCCCGGGACCGAGAAGCCCAGGAACTAACGGGCTTCAGGGGGCTGTATGGTATCCCTCAGAAGAAATGCCATGGGCAGTCCACAGGAGCTGGGATGCCGGTGTGGCATTCACTAGCCCATGGCACGGGGGTCCTTTAGTTTCTCTTCATCTAAAACTAGATGCCTTCTCTCCCTTCCTCATGGGTTTCTTGTGGTGTTCAAGAGGATTAATGTATATAAAATTGTTTTCTTAGAAAGGTTTAAAATGGCGCATTTATAAGGCATCGTCTTATCAGAATTAGACAAAAACCAAACAGAGGGACATAAACTCTACCTTCCATCCCAAGCATACGTATTTGGCCCTATCTTCTAAGCCCAGGAGACATGTGCTAAGGATGGGGCTAGCCCCCTAGTCCTGGAACAGAGCTGGGCAGGAGCTGAGCAGTGTTCAGCATGGCTCCCCAGGACGGCCACCTCACTGATGAATACCTCTCATTGTCTTTTCTCTCATGTGTGTTGGCTCTTCATGTCTCCTGCCCCTGCGCACCTGTGTGGCTGTGTGTGTGATCCCCTGGGGCCCTTATGCTCATTGATTTGGGTGTGGCCTCTATGTGTGTGGCCCTGGGCTGCCTCCTGGAATCTGCTGGTTCCTCCATGTCCTGACTGGGCTGTGTCCTGATTGTCTTGCCCCATGCCGCTGGCTTTTGTGTCTTGTGCCTGCCTGAAGAAGGGATCGGGGAGGTGCTGGAGAAGGAAGACTGCATGCAGGCCCTGAGCGGCCAGATCTTCATGGGCATGGTGTCCTCCCAGTACCAGGCCCGGCTGGACATCGTGCGCCTCATCGATGGGCTGGTCAACGCCTGCATCCGCTTTGTCTACTTCTCTTTGGAGGATGAGCTCAAAAGCAAGGTGGGAGAGCCTTCCCATTGGCCCCCACGGGTCTTCCTGAGCCTTTCCTCCTCATCGCCATCTGCCTCTCGCAGGTGTTTGCTGAGAAGATGGGCCTGGAGACAGGCTGGAACTGCCACATCTCCCTCACGCCCAACGGTGACATGCCTGGCTCTGAGATCCCCCCCTCCAGCCCCAGCCATGCGGGCTCTCTCCATGATGACCTGAATCAGGGTGAGGACAAAGGAGTGTGGCAGGGCTGGAGGGAGTGTGGGACAACCCCCTTGTTGGGAAGTACAGCTCGGAGAAACGTGGAGAAACGTGTGTAGATCCTGCCTAGAAGGACGCTCCCTCGGGAGATAGCCCTGTTCCTGTGGGCAGTAACAGTGGGCTGTTAAAAGTGGAGGCCTAGAGGCAGAAGGTTGTCCACCACCTGCAGGGCATGCTTTAGCCTCCCGGAAGGCTGGCCCAAGGTGAGGACAGGCTTTCATCCCCACAGTGTCCCGAGATGATGCAGAAGGACTCCTCCTCTTGGAGGAGGAGGGTCACTCAGACCTTGTCAGCTTCCAGCCTACGGACAGTGACATCCCCAGCTTCCTGGAGGACTGCAACCGGGTACGATTGAGGAATCTGCCCTCTGCCCCTGAAGTGGCCAAGAACTGATACAGGAAGTGAAGGGCAGGAGGAGGAGGAGGCAGGAGAGGCGATTTTCTGCTCCCTATCTTGAGACTACTGACCTCTCTGCTTCCCCCAGGCCAAGCTGCCCCGGGGCATCCATCAGGTGCGCCCCCACCTGCAGAACATTGACAACGTGCCGCTGTTGGTGCCCCTCTTCACTGACTGTACCCCTGATAGTGAGTGCTGTGGCCCGCCTTCTGAGCTCCGGCAGGGATGGGCACCAAGTCACTCAGAGGGGACGAGAGTTAGAGTGAAAGAACATGGGCTGGGACTAGCTGGGGACCCAATGGGGTGATGCTGTGGACATGCCCATTTCAGGGGGCCTGAAGTGAGCGTTTATGTGAGCATGCTGCTGGGTGGGGTTCTGCTCCCCACTCTTCCCTGTCCTGGCCTGTGGGTTGCTGCTGGCACCTGTACGGAGCTCTGCCTGATCCCGTGCCTCTCGCCTGCCCACAGCCATGTGTGAGATGATAAAGATCATGCAGGAGTATGGGGAGGTGACCTGCTGCCTGGGCAGTTCTGCCAACCTTCGGAACAGCTGCCTCTTCCTCCAGAGTGATGTCAGGTCAGAGAGGGCTTGGGGACCGGGGGGCCAGTCTGCTTCTCAGACCCTGGGTGGAGAGGTCTGCATGTAGCTAGGGATTTGCCTGGCTGGGACCCAGGGAGCTGGGTCTGGTAGAAAAGGGATGGGATGCTCCAGTCTTGTGGTGGACAGTTTTTACAGAGTATAGTTCATGGGTGGATTTTCCCTTCACTGAGCAGCATCGCCCTGGATCCCCTGTACCCTTCCCGATGCTCCTGGGAGACTTTTGGTTATGCCACCAGCACCACCATGGCCCAGGCCTCCGATGGCCTTTCTCCCCTGCAGCTCTCAGGGCAGCTCAACAGTCTGCCCTGCTCCCTGACCTTTCGCCAGGAAGAGACCATCAGCATCATCCG
Organism: Peromyscus maniculatus bairdii; assembly: GCF_049852395.1. NCBI lineage: Eukaryota > Metazoa > Chordata > Mammalia > Rodentia > Cricetidae > Peromyscus > Peromyscus maniculatus. The sequence continues at coordinate 103,403,126 of NC_134859.1, forward strand.
GCTCATTGAGCAGGTGGGTCTCATGGCTCCTGGGGGGGGCCCAGGGCCTCTACCTAGAAGGTAGAGTAGCAGCACATGATACTTCTGGGCTCTCTAGGACTCATGCTTCCTGCCTTCCTGGCCTGTGGGAGGAACAAGGGGCACATGGCTCTTCCTCACGGGAGCACCATGGGCACATGGCTCTTCTCACAGGAGCATCATGGGCATATGGCTTTTCCTAACGGGAGCACCATGGGCATATGGCTCTTGCTCATGGGAGCACCATGGGCACATGGCTCTTGTTCACGGGAGCACCATGAGGCCAGGTAGGCAGGACTGGACTATCACTGTCCCTCTTGGTCCATAGGCGCGGCACGCCACCTATGGCATCCGGAAGTGCTTCCTCTTCCTATTGCAATGCCAGCTGACCCTTGTGATCATCCAGGTAAGCCAGGCCTGCCCGCTATTCCCTCTCTTCGTAAGGGAGGGGCAGGTGTGAGTCTGAGGAGTTGGGGTGCAGTAGAGCCACGCCTCTGCACCCCTCAGCTTTGGAGAGGACCCCACTGGTAGAGAAGTCTTCTCTCTTCCCTGCTCCTCTCAGTCAAGACGTTGAGTCTGTTGGGCAAGGGCAAGGTGGCCTCGGGGTCCACAAATTTGGTGATGTTGTCTTTCCTGGTTTAGTTCCTTTCTTGTCTGGTCCAGCTTCCACCACTCCTGAGTACCACAGACATCTTATGGCTGTCCTGCTTCTGTTACCCTCTGCTCAGGTGAGAGGTCTTAAAGCCCCTCTGTGCCCAGCCAGTGGGGCTGGGGTGCCAGTGAGCATCCCAAGGGACGCAGAGTGTCCTAGCAAGATGACTCAGGGATCACTTCTGGTGCAAGGCGGTACTGAGGCAAGGCTCCTTTGTCTCGTCCCACCTCACTACTGGAGTGGGCCTCCTCCCAAGGTCCCCTGGGGATGTTCCCTTAGAGAGTCGGGAGACAGCAGTAATCACTGTCCCTTTACCCACATTGATTTCAGCATCTCTCTATTGGGGAAACCACCACATAGCTCCATCATGTCTATGGCAACAGGCAAAAACCTTCAATCCATTCCTAAGAAGGTAAGTAAGGCAGACCCAGGTTACCAGGGCTTCTCGGAAGGTGTGAGGGTTGGGGCTGGTAGGCCTAACCTGGAAGGCTCGGCAGAGGTCAGGGACCTGGAGAGCTGGTACTTGGCTAGTGGAGGTGGTGGTCAAAACTGAGAAAGAGCCTTGCTGGGAATGTGCTTTCCGGTCCATATTCCCTGAGGCGTGACCATTTGCGGAGAGCTTGCAAAAACGTGAAGAAGACGAGCAGGTGCCAGGTCTGCCTCTGGCCTGCCTGCGGGGTCTTCCCACCACAGGACTGACTGTCCTCCTTCACGCCACAGACCCAGCACTACTTCTTGCTCTGCTTCCTGCTCAAGTTCAGCCTCACCATCAGCTCCTGCCTCATCTGCTTTGGCTTCACACTGCAGAGCTTCTGTGACAGCGCCCGGGCCCGCAACCTCATCAACTGCTCCTCAGTCATGCTTTGCAGGTGGGTCCCGGGGCGCCTCGCCTCACCACCCCAGGCCATCCTCCTGCGGGCCCTCAGGAGGCTGAGCCTCTGTCTCCCTCTGGCAGCCATGACGACAGAGCTCCAGCCTGGTTTGGGGATTTTGCCAACGGGTTGCTCTCAGCTCAGAAGCTCACAGCTGCCCTGATTGTTCTGCACACAGGTAAGGACTCTGCCTCATTGGGGCTGCTGACTGCTAATGGGGAAGCCCCGGGGTGGGAGGCCAGACTTGGGGCCAGTGGGAGCCTTGACACCCCACCGGTCAATCCTTCCAGTCTTCATCTCCATCACCCATGTACACCGCACCAAGCCTCTGTGGAGGAAGAGCCCCTTGACAAACATCTGGTGGGCAGTGACCGTGCCTGTGGTGTGAGTAGTGTCTGACGGAGGGGCTGCGGGGGATGGGGCTGCCACCACAGGTCGGGGGAGACGGGGGTCTGGCTGCCCTTGAACTAACTGTACCGAGAAAGCAAGATGACTCGGCTCACACAGGGCTGTTCTCTCCTTCCACAGGCTTCTAGGCCAGGTGGTCCAGACAGTTGTGGACCTGCAGCTGTGGACACACAGGGACACACGCGTCCACTTCGGCCTAGAGGACGTACCCCTGCTGACATGGCTCCTGGGCTGTCTGTCCCTGGTCCTTGTGGTAGTCACCAATGAGGTTGTGAAACTGCATGAGATTCGGTGAGCAGGCAGCACTCGGCTGGGCCCTGACGTCCTGCTCAGTCCTCCCGTCTGCAGGGTTGTACCAGGCTTTTTGTTTTCCTGTGCTAGAGAGGGAGCCAGCTCCCCTGATGCGCTCTGTCCTGGTTATAGCTCTAGTGCTTTTGACTTTTGGAGACAGGCTCTCACTAAGTAGATCCATCTTGATCTTGTAATCCTCCTGCCTCAGCCCCCAAGAAGCTAGAATTACGGGCCTGAATCACCAGGCTGAGTTGTCAAGTGTATTTTAATCTGTTTCACCAGGGTCCGTGTCCGCTACCAGAAGCGACAGAAGCTGCAGTTTGAAACTAAGCTGGGCATGAACTCTCCCTTCTGAGCCATTGACCATGGTGGCCATCGTTGCCCTGGTTCCTGGGGCTAGAGCCAGACCGACCCCTGAGTCTGGGGAGTTGGCATCATGAATGTTTCAGGGTTTGTCTTTGTGCCTCGTGGCACTGGAGGCTCAGCTCTGGTCACCGGAGACCCTGCTGTCTTCCTGACTGGGGCTTTTCATGAAGGAGCCGAGGGTCGGAGCCGTGGTTTGACAGGACTGCCCTGGCTCTCCCCTGGCTTGGCCAGGGGCCCTCTTGAATGTATGACCTCAGGCCCTTGGTAAAGGGACCCTCAGCTCCCTCCCCTGTGATACCTCTCTTTGGGGTCCCCTCACCGGACACCTTCCTCTCACGCGTCAATGGCAGCCTCAGTTTTCGTTGAAGCAGTGACTGCTGCTGTGCAGGATGCTGTGTCCTCTCTGCCACCCATGTCCCTCTCCTGGGGCAGGGGCCTGGCCGTGGTCCTGGGGCCCTCCCCTTCCTCTGGGCTGGAAGACGGAAAGGGCCCCCCTCACCCTGGAGCCCTGCCTCGGCTGGCCCTAAGTCATCCACGGAGGACCCAGCCCAGGCTGTGTCCTCTTCTGGGAGACTTTTTTTTTTTCTTTTTTTACTGGAAATGAGCCTTTTGGGAGTGAATGTCAACTGGTTTATATTAAAATTGTAAATTGCTTAAGAAAAACCTGTGGTGGATTCATCAAGCATCCATGAAAGGTTCCCTTCCCAAGGCTGCAGCCATCATCCCTCCACACTGATGAGTGCCCCAAGGTCTGGGTGAAGGGAGAGTCCCGGATTTGGAGGTCTCATGCACAGATCCAAAACACAGCCCAATCACGTGGAATGACACTTTCATTGGGGTTAGTTGGGAAGAGGTTAATAGTTACAGATCCTGGACCTGGACCAACTGGGTCCTCCGGCAGGAGGTGGGTAGAGGTTCTTCTGTGGTGTGAAGGCCTCCCCCGCTGCATTCTCTCAGGCAGTTAATAGATAGAATAAATTCCATTTAAAATATACGCATTTCTCTCTGCTTGAAAAATATTATGTACAGTTGTAAAAGTTTGGGCATTGGGGATCTGTTAACCTCACTGCCCCTGCCCCTGGCCAGCACTGCTGCCCCGGGTGGGATGGCCAGACGGGCAGGAGGTGACAGGGCCACCGGGCACTGGCAGAAAGGCATGCCCCTGCCGTGTATTTACATCACCTATGTACACTTGCACAGAGGGGCCAGCCAAGTGCACAGCCTCCTCCAGCCTCCCAGGGCCCCGGAGCCGCGCAGTGGGTGGCCACAAGAGTTCCCTAAGCAGAGGTTTTAGACGGGTGGGGAGGCGCAGGCATCCGAAAGCCCTGCGGCTACCTCCTAGAGAATGCTCTCACCAGGGTCCCTGTCGGGGGCCAAAGCTAGGCAGTCGCCTGTACACAGGAGGGGCCTTGCTCCCCTGCAGCTGAGGCCCTCCAGTCAGGCTCTGGCAAGTCCTTCCCACCCCCCTTGGGCCTGACAGCCACTGCTGGAAGCCGCGGGAGGGCCTCAGCCTGTTCCTTGGGTGCCAGGGTCTTCTTCCAGGATGGGCCACAGGCGGTGAACACTGGCAGGCCACGGTGGGTCCCATGGGAGGGCGGGTCACAAGCCGGTCTTGCTCAATCCAGCATGGCATCCAGCTGGTCAGCCAGGGCGTCAAACATGGTGCTAATGTCGTCCAGAATGTGCTTGGTAGAGGTCGCTGTGGGGCTACATCAAGGGGACACCTTAACGGGGTGCATCTGCTGCCACACACTTGTACCTCGCCTCTTACTGTTGATAGCCCCCCAGGAGCAGGAGTTACCACCCTTCCCTTACAGAGGCTTTGCCTAAATGAATGAGTCTTAAGCGACAGTCACCAGGAACCTGTGGGCCTCTCTGACTGCCCACTAGAGGCCTCCTGGCCCAGACTGCCTGCAGCGTCCCCTCGCAATGCTCCCAAGCCCAGCCTTCTCCCCCCCCCCTCCGCACCCAGCACCCGGCTCACCCCTCTCGCTCCTCAGTGCCAATGCTCTTCTCGGCTGCCCTGAGGGCAGCTGCCAAGGAGGAGCTGGTCTGCTCCAGTCTCTGCTGGGCCCGGCCGGGACACACAGGCCCAGCACTCTCAGGCCTCGGAGGAGGTACCGGGCGGGGGCCAATCCGGGGAGCCAGCTTTGGGCCAGAAAATGCCAGCTGAGTGCAGGCCACAGACACAGGCTTGGGAGTTGTTCCTGTAGAGACGAAAGCTTAGCGTGTGACTTGGCTCAATGTGACCCTGCACAGGGCAACCTTCCCGGTGCCCGCCTCACTGCTTACCTGCTCCAGGCACTTTGAGGAGGGCAGCCGGGGCAGCGGGAGGCTCTGTCTCCGCAGGCAGCCGACCGCCTGTTGCCAGAGCTGGCCCAGCAGAGGCCCCGTGGTGGCCGGGGGGCTGAGACAGGGGGCTGAGAGGAGGAGCTGGAGTTCCTTGAGACGGAAGGCTGCTAGGCTCGGACCGTGGAGGGTTCGGGGACGTTGAGGGGGGCTCACAGGGGGCCTGGGAGGACAGGGGAGCAGAGGGGCTCGGGGTGTCACCACCCACTACCCCAAAGGCCAACAGTGCAGTCTGGAGCGGCTCTCTCTCTTTACATTTGGGCCTCCGTTTGACGGTGTCGGATTCTGTGAGGTTGAAGTCAAGGCCAGGTAGCACAGGGGTCTCCCGGGCCGGGGGACCAGCTGGCTTCGGGCGCTGCTTGATGGTCAGGTTCCCTTCCTCTGCGAATGGCAGCCCTTCTCCTGAGCTGCCCCGAGATGGGGATGCGCCCTCGGGCCCAGGCTCCTCCTCTTCTGTGTCCGACACAGGGCCAGCCGGGGCAGAGGGGCCGGGGGGCTCTGAGGGGCCCGTGGGCTCGCTCAGTGTTCTCCTCCGGGGACCCGTGGCCCCTTCCTTGGGTCCCGGGCTTCCCTCGAGGGAAGGGGGCTCGGTGGAGCCAGAGACGGAACTGAGGCGCTTGGGGGGTGGGGGCGGGGGACCTTTACGACGGGCGCGCAGGGCGAAGGACTGGCTTCGGGGGGTCCCTCGAGTTGGGGTCAGGCTAGGGCTAGTCCGGGCAAGGGTGCTGCGTCCCGGTCTCCGAGTAAGGGTGGCATAACTGCCCAGGGCCCTGCCCACTGGCCCCTCGGCCTCCCCCTCGGCCTCCCCCTCGGCAGGGCCAGGGCGGCTCAGGCTGTGGGACCGGCGTTTGGGCCGAGGCGGGTCTGGAGGAGCCGCAGGAGAGCCAGCCAAATAGGAGAAGGCCCGGGGAGCGCCAGGAGGGGGCCCTGGGGCTGGGCTAGAGGGGGAACTCTGTGGACACATAAAGACATAAGGGGCAGGTCCTTGGCCAGGGAGCGGGGGGCAAAGCTTAGAGGGGCGCTCTGTACCCTCTGGAAGGTTCCTCTCCTGTGGGGCACTGGGGTCCCCCAGACTGGGCTGAGAGGCAGGTTGCTCCTGTGAGTGACCAGATCCCCGAGAGCGTGCACCAATGCTTTCCTGGCTGGGAGAACGGGCAGGGGGCAGGGGGAGTGGTTCCGGGCCACCCCCTGCCATAGCTGCCTGTAGCTCTGGGCTCAGCTCACTGCCCTGAAAGGTGAGGAGGCGAGGGCCAGACAGAGCTGGGCCTTCCCCATTCTCCAGGCCTTCAATGGCCATCAGCTCCGGGCCCCTGCTCAGCCGGCGTCCACCTTCACCGAGGGCCTCCCCATGCAGCAAGCCCCTTCGAAGTTCTGCCAGCCGCCTCACACCTAGCATGAGCTTCTTCTGATGCCCTGGGCAGGGGGAGACAGACGCAGGTGGGTTAGCTGGGTCTAGGCTTGTCCCGTTTGCCCTGGATAGACCCCTTTTCCCCAAGTCCTCTCAGAGATGCTGGAGATAGCTGGGGTCAGGGGCCGCCTCCAAGTGGTCCTTACCCAGCTTGTTTACGCCTATCTCCTGCAGTTCCTCCCAGGTGAGATCAGCCACCAGCCCCATGGAGTCGTAGCCACTGCTCACCAGCTGCTTGTGGTACTGTGGCAGCCCCAGGGCACACAGCCACTCCAGAAGGTCCACCTGGAAGAATGCCACCATCAAAACCTGGCTCTCCCCAAGCTAGGAAGGACGCTTCCCCACTCCCAAGGCCACAGCCCTGGGTAAGAGCCAAGGGCCCCACCCGGTCCGCCTGCTCACCGGGATATAGTTGGGTAGCCACTCAGCAATGCTGAGCTGGGCAATCTCCGAGGCGATCTTCTTCCGGTGGCCAGGTTTGGTGACCCCGATGGCCGTCAGATCCTGTCACACAGGTCACGGACATCAGGGCCCTCCACTGCCTGCTGCGCCCTCCCTTCACCCGCTACAGAACTTACCTCAGGTGTCATTCGACTGATGGTTGGCACGTCATAGCCAGCCTGCAGGAAGTGGGCAGTGTAGCCTTCCAGCTGGAATTCGCTTAACCAGTTATGGATGGCCTGTGCGTCCTGGGGCATGGAGTGAGGTGGGATGGACGTCAGCTGAGAGGGGGACCGGCCCACGGGCCTGTACCTTCCCCAGGGCCAGTCCTCTACTCTCTGCCAAGGCCTGAAGAATATTTCTCAGTAGAAACCTCACCTTCCCTTCCAGCAGCTGCTCTGGCCTCACATCCTGGGTGAAGATCTCCCCAGAGCGATAACCGGCCAGAGGACGGTGGCTCAGGTTGTCTTCAAGGAGATAAATGGCATCAGAAGTGGTTGGAAGAGGGATGGGCTGCTCAGCTCTTTTTGCTAATTCACGCTGTAGGCAGGGGCATGGCTTTCCCTCCCCACCTCTACTTGCCAGCCAATACCAGTCCCATTTACCTGCCAGGGATGGGGCATGCAGGCCTGACACTACCTGGTCCTCACTGGCAGAGGGCAGTGGCTGGAGACAGAAGAAGAGTCTACTCAGTACATGGAAAACAGGCAATGGGCAGGCCCTGACCAGGCCCAGGTAACCCCCCTCCTACCTGAGCGTTCTCGATAAGGAGGCCAGTGCCGTGGCCATTGGTGCCTTCGGAACTCTGCCCACTGCCAGCGCTGCGGATGCTGCCCACGCTGCCCTCGCTGCCCACACTATTCCTGTCACCTGCTGTAGGGGGCAGAAGCATAAAGGTCAGGGTTGGCGCCGCTACCAGCTGACTGGCAACTTGCCAGCACCCAGGGGCCTGCAGTGCCTTCTGGGAGGATGTACCTGGACTGTCTGGGCTGAGGCCCACCCGAGGGAGCTGGCCGTAGGTGAGGGGCTGCAGGGGATCATCAGCAGAGGGCTGCGACATCCGGGAGAAGCCCGGCCGCAGCAGGGTGGGTGCCGAGGGGAGGCGGGTCACAGGTATGCCCACCCGCTTGCTGACCACCTCGACGATGCCCGGAGGGAAGTAGCCTACACGGTCTGTGCCCCGTTGGCTCTCATGGATGTGGCCCTTCCAGCGGCCATCAGGATGCTGTTCAAGCACCTGTTGTGACGGTGTGGATGGGAAGGACAGTCACTATACCAAGCAAGTGGCAGCGGCCGTCTCTTCCCACACAGAGCTGACCTCACCCAAGTTTAGTTACCGATGCTAGCCCAATCTCCTTGTACCACAGGGCATACAAACAATCTATTCTATTCCTAGTTCTACTGCTTGCTCGATACGTGACCTGGGTAAATCCATTTAATTTCTCTAAGCTTCAACTTTGACATCTCTTAAAAAAAAAAAAAAGAAAAGAAAGAAAGAAAGAAAGAAAGAAAGAAAGAAAGAAAGAAAGAAAGAAAGAGAGAGAAAGAGAGAAAGAAAGAAAATGGTACCTCTGTTCCCCCGATTTAGAAGGGATTATATAAAGGAGTGCATAGAGATTTAACTTGGCCTTGTACCACAGCAGATGCCCAAGTAAGTCACAGCAATTGCTTGTCTTACAAAGGATGCAAGGGCCCCTCACCGTAATGACATCTCCTGCCCGGACATTGAGAGCGGTGGGGTCATGAAGGTTCCAGAAATCCTTAAGTGCTCTAACCTTCAAGATCCCCGAAGCCTCTAAGAGAAGGGGTTGGGCAGGTGTCAGTTACGGAGCCTCCCCAGCTGACTCCCCCACCACACCCGGGTACCTGCTGTGAAGGCTCCCACCAGCCCCTGGCTAGGTGTTCTCCCTCACACTCACCCCGAAGTAGCTGCTTGATCTCCCGGCTGGCCTGGGAGGTGGTGAACTGGTTCACTATGTCCAGCGCCGTCTGGTTATATGTGTTCCGGATATTCACGTCCACACCGCCCTGGGGTTCACAGGATCACAAGAATGTATCCCAAGCACTTCGCTTGACATTTCTCCTCTAGTCCTCCCAGCTACCCAGGAGGTGGGCGCTGCTATGACTTTCCGGTCTCAGAGGTGAGAAGCAGGAAGTTTCAGACGTCAGGTTAAGAATGGGTTAGTAAGAGGCAGCCTTGGTGTCTAAATCAGTCGGGTCTGCTCTCCCGCCACGAGGCTTTCGCATCATTCAGAGGAAGTGAGACCTTTTCCCCGAGCCCCACAAAACACCATGGCCTCCCCAGCTGCTCTCAACACATAATGGTAGGTTCTTCGTGCCCATACCCACCTCTAGGAGCAGCCGCACCACCTCGGTTTTGCCGTATAACGCAGCCTCGTGGAGTGCGGTGCCCGTCTTGGTCTGGCGGTTGATCTCAATACCAGCTTTCAAGAGCTGCCTGTGGTGGGCAGGAGTTGTGAGGTGGCTGGCAGGGGAAGAAGCTGATTGCCAGGGGTGTGGGGGGCTGTGGCATTGACACCAAGGGTGGAAACAGCAGCGGAGGGGCTGGAGAGATGACTCCGTGGTCCAGGGCGTGCTGCCCTCAGAGCGGCCCAGTTCAATTCCCAGCACCCACACTGGGCGGCTCATAACCACCTGAAACTCGGCTCTATGGCCTCGTGCAGGTAACTGCACTCACATGCACATACCCCCCAACAGAACACATGCATACGCATAATTTAAAAAAAAAAAAGCGTTAGGTAAGCATTGACTAGAAACTAATGGTCCCACAGGAAGAGGTTGAGGAAGTGGGTGGGTCCCTTGGGGTACCTGATGACTTCTCTATGGCCATTCTTGGCAGCCAAGTGCAGGGGTGTGGTGTAGTTGGGGTCACACGGGTCCTTTGCCTCTCCCTCCAGCAGTGCCACACATAGATGGCTGTTCAAAAGCAGCTGGGCCACCTACAGGGTGCAGCACCCAGTCAGAGCCTCCTCCTAAGACTAAACAGAATCCGGCACCCAGCACCCAGTACCAAGTACCCAGCACCCTAGGGCTGCAGGCCTCACCTTGAGCCGCCCAAATTCACAGGCTAGGTCTAGGGGTGTCTTCTTCAGCTTGTTGACGAGGCACGGATTAGACTGGTGCTGGAGAAGCATTTCTGACTGGGATGGGGGAAGCCAGGTAAGGGAGGCTGGCCTGCTGGGTGCGGGCCCCTGCCTGGCTCCTGGCCCCCACATCCCCTCTGGCTGGCCCACTTACCACCTCATAATGCCCATACTGCGCAGCCAGATGCAGAGGGATCTGGCCGTCCAGCGAGGCAGCATTGACAGCCGCCGAAGCCCTCAGCAGAAGTCTCACGGGCTCCAGGCGGCCCTGCCAGGCTGCATAGTGGAGGGGACGCATGCCTAGCGGGAGGAAAAAGGGATTCTAAGAGGGATCAAGGGAGCCCAGACAGGGGACGGAGCCGCCCTGGCTGACAGGGAAGAGCTCCATACAGCAATGCCAGCTTCCCCCGGGGTTTGGTCCCAAAAGGGTCTTATACGGATGGAGCTGAAGTCAGAGTTCTCGCTGTGCCCACCACAGATGATCTACACCGTCAGGGCAGGACTATCACCTCCCTGAGCTTCCTCATCTAAATGGGAAACCTGAATTACACACTCTCTCCAGAAGGAAGCCGCCTCTTAGTGTGTCCTAAGAGGAGCAAGCTCTGGTTTCAGGGCTGCGGTGGAGACCCTCCTTTTCCCACACGGTGGACACACTGGACCCTCACCATTGCTGTCTTTGATGTCAACAGTGGCTTGAGCCTCCAGCAATAAGGCTATGAGCTCCAGGCTGCCCCCCAAGGCAGCATGGTGGAGAGCAGAGAATCTGGCGTGGGGGACACAAAACAGGGGGTGTCAGTGACTAGTCTTCCACCCCAAGCTCATTCTGGGGGCCGGCAGTGATGGGTTACTGGCCCCCCTGTGCCTGCCAGGCCCTGCCGTGGGAGCGCACAGCAGCCGGGCCACAGCATGAAAGGGCTCAGTGTCTTGGCTGAGAGGCCCATTTGTCTACATCCCCCACCCAGCCTGCCCAGAGGAGGGGGCCGTGGGAGCAGAAGCCTGAGGGCTCCTACCCTCCAGGGAGAGAAGGGGCCCAGGAAGAATCTGACCCAAGGGGGGGCCCCTCCTCTGGCTCAGGGCTAACTCCACAGGCAGGTGGGTGGGCAGGACCCCCTCCCTCCGGCCCTGCACAGACAGGCAGGACCCAGAGCTCTCGGCAAACAGACTTCAAGGACCCAGTCTGAGTGAGGGGACTGTGGGCCCTCCCCAGAATTCCACTCTTTCCCCAGCAGCACACACTTACCCATCAGCATCCTGGTAATTGATGTTGAGTCTCTTCGTGGAGCCGAGGAGCTCTGGGGGGACAGGGTAGGGGACGTCAGGGCACATGGCATCAACTGCCCTGTCCATACATACCCTCACCCAGCACTCCCATCACCCACCTCCAAGGACCCAACCGACCTTTCGGCGTACAGAAGAGCACCTGCCCCATGGCCTTTTACAGGTCCTGTCCCTCTGGCTCGAGGGCACAGTAGAGAAGCCACGGCAGCAGCAGCCTGGTTTCCCTAGAGCCCCTGCCCAGCTCGTTTATAGAGCCAAAGGGGGCGGGAAGGGGTATTGGCATGGCATGCCTTCAATAGGACAGGCCCACGGGGCGCATGGTTGGCATTCCTGCCTGAATGGGTTAGGGAGAGAGTCATATTGTCCTATGGCGCCGAGGGGAATAGGCATCGAGAGAAAGGAGGGGGGCCTTGAGTATTCAAGGGCAGAGAGGATGCTGACGAGGCCGGGCTCCGAGCATCCCTGAGTAGGACCCGGTGGGCAGGGCCATATAGAACATTCCAACACCAGTCCGAGTCCATGTGCCTGCCAGCCCCGCCAGTTTGGGCAGGTCAGTTAACTTACACGACTTGGTTTCCACAAAAAACAGGCTGATCATAGAATCTGCCCCCCCACCCCCCACCCCGAAGCTGTCACGACAGTGTCTGTCCCCTGTGGGTGTGCGAATGACGGCAACATAATGACTTAGCACTCCTTACATGTTGGCCATCATACTGGGGGCGCCGTCCCCAAACTGGCCTCTGGCATTTCCATGGATCTCTCTGTCTGCTTGGGGAACACCTGCCAACTCGATGCCCACAAGCTTTGACTTGGTGGGCCCCCTTAGAGGAGCAGTGGGCACTGCCTCCCTCGGGCGGGCTACAGGCAGGTGAGGAGCCAGCGGCCCACAGAGCATGTTGGGGAGTTCCTTGAGGTGCTGGCAGAGGAGCAGCCTTGTCACAGGCAGCCCCTGCGTCCTGGTCCTGCCGGAACCCACCCTGCTGGGAAGGAGTGGGCTGGGCAGGGTGCCAGACATGCTGGTCCAGGCCTGCCCCCCAGGCCCTGGTGGGCCCCCAAATACCCCAGCAGCCTGGGAAAGGCAGGGCCTCATTCCATCAGGGAGGGAGGGGGCAGGCACACATAGGTGGAGCTGAAGGACTCTGTACTAAAAAGGTAAATACAGAACCAAGAAGGGGCAGGGAAGAGAATGGGGGGGGGGCGCTGCGGGGAGGAAGCAAGGACCTCGCAGCCTTCCTCTCGTCCCCTCTGTCCTGACAGTTCTTATAATACAGAACCATTTGGGGTAGGGAAAGAACAGGAGTTGCGGAAGCAGGAAGTGTACAACCCAAAGGCTACTCGGCCTTTCCTGGGCAGCTCGACTTTGGCCGCCAAGGTGCCTCGTTAAGCCTCAGTGAAGACAAGGTCCCAAGACAAGAGAACCCGAGTCCTTCAGGGAGCCTTCCCTTCACGAGCCCGCTGGCTTGGAGAGTCTGGGATGGGGCAGCTGGGTGGCTGGATGTGTCCCCTCCAGGGAGGGGCAGACAATGAGACAGGAGGGACACAGGCAGGAACGGGCAGGGCCAGATAGGTGGCTCTGTTCTTTCCAGAACAATAGCCGGAAAGGTGGTGGAGGAGAGGCTCACAGAAACTGGGCTGGGGACCCTGGCGGGAGGGCGGAGGGTCCTGGTTCCTTGTGGCGGCTCCAGTCACTTCCGCCGCCGCCGTGGCATAACCTTCTTCCCCAGCCTGGCTCTGGGGCTGGAAGGGTCACCCCTGTCTCAGGCCCAAGCAAAGGATGTGAGTTCAGTCAGTCACCCCAGCCCATCCATTTCCTCCAGCCAAGGAAGGAGACCTCAGAAAAAGAAGATGGGGAGGGGCAGAGGGAAGGGGGCAAAGCCGGTGAATGGCGAGGATCTGGAACAGGGAGCGCCCTCAGGACCGGGAGCATCCTCGGGACAGCAAGAGGAAAAGGGGAGCCCTGATGCCTCCATCAAAGTGGTTTGCTTTGGTACAGGGTCCTTCATCCCTCTCTGAGAACTGCTTTGGAGTCCCAGGCTCTCTTGCATAATTTTAATTTGGGGGACTCTATGAATTTAGAACATCCCCCAGGTGATACAGGAACAGAAATCAGTGATCACCGTGGGAACACAGGAAAGCACATGGGCTTATCTCTCATCTGACCCCAGGGCTATGTGACCTTGGGCAAGTCACTAACCCTGAGTGTCCCTTCCCTTATCTGTGTAATAATGGATAGCGACATGCCTCCCTGACAGGAAGCAAGGGGGTTACACTATTTCACAGACGCCAAGGTTTACCGAGGTCACCTGTGAGCTCATCTTTGTCACCAGCCTCTCTGGCTTCTCAGAGGACAAAAAAGGGAGGCACGGTGCAGGGACTTAATGAGGGGGCTCGGGTCTGTCACCCCGAGTCTGCGCCTGCACGCTGTACAGGTGAGTGAGTCCACACCTTGGACTGAGGAGAGGCACTTCGTCCCCTAGAGACTATCACTGGACACAGAAGACATTTTTTGAAGCCTGCCTACTTGTGAGATTCCCGCCACCAGCCAGTCCCTCCTACCCCCCTCCAATGGGCCTCACTCTCTGAGGCAGCCAGGGCCGTGAGGCCAGCGGCAGTGTGACCAAGGCCCCACCGGGCAGGTGGCCAAAAGCAACAGAGAGGTGAGCCTGGAGGAGAGTGGCTCCCACTTAGACCTTCAGGCCTCTCCTGGGGACTTCAGCACCTCCCTCTGTCCTGTTCCCGCTCACTCATTCCCCAGGAGGAAAGGACCCAGGGGCACAGCTCCACCTCACGGCTGGGTCTCCACCCTGCTGTGCAGGTGGGTGCACGCCATTAACGTCTTTCCTTTTGGCACCAACACTCCAAGGTGTGGGCGGGGATAATAAGATGTCTCCAAGTAGCCTGGGGATTCCTTCCTGTGTACAAGACCCAGGTGTGTCTTGGGGTTAAAGCCCCATGCCACAGAGGAGACCCTCCCCTCAAGGAACACTCCCCTCAGGGAACACTCCCCTCAGGGAACACTTTCTCTAGCCCCAGAGGAGGCGCACGAAGTACCGGCTGACTAAAGTCCTGGAGGAGACAGCCTCACCATCTGGAAGAGCTCAGGGTGCTCGTCCTAAAGTCCAGAGGTCTCCTCCAGGGGTGGGTGGGAGCAGTTGTGTCATTACCGAGGGTCCTGAGAGATGGGACTCAGTGGCCATCCATGTACCCAGCCCTGCTGCCCGGGCAGGGACAGAGTCCTCAGGGTTGTGGAAACCCCTAGAAAATGAGCATCGGCTACACACTCCCCAGGAACACAAGCAGCTGAGCTAGGGAGAAAGGGGCTTTAGTAACGGGGAGAAGGTGTTGTGAGCCCTGGGAAACTGCTCTCTTTGGGGGCTGGGAACATGCCGCGGGCGATGATCTAGCACTTGCGCGCCAAGTGAGGTCCTGGATTCTAAGCCTCACAAAGCCCCCAACCAACCAACCAACCAATAACACCAGAAACCCAACTGCTGTGTCCAAAGAGGTTTTACAGACGCCCTCATGAAGTTCTGGTATAAATACAGGGAAGCTCTGGTTGCATGGGATGGGGTGTCGGTAGTCATGACACTGTCTGTAGTCTTTCCCACCCTATACACAAGCCCCATAGAGCCAAAGAACACATCGGAAAAGCCAGCTACCAACAGGCAACCTCCAGGGCCACAAGTTCGGTCCCAGAGCTTGGAACGGAGCCTGGCACACAGTAAAAAATAAAAACATAAACCAAACGTACTTCAGTACGGTCACTTAGCAGGCCAGGATTCCATGGCTCAGAGCTGTGAAGTGACTCGTTTGGAGACACAGAGCAAGAAGGGACCCACTTTCCTCTCTGGCTCTTTTACACAGAAGCCCTTCTTGTCTACAACAGGACAGTCCTTCTTCCTCAAGCCTGCAAACTGAAGTGACCCTCCCCTGCCCCCACCTCCTCTGAGCTCTCTGCCGCCTCAGTGCTCAGAGAACAGCCTCAGTCAGATGGTCACCCCACCTCAGTACTAAGAGAACAGCCTCAGTCAGATGGTCACCCCACCTCAGTGCTCAGAGAACAGCCTCAGTCAGATGGTCACCCCACCTCAGTACTCAGAGAACGCCTCAGTTAGATGGTCACCCCACCAAGGACTCACTGGTTTTTGCCGCCTTCACTTTAGCCACGAGTTTCTGCACACAGGTCACATCTCCATTCTTGACGGCAAGGATCAGGTCCTGCTCACGACCCATTCTGATCACTGCGCCAGGCTCTGGGCTTCAGAGTCCAGGAAGAGGCAAGACTCGGGTCCAACCAAGTGTCAGTTCGCCATGCTTCAATGCTTTGGCGGACTCCTGGTCCTGGGGAAACAAATCTGGTGTCGCAGGCAATGGGCTCCTTGTCAGGCAGAGATATAGTCCCTCAAGGTGCTCCGGGAACTGCCACCACAGACAGGAAAGCCAGTCTCTAGGGGATGGAGGCTGTGTGGAAATCTGGACTAAGATCAGCCTGCAGCTTCCGTCGGCCTTGGGATGGGCCGGGACTGGGCCCGCCAATATTCCTGGGTTAGCTCAGAAGCACCAGTGCCCATCCAGAGAGCAGTCAGCATTCTCCGGCATGAGGCAGCCGCCGCGGACAAGTCCTGGGGGGTCTGGAAAAGGTACAGGTCCTCCGCTGAAAAGCTGGGTCACAGCCAGGAAACAGGACACAGAAGATGACCAAGACAGGACTCCAGAGAGCCCCAAATCACTTTAGGTGTCCCGGGAGTCATGGAGGGTCTGAGCCACTCAGGGAGGGGAGGAAGCGGCTGTGCTTGAGAGACGTATATACATGCAAAAAGAAGAGGGTGGCATTCCAGGAGGGAGAGGCTGAGTTGCCTGTGCCCCCATGGCACTGGGCAGCACCTCAACCCTGGGCGCGCGGCGGGGGGGGGGGTTGGCAGCAGAAGACACTGGGGTAGGCAGGACAGCAGCCCATTCTCCACAGCCCCAGGCTCTGACACCCACAGACAACAGGCGGGGCCAAAAGGTAGGGCCTGGAAGAGTGGCACCGGCAAATGGGCAGGGGTCACTCCCTGTCCACGCTGTCTGCCCTCAGACTCCTCACTACCGAGGCCCCACTTTAATAAGTGACCATCCCAGCTCCACTTGGAGGGTGGGCTGGGGAGCTTCTGCCCCTCGTTTTCCGGGCGAGGTCTACCTGTTGGATAGGGACGTTCTACAGCACCTGTTGCTAAGCCGTCCTTGCGGCTCTGTGGGTAGAGATCCAGGACAGGGCTAGGACACTGCTAGCCACAACTGCCTCCCAGCCTGAACCTGAAACCCCAGCCCTCGACTTCCCGCACAAAACCTTAAGTCGGTTCCTCGGCGGCGGTGATTTTGCTGCCAGAATCTTGCGGCATGAGACTCAGGCAGGCCTGGGGCCCAGGTGGGGAACCCCTCATTCCTCCTAAGTCCCAAGCCCAAGCCGGAGGGCACTCCTCCACAAAACCCGCGACCGCACCGGGGGAGGGTGCTCCTGGCAGTGCCTGGGGTCGGCTGGCTCCCCCGCCCCTCGGAATGCCCCTCGAGCGCCGCGCAGCTCCCCGCAGCCCAGCCCAGCCCCGACCGACCCCGGGAACAAAGCGGCAAGCAGGACCCGGAGAGTCGAGAGTCCGGGGGACAGATAGAGGAGAACGAAAAGCGGGGCTCGAGGAAGGCGGAAGGAGCAAAGGGATGGAGGCGCCCGCCGATCGGACAAGAAAGTTAGTTGGCGAATGCTCTCAGGGGTTCTGACCCCCCAGCCCGGGCCACGCAGCCTCACCTCTCCCGGCCGCCCCGCCGGGGGTCCGGCTGGCCGTGCTCAGTCCCAGGCACTCTGGACGCTGGTTTCCACTGTGCCCCCCCCACCCGCAACCCCTTTCTCCTCCTTCCCAAGGCCGGCTCGGCGCCTCCCGCAGGAAATCCCGCCCCTCCCCCCTCCCTCCCGCCGGATCGGGAGCTGGGGACTGTCCCAGCCGCACAGTCGGATTGTCAATCAGCACCCCGAGTCCCGCCCCAATCCTCACTGGGCCCCGCCCCCCGTCAGCCGGTCGGGATCCGAGCCAGTGGGATCAGCGCATGCGCGCAGGTGAAGCGGCGTGGGGGTGCCAAGGGGCTGGTGAGAGGGAGGGAGGTGAAGTTTCACGCCCCTGTGTCCCGGCTGGGGATCCCGAGAGCGCTGGGTTCTAGTCCAGACCGGAAAATGGGCTGTGAATAAGTAGGAGAGAAGAGAGGATGCCCTGAGGACCCCACAGGGGCGGGGACCCCCTCCTCTTCGCCCCATCTTTTCCCGGGTGGCCCGCAGCCACCGTCGTCCACGGGCAGAGGCGCCGACCCACGGCGGCTGGCTGGAGCAATGGTGCCACCTCGTGGTGAGCGTGGGAACGATCCGCGGAGTCACGGCGGGGACCCCAGCCTTGAGGAGGTGCTTTTGGAGGCTGGGGTGGCGATTCAGCACCCGGGTGAGCCGGACAGCGCCTCCGCCCCTGGCCTTTGAACCCTGCTCCCGAGCTCCTATGAAGAGGTTTTTGGGTTTTTTTTTTTTTGGCCCATCCTGGAGCAACTCCGAATGTCTCCGGACCACTCCTGACATCCCCACGGGGCCTCCAGTTTGCAGAGCTGGTATTCGAGGAGGCCCTGCTCTCCGCTCGGCACGCACCTCTTCCCTCTCGGTGGCAGAGCGCTAGGCGGTTCGGGGCTGCAGAGAGGACGGCCCCGCGTGTGATTGCTCACACCACCTTCCCAGGGGCCGGGTAGTGTCACTAGAGGGGGGGGGGCCCGCAGGAGCGCTGGAAACACAACAGGTGAGTTCCTGCACATCTAGAAACCTGCAGCCCGAACCCGGCCCCGCGGACTGAGGGGACACGGGTGCCGACCGGCGTGAGGACGCCGGACAGGTAGGAAGGAAGGCGCGAAGCCCCAGGGCGGATTTGCCATCGCGGGAGCGCAGGGCAGGCGCGCCCGCGGGCGCTAGGACCGCGCGGGGCTCCGGGGGTGGGCGGGGCTTGGGCGGCGCGCGCGCAGCCGCAGACGGCGGCCCGATGGAGCCCGAGTCCGAACCCGCGTCCGTGGAGGTTCCCGCGGGCCGTGTGCTCAGGTGCCGCCCGGCCCGGGGGGTCCGGGGGGGAGGCGTGGGGGTGCGTGGGATCCGGAAGCGGGCCTCGGTGCTGACCGCGTGTCCCCGGCTCTCCTCAGCGCCGCGGAGCTCCGGGCGGCGCGCTCGCGCTCCCAGAAGCTGCCTCAGCGGTCGCATGGCCCCAAGGACTTCCTCCCCGACGGCTCGGAGGCCCAGGCCGAGCGGCTGCGCCTGTGTCGCCAGGAGCTGTGGCAGCTGCTGGCGGAGGAGCGCGTGGAGCGCCTGTGAGAGGGGCCGGGCCGGGGCTGGAGGGGCGGGGACCGGGGCCGGGGTCGGGGGTGCTGCGCGGAGGCCGGGGACTGCCCGCGCAGACCCAGACGCCCCCTCCCCACTCCTCGCCAGGGGCAGCTTGGTGGCCGCCGAGTGGAGACCCGAAGAGGGCTTTGTGGAGTTGAAGTCTCCTGCGGTGAGCGCCCCGAGCATCCTGGCGGCTGGGGGACCCCCTTCCTCTGCCCCCCAGCGACCCCGTGACCCTCGCTCTGCTCCCCGCAGGGGAAATTCTGGCAGACCATGGGCTACTCCGAGCAAGGGCGGCAGCGGCTGCACCCTGAAGAGGCCTTGTATCTGCTGGAGTGTGTGAGTGGGGGCCTGGGGCTGCGGGCAGGGGGTGCAGACTAAAGGCGTGGGGGGGATGCGTTTTGGTGGACCACAAGGACTTGTACGTTTTCAGTGAACTTACAGGCGGACTTGGAGGACAGAAAAGAGTCCCCACACAAGCATCGGGGACTCTAATCCTCTCTCCTGGTGGGTCGTGGTCTGCAGTGATGTTAGGGGTGTGTGGGGAAGAGGGTCAGAGCCAAGGAGCTGACCCCGTTTGGCTTAGGCTCTGAAGGAAGGAAACACACAACTAAGCTCTTGGTCCTCTTCCAGGGCTCTATTCAGCTCTTCTACCAAGACCTGCCACTGTCTATCCAAGAGGCCTACCAGCTGCTGCTGACGGAGGACACCTTGAGTTTCCTACATTATCAGGTATCAGTTGCCTCCCAGGGAGCCTCCCATTTGCCTGGCCAATTGAGTAGTGACAAGTTTCTTGAGGATACAAGCCCAGTGTCATGTGCTACGCTATAGGAGAGTTAAGAGCCTGTGCTGATCATCAGGCTTATACTCTAATGGAGCCAGCTGGATAATAAAAAGTTGGTAAGTAACCAGGCATGGTGGTGCACTCCATTAATCCCAGCACGTGGGAGGCAGAAGCCGGAGGATCTCTGTGAGTTCCAGACCAGCCATGTCTACATAGCAAGCTCCAGGACAGCCAGGACTATAGAGAGAGACTCTGTCTCAAAACAAAACAAAAAGTAGGTAGTGCTTGTTATGGTCAACCACACACGTAATACCAGCATTCTAGAAGCTGAGGCAGGAGAATCACAAGTTAAGACAGCTTGGACTACATAATAAAACCCAGTCTTGCCGGGCGGTGGTGGCACACGCCTTTAATCCTAGCACTCAGGAGGCAGAGGCAGGTGAATCTCTGTGAGTTCGAGGCCAGCCTGGTTTACAAAGCGAGTTCTAGGAAAGGCACAAAGCTACACAGAGAAACCCTGTCTCAAAAAACCAAAACAAACAAAACCAGTCTTAAGCAGAACTACTAAACAGCAAGCAACAACAAAACCATTGCTAGGTCGAGGATAAAATTAGGAAAGAAAAAAGATCCATTCTGGAATGTTCTTTCAGGTGAGACAAGGTAGAAGCTGAGTTAGCATGGCAGTGAATAGAAAAAAGTATCTCAGGAATGTTTTGGGAGAACGAATGGATGGTTGTTAGTAGTTGGTTGGATGACCAAGAGGCTTGTGCCAGTATGACCACCATGACCAAAATGATGTCATCTAGCTGAGGAGACTGAGGTAGGCGCTTATTTGAAAGAAGGGGACTAGTCAAAAGTGATCTGTTTCATACAAAATTGTGTTGAGGTACTTCTTGGACATCCAGCAGGATTTCAGGCACACCGTAGATATCTAACCTAGAATGGAGGGTGAGGTCAAAGCTAGAAGTATAATCATGGATGTTTGTAAGCTTGGATGGTGTGTAAGCCATTGTTTCTGAGGGAGTGTGATGAGCTCACAGATGTAGGAAGGTCAGTGGAGAGACAGGACCCATCCATGACCAGGGAGTGTCTGAAGATGCAGGAGAAAAAAAAATGGGAAGCGAAGTCAAAGAATCTAACACAATCTTTCAGTACTTTCTTTTTCCTCTTTTTTTTTTTTTTTTTTTTTTGTTTGTTTGTTTTTAACAGGATCTTACTGTGTAGATTTGGCCAGCCTGGAATTCACTATGTAGACCAGGCTGGCCTCGAACTCAGAGACATCTGCCTGTCTCTGCCTCTCAAGTGCTAAGATTAAAGAGCACTATGCCCTGCACTCATTTTTTAAAGAGAAAACAGTTGTGTTGAATGCTGGGAAGAGATTGAGTGAGATAGGGGACACTTCTGGGTTTGTTCCTCTGATACAGAGGCAAGGACACAAGAGTATCATGTGACTCTCACTAGAGACCATCCCATCAAGTCTGGGGAGAGCTGGTTAGGTGGGGTGATGTCTGTCACCGTCTACCACTGTTTTGCCTAGACTTTAGTGTCAGCATATTCTATGACGTAGTTCTTTCCCAGGAGGTCCGTCACTGTATACAGTGTCTTGAGATTTGTATTGTCAGTAAATTATTAAATGTCACTTGTGCCCAGAATAAGAGACAGAATTCAAAGAGTGAAACCTCCTTGGAAAATGGTGTTTGCTTCTTTATTTTTAGTGCTACTGGGGACTGAAGCAGCAGCCCATGCATGCTAGCAAACACTCTCACACTGGACTGCAGGGCTGAAGCAGCAGCCCGTGCATGCTAGCAAGCACTCTTGCACTGGACTGCAGGGCTGAAGCAGCAGCCCGTGCATGTTAGCAAACACTCTTGCACTGGACTGCAGTCCCTGCCCTCTGCTTGTCTCCTGGGACCAGGACTTTTGAAATTGCACAGGCTGGCCTTAAACTCACTCTGTACCCCAGGCTGGCTCCCTAGTAGTGATCCCCCAATTCAGCCTCCCTAGTAGCTGGGATTACAAGCTTGAACCAATAGGCCTGGTGAGGATAATATTTATAATGGAATGTGGTCCAAGCAGTTCCAAGGTTTGGAACCTGGAGCTATATAGGAGAAAAAGTTTCAGGAGGTATAGGAAATTACTTGTGTTTAGAGAAACTACTAAGTTGCTGTAAAGAATGGACGACAGCCCAACCAGGCGTGGTGGCACGGGCCTTGATCCCAGCCCTGGAGAGGCAGAGGCAGGTGGATCTCTGTGAGTTCAAAGCCAGTCTGGTCTATAGAGTGAGTGCCAGGTAGAAAGAGAAATACTACTTTTGAGTAGTTTGGGGCAGCCTGGTCTACCTAGTTCCAGGATAGCTAGGGCTGTATAGCAAGAGCCTTTCAAACAAACATGCAAACAAAAGGAGCATCTAAGACTTCCTTTTCTCTTCTCTTGAGGTCTTCAGCCACCTGAAGAGACTAGGCTACGTGGTCCGTCGGTTCCAGCCAAGGTAAGTCCTTCCTTTGGTTCCCATGCACTGCCGTCCTGGGACCTGGCTGACTATTCTCCTGTGAAAGTGGGACCTGGGACCTTTGGCTTCAGTGTGGCTTCTTGGGTCTGAGCTACAAGTGTTCAACAGGGGGCATGTGGGCATGAATTGCATCACTGCACTTTCTCCCGGGTTGTCAAACCGGAACCCGGCTCGGCAATGACCAAGTACCTGCAGCTCACGATGAGCATCGAGACAGAGAACTGCAGTAGCCAGCGCCTGGCACGTAGGTGTGCGGGCCAGTTTGTGAGGCATGCGCAGGACTGAGGGACCGGGGAGGGGTCGACAGTCGGGTGGGTTTCATATTTCTAATGCCGGCCTAGATCTCCTCCGTGACCTAGTGGTCTGGCCTTGCTGAATGCCACAGCCACTTTCAGACTTACAGTAGAAACTGGTATAGATTCTGCAGTTACAGTCTGTCCCCCAAACTCTAAAACGGTTCCCCAAAGTGGGATCTGTCCTAGGGAAACAGGCCAGCTGTGTGCAGAAGTTCCTTCTGAGAGTGTTCTGTCAGTCAGCAGTATTAGTGAGCACCTTCTGATGCCAGGCCCCGAACTCATGGCTGAGGAAGAACAGAACCAAATCTCAGCCTCTACCCACTTCCTGTATAATAAAGAAGAGTTGCAAACGCCATCGCTTTGCCAAATCGACACTTGAAAATCAGGGCTCAGCTGTGGAGACCTACCCTCGCAGACTGGTTTCTCTTTGAAAGCAGGGCCGTCATGTAGGACTTGTAGTAAAAAGATGTCCTGTGATGTAATGACGGACTTAAGGTTTCACTTCATAATTGTAATTGGTTTAGATTCACTGTACTGCATCTGAGCCATGCAGCACTGGGAGCCATAAAACATTCATAGTGGTGGAGAGGGGGACTCACTGCAAGTACAAGGACCCAAGCTCAGAACCCAAAGGCTGTGTGTTCATCCTTGTGTTCCCAGCGCTGGGGAGGCAGAGAAGGCAGGTCCCTGGGGTTCAGTGGCCAGCCTGGCCTAATCAGGGAGCTGCTGGCCACCGGGATAGACAGCTTCCAAGTATAATACCCAAGGCTGTCCTCTGCTATTGGGCTCTCTGTCTCTGTCTCTGTCTCTGTCTCTCTCTCTCTCTCTCTCTCTCTCTCTCTCTCTCTCTCTCTCTCTCACTTCTCCCCCCTCCTCATAGCAGGGAAGAATGCTGTAGTGATAAGGGTCTGAGCCCACAATATATAACTGAGTGGGGAAGAAAAAAAGATTTTAAAGCAATGTGTTAGTACAATGTCAGTTTTTTCAGGAAACAAAACAAAAATATACAGAGAAACAGTGGTATGTATGTACAAGAAATAAAAATGTACCAGATGGCAAGTTCTAGGACCGCCAGGGGCTACACAGAGAAACCCTCTCTCAAACAAGCAAACAAACAAACGAAACACCCCAAATAAAAAAGGAAGAAGAATGTTACCTGTGGGAATCGAAGGTTTTTGTTTTTGTTTGGTTTGGTTTTTTGAGACAGGGTTTCTCTGTTGTAGTCCTGGCTGTCCTGGAACTTGATATTGTAGACCAGGCTAGCCTCGAACTCACAGAGATCCTCCTGCCTCTGCCTCCTGTGTGCTGGGATTAAAGGTGTGCGCCACCACCGCTGTCTGGCTCATGGTGTTTATTTCCATCTTTTTTTTCCCCCTGTATTTTCCAAGTTTTCTATTGCCTTTTGTTCTTTTCACCAGCGATTAAGAATTTACTTGGATTAAGAATTTACTTGCCGGGCGGTGGTGGCGCACGCCTTTAATCCCAGCACTCGGGAGGCAGAGCCAGGCGGATCTCTGTGAGTTTGAGGCCAGCCTGGTCTACAGAGGGAGATCCAGGACAGGCACCAAAAGGACACAGAGAAACCCTGTCTCGAAAAACCAAAAAAAAAAAAGAATTTACTTGTTTTCTGTTGTGCTGGGGTGGAAGCCAGGGCCTCACACCTCCTAGACAGAGGTTCTGTCTTTGAGCTGTACTCCTGGCCTGATTAATCATGTGTTGCCAGCTCTTTAGGAGCATCTGGTATTATTGGTGACACTCAAGGGACGTGGGCAAAGGTGGGTGACCAGGCCCTTCTGGCTGTTCCCAGTACTCTTCCTTTGGGTATGGCTCTCCCTCTGGCCTCCGACTTGTCCTCTTGACCGCTCCCTCCCAACCCCTGCTGGCAGCACCAGTCTGAGAAGGTGGAGCTGTTGCCTGCCTGCTGTTCTCCCCACAGCTCCGTCGTGTCGCCTTACGAGAGGCAGCTTAACTTGGATGGCTGTGCCCAGTGCCTGGAGGACGGGACTGGCAAGAGGAAGAGGAGCTCCAGCTGTCGGTAATCCCCCTGCCGTTGCCACCTCCAGGGAGTGTCTGACCACAGGGCTTAAGAAGGGGCCTGGGATGCTCTCATATAGGATTGGGGAGCCAGCCGGGGGTCCACCTCCATTCCAGTGGGACAGATACGTCCCGGTGACAGTAACAAGGGGCAAATGCGCTGCTTTTCCTCCCATGTCTCTAAGGTCTGTTCATAAGAAGGCTAAGGCTCTGCAGAACTCCCTGCCACCCGTGAGCCTGTCAGCCTCCAGCCCACCTGCCTGTGACCAGAATAGCCAGGACCCAGAGAAGCCCCAGGAGTCAAGCCCCAGGAAGGACTCAGGACTCTCCTTTCAGCCTCTGGGGTCTCCAGAGCCTTGCCCTGCTCTGGCCAGGGAGGATGTGGGGTGTGGCCAGGAGAATGATAAAATCGAGAATGGAGCCAAGGGGGCTCCTAAACTCCGCTGGAACTTTGAGCAGATCTCCTTCCCCAACATGGCTCCAGACAGCCGCCACACCCTCCTGCCTGCCCCAGCCCCAGAGCTGCTCCCGGCCAATGTCATTGGGCGAGGGACAGATGCTGAGTCCTGGTGCCAAAAGCTGAACCAGCGGAAGGAGAAGCTTTCCCGGAGAGACCAGGACCAGCAAGCAGAGGCCCAGCAGTTCCGGGAGGATGTGAATGCGGATCCTGAGGTGCGGAGCTGCTCCGGCTGGCGGGAGTACAAGGAGCTGCTGCAGAGGCGCCAGCTGCAGAAGAGCCAGCCCCGCCCCCCACACCTGTGGGGCCAGTCTGTCACTCCCTTGCTCAACCCTGAGAAAGCAGATTCCCCAGGTAACCAACCCTCACCTGCTATACCCACAGGCCACTGGGAGCAGAAGGATCATAAGACTTTGGAAAAGGCATGTTTTGACCAGGGTGACTGGGGCCTAAGGTATGAGGAGACTGCAGTGGAGTGTCCCTGCACAGACTTCCCTAGGTGACAGCGGCCCCAGCAGAGCCCACAGGAAAAGGTTTTCTGATGAGTCATTGCCAGTGACACTTGTGGGGGTGAAAACTATACCCAAGCCCTTAAGACCATACCCAAGATTGCTGGATGGCGTTGCCAGCAACCAGATGTGGGTCTCTCCCCTTCACAGCTGTTAGCCGGAACATGGTGGCACCACAGAGGTTTTAGCCAAATAAGAGGAAAGTTCACTATCTGTTCTTGGTTTTAAACACAAGGAACTAAGTATGTGGCCTGAGCTAAGTATAGTAACAGGTTCAGAAATCTGTAAAGGCATCAAGGGAACATGGGAGATTGGTAGGTGAGTAGAGCAGGATTACCAGATAAGTGTCCTGAATACTGCTGCTGTGTGGAACATAACTAAACACATTCTGGTAAGTCTGATGGTCCTAACCTGGTTAGCAGATTGGGCAGAATGGCAGGAGTGTGTAGGAAGTTGACGCCCCTTCTCCAGGTCTTGTTTTCACTTGCCCTTGTAGCCACGGTCCTTCAACATGTCTCTGTGCTGCAGACAACACACCTTGCTGATGGAGCTTACCGGTGAGTCTCAGCTCTGCTCCCTGTCTCCATGACATTGGCTGCCAGGTGGAGCGACAGCTGGGATTTGATTCCTGGAGTTGGGTGTGAGTCAGAGGATCACCCCAGGGACACCTGCCCGCACACTTAGCTTCCAGTGACAGCTACTGTCCTGTGCGTCTAGGGAGAGGGAGAAGGACGAGATGGTGGTGTAGCCCCTGTGAGGCTGCTTGGTAGAACTGGTAGTAGGAAGGGTTTGGTGAGAGAAGAGAGTCTGTTGTTACGTTTCTCATTGGTCCGCAGGCTGCTGGAGAAGTCTAGAGGCTTGGAGATCAGCTTCGATGTTTACCAGGCTGACGCTGTGGCTACCTTCCGGAAAAACAACCCTGGCAAACCCTATGTCCGAATGTGCATTAGTGGGTACGAGATGATTGAGCAGTACCCTGGCTGCTGCCGGCCCATCCATCCCTTGGTCCCTGCCAGTCCCTGAGAAGAATCGGGTCCAGAAGGGTTAAGTGCCACCTATCTATCCTTGGTACTGGCATTTTAGGGTGGTCTCCTCTTCACTTTAGTGCTGGGCTCACTCAACAGGAGGGAATTGGTTTGAAGGGTTTACTGGGTTAGAGTGGTGAGAACCCATATCAGCTATCCCTCTGCTCTGGGGCTCTCTCGAAGAGCTCATCAAAGCCATGGAGTTGGAGTTTGTAGACATCCGAGCCCAGGGCCAGTATTCACGGTCCCTAGCTTTCTTCTTACAGCCTTCCTGCTCTGGAAGCCTGGGGGTGGGGTGGGGCTGGGGGCCATGGGTGGGCTCTGACTAGGTCTCAGTTTAATCTGTATTCCTGCAGATTTGATGAGCCTGTCCCAGACCTCTGCAGCCTCAAGCGGTTGACCTACCAGAGTGGGGATGTTCCCCTGATCTTTGCCCTGGTGGATCATGGTGACATCTCCTTCTATAGCTTCAGAGACTTCACGCTGCCTGTGGATCTGGAGCACTGAATGTACAGCTCTGAGGATGGGCTTTTTCTGGGGGACTTGGACTGCTCTCAGGGACCATGTTAGCTGACTCCTGTACAGGACTCACCAGGAACTGTCTGGGCCAGTGTGGTCACGGCCCTGGGTATCTGCTGTTTGTAGGGGAGTGAGGCCTTGCCCCGTTCCCTCTTGCCTGGCAGTGACCCCCTTGGAACTCAGGACTTGATTTCAGAGGCCCGGGAGTTAGGGCAGAAGAGAGGACTCTGTGCCTTTAAACAGGGGGGTGCTTGCTTCGTGCCATAAAGCCAAAGCCATTAAAAAAAATATTTTCTGCTGTGATTGGATATACTTACTTGACTACCCTGTCCCTTCATTCCTGATTTGTCCACCCTGGGGGAGGAGAGCCCTGGTTGGACCAGAGAACCTGTGGGAGAGCATGGCTGACTTCAAACACTGAGGTTTGGATTGGACCCCCGCCACTCAGAGGGGCCCCCACGGTTCTTTCCCCTAGCTAGTAAAAACTAGCCTAGCTGCAGTGGCTAGCCCTTTGGATGTCGGGCTCCAGTCGACCTCTGTGAAGACGGAAGTGGGGGGCTCCCAGCTGAGGTCCCTTCCTTCCTGTACCACTGGACTCGTGGGTCTGAGACCTGCACCTGCCGGTCATTCCAGTTGGAAGAAACGCTCTTTTGAGGAGCCCGCCTAGCTATGCCCCTCACTCGACAGCTGCGGGAGGAACCTGTCCTCATAACTGGCATCCATCCTAGAAGGCACACAGGGACTATTTCCTCTTCCGGGAGGTGGTGGGACACTGGCAGCAGTGAGCAGTCCTGGGACCAGGTGCGCGCAGGTGAGGGCGGGGTCAGGCTGCGCTAGGTGCGTCTGCTCGCTGCTGCCCCGCCCCGCGCTCCTGGGCCCGCGATTGGCCGGAGCGCGGCCCCCGCCCTCGAGCGCTCCCAGGCTGCGCCCCCGCCCCGTCAGCTCAGCCCGGGAGGCGGGGCCGGGGGCGGGGCGCGGGCTCGGCAGGCTCGCCCTGTATGTAAATAGCGGCGGCTCCGCCCCCCCCGCTCGCCGCGCCGGAGGTGAGCAGGAAGGAGACGGCCGCCCTGCAGCCCGTGGGCCGGCGCGGGGAACCGGAGCGGCGGGTGACGGGCGCCGAGGAACGCCGAGGCCTCGGGCAGGGCCCGGCCCGCGGTTGCAGGTGAGCCCACCTGGCTTTACACGGTCTTCGGGGGCGCGGGCCGTCAGGGGCGGCGCGGCGCGCGAGGATCCGAGTCCCCTGGGCTTCCCCGGGTGGGTCAGAGAAGGCAGCACCCAGGTCTGCCTTGCTCGCCCAGATCTCCGACGTTTGGCTCGTCCCGGAGAAAGACACCTGTAGAAAGTGGCTCTGAGAACTTGTCGTTTCCTGTTTCGCCACACGGATTACCAAACTTGGGACTCGGGTTTGCACAATCGTGTTGGCTTTCGGGAACAGGGAACAGGTGTCTGGCCTGGCTGGGTGCGGGGGGCACCGTGAGCGGAGACCCAGTCCCGGACCCTCGAGTGAGGCGCC
The DNA here is from genome assembly GCF_049852395.1 of Peromyscus maniculatus bairdii. Classification (NCBI taxonomy): domain Eukaryota; kingdom Metazoa; phylum Chordata; class Mammalia; order Rodentia; family Cricetidae; genus Peromyscus; species Peromyscus maniculatus. Next base: position 103,431,331 of record NC_134859.1, read on the forward strand.
TGGACGCAGAGCCGGGCGACACGGCTTCCCGTGACCCGGCGTCCGCCAGCGGCGTCTGGAGAGTGTTACCTTGGCGGCTTAGCCCTTACCTCTGCCATCTGGGCGCTCTCCCTGCTCGCCCTTTGTGCCTCCTAATCCTCCGACGCAGGAAGTCCGCGGGTGGGACCTGGTTCTCTCGTAGAAAGGGAGGGGGGCTTTCTACGCTCGGGGCGGCTTTGGACACCTTCAGGGGACCGTATTGAGACCCAGTGTGTCTTACACGCTGATGGGTGGGGGTTGCACTGTGGGACTTGGCAAGGAGTGGAAAATTCTTGCCAAAGAAAGTGTGCTGTGCTTTTACTCGGTTTGGACAGTTGGTGGACACACTGGGCCTGAGCTGTGGGAAGTGGCCATAACTGGGGTAACCGCGATGTAGCTCTTAGAGGGTTTTCACCTGAAACAGGTGAACTTCCGGTAAGGAGGGCGTGGCTTAGATACCGAGTCCCTTCCCTTGGGGACCCTTACGTCGGTGCAGGCTCTAGAGACTTGGTGTTTGAAGCCATTCTGAGCCGGGAGAGAATGGGTGTGTCGGGGTAACAAGGAAATGTTTGTGGGAAGAACCGAGCTGCGCTGCACGGCCGAAAAACTGTGGCCTGTCTAAGAGAAAGCAAAGTTAGAGTGGCCTTGGGAGAAGATCGCCTGGGTCTGTGTAAGCTAGTGGTCAGGGAGGCAGGAGAAGGATGGAGAAAGCGATGTTTCTACTATACCAGTGCGGTAGTTTTAAGTCATCTGCACACGGAGCATTTGACGGTACTCAAGGCAAGCTCTTTCTGCTCTCTGAGCAGCTTGGGCCAGTTCCCTGGAGAGCACTTCCAGATCCTAGGGACATTCTACGTCTCTACTCTTCCTTGAGGCAATGATGGCTCCTCTTTAGTGACAGATCGAGATCATTTCAATTATATCAAAGTATTTAGTCTCAAGCCAGGCGTGGTGGCTCACGCCTTTAATCCCAGCATTAGAGAGGCAGAGGCAGGTGGATCTCTGAGTTCGAGGCCAACCTGATCTACAAAGTGAGTTCCAGGACAGCCAGGGCTACACAGAGAAACTGTCTTGAAAAACAAAACAAATAACACATTTAGTCTCTTTTGTTCCATTTAAATTGTATTTTGTATGTGTGCATGTATGTGTATATGTTTGGGCATGCACATGTTATGGGGTGTGTATGTGTGTGTGTGTGGGTGGGTGGGTGGGTGGGTGGGTGTGAAAGGATTGTGTGAAAGGATAACTTAGGGGAATTCTCTCCTTCCACCATGCAGGTCCTGAGGATTGAACTCAGGTCATCAGGTTTGGTGCCAGGTGCCTTTACTTGCTGGCCATAAAATAATATTCAACAAACAACAACAACAACAAGGTGGCTCATACTTGTCATCGCAGCACCAAGGCAGGAAGATTGCTACAAACTGGAAGCCAAACAGGGCTATGAGACAAGCCTCTTGATTTTATTTTGATTTTTTTCAAAACAAGGTTTCTCTATGTAGCCCTGGCTGTCCTGTGTCTCACTCTGTAGACCAGGCTGGACTGAAACTCACAGAGATCCACCTGCCTCTGTCTCCTGAGTGCTGGGATTAAAGGTGTGGGCCACCACTGCCCAGCTTGATTTTACTTTTAATTTGTGTGTGTGAGTGAGTGTATGCCACATGTTGGAGACCAGAAGACAGCAGAGCTAGGTAGTTTATGAGGTGCTGGGAATGGAACTTGAGGCCTCTGGAAAATGATCTCTAGTTGTAAAAATGAGTGAGTGCCTTTAGAAAGTGGGAAGCAAGGCAGAAAAAGACTCTCGCTTTTGCCTGTCGTCTTTTCCCGCATAGTAACCCCAGGCCCCATCATCAGATGCCTGTGAATCCTGCCTCACAGTTCTTGCTGAATAGCCTTATGTCTATCACTTAACCATGCTGAGCCTGGGTTTCCAGAGGTTGTTGAGAACATGAAAACATGAGCTTGATGGCCTACTACATAGCAGGCGTCCTCCATCGCAAAATCTGCTAACTTTCCTAGAAGGGTTAAAAAAAAAAAAGTGCCAGTTAAGCCTCCCCCCCCCCCCATGTAGGCTTTTAGGTAGACACCTGGCCCGACGAGGGAATTTGCAAAATCAGTGGAGGGGGTCATGATTTTGTGATGTTTTGAAGTGACTGAATCTGAAGGTCAGAATTTTATGATAAGGACAGACATGGGGAGGGGTGGGGGGCGATTGACCTCTCCTAGCCTGATATCCTCTTTCCCTGGTCCTTAAAAATTCCCCTACTCTTTGGGAAAGCCAGGGTGGAGGGCTGATGGGCAGACTCTGTGTGTGTGTGTGTGTGTGTCTGTGTCTGTGTGTCTGTCTTCTGAGTGTAGAACCCGATCTGTTTCTGCTCTCCATCCAGGCATACCCTGTCTGCTCTACACCCCAGCGGTGGGGGTGGGGCAGGGGAGTGAGAGCATTCCTGTACAGCTCTGCCTTTCCTCAAGCCCCCTCAAGACACTTGAAGGGAAGGTCTCCTTCCTGCCCTCTTTCCCCCCACTCCCGCCTCCCCCCTGGGCAGGGCACTGGAAGGTTTAGAATGAGCCTGTGGCCCTTTGCTGTCCTGCGGAAGAACCCGAGTGGGTCTGGCAGGACCTTGAGGGGAGGCTTAGCTTCCTAGTCTTCTAAGACACCCAGGAGCAGCTGTTGAGACACCTGAGTTGGGTACCACTGGAGGCTGGGAAAACTGAGCAGCACTGGCAGCTAGATGCACTGGAGAGGCCCTCTTATCTCCTCCATACTGCGGTCTCCTCCCCCTGGGCTGGGGCGTGCCCGGTCTGCTTGACAACTTTTGTTTTCCCCTGCCCAGGCACAGTTTAGACAGGGTTCAGAGCAGGAGATGGGCGTTGCCCATCAGTGCCACCTGTTCTGGGTGCCCTCCCCAGTCTTGGCTCCCGAGAGATCCCAGGGAAACCCTCCCTAGCTGTGCCCAGCTTCCTTTGAGCTGGCTTTCTCTGTCTGCCCTGCCTCAGAGGAAACGGGTCCTTTGAAGAGCCACTTGCCCTTCCCAGGAACCACTATGAATTCTTGAGCTAGGAGAGGCTCCTTTGGGCGTGGGCACAGGGAAGCCGAGAGGTACCTGACTCTACTCTTTAGGAATTCAGCGAGAGACCAGAGCCCTCTCTTGAGGGACTTGACTTGGTGTTCCCAGGATAAATAGTATTACTATTTAATAATATTATTCTGGGATATTCCTTGCCAAGGAGCTGGGTATCCTGAAGCCATGATGTGTGGCAGGATCTGCAAAGGTATCCTTAGAGGATGCCACCCATGCCACCCATATGGCCTTTGCCTGGGTCTTGAGGACAGGATAGGAAGTTCTCGGAGGACCCTGTAGATTCCACCTCAGCAGTCTTTTTTTGTTTGTTTGTTTGTTTGTTTGTTTGTTTGTTTGTTTTTCAGATCAGGGTTTCTCTGAGTAACAGTCCTGGCTGTCCTGGAACTCACTTTGTAGATCAAGCTGGACTCACTGATATCCCCTTGCCTCTGCCTCCCAAGTGCTGGGATTAAAGGTGTGGGGCACCTCAGCATTCTTAAAGTCAGAGAACACCATGCCTAGCTAATCTCTGGATTGACTGTTTAATCATTGATTTAACAATAAGTTCTCATTGTTTCTTGGTCCTGTCGTGGAATTTTCTTTCTTTCAAAAGGGTGGGAGGTCCTGAGTGACAGAAAATAAACATAGCATTAGCAGGTGATATGAGCTGTAGAACAGAAAGAACCAAAGAAGGTTTGGTATGTCCCTTGGTGGGAGAGCTGTATGCAGCCTCACAAGGTTCGGCCTTGACAAGAGGGGGGCATGTGAGTTAAAGACTCGAGGAGGCAAGGGAGTTCTGAAAAGAAGACTTGGGTGCCTCAAATGCCGTGTGGCCCCGGGGATAGAACTCTGGATGGAACTGGCATTGTACTCTCCCTGTAACTGCTGGGCACAGCTGTTCACATTGAAGGGCTGCACTGGGACCGGGTGACCCAGGTCTACCTGCCTCCCAGAGTGCTTTTGCTTCTCTGTGCACCTTACTGCGTTTCCGGGGAGCCAGATGTGGGGATGTGGGAGATTTTATGTGTTTAGGCTTCCCAGGGCTTTCCAGGGCCCCCTTCATGGGCACTGCATAGGAGGACACTCAGAGGATCCTGGGTTCCTCTCTAAGGGTTGTGGGACCAGGTCATGACTCGTTAGGATGACTGACAGGAGGCTTGGAGACCAAGACCAAGCCAGCCTTCGCAGCCCAGCCCCGTGTCCTGGACAAGTAGCTGAAAATGCGCAGAGGATTCTGGAGTCAGACGGATTGGGACTTGGACTCCTAGTGTTTGGACTTGATACAGTCCTGAATCAGCAACTGTAGGAATGAAACGAAATAATGCAAGGGCCTTGGTAACATCTAACCTTGGCTAGCTCCCTCCCCATATGACCCGACAACCACCTCCGGTGGCCCATGAGCTCCTAGGTTCATATCTACATGGAAATTATCCTTTATTCAGGGTTTGCTGGTCAGTCAGGCCTGCCTGGGGCCTTCGGAGGTTGAGTTTCCCAAGCAACACCAGCCCCTGCCGAGTAGCCGTGGGCATCTGAGTTGGCGCAGACAGGAGCAGCTGCCGCGGTGCAGTCCTGTAGAGCCCTGCCCTGCACTCTATCAGTGGGAGGTGCAGGGGCGGTCTCACATCCGCCAAGCAGGAGGCCAAAGCCACACTCATGGTCTCACACAGGATGTCAGGGAAGGAGGGGCCAGCCCCTTGATCGGCGACGTGTTGTGGGAAGCCCAAGCGGAGGGGACAGGTGAGGGGGGCTTGGGTCCCACAGTGTACACTCCTAAGAGCAGGAGGGATACTGTGTGGCTCCGGCACCTCCTGTCCCTGAGGCCAAAGCAGCAGGACACATCAGTGTGAGGACTGTCCCAGCAGATCAGTCAAGCTGCTGAGCTATTTAGGGACTTTCTAGAGGACCGGCCCATCCACGCCTCTAGGACAGATGGGTTCAGCTTGGCCACACCTTGTTTGTGTGGGAACACATGAGCCCAGGCACCTCATCAGAGCTGTCTAACCTGGAGATCCCTATATCCTACCCAGGCGTGGTCAGATCTGCCACCTGAGACAAGGCTACCCCATGAAGTCACTCTCCTCACCTTCCTCTCTGTGTTAGGATCTGGAGATGGATGGGTGGAAAGGCCAGTGTGTAGCCCCGTGGGTTTTGGTGTGGAGGAGTCGGGGGGGGGGGGGGGCAGAAAATGGGAGAGGAAGACCGGGTGTGAGTGTTCTAGTCTTTCAAGTCTTTTTTTCCAGGCAGGTGTCAGGGGGTGCACTAGACCTATTTGGGGCCCAGGAATGTTCTGCTGACAAGGGGCTGTGGGGTTAATAATAGTAAGAAAAGGAGATGACTGGATCACTGCCCACAGGTCACTCTCAGGCTCGTTTCAAACACAAGGCAGAGACTTGTGTGGATAATGGTCCCCCAGGCTCAAATGGCCACCCCTGAATCCTAAGTGCCTGCCTCTGTCTCAGGATCGAAACAGGGGGGTGCCTCAGAGGCTAGTCTGGTTAGGTCAGAGGGTGTGAGAGACTGGGTCATCTTTAGAAGTTAGGGGGCTTCCCTACAGAAGCCCAGTCTCAAATAGCCACATGGTGACCCAAATGACTGCCTCAGTTCCTTCTTACCACCTGGCTTGGGGGTCTGAGGGCTCCTTGACTGTGGCGGTTCCTGAACTCACCTCTTGCACCTGGTTTCACCCAACTGACTACTGAGCACTCTCAGCTTCTGAGCCTATATGGGTCTATCAGGGTGTCCGATCCACTGAGGTCAACATGGCTAGATAGGAATCCTGTGTCCTCAGAGCGATTCCACCCACAAGATGGAGACAGACAGACAGACAGCCACACACACACACACACACACACACACACACACACACACACACACTCTTGGGGGACCCATCTCTTCCCCTTTGGACCTCCTCTGTACCCTTCAGATAAACCTAACATAAATGCCATAACCTTTTCATTGTGTGTCTGCGTGTCTTAATATTTCCAGTAGATTCTACCTGGCTTAAAAAAAAAAAAACAAAAAAAAAAAAACAACTCTGTGCACTACTGTTTTCTCACTAAACAGACTTCTGCAGCAGGGTTGAGACCCTTCACTGTCCCTTGTCACTTGTCATTTAAGGTGGCTTCTCATTCTCCCGGAGAGCTTGCTGACACTGGAGGTGGGTGGGTGGTTCACCCAGGTGATTCTAAGTAATCATTTTATTTTAGTATTTTTTTAGGTGTATGTGCATGCTCATGCATGTGAGTGGGTACATGTGTACATGTACATGTATGGGGGTGGACAGGGGTCACCTTCAGATGTCATTGCCCAGGTACCGTCCACCTTGTTTTTTTGAGACATGTTCTCTCACTGACCTGGAACTCAAGTAAGTTAGACTGGCCAGTGAGCTCCAGGGATCCTCCTTTCTCTGCCTCTGTGCTGAGATTACAAGCACACACCTCCACACCCAGCTTTTTCACCTGGGTTTTGGAGGTCAAGCTCAGGTAGGTCCTCATGCTTGCAAAGACTCCTCGTGCTTGCTAAGCCATCCCCCTAGCCTAAGACACGATCTTTTAAACACAGCCAAGCATTGCAGATAGATCGGGATCAGCTCAGGTAAGGAGTGCTTATGTGAATCCTGCTGCTAAAAGGGGGCAGGAAGGTATTTCAGACAAAGCAGTGGATGGATGGGGACTCAGGAGGCAGAGCAACCAGTAAAGGGCCAGAGAGGCTGGGCGGTGGTGATGCACTCCTTTAATCCCAGCACTTGGGAAGCAGAGGCAGACAGATCTCTGAGTTTGAGGCCAGCCTGGTCTACAGAGTGAGTTCTAGGACAGCAAGGACTAAACAGAGAAACCCTGTCTCGAAAAACAAAAGACCAAAAAGAAGAGGGCATGTGGTGTGGTGTGGTGGGACAGATGACTTCCCCGAGGCCCTGCCTCTGGCTGTCCTTTTCATCTTTCCGGAGTCTCTGCTGTGCTATGCGGGTCTGTGATCTCAGCCCAGACTTGCCCTACTGCTCCTGGAATGCGCTCCTTGTCCTGGCCTGAGGCACTGCACTTCTTCCACCTGCCTGACCCTTAGCCCTGCTCCAGACCTTATGTGGCCAGTACTTCCTGCCACTGAGGCCCTGAGTAGGGGCATCACCTCCTCCCGGTCTTTGGGTCACCCAGCAGGTAATGAATGTTTGCTGTGGGCCGGCGGGATCCAACAGTGGAAAGAAACAGTGGGTCACATTGCTGAGTCAATACAAGGCTGCTGCTTCCCCAGGTCATCAACAGGATCAATCAGTCAGTGCTTCAGTATCTCCAGTGGGCCAAGGTCTGAGGAGAAAAGCCAGGAGGGAACGGCGGCAGGGAGGGTACAGTTTCAGACTGAGAAGGGAAGGGGCGTTTATTTGAGCAGTGAGGGCTGTGGGGGGGGGGGCATCCACGATAGTGTCCCGGCAAAGGACAGTGACTGCATCCACACCCACCGACCAAAGACGCTCAGTGAGGCCTTCCCACCCCCGACCCCCGACCCCTGGGCCCTTGACCTCAGCGTCTTCCTTGTTTCTCCATAGCCCTGGACTACCAAAACTCATTCTGTTGACTGGTTTCGGGTTCTTAAGCAGTTGCTCTGCACCTCCCTCCCCACCCGACATCACTGGAGCATCCTCGGTCCCAGCACAGGCCTTGCTGGATGCCAAGACTGTACCAAGTACTCAGTGTTTGGCTCTACTCTCTTTCCTTCCAGAGGCCCCCCTCATAGCTTGCCTGCCTCAGGAGTCACCGGGCTTGGGGGCTGTAGGTATGCACCCTTGTTCTTCCTCTTGCCTCCCTGTTTCCCAGGACTAGGCTAGGCAGGCAGGATCTGCCCCATATCAGACTCCACAGCCTCTGCCTGACTTCCTAGGCTTCGCCAGAGAATTTGCTTATCTGGGGTAAGTGGCCTAGGGGTGGGTGGGGGTTGGGGGCTTCCTGAACTGCGTCTAGCCAGGCCTAAACCTGTCCTCCTCCTCTAAGAAGGGGTGGCACATTTTCATGCCTCGACCTCAGTCACAGCTCCTAGGTCCCTCTTGTATTTCCCAGGCCAGTGGGGTCCCAGAGAATGAGCAGCAAGTCCCCTCCAAGGTGGCTGAGTCCTGCTGGTTTACTTCTTACCAGCGCTGAAAGCAGTGGCCAGGCATCCGGTTCCAAACTGCTTGGTTGGCTTTGAGCTCGTGGCCTGTGGGAGTTCCTGCGCGTGCCCCTGCCTTTCAACTGCAGGCATATAATTAGGCATTGCACTCCTGTAATAGCCATCCTTCATCCCTCCTTTATAAGCCCTTCCATTCCGGGGTCAGAGCTGCGTCCTGCCGCTTCTTCCATGCAGTGGTGACCTCGGGCGAGTTGCTCAGTCCGTGGCCTGCCTTCCTCTGTCAGGTAGTTGTAAGTCTTACCCTCTGAGGTGGCTTCCACCTGAGTTGATGTGTAGTGTTTACCCTGTGATCACAGACAACAGAGGCAGAGGTGATCCGGACCTGCACCCACATATTACTGAGGTTATCTGGAGGAGTTTCCCTCTGTGACTCCATGTTTCTACAGTGAGCAGAAACAACCCGAACAAAAATATTTAAAATATATCAACAGGTACATTCAGAGGCGTCTGGACCCGTGCCTGGTAAACAGCAAGCGCTCAGAGTGTTCTGCCCTCCTGACCAAGAGGGACCTCTCCTCTCTCCTGCCGCCTTTCACCTTTGAGCTCCTGGGGGGGTCCTTAGCCCCTGTCTCTTCTTGTCCCTTCCCTGGGAGTCTGTTGCTCTCTGTCCCCTCCCAGGGAGTCACTCCCAGCTTCCTGTGCCTTCTGACCCAGTGACCTCGACTGCGGAGAGGAGGGCCTGCACCCCAGGAGCCGGAGCTGCTGATTTACGAGCTTGCAGCACCCTCCCCCACAGCTGGAATGTGCAGCTCGCCAGCTCAGCTGTCTGTTCAGAGGCAGGGGCGGCTGTAGTCTGGGGCCGGTTTTCACTTCCCGCCCCGGGAGCCCCCAGTGCTCCGATGCCCTGTGCTTGTTGTCTGGCTTGCGGGGCCTTAGATGAAGTGGGCGCCCAAACTTTACCAGCCTCCGGCCATCCCCGCCCCCCAGAGTAGGAGGCTTTGCCGTGGTTTGGCTTCCCTAAAATGTGGAATCTCTAATCTCCACCCCCATCCCCCACTGCAAATAATGGCCTTTGGTTGTCCCCTGAGGGTGACAGTTCCCCGGGACTGATCCCTGGCGTTTGGTTTGGGAATGACCTGTCCTGTAGATCATTTACAGAGGATGTGGCTCCTGCCTTTCTTTCACAACCTGAATGTGATGTGACCCCTCCCAGTGTGGCAAGCCCTAGTTACCCACCTAGTTACCCACCTAGTTACCCACCCACACATACACTGTCTTATCCCCTGGAGGCCGTGGGGAGTTGCCTCCAGGCAACCAGGACCCCCAGTCTTAAATCCACAGGGTCCTTTCATCAGGAAAGTCCTGGCCATTTGATTGATTACAGAGCTGAGGATCAAGGGCCTTGTTCGACAGACAAGTACTCTACCACTGGACGGTATCCACCCCTGCCCCCAGCCTCAGGATGTCCTTCAAGCCTCGACTTAGATAGGACATGCGCGTGTGTGCACGCACGCACGCACGCACGCACGCACGCACGCACGCACGCACGCACGCACGCCCCCCAATTGAGGCTGGAGTCCCACTCTGTTCCAGTGTGAGCACTTAGCACACGTTGCTGGCCCGTCTCTCAGTCTGTCCCTACCCACAGTGAGCTCCTCGCTGAAGGGTGCTGGCTGTGTTTTCTTTACTAATCTCGAGTGGAATGGAGGAAGCCGGGTCTGTAATGGGCCTGAGCCCCTGTGTTCCTGGGGACAGGCCTTAGTGTCCTCTGGTCAGCAGGAGGCTGTACTACTGGAAGCTGGAAGTCACAGCCGCCCATGTCCCCTCCCCCAAGGAGACAAAAATAGTTTCCCCTAGGGCTGGGAGCGCTTCCTATGGTAGGTGGGTGGTGTGGGGCCTTGATATGGTTTCTTTATTAGGTACAGGTGTCTTCGCTTAATTTGGGTTCCATGGCAGCCCCTGGGAAAGGGAGCCTCTTTAGGGGGTGACAGGAAATAGGGTCTCATTTTGTACCCCTCACTGGCTTCCCAGTTGCCCAAGTTACACACGTGTGCCACCATGTTTCTAGGTCCCCAGTCGAAGCTCTGGGGGCTGGCCCAGGTGTGCTCACCCCACCCCACCTGGGTGGTCCGGTTGAAACTGCCCCAGGCCCCTCCCTGGTTGGTCCCCTTGGGGCTCTGATCAAGGAGTTCCCCAGGACAGCCTGGCTTCCACCTACCAACTGCTCTGAGGGGAGCCTGTGAAATTTCCCTTTCTGGAATTTTACGGTTTTTCAGAAAACAGGTTAACAATTAAGCTAATTAACCTTAGTGCCTGCTGGGCCTCCTTGTTCCTATAAAGCCAGGCTAAATGGCTTCCTTCCCCAGCTTCTCCTGCTGTCATTATGGTATCTGGTGGCCTTAGAGCATCAGCCAGGGAGGGACAGGCCCAGGCCTCCAGGAACCAAGGTCTCACCGACTTCCTGTTCTGGGCCCACACAGTGGAGGAAGCACAGAAATTACAGGTGAAGCTGGATTTGGGAAGAGCAGTTGGAAACCGCCTGGCAGGGATGGCTCTGGGCCTGGGTGATCTGGACCTGGGCAGCTGTGGGCCTGGGTGATCTGGACCTGGGCAGCTGTGGCATGGGTGATCCTGGGCCTGGGCAGCTGTGGCATGGGTGATCCTGGGCCTGGGCAGCTGTGGCTTGGGTGATCTGGGCCTGGGCAGCTGTGCGCCTGGGCAGCTGTGGCCTGGGTGATCCTAGGCCCAGCTGTGGGACTGGATGATCCTGGGCCTGGACAGCTGTGCGCCTGGGCAGCTGTGGCCTGGGTGATCCTGGGCCTGGGTGATCCTGGGCCCAGCTGTGGGACTGGGTGATCCTGGGCCTGGGCAGCTGTGGCCTGGGTGATCCTGGGCCCAGCTGTGGGCCTGGGTGATCCTGGGCCCAGCTGTGGCCTGGGTGATCCTGGGCCTGGGTGATCCTGGGCCCAGCTGTGGCCTGGGTGATCCTGGGCCTGGGTGATCCTGGGCCCAGCTGTGGCCTGGGTGATTCTGGGCCTGGATAGCTGTGGCCTGGGTGATTCTGGGCCTGGATAGCTGTGGCCTGGGTGATCCTGGGCCTGGGCAGCTGTGGCCTGGGTGATCCTGGGCCCAGCTGTGGGCCTGGGTGATCCTGGGCCTGGGCAGCTGTGGCCTGGGTGATCCTGGGCCTGGGCAGCTGTGGGCCTGGGTGATCCTGAGTGTGGGCAGCTGTGGCCTGGGTGATCCTGAGTCTGGGCTCAAGGGCACCTTTGTTCTCTGCAGGTCTCTGGTGGGGCTGCAAACTAGACAAGATGAGGCGGTTCCTGAGAACCGGACACGACCCCGCCCGGGAAAGGCTAAAGAGGGATCTGTTCCAGTTTAACAAGGTAAGGGGTGAGGGAGAGCAGATGAGACCGTGCCCTGGGTTCCTCCCCAGGGGCCAGGGAGTGATGAAGGCCCACGCCTGACACTGCCTGAAAGGCCCCACGGCAGTCTTAGAGGAGGAGCAGACAGCTTTCCTAGGAAGAGATATACTGTTCTTTTGTTTGTGAGACGTCTCACTGTATAGCTCTGACTGACCCGGAACCCCCAGAGATCCACCTGCCTCTGCCTCTGTCTCTGAGTGCTGGGATCAAGAAGGTGTGTGTCACCATACTATGTAGGAACGGCATTTGGCCTTGGTTTGGAATTCCTTGTCCCAGGTCTCTCCCTGGCTATATGACTCTGTAAGTCACCCCATCAGGTTCCTGTCTTTCTACCTATAATGGACATAAAACCATCAGCCCTTCCTGCTCGGCCCTGGGCTGCACTGGAGGCTGAGGGACAGAAAAGATGAAAGCACACTGAGTCCTGAGATAATAACATCCTTGTGATGCTTCGGCCCCTGGGGCTGAGGACCATGCTGGTCCGCCCCAAAGGAAAAAGAAGCTTTCCCTGCAGTCTGGACACAGACAGGCTCTAGCCTGGGGACTAGCCCCCGAGGGATGGGGCCAGAGTTGACATCTGAAGGGCCAGGAGCTCTGCTGTCCTGCTCAAGGAGACTGGGCCTCGGAAGGCCCGTACAGGCCCATAAAGAAGACTGTGGCATGGCTCATTAGCGCCTAGCTCCTGCCACCCAGCAATCTGGAGCTGCTTGGGGGTAATTAGCCTTCTCTCTCTGCTTTGATCTAAGTCCTGAGAGGTTGTAGGTCAGGGTCAGCCATCCTCTGCCCTGGGGATCTGAACCTCCAGGACATGTCTATAGGTGGAATTCTGACCTTTTTTTTTTTTTTTTAATGGTACTGAGGATTGAGGCCAAACCTTCATAGTAAGCAAGCCCTCCATTGAGCTGCCCCTCCAGCCAGGAAACATGCCTTTTGTTGTTGGTTTGGGATCCCCTCACCCTGAAAGGAATCAGTAAGTGGAGACCCCCTCCTTTCTGTGGTGTTTTATCTGTTCTCTTGGGGAGTGTAGAAGTCGACTCACCTGGGTTGAAAGACACCTTTGCCACTTAGGAACTGGGAGCGTGTCTACCTATGCAGTGGGCTTGTGTACAGACGTCACTAGGAGTAGGCTAGCTTTGGGGTTAGCACAGAGGCCCAGGAAACTTAGCTGCTGTGTCTTGTTTGTTGGCCTGGGCCTCCTCGATCTGTGTCTGGAAAGTTGCCTGAAGGGGTCCAGGCACTTGCTGTTTTCTAGCCCTGTGGGAGGTATCACCTTGGAGTTTTTCATGACACCTGCTTCTAGAATCAGGCCTCCCTGAAATGCTTCTTTCACTGGCTGGCTTCTCAGCCACAGGCCATCATCTGGTGCAGGTGTTGGGAACAGGGTGACACCCTCACTCCACTCCTGGGTGTAAGTTTTACAATTAGTCAGTTAGCCCGAGTGACCCCCAGTGCTACCACTGTCCTTGGTGATGCTAACATCTCTCACTAGGAAAAGGTGGCCAATTCCAGCAGAAACCAGACAGACTGGCTCAGCAAAGGAATAAACCCAGGCCGCAAGTTCCTCTGTACTGTGGGTGAGGCTGGGGTGCGGCTGGGGTGAAGTAGTCTTACCCCTACCTCTGGTAGACCCCGCTGGTGGTCCCCAGTGGTGTGGCCTATCTATCCCCGGGCCTCGTGGGGTGTGTGGGTGGCCTGGAACTCCTTCCTCCTCAACCTCCTGCTAGTCAACCCTAACCCACTTCTGTCCGTAGACCAAGACCTGGTCTATGAGACTTGAAGTGGTAAGGTATGTAGACCAAGACCTGGCCTATGAGACTTGAAGTGGTAAGGTATGTAGACCAAGACCTGGTCTATGAGACTTGAATTGGTAAGGTCTTCTTTTCAGAGGATTGCTTGACCAGAGTTTCTCACACTCCGCACTGGTGACATCTGGGCCCAGATGTGCTGAGAGGACTGTCCTGGCCACTGCAGTTATCAGCACCCTGGCTCTGACTGGATGCCAGTCTCGTGCCTCTGCCCAGATGTGACAATACAAAATGTCTCCAGACATTGTCAGTTTTCACCTGGGGGTTACGGCTGTTCTTGGTAGAGAATGGCTAGGATAGGAAGTTATTCATTAGGGGATCCTGGTTTCTGAGACTTGGTGGTAGATGCAATGTGGGAAGGCAGATAACGGGCTGTGGGGTCTCTGCCAGCAGTGGTAGGGGTCCATTTAGAGAAGTGTTCTACCTGGACTTTTTTTTTTTTTTAAAGACAGGATCTCATTATGTAGCCCTGGCTAGTCTGGAACTTGCTATGTAGACCAGGTGGCCCTGAACTCGGGAGATCTGCCTGCCTCTGCCTCCCAAATACTGAGATTAAAGGCTCATGGTATACCCCACCATGCCTGGTCACTCTGACCATTTTGATTAGGATAGAAGGGAAAGCAATGACCTCATCATGAAGAGCATCTGGTCCAACGGTGAATAGAGACTCTCGCACCGGCTGGCCCCATCCACTCATTGTGTGGCCATGGCAGGCAACAAACACATCTCTAGAATGGATATGATTTTAGAAGCTAGCCCATAGGATGGGTGAGGACTAAAGAGGTCCAGCGGTCTCTGAAGGACTGTACACATGCGTGCATGGCTAATGGCCACAGAAACACGTGGCCTGGATCTACAGGTGTGGCTGGGGGCACTCAGGTGAGGGAGGTCCAGGAAACTGATGTACCAAGCTGCGTCTTAAGTGGCATGTGGGCTGCTTGTGAAGACTGGACACAGGAATTCTTCACATGCAGGTTAGGGTCTGCACCTGGAGAGTGTCTACCCAGGAACTGTGGTCACCACTTCTGAGAGCTCCATCCTGAAGGCCAGGCTATGAGACACTGTGCTGTGGAGTTGGTATACAGCGATGGGACAGTGGTGTCATCACAAGCTTGACCCCCAAAAGCTTACAGATACCAACTTCTAAGCCAGTTCTGGGCCTTTCCCTCCAGCCTCGTCCAGCCAGTGTCCTTCACACCATTGTCAGCAAGATGCCTCACAGGAAGCAGATACATCGCCCTAGGGCCATAGGGCTCCCTGTACTTGAGCAGGAGTTGTGACCATAACCAGAGAAGGGGCTGGGTGCCAGGGGACCCAGTCTAGTTCAAGAGCTGGGCGCCAGGCATCAGGGTCGGGTGTTACAGTGGTTGGGGTAGGGGTTTGGAGCCAAACAGTCTGGCTGGGCCACGGTTCTGGTTCGGCTCCCACTGTGTGACTATGGAGACGTTGTTTAGACTGTCTGTTCCTCGGTTTCCTCTTCCATGAAGTAGACATTGCTACTGGACATTGCTTACAGCACCTTTGCGGAGGCTGGTGTACTGAGTGAGCTTTAGATTTTTTTCCCCATGTGTATGTGTGTTTTGCCTGCGTGTATGTATGGACACCACACAGGCACCTGGTACCTCCAGAAATCAGAGGAGGGCCCACATCCCCCGGAACTGGAGTTAGGTCTCGTTGTGCCCCATCATCTGGGTGCTGGGAACTGGTTCTGTATCCTCTGCAAGAACAGTAAGCACTTTTAACTGCTGAGCCATCTCTCAGGCCCCACGTTTAATTGCTTCCCATGGGCAACATCATGTACCAGGGTTTGCCTTGTCATGACCTCATTCTCACAAGGACTCACCGACCGGTATTGTCCCCACTCCACAGGTGAGGAAACTGAGTTCTCCAGGGATTGCCAGCCTAAGCAAATCCCCGAGGACATCTTCCGGGGACGATGAAGGTCTTGTCCCATCTGCTTACTGGCTGGGTGGCTTGAGGTGACGTCACCCTTGGAGTCTGTTTCTTTACCCGCCGTTTAGCGCTTGTGGTGGGTCCTCAAACCCAGTAAGACAACTGAGGTGCTGTATAGGCCACAGAAGGCTGGCTAAGGGAAACTCAGGGGTCGGACTTTCTAGTCAAAGCGAAACTCGCCTCCTTTAACATCGCTTGGGGCCTGCTTGATCCTCTGGTGAAACCGAGGCACACACAGTAGATTAGCCACAAGCAGGTGTGAACAGCCCTGGCCCGAGGTGCCCGCCCTGGGCTGCAGCAGAGGCCCCGCCCAGACCCTTCCTGCCACCCCACCTCCAGCCCCCCAATAAACAGCGCGTTCCTAACCGGTGGCCCAGCCAGTGCCAGGTCGTTTAGTTGTGGCTTTTGCCGACCTGGGCTCCAGTGTCGGGTGACAGCCACACAGAGAATCTGAGAATCTGCTTGGGCCAGGAATCGGAGCTTACCACACCCAGTGTCCGGCAGAGCCACCCAGCCAGCCAGGTGGATGTGCCCCCTCCTCCTGTGGCCCTGAGCAGCCTTCTGGGACTTTCTCCTCAGCCCCTGACAGACACTACAGCTTCCGCAAGGCCTGGTGTCAGAGGAGCGTTCTCCCCAGCTGACTGCAGGAGGAGGAGCGTTCTCCCCAGCTGACTGCAGGCTGAAGGCCACCAGCCTCTCACATCTGACTTGGCTAATGTTACCGTCCGGCCGCTCTTGTCTTTGCTCTCCTTCCCCTGCTCCGCGGGCGGCAAAAGAGTCCATTGTTCTCATCTCCCTCGGCAGAGGTCACCTGAGCCCAAGTATCGGGACAGGACAGGGTTGGGGAGATGGGGGGGGGGGCTGCCAGGCTGTGGTGCCCTCCTAGTTTGATCCTGAGCTGGAGTTCTCTGGGGTCTGGGAGCCTCACACTTGCAGTCTCCCTGAGGCTGTCCCTGATGCCCTTGTGCTCTGGTACCCTGTGGGCATCTCCTTTGAGAAAGACCATCCACACTCACCCTTCCGGGACCTAAACAAGGCTTGGCAGTTACCATGCAAATGGAAGTTGACTCGGGGAAGCCAAAGCTTGAAGGTTAAAATGAGTTAGATGGGAGGGGACGGGTTCCTCCCCTTACCTGGTTTCCCTGGGACACACCCTAGCTTTCTAGTCCCTCCCTTTTTCTTCTCTTGGCTCGGTCAGCCTTCCTGACAAAACCACATCCTTCTTCCCTGCCCCAGCCAGGGCCATTGAACCCTCCACACACTCCTCCCAAGGGGGTTCCCTGCGCTCAGGCCTGGGAGTTGCTACTCACTTGGGCCCTGTCCTGGGAAAGTCCTGTGGAGTTTATGCCCCTTATTTTGCTTTTGAGGGAGCCTTGGACCCTCAGTGTTGTCAGCTGGACAAGATGCCCTGGGGGATACTGCAGGACCCTAGCAGCCAGCCAGCCTGGGGACAGTTGCTCTCACACTGGGTGAGCAAACCACACACACTCACTGTATTCCCAAGATGTCTCATGTTCAGTCCGAGGATACCCTGCTCAGGGCATCGTGGGTATAATCCCAGCGAGGCTTGGTGAGCCTGACTGGGTACCTGTTCTAGACTGACCTTGGGAAGAACAGGGAGAAGACAGCAGGGAAGAGTGGTCATGTGTCCACCAGACTCCGAAGGAGTGAGGACTGAGTGTGGGTGATGGAGGAGGATGCCCAACCTTTGCAGCAGGAAGGATTTGAGCAAGACTGTAGGAGAAATGCTTAAGAGTTGATGGGATAGCCGGGCGGTGGTGGCGCACACCTTTAATCCCAGCACTTGGGAGGCAGAGCCAGGCGGATCTCTGTGAGTTCGAGGCCAGCCTGGGCTACACAGAGAGTTCCAGGACAGGCACCAAAACAGAGAAACCCTGTCTCGAAAAACCAAAAAAAAAAAAAAGAGTTGATGGGATAACATGTAGGCTCAGCATCCAACCCAAAGGTGCAGACCTGTTTTCCTTAGACTTTATTTCCCTGATGATAAGAATACAAAATAATCTAGGACGGTGTGTGGGTCCAGTAAGAATATAAAGGCCCGACAGTGGTGGTGCACGCCTTTAATCCCAGCACTCGGGAGGCAGAGGCAGGGGGATCTCTGTGAGTTCCAGGCCAACCAGAGCTGTTACACAGAGAAACCCTGTCTCGGGGGGAAAAAAGCCCTTTTGGGCTGGAGAGATAGCTCAGCAGGTTAAGAGCATTGGCTGCTCTTCTAGAAGACCCAGGTTCAGTTCACAGCACCCGAATTGCAGCGTATAGCTGTCTGTAACTCCAGTTTCAGGCAATCTGACATCTTCACACAGACACACATGCAAGCAAAACACAAATGCACATGAAATAAAAATAAATTATCTCTTTAAAAAGAATATAATAGGAGTCATGTATATAATTTAAATTTTCTGCTGTTAAATAATCATATTAATTTAGATAATAATTCTATTTAATATGCCCAAAATATACCCTGTAACTTACTATGTAGACCAGGCTGGCCTGAACTCACAGAGATTCACTGGCCTCTGCCTCCTGAGTGCTGGAATTAAAGGTGTGCACCACCAACGCCCAGGTAATTGTATGAGTGGTTATTTGTGTGTGTGTGTGTGTGTGTGTGTGTGTGTGTGTGTGTGTGTGTGTGTGTGTATGTGTCTATGTACCTTGTACGTGCACTGTCCCTGGAACTGGAGTTAGAGACAGTTGTGAGCTGCCACGTGGGTTCTTGGAATTGAACCCAGGTCCTCTGAAAGAGCACCTAGGCAACACTCCAACCCCCATTTTGTTTGATTCTAAGTCTGTAAATTCTGGTATATTTTGCACTTCTTAACATGTCTCAGTTGTAAGATAAACTACTTGAAAATGCCTGCCTCTAGCCTTTAATCCCAGCATGCAGGTGGATCTTGATGAGTTCAAGGCCAGCCTTGTCTATAAGAGTGAGTTCCAAAAACAGCCAGGACACAGAGAAACCCTGTCTCAAGGAAAAGAAAGAAAGAAAGAAAGAAAGAAAGAAAGAAAGAAAGAAAGAAAGGAAGGAAGGAAGGAAGGAAGGAAGGAAGGAAGGAAGGAAGGAAGGAAGGAAGGAAGGAAGGAAGGAAGGAAGGAAGGGAGAGATGCCTGGTTCTGCTTTCACTTTGAGACTTCCAGCTGGAAGGTGAGGTTTGAGGTTGGCCCACAGAGTCCTCCCTGTTCTGCCTGTTTGGAATTCAGATTGTTTCGGTAAAGGCACTTGAAATGTTTCCCTGTGGTGAAACTGAATGTACATTCTTTCTTTTCCTGTTTTTTTATTTTATTTTGAGACAAGGTTTCATATAGCCCAGGCTGGCCTGGAATTTACTGTATAACCGAGGCTGCCCCTGGACTCCTAAGGCAGGAATGCACAGAGATCCCCCTGCCTCTGCCTCCCGAGTGCTGGGATTAAAGGGGTGCACCACCACTGTCGGGCCTTTATATTCTTACTGGACCCACACACCGTCCTAGATTATTTTGTATTCTTATCATCAGGGAAATAAAGTCAAAGGAAAACAGGTCTGCACCTTTGGGTTGGAGGCTGAGCCTACATGTTATCCCATCAACTCTTTTTTTTTTTTTGGTTGGGGGGGAGACAAGGTTTCTCTGTTTTAGTGCCTGTCCTGGAACTCGCTGTGTAGCCCAGGCTGGCCTCAAACTCACAGAGATCCGCCTGGCTCTGCCTCCCGAGTGCTGGGACTAAAGGCAAACTTTGGACTCTCCTGCCTTCACCTCCCTGGGATTGAGTCCTGGGATTGCGGAGTGATCCACTGCGCAGTTTGGATGCCCGTTCATATGTTAAATTGATTGAAATAGGGGAAACTTTAAAGTTTAGCAGCTGCCACACTGCCAGTGAGCAAGGTACACATTTGCTTCGTGGCTACTGTCTGGGGCAGCTCAAGGTGTGGGGCCTCCTGCCGGGCCTCAAGCTCCTGAGGACATTCCCCACCCCCCACAGTCCTCCAAATCCCACATTCCAAAGGCTTTGGCCTAAGCTGCCACTGCTGGTGGTCATGGGGAAAACACTCGTTTCAGGAACCTTCTCCAGGCCTCTGACTTCTCCCACCTGAGATCAGCCACGGCCCGGCCCAGCCCTGCCAGAGCTTGTCCCACTCACACAACCAACCTGTGTGAGTTCTCTGCTCTCCTTTTTCTGGGAAATGTTTGCATTCCAGACACTCAGCTATCTGCTCAAGGCTTTTCCAGGCTCCGCATTTTTCACATAGCTGAACAGGGACTGGGGCTGGCTGGGGGCCTCTGACTGGGTCCCCTCTGGGTTCCTGCATTCCTGGCTGACCATCCAGGTACAGCCCTTTACAAGGCAGACTGTGTTCCTGCCCCATCCACCCACCCGTTCAGCCGCAGGGATCCCCCAAGGAGCCACTGGGCCGGACTGTGGGGAGGTGCAGCCCTTGAGTTTGCGCCGCTCTGGGGCCTGCTGACACCGGAGCTTATCTCTGTCCTGCTTGGAGGCCTGATAGGGCTGCTCAGGAAAGCCAGCCGCCCAGAGAGCTGGGGAGGCCGCCTCCCCACTGCAGACGCTGATTCGGCTCAGAAGCTATGAGGCGACTTGTTGCCATTACTGTGCTTGGCTCTCAGTTCGCCAGAATCTGTGCCCCTTGGGGTAGGTAGCTGCTTGAGAAGCAGAGCCCCAAGTCTCCCGAGGGACGCTTTGTCCTTGTGTCTGGTGTCTTTACATTCACGCTTTTCAATCTGTAGCTCCTTCACAGACATCCAGAGCTTCAGGCAAGGACGTGATCACCAATGCGGCTCACACTGCAGAAACCCTGGGGGTGAGGCAGCAACCCCTCAGGAATATTCTGCAGACGTTTTCTGTTCACTTGAAAGCTTTTAGCCATTGGGAGATTTCATGCAGATCAACAGCCTGAAAAGCTATGCCTGTGCGTGAACACGGCGGGAGCGTTGGTGCAATATGGTCCAGTCACATCTCTGTGGTTTTGTTTTTCAAAAACTATGTATAACCATGTGTAGTGGCACACCCCTTTAATCCCAGCACTAGGGAGGCAGAGGCAGGTGGCTCTCTGGCCAGCCTGGTCTACATAGTTAGTTCCAGGGCAACCACAGCTACATAAAATAGACAGTCCCTGTCTCTCCTGACCAAAAAAAAAAAAAAAATTACATATATATGTAAATTTATAGGTTTGTGTGTATACACATATATGATTATATGGTGTATGTGCTCACATGTGGGTGCATTTGTGGAGAGCAGAGGACAACTCTGTGCGTGTGTGTATGTGTGTGTGTGTGTATGTGTGTCTATTTTTGATACAGATTTCTCTCTGTCCCTGTCTGTCCTGGAATTCCTTTTGTAGTCCAGGCTGGCCTCAAACTCAGAGATCCACCCACTGGGATCAAAGGCGTATGCCACCACACCCAGCTCAGAGGACAACTCTGTTAGTCAATTTTCTCCTTCCGCCTTTCTGTGGGTTCCAAGGATTGAATTCTGGTTTCAAGCCTTATGCAGCAAACACAGGAAAAGGCCACCAAGCCTGACCACTTGAGTTTTATCCATAGGACCCACAAGATGGAAGGAAAGAAAAGACTTCCAAGGGTTGTTTTCTGACCTCTGAATATGCACCATAACCCTTGGGCAGCCACCTAGCTGCCCACATAGCCACACTAAATAAATAAACAAATGAACAAATAATAAATAAATGTATGTAAAGAGCATTTAATGAAAAGGGAATGAACAAAAGCATGTGACTTGTAACAATACTCCAGAAGTTTCCTGTCTAGGAAGATGATTGAGGAAAACACTATGACAAAGCATCTTGGAGTCCAAAGCCCGGCAGGGAGGCCAGGGTGTCCTCCCCCCACAGGGTGGGCCTGGAGCTGACATCTTCTTTACTAAGGAACTATTATTTCCATGAGTTCACCCCTCTCTACCTTCCAGCACCTCCCAGATTCTCAGGAAGGCTGGAGTGGGACCCAGAGTGCTCTTGGTAGGGGCACAAGTTCCTGGAAAGTGTCAGATGGCCTGGGTGTCATCAGAGACTGAACTTCCAGGAGTGGCCATGTGGCTAGGGAGATGGACTACAGAAATAAGTGAGTCCAGGGCTAACTCCAGTACTATGTGTCTGGGAAGAGCTGAGCAGATGCCGCGCTCCGAGCCCCTTTGCTGCCCTTCTGATTGAGCTGTGGCTCTGCAGCCAGGCCCCACCCACTTGGCTCTCATTGCAGACAGTGGAGCATGGCTTCCCACACCAGCCCAGCGCCCTCGGTTATAGCCCTTCGCTGCACATCCTGGCCATTGGCACCCGCTCTGGAGCCATCAAGCTGTATCCTTTCCAGTGCCTGCTGCCACAGGGAGAGGCCAAGGTGGGGTCTGGGGCATGGGGTAGGTGAGATCTGGAGAGGGTCTGTCTTTCCCTGCTTGGTCTTGGGCAGCTGATCCGAAAGCAGAGTGAAGCTTAGCATGGTAAGCTATGTGTCCTTTTTGGGGGGTGGGGACACATTTTCTGTTCTCTGACTACTCAGGTTCCCCTCTTAGATGGAGGTTTCAGGACTTGAGCAATACTTGATTATGGGGCCCTGTGTGGCTAGACCTTGCGCAGAGGAGGAGGCTTGGCCTAACTCCTTCTCTGCCTTGACAGGGTGTGGGCCCAGAGACCTGGTTTAGGGGGCTAGGCTAAAGGCAGGAGGTCCCGAAGAAGTCTGTGCCCTATCACTGTGTAAGTGGGTGGCCCGTAAGTCATGGAGCATGCCTCCCCAATGTGCCACTCAGGCTACGGTGGCAATGGGACCCAGGAAAGAGTGTCTCAAAGACGGGGGACACATCCCCTCCAGGGAAGCCTAGGCTCTACTACTTTTCTGCTCTCAACTCTACGCCCCTGCTAAAAGCAAGTTTCACGAGACCCATCTTGTCCCTGAGAATGGAGCTGACATCCATCCACTCAGGAGTCTACTCTGACGGTACTGAGTGGAGGTCGGCAGTACTTTTTTTTTTTTTTAGTTTTTCGAGACAGGGTTTCTCTGTGTAGCTTTGGAGCCCGTCCTGGATCTCACTCTGTAGACCAGGCTGGCCTTGAACTCACAGAGACCCACCTGCCTCTGCCTCCAGAGTGCTGGGATTAAAGGCGTGCGCCGCCTCCCAGCTAACATCTTTAATTGTTTGCCTTTCTCCATAAAAGGCTGGAGCAGACTGGGCCTGAGCTCTGTGTCCACAGGCGAGGGCAGAATGTCCTTAGGCAGTGGGGCTGGTACTTGGGCAGCCACACACATCCCTGAAAGGGGAATGGACATTGCTTGGCGGAGACGGCCCTCCCTGACCTGTGACTAGACATTTCCTAGTTGTGCGGTATTTTGTCCACCACAGTAGGTGACTGGAATACAAGTGGCTCCAGCCTGGGACAACTCCTCCAGCTAGCCTGGGGTGAGCTGGCCCTAGACAGTGCCCCTCACTCCTGGTGTCTGACTGCGCCCTCTGCTAAGGGTCCGAGGGGAGGTGGGAGACAGGAGCCCACCTTGGGTAGCTGAGCTGGCACCTGCTCCCACAAAGTCGTTGTCCCCCCCCCCCCCCCCCCCCCCCCCCCCCCCCGCCACCCTGATCCAGCTCCAGTGAGTAGAGGTGCCAGGTGGCAGGTGGGCGGGGTTAGTGTATACACAGGAGGCCAGGGGCCCCGGGCCCTCTATAGTTCAGCTCTAGGCCAGCTTTCCCGCAGCTGGTTAATCATTACCAGGCAGGATCACATCCTGGTTACTAGTCACTGGTGCCAAGACTCCGGGCAAGGCTGCCGGGGTGCTTCATGTCCTTGCAGGTGCCACCAGGTGACAGGTGATAGGCCTGTTGTTACAGCTCAGGTTGCGGGGGGGGGGGGGGGGGGGGGGGACTGTTGCCAGGGTAGGACTTCACCTTTCTGGGGAATTGCCCCTGACCTGTCCTGCTCGGGGGAACTGTCCCCAAGGTCAGTCGCTGACTGAGTGCCCTTGGGGCAGGTCCACGGCTGTCTCCCCACATCCTGTGCCCCCGGACATGGCCACACAGGCGCTTGCCTGGCCGCACTCCTTGCCACCCAGGCTACAGAGCACTGGGGTTGGGGGGAGGGCTGGTGTCCAGCTTTCTGGGGTTTTCCTGAGCCTTCTAGGTATGGTGCCCCTGGGGTGGAGTTCATGGGGCTTCACAAGGAGAACAACGCTGTGATGCAGATCCACTTCCTGCCTGGCCAGGTGAGCACCTGCTTCGGGGAGGGACTCGGAGGGGAGGGGCCTTCGTATGGCAAGGGGGGGTGGGCCCTGGGTTTGCTGCTCGTGGAACACCTGGGGCTCCCTCCCTTTGTCCCCCTGGGGGCTGGAGGCCACCCTGAGAACCCCAGAGGGGCTTGGTCCTGGACCTCCTTGAAAAGTCCACACGTGTTGGCTGCGTTCAGCTAGCGAGCTTCCGTCCCTCCCCCCCAGTGTCAGCTGGTCACTCTGCTGGACGACAACAGCTTGCATCTCTGGAGCCTGAAGGTCAAGGGCGGGGTGTCAGAGCTGCAGGAGGAAGAGAGCTTCACGTTACGTGGCGCCCCGGGGTAAGGGCACGGTGGCCCCCTCCTTACCTCCTTCTCCCCCAGTTCTAGGGTGGGCTCATCTCTTGAGAGTCCTGTTGAATGGTTGGCAATGCCTAACTGCCAGTCTCATGCTCAGGTGCCCTTTCTAGACTATGATGGGCTGTGCCCTTCCCACGCCCACACCCTTTTGTGCACCAGAGTGCCGGGTCTTTTTCCTGCCCCACAGCTCATGTGCCCTGCCACCTGTCTCCCATCTTGTCAGAATGTCAACTGATCAGTTGTTACAGCCGGGGATGCCCTAAAGCCCGTCCAGGCCCTCAGGGGCCTGCCTTCCCCAGACAAGGCCTTCCCAGGGTTCGGTCCCACCTGCCTCCACCTCGGACAGCTCATCACCAGCCGTCCCGGTTGCAGGGCTGCCCCCAGCGCCACGCAGATCACCGAGATCCTACCTCACTCCTCCCGAGAGCTGCTCTACCTGGGCACCGAGAGCGGCAGCGTGTTTGTGGTGCAGCTTCCGGGCTTCCGCACCCTGGACGACAGGACCATCAGCTCAGAGGCGGTGCTGCGATGGTGAGCTGCGCCGTGCCTCAAGAGGGCCCAGGTTGTCATTCCTATCGGGGAAGGCTAAGGGGCCCGGAAAAAAACCCAACCCTCTGCCCACCCACCCTCAATTGATTCTCTGTCAACCTGTGCCTGTTAACATCATAGCAGTAAAGGGGGTGGTCTTAGAAGTAATTTTGTCACCTCATAAAAGGTGAGAAAAGTGCCTGAGTGTGGTGGCACATGCCTTTAATCCCAGCACTCAGGAAGCAGAGGTAGGCAGATCTGAGTTCAAGGCCAGCCTGGGCTACACATAGCAAGTTCCAGAACAGCCAGGGATACACAGAAAAACCTTGTCTCAAACCAGAATAAAAAAATGGGCTGAAGCAATGGCTCAGGAATTAAGAGCACTGGATGATCTTCCAGAGGATCCAGGTTCCATCTCCAGTACCCACATGGTGACTTACAACCTTGTCTGTATGTAACTCCAGTCCCAGGGGATCTGACACCCTTTTCTGGCCTCTGGGGGCACTGTATACATGTGGTGCACAAACATACATGAAAGCCTAACACCCACACATAAAATAATAATAGGTAAGGCCCAAAATCATGGTGTGTCAGCAGCTCCTCAGTCCGGTGCCCTTTGCACAGGGGACCATGAATCTCCCAGCCCTGAGGACTGTGTAGTGAGGGAGCTGGGCTGACACCTGAGGTTTGGGCCACTCCGCTATGGCCGAGAAGCCTGGAAGTCTGCTAAGGACACTTCAGAGGCTTGCTGCTTGATAACAGGACCTAGCAGAGAGGAATGCTGGGGATGCAGAGGGGACAGGGTTCTGGAAGGGCGATCGCATTGGACAAGAGCTTGCGGGGCCAGTCTGACAGCCGTGGAATAGGCTACACTTCCAAGGCAGGTGGCCAGTGTGCCAGGACTCAGCCCTAGAGGCCCCGACCAGGCTCCGGACACAGACAGCTGGCAAACCAGGCTTTCCTGGTTTCCACGTGGGGATGAAGCAGGACCCATCTGCCCAGCGGCGGCAATGCTGGCTAGGGCGGATTCCTGTGTGGGGCGGGGACCTTCTGACTCCAACCCCTGTTCTTTCCCGCTGGACAGGGCAGGGCGGGACTAGGCTAGGGCAACATGCCTGAGGTCAGAGCAAAGCAGCTTGTGAGGGGACAGGTGGGATGTCTGGTGCCTAGCCTGAGCCAAGTCCATGGCGGGACATAGAGGACCACTCCTGTGCAAGTGGCCCCATCAGGGCCAGCCTCGGCTCTCCCCCATGGTGAGCGGGCTGAGGCTATCAGGGAGGGCCGGAGGGCCCGAGACTCCCTCTTACGTTCTAAGTCTGTGTTCACCTTTTACTCAAGACACTTACATAAGTTTTTATTTTTTTGGGAGATTTGAGACAAGGGTCTCCTCACATAGCCCAGGCTGGCCCCAAACATGCTATATATCTAAGGATGGTATCTAGATCTTCTCTCCCCACTTCCTGAGTGCTAGGATTGCGGGTGCCAGCCATGGTGCCTAGGGGTTTCAGTTGTCCACCCCTTAAATCTGGTGACATTACATTTAACAAGGTCTCCATCCGAAGAGGTGGATACTACAAAAGACAGGCTCTTTATTATCATTGTAGAGTGGTGTGTGTGTGTGTGTGTGTGTGTGTGTGTGTGTTGGTATGTACTGGAGATCAAGTCCAAGGCCTCAGGCACACTGGGAAAGTGCTCTACTGCTGAGCCGCACCCCACCCATGGTGCTGTTTTTAATGGCATAAGACTGGAAACCATCTAATTGCCCAGCAGCTTTCATTTCTATGATGGTATTGTTTGTGTTCATTAGGAAGGTCTTAGCCAGCCTGGCAGTGGTAACCCACGCCTCTAATCCCAGCACTCAGGAGGCAGAGCCAGGCGGATCTCTGTGAGTTCAAGGCCAGCCTGAGCTACAGAGTGAGTTCCAGGACAGCCAGGACTACAGAGAGCAACCCTGTCTCAAACTCTACCCCCCAAAAAAGGGAAAACAAAACCCGGTGTAGTAGTGCGTGTGTAACCACAGAGCTGCGGATGTGGGGACCGGGGGTCCCGAGGTCTCACTTTCCAGCCTGTGTAGCCGAACCAGAAAGTCCAGGTTCAACAAGATCCTGCCTCAAAAACTGGGCGGAGAATGATTGAGGAAAACAGTCAATGTCAACTTCTGGCCTCCACATGGGCATCCTCCCCACAGGTCACACACACACACACACACACACACACACACAGCACATACGCACACATGCACCATACGCACAACAGCAGCAGGAAAGGGCCATCGTGACGGCTCGGCAGGTCAAGTTTAACACTGGCCACTCCAACCTGACGGCCTCTGTGCCATCCCCGGGACCCAGGTAAAAGTAGGAGAGAACTGACTTCAAAAGATTGTCTTCCAGGGCTGGAGAGATGGCTCAGCAGTTAAGAGCACTGACTGCTCTTGCAGAGGACCCGGGTTCAATTCCCAGAACCCACATAGCAGCTCACAACTGTCTGTGACTCTAGTTCCAGGGGATCCAACACTGTCACACAGACACACATGAAGGCAAAATCACCAATGCTCATAAAATAAAAATAAGATATATATATGTATGTATGTAGAGAGAAAGAGAGAGAGTCTTCTGACCACACTTGTGCATGCCCATATTCACAAACATACACCATGCACACACCCATTATAAATAAAATTAAAAAAATAAATAAGTAAGGAGCTGGAGAGATGGTTAAGAGTACTGGCTGCTCTTGCAGAGGACCCAGGTTCAGTTCCCAGCACCCACATTGGGTGGCTCACAACCACCTTAACTCCAGCTCCCAAGGGATCTGCTGCCTCAGGCCTCTACTGGCCCCAGCACTCATGTGCACACCCCTACACACATGCATACACATGTATACATAATTAAAAACAATAAAAAACCATCTTTTTAGTGGGGTGGGTTGAGACGGGGTCTCTCTATGCAGCCCTGATTGTCCCAGACCTGCTAAATAGACCAGATTGGTCTCGAACTAACAGAGATCCATCTGCCTCTGCTTATTACAGACATGCACCACCACACTCAGCAGACTTTTTTATCTGTGAAGATTTGAGTCTCATGTGACCCAGACTAGCTTCAACTACTGCACACTTGATCTTGAACACCTGATCCTTCTCCTGCTCTCTAAGTCTTGGGGTTGTAGTGTCTATTATCATACCTGCCCCCTGAGTTTTTGTGTGTGTGTTTTAAAATACATGAATACCATGCCTTGTTCTGCATGACCCTCACGATGATGTGGCTGGCCCCGCCATCCTCCTGGGCTAGCATGTGGGGTACCCACTGTTGCATGGGCTCATGGCACTCACTCCCTTGCCTAGGCTGCCGGAGGAGGCCCGCCACCGGCGAGTGTTCGAGATGGTGGAAGCTCTGCAGGAGCACCCTCGTGACCCCAACCAAATCCTCATTGGCTACAGCCGAGGCCTCGTTGTCATCTGGGACCTTCAGGGCAGTCGTGTGCTTTACCATTTCCTCAGCAGCCAGGTAGGTGGTGTCTGGGAGAGTGGCTCTCCCAGGCCCCTGTGCAGACTGCTGGCCTGATCCCCACCTGATCTCTTCCTCTCCTCCAAAGCAACTGGAGAATGTCAGCTGGCAGAGGGATGGCTGCCTGATAGTCACCTGCCACTCCGACGGCAGCCACTGCCAGTGGCCCGTGTCCAGTGACATCCAGAACCCAGACCCTCTGCGCAGTTCCATACCTTACGGTCAGTGCTTCTGCCTAGAGGATCTAACCCCGTCTTCTGCCTGAGAAGCACCTCTGTCTTTCCTGGGCTCGGGTAGGCTGCCCAGCTCGTAGAGGCAGAATCTGGGCCCCGGGAGGTTCAGGGCTTGGTCCAAAGGTACACAGCTGGTTTTCTGGTTCCCGCCGTGGCTGTCAGGAAAGTGCACAGAGGAAGCCTCCTTCTTACAGATTCACTCGTGGTTAGAGTAAGGGATCTAAACTTTGTGGGGGACCCACTCAAGCTGTCCCCTTTTCTCTTAGGTCCCTTTCCTTGCAAGGCTATAACCAAAATCTTCTGGCTGACCACGAGGCAAGGGTGAGTGCCGATGTCTTCCTTGTCCTTCCCACTTTGTGCAGCTGCCCTGGAAAGACCCCTGGGCTCCTGCCTGGGGAGTCAGTGCCCAGGGAGGATTTCTGGGGTCTCCATCACCGGGGAAACGCGGGTGGGGTAGGCTGTCAGATTTATCATTCTACCTCTCGGTGGGTAGTTCTTGCAAAGTCCATTCCCATCTGAAGATGCTGCCAGCCAGAGTTCCGTTTCCTCAGAAGGAGTTGTATACAGTGAGGCCTGGTCTGGGAACAGTTAGGTAGGCCACTGTAGAAGAGTAGGCATGGTTCCTAGCCCGGGGGCCCCACCTCACCCCAAGTCCTCCTAGGCTGTTGCAATTGGGAAGAGATGGGCATCTACTCTGCCCCCTCCAGCCATCCTGGAGACTGGCTTCCCTTCGGGCTCCGGGGTCCCCCAGCCTCTGCCACTGCCCTGTATGCTCCATCAGGTCCCAGCTGCCAACCCGGCTCGTGGCTGTCGGGAGTCATACCGAGCCCCAGTCCACCTTTCCCTGTGCCTGCCTGCAGGTTGCCCTTCACCATCTTCCAGGGCGGTATGCCACGTGCCAGTTACGGGGACCGCCACTGCATCTCAGTGGTCCACAACGGGCAGCAGACAGCCTTCGACTTCACCTCCCGTGTCATTGACTTCACTGTCCTCACGGAGGCCGACCCTACAGCTGGTAGGCGAACATCAGGAGTCGGGCTTCTGGGCGGTTGAGAAAATGAGGACGGGTGCTGGGTACCCAAATCTGCCGCCATTCCGGGTCTCTTGGCCTTACGACCCCTTCTTAGTGTCACCAAGGCCAGGGACACCTGTGAATCCTGCTCTCTCCCTCCCTGCCATTCTCCCAGGTGGAGACCCAGTCTGGAATGCCACCTGCCAGGCTACACCTCTTACCTGTCTCAAGCTCTCTTTAAGGGATTTGGCCCAACTCGGGCAGAGCCGCATTGCTGGATTTATGCCTGTCCAGCTTGGCAAGAGGGTCCTGGCTTAGTTGTGGTGAAGTCTGGGTGGGGTAGTAGGTGGCGGTGTGGGGCCACCCCCGAGTCAGCCTCATAAATAGGGGAACTGACAAGATCAGCAAGGGCTGGTGCAGAAACAGGGAGGAGGCCTGGGTACTGTCCAGGAGAGGAGGGCAGGCCTCCTTTGCCAGTGACCACGACTTCCCCAGCCGGGGTCCTCAGGGGTCGGAGCCTGGGCTGCTCCAGTCACTCCTGGCTTTGAGTCTTCTGATCTTCCCTCACCCAGAGAGACCTCGGGCCTGTGTCTCCTTCTCAGCCTCTCCTCCTTCCTCCCGATCTGTCGCTTAGAGCTGCTCCCTCCTCTCACGTCTCCCTTGAGAGGCATCCGCAGGTTGAAGCCTGCGGGCCACTCTATGGGGACACACACACACACACACACACACACACACACACACACATACACACACACACACACATACTTGGTGACTTGCTGCCTGTCCCTGCTTTGGTCCTACAGGGCAAACTGAGGTGCTGTGGCAGAGAAAACACTTACCATCCCTCCCTTGACAGATCAGGTCATCAGTCAAGGTCAAATCAGTCAAGGTCAAACATTAGAATCGCCCCAGCCAGCACTTCTAGCCGCTCCCATGCCTGACTGAGCTTTTGTTTGTTTGGTTTTCGGGGGTGCTGGTCACTGGGGCAGCCATGCAGAGAGGCCTTGATTGTGGCGCCTCTGCTTGTAGCTCTTTTTATCCTCTGTGTAGCCCTGGCTGTCCTGGAACTCGCTCTGTAGACCAGGCTGGCCTCGAACTCACAGAGATCCACCTGCCTCGGCCTCCCAAGTGCTGGGATTAAAGGTGTGCGCCACCACCGCCTGGCCTGCTTGTAGCTCTTATTTTGCACAAGACAAGCAATATAGATTGATGGGCCGGCCTGGAGCTCTTTCTGCAGCCCAGATGGGGCTGGCTGCCTCTTAAGCTAACCGTGACAGTTTGCCTGTTCTCCAGGCTTTGATGACCCGTACGCCCTGGTGGTGCTGGCGGAGGAGGAGCTGGTGGTGATCGACCTGCAGACAGCAGGCTGGCCGCCCGTGCAGCTGCCCTACCTGGCCTCCCTGCACTGTTCCGCCATCACCTGCTCTCACCACGTCTCTAACATCCCCCTGAAGCTCTGGGAGCGCGTCATTGCTGCGGGCAGCCGCCAGAACCCACACTTCTCCACCATGGTAGGTCCAGCCCCAGCCCCACGCCCACTCCTGACTCGGGCCCAGGCTCTGTTGGACTTCCTGATCTCTTCCAGGAGTGGCCCATCGATGGTGGCACCAACCTGGCCCCGCCTCCACCCCAGCGGGACCTGCTGCTCACGGGGTAGGTGACTGGGATGGCTGTTTTTCCCTTTGCCGAGGAGGACATGGTGGGTAGGAACAAAGCCCTGGGTTGTGCATGCCAGACTCCAGACACCTGGCCGACATAGCCCTCACCAGGCTCTGCCCGCAGGCATGAGGATGGCACAGTGCGCTTCTGGGATGCCTCGGGTGTCTGCTTGCGGCTGCTGTACAAACTCAGCACCGTGAGAGTGTTCCTCACAGACACGGACCTCAGCGAGAACCTCAGTACCCAGGGTGAGGAGGAGTGGCCCCCGCTCCGCAAGGTGAGCTGGGAGCCTGGGAACCAGGGGCATGGGGAACCTAGCTGGGACAGGCCCGTGACCACTCACGGGCTCTCCCTCCCTTGCCAGGTGGGCTCTTTTGATCCCTACAGTGATGATCCTCGGCTGGGCATCCAGAAGATCTTCCTCTGTAAATACAGTGGCTACCTGGCTGTGGCAGGCACGGCAGGGCAGGTAGCAGGCCGGGCAGGGTGGGGGCTGAGGGCACAGTGGTTGGGTGACTTTGCACATCAGGAACAGGAACCCCTATCTGGCAGCAACATCTGGAGCACACCTGCAGCTTTTGCCAGCAGGTGCAGGATGCTTGGTTCCCCTAGGGAGTGGCCCCCAGAGCGACTTATGCTCCCCCTCCAGAAATGAGGATTGGGGCTGGAGTCGGGCAGAGAAGACTTCGGCGTGGTTTCTAAGTCCTGTGCTGTGCTGTGGTGCCTGGGCCCTGCTGAACTCTCTGCCACCCCCACCCCCACCCCAGGTGCTGGTGCTGGAGCTGAACGACGAGGCGGCTGAGCACGCCGTGGAGCACGTGGAGGCTGACCTGCTGCAGGACCAGGAGGGCTACCGCTGGAAGGGGCACGAGCGCCTCGCCGCCCGCCCAGGGCCCGTGAGCTTCGAGCCAGGCTTCCAGCCCTTTGTCCTGGTACAGTGCCAGCCCCCAGCTGTGGTCACCTCCTTGGCTCTGCACTCCGAGTGGCGGCTTGTAGCCTTCGGCACCAGTCACGGCTTCGGCCTCTTTGATCACCAGCGGCGGCGGCAGGTCTTTGTCAAGTGAGCGGGGCTTTCGGGGCTGGAGACTGGACTGGGACCCGTGAGGACCTTGGGGCCCTGTAGTGTTGATGGCCTGACCTGACCTCCCCCTCTTTCAAGGTGCACACTGCACCCCAGTGACCAGCTAGCCTTGGAGGGCCCACTGTCTCGAGTAAAGTCCCTCAAGAAGTCTCTACGTCAATCGTTCCGTCGAATGCGCCGCAGCAGAGTATCTGGTCATAAACGGCGGCCGGGTGGCTACACTGGAGAGGTGAGGCCCAAGGCTCAGAGCAGCCATCTCCGGGACCCCAGCTCTCTCCCCAGGCTCTAAGCACAGGATCTGAGTCCAGAGCAAGTAGGTTCCCCGCCCACTAACCCGGTGGCTACCAGCGTGCCTCAGCTTCCCCACATCCAAAGAGCCACAGCTGTGATGCTGACTTTATAGACAAGTCCCAGTAAATATTCATGATTCTTGTTGGAGTCAGGGTTCCCGTTGCTGTGATGACACACCATGGTCAAAAGCTACTTGGGGAGGAAAGGGTTTATTTGGTTTACACATCCACATCACTGTTCATCATTGAAAGAAGTCAGGATAGGAACTCAAACAGGGCAGGAACCTGGAGGCAGGAGCTGATGCAGAGGCCATGGAGGGGGCTGCTTACTGGCTTGCTCCTCATGGCTTGCTCAGCCTGCTTTCTTATAGAACCCAGGACCACCAGCCCAGGGATGGTGCCATCCACAGTGGGCTGGGCTCTCCCCCATCAATCACTAATTAAGAAAATGTCCAGGGCTGGAGAGATGGCTCAGAGGTTAAGAGCACTGGCTGCTCTTCCAGAGATCTTGAGTTCAATTCCCAGCAACCACATGGTGGCTCACAACCACCTGTAATGAGATCTGGTGCCCTCTTCTGGCCTGCAGGCATACATGCAGACAGAACCCTGTATACATAATAAATAGATCTAAAAAAAAATGTCCTACAGGCTTGCCTGGGACCAATCTTACGGAGGCATTTTCTCAACTGGGGTTCCCCCCTTTCAGATGACTCTAACTTGTCTCAAGTTGACATAAAATTAGCCAGCACAATTGTCTTATTTTTCTGTCTCTTTCTACCCATGAAATGCTGAGAAGTCAGGCAAGTTCTCCTCAGGGAACCTCTTGGACAAAGTCCTCTTGGGCCCAAGCAGTCAGGTGGTTGGCTTGACTGTGGCCAGCCCTTCCCTGGAAGGATTAGCATTGAGCAAGTCAGTGCCTGAGGAGCAGAGGCGAGCCCACCCTCAGTCCCAGCCCACCTTCCTGCAGGCGCAGGCTCAGGCTGTGAGCACCAAGGCGGAACGGACAGGCCTGCAGAACATGGAGTTGGCCCCAGTGCAGCGCAAGATCGAGGCCCGCTCTGCGGAGGACTCTTTCACTGGCTTCGTCCGGACCCTCTACTTTGCTGATACCTACGTGAGGGACAGTGAGTAGCCAGCCCGAGGTTGGGGGTGTAGACACATCGTGGTGGGAGACACCTGTAGCATGAGGGCATGGATCGGTGGACTCTGGCATGAGGAAATGGGTCGGTGGGTACTCCTGATGTGAAAGCATATAGGCAGTGCTGCGGGCCTGGGACCCTCGGAGGCCTAGTCTGTTGGTCGAGGCAGAAACCAGAGCCAACGTCGGCTTCCTTCCCTCTCCTCCCGGACTTGACAGTCAGCTGCCTGGTCTGAGAGCCTTACTCCACGGCTCTCCAGAAGCATGGCCTTAGACACATCGCCTAACCTTTCTGGCCCTCAGCCTCCTCTCACGTAAAACGGGACTGCTGGCTTCTGCCTCCATAGCGGGTGGGGTGGCAGGGTTCCTGTTGCCACCCAGTAGGCATGCGGAAGTGTTTCTCCCTAGCTGATTCCTCCCTGCTGCATGTGAGTGGCCACTGCTGTATCCCTCCAAGGGCAGAGCTGTCCTGGGCTCAGTCTCATCTGTGTGGGGAGCCCCGTGAGACTGTGGGATGCTTGCCCAGGAGGCTGGAGAGGCCCACAGCATGTCTGGTTTACAGAGAAGGGAAGCTTGAGGAAGCTTGCCAGCCTGACTCGAGGGTTTCAGTAGCAGGGCTTGGGGTGGAAGCCGAGGTTGCCAGCCCTCCTCAGCTCCCAGAGCCCCGGGTTAGGCACCCAAGCCTTTGTTTTTTGGCAGGCTCCCGCCACTGCCCTTCACTGTGGGCTGGCACCAATGGAGGTACCATCTATGCTTTTTCCCTGCGTGTGCCTCCTGCAGAGCGGAGAATGGAGGAGCCGGTTCGGGCTGAGCAGGGTGAGTGGTGAACAGGGAACACCCAGGGGGCCGGAGCTACCCGGCTTGGCGGGTGTGGTCCCGCCCAGGTCACCAAGCCCTGTCCCCAAACTGCTGCCTCCCCAACCTGCCTCCCTTGTAGCCAAGGAGATCCAGCTGATGCATCGTGCGCCCGTGGTGGGCATCCTGGTGCTTGACGGACACAGTGTACCCCTTCCCGAGCCCCTGGAAGTAGCCCATGACCTGTCCAAGAGCCCGGACATGCAAGGCAGCCACCAGTTGCTTGTGGTGTCAGAGGAACAATTCAAGGTGCCGCGTGGCAGGGTCCCCGGGTGCCCCTAGGACATCAGTGGAGTTCAGCCCCTGAACACAAATAGTGATAGTGGACTAAGGTTCTCATTTGGAGTTGGGGTATGTTCTTCAGGGTCACAGGAAAGAAGGGGGGCAAGAGGGGGTGGTCTTGTGTGTGTCTGCCTTAGACCTAAAGGGTCACCCTGGGACAGGACCTGAGTCTGTGGGAGGCGCAGAATGCCCAAACAAGATGTCAGGGGCCTTGCATCCTCCTGGCCCAAGATCTGCATCTAAGAGCTGAGGGGTGTTAAGACCCGGATGAGCTTGTTGTCCACCGTGAGGTGTCTGCTAAAGGACAAGGTCCCAATGGTCGTATGGGTGCGAGGACCACAGTCCAGCTATGTGGTGTGACTCACGCCCCGCTGCCATGTGTGCCCAGGTATTCACACTGCCCAAGGTGAGTGCCAAGATGAAGCTGAAGCTGACAGCCCTGGAGGGCTCACGGGTGCGAAGAGTGGGTGTGGCTCACTTCGGCAGCTGCAGGGCTGAGGACTACGGGGAGCACCACCTGGCGGTGCTCACCAACTCGGGCGACATCCAGGTGGTCTCCATGCCCCTGCTCAAGCCCCAAGCGCGATACAGCTGCATCCGAAAGGAGGACGTCAGTGGAATCGCCTCCTGTGTCTTCACCAAATATGGCCAAGGTGAGCAGGCCTGGGCTGGGGCTCTCGGTGAGCGGGTCTCAGGCACTGAGAGAAGGGAGAGAGGCAGGAGCAGCTCAGATGTGGGGCTCTGCCTGCCCTGAGTGAAGAGCATCCAGCAAGGAGGCTCTGTCCCCACCCCCCTGGGAGGGAGGCGCTGCCACAGCCGCAGCGCCCAGGAGCCCCGGGCCGGCTTCACTCAGGGCTTCTCTGCCTCTCCGCAGGTTTCTACCTGATATCACCCTCAGAGTTTGAGCGCTTTTCTCTCTCCACCAAGTGGCTGGTTGAGCCCCGGTGTTTGGTGGATTCAACCAAAACCAAGAACCACAGCCGCCCCAGTAACGGCAACAGCACGGGCCCCCAAAGGACCTCGGGCCAAGTCAGGTGAGGATGAGGGTCCAGAGGCCTTTCCTTCTGCGGCATCTGCTGACTGGCCAGCTGCCAGTGCAGACCCCTCCCCTGCTCAGACCTGGTCAAGCAGGTTGGCCTCACCCATTCCTCACGGGAGCAGGATTTTCAGAGCCCAGTGGTCCCCAGCCCTCACTGTCTGCCCCTCCACAGGAACTCAAGAAGCCAAAGTGATGGGGAAGGTAAGATATGTCGGCCTCTGGCTGCTCCGTGGGGCACACCTGGGACACAGCTGGCTGACTGGAGTCGGGGGGGGGGGGGGGGGGCACTGAGGAGGGTGAGCGAGAGGGAAGAGTGAGTTTAGACCGGGAGCGGAAGGAACGGTTTCCTGCATCTGGGGTCTCAGCACTCGCTCCCTTAACCCCTGTAATAAGAGGGCTGGGCAGAGGGCCCAGGACAGGCCCCCCTGACCACTCTGCCTTCCAGAGAAGAAGCCTGGCCCAGTGATGGAGCACGCTCTGCTCAATGACGAGTGTGAGTCGGTGTGGGGGTCGGTGAGGCTCACGTGAGAGAGGGGAAGCATGTCTTGGGGTACAGGGCAAGCTTGGAAGGCCAGAGGAAGCCAGGCGTGGGCTTTCTGTGGGCCAGGGCACAAGCCGGTCTGGCACCCCACTGGTGAAAGAGACAGTGTCTGGCCTTATCCCTGCAGGCCTCACTGGGTCTCTCCTACCCAGCAGGGGTCCTAAAGGAAATCCAGAGCACGCTGGAAGGGGACCGGGGGTAAGTCACTACAGTGCTGGGAGAATGTGGGGACGTGGGGGACGAGGCCACCATGAAGGGTGATTTCCCTGTCTTTCCCACCTCAGGAGCTATGGCAATTGGCGTTCTCACCGAGTGGCTGTGGGATGCAGCCTCAGCAATGGGGAAGGTAGGGCTGTGGGCCCTCCAGGGGAGGGGAAGGTCTGCTGCCTAGGAAGGACAGGAAGAGGAGCCCCAATGGCTACCGTTCCTGGGCCCCACAGGCCTCCAGGGCCATCTTAGCCCTAGAAATCACCAATGGCATTGGTGGCTCAGGGTGGGTGACTTTGGCACCCTGTGCTGCCCGGGATGGTCCTGACCTACTGCCTCCCCATGTCCTTCCACAGCGGAGTGAACGGGACAGCATCCAGGCTGTAAGAAGAACACACACTACTGAGGGCCTTTCCAGCCCGAGCCTGGCCAGGGTCTGCCCTGGCCGCCACCCTGTTGCTGCTCCTGGCCTCAGGAGAGGAGAGCCCCACCCCAGGCGGCCCCTCCTGGGTCCTGTCTGTCTTGTTCTTTTGTCAATGTTGCACAGTTTTTATTCTCCACCCCCCCCCCTTTTGTAGTGGGTTGGGTTTTAAATTATAAATTTTAACTGCCTCTGAGTAAAACAGAGTTTTTAATAAACACCTTGTTATGTCTTCACTGGAACAGCCTGAGGACAATTTTTCAGTGATTTAAGTCCATCTCCAGCTCGGAGATGCTCAGAGAACCTCCTCTTTAAGTATTTGAATCACCAGATGTTGCTAAAATACCTTCCAGTGGTGGTGGTGGGGAGGGCAAACAGCATCCATATAACAGAGCCATGATCTGCCAGAGTCCACCCTGGCCTACTAATGAATTATTGGGCTTCCTTACAGGGCACAGGTGAGGGGTTACCTACAGAGGTGTGGGTGCTCCTCCCCCATAGGCCACCCCTAAAAAGCTTTGACCCAGTAAGGATGAGAGCTTCCCTGTAGCAACAGACGCCACTCTAGTGGGGACCCCAGAGTGGCCCCTCCCCCAGGCCATGTGCATTTAAGGCAGAGTTGGTTGGTGTAGAGGCAGTTGGATACTTGGGCAAGAACTTAATGCCCCACTCTGCCCTTTAAGTGGGATGTAAACTGCAGGCATGCCCAGCGGGTGTGTGCTGTGGGAATTTTGATCGCACTGTGACACTCCAAGACTGTTAAATAAAGTTGACCTTGCATCGGGGTGGAGCTGCTGGCTAGCTGACTGGAATTGGCCATAGAGAAGCCAGCAGTTTGGATAGAGAAGACACGCGGGAAGGAGAGGGCAGGGACTTGAGTATGGCGCTTCCTTTTAGTTTTGGGACCAGTGAAGAGACAGGTCCCTTGCTGTTTCTCCAGCCAAAAAGGAAGGTCAGCCAGTTGCTTCTCAGGTTCTCTGATCTAACAGATTTTCACCTCCACCTCCACATATGGCTTCCAAGTCTTTGTTGGTAAATAAAATGAGACTTAGTTTAAACCTACATATCACAGCCCTGGAACTTCCTCGGCTGCGGGACTGAAAGGCCCTCAAGGCCATGGCCTGAGTGGCCAGCAGAGCGTTGACTGTGGGGCTCTGGGGCTCCAGACGATAATTAAAATGTCAGTAGATTCATGTACAGCTGCTAAGCTGACAGAAAAACATCAGGGATGCTTCTTTGCAAGGAGGTGCAACTGAATGCCCCAAGATGATGGTTGCTCAGCCCAGATGACAGTCACTACCATGCTTATATCTGAACATTCTCTTTGGGAGGGTCCAGGCAGAATGTCTTGTCCTGGGTGAGACTTTCAAGTAAAAGAACATGGGGGCTAAAGTGGATCAAAGACCTCAACATAAATCCAGTTACGCTGAACTTAATAGAAGAGAAAGTAGGAAGTACTCTTGAATGCATTGGCACAGAGATCACTTCCTAAATACAACACCAGCAGCACAGACACTGAACACAACAATTAATAAGTGGGACCTCTGGAAACTGAGAAGCTTTTGTAGGGCAAAAGACACAGTCAATAAGACAAAGCGACAGCCTACAGAATGGGAAAAGACCTTCACCAACCCCACTTCTGACAGAGGACTGATCTCCAAAGTATATAAAGAACTCAAGAAACTAGACAAAAAAATACTGAACAATCCAATTAAAAAATGGTCTAAAGAGCTAAACAGAGAATTCTCAAAAGAAGAATCACAAATGGCTGAAAGACATTTAAGGAAATGCTCAATATCCTTAGTCATCAGAGAAATGCAAATCAAAACGACTCTGAGATACCACCTTACACCTGTCAGAATGGCTATGATCAAAAACACTAATGACCGTCTATGTTGGAGAGGATGTGGAGCAAAGGGAACACTCCTCCACGGTTGGTGGGAATGTAAACTTGTACAACCACTGTGGAAATCAGTATGGTGGTTTCTCAGAAAATTGGCAATCGATCTACCTCAAGACCCAGCCATACCATTCTTGGGCATATATCCAAGGAATGCTCAATCATACCACAAAGATACATGCTCAACTATGCTCATAGCAGCACTATTTGGAATAGCCAGAACCTGGAAACAACCTAGATGCCCGTCAACAGAAGAATGGATTAAGAAAATGTGGTACATATACACAATGGAGTACTACTCAGCAGAGAAAAACAATGACAGCATGAAATTTGCAGGCAAATGGATGGAACTAGAAAATATCATCCTGAGTGAGGTAACCCAAACACAGGAGGACAAACATGGTATGTACTCACTCATAAGTGGAAACTAGATATAAAGCAAAGGACAATCAAACTGCAACCCACAGAACCAGGGAGGCTACATAGCAGGGGGGACCCTAGGATGACTGTGGCTTAGAATAAGTTTTGGTTTTACTCAATCACTGGGCAAGCCTCAGTGAAACATTTCACTATTAGGATAAGAATTTGTACTGTATCAAGCTGATAATAGAAAAATAAATAAGCAAATTAAAAAAATACAGACCAAAACCAAAACAAAACATGGGGCCTGGAGAGATGGCTCTATGGTTGAGAGCACTGGCTGCTCTTCCAGAGGACCTGGGTTTGATTCCCAGCACCCACATGGTGGCTCACAACCATCTATAGCTCCAGTTCCAGGGGATCTGACACCCTCTTCTGGCCTCTGAGGGTACTTGTACTCACAGGTACATACCCACACACATATACACATAATTAAAACTATGATAAATCTTTTCTTAAAAAACACAATCATAGCCAGGCAGTGGTGGCGCATGCCTTTAATCCCAGCACTCGGGAGGCAGAGCCAGGCAGATCTTTGTGAGTTCGAGGCCAGCCTGGTCTACAGAGCGCGATCCAGGAAAGGAGAAACCCTGTCTTGAAAACAAACAAACAAACAAACAAACAAACAAACAAAAAACCACAATCATTTACCAATATAATATGTATTACTTCTGGGTCACCAGAAGGACCTGAAAGTCCGTGAGAGCGCAGAGCCTTCCATTTGTTCAAGAGTTTGTCCCAAGAGCTCACAGTTCATGTTGTAAAGAGGTCAACCAGGAACTAGAGTTCTGCTGGTCAGTGATGGCAGTTCCTCACAGCCATTCTCCAGCAGGGGTTCCAGCCAGACTGGGATGG
This sequence comes from Peromyscus maniculatus bairdii, assembly GCF_049852395.1. Classification (NCBI taxonomy): domain Eukaryota; kingdom Metazoa; phylum Chordata; class Mammalia; order Rodentia; family Cricetidae; genus Peromyscus; species Peromyscus maniculatus. Next base: position 103,471,219 of record NC_134859.1, read on the forward strand.
TGTGTCTCAGTTTAACATAAGCTGTGTGCCTCTGAGGTCTCCTCCACAGAGTGCATCTGTGTAGTACCTGCCCAAGGATTCCGTGAGTTCATAGCAAAACGTTGAAAACCGCCTAGGACATACTAAGCCCATGCCTGGGTGGGATCTGTAAGACATACTAAGGCCATGCCTGGGTGGGACCTGCTGGTGTTGTCCATGTCTCCTTCTCCGTGTTATCTTTAGAAAATCATAGTAATCCTACATGGGTCACGGTCATCAACTGGATAAATCTCCACAAACTAACGCACAGCATCGTGCACACCCTGGGATCCTGCTGCAGACCCATGCCTTGGTTGTCTGTCTGTCTGTCAATAGAATCCCGTGCTGATTGCCCTTCCATGCCTGGCTGCTTTCACACACCATTGTTTACAAGATTACCAAGTCGTCCTCGTCACTCTCCTCTGTGGCTCTCATTGCTGCGTGAGAATCTGCTGTGTGAGCGTTCTGCTTCTTACTGGGTGCCCAGCCCTTTGAACAATGATGCTGGCAGCGGGTATTGCCTCCTACAGCTGTCTGCAGGTACACTGGTGTTGCCCATGAGCTTGTGGTCCTTTGGGACAGTTGCTTCCTCCTCGTGAGTGTAAACTGGCACAACCTCTATGGAAGAAAATTTAGAAATCTCCGAATTACAAACACACACAGCCTATGGTCCAGCAAGTCTCCTTCTGGAAGTTAATTCTACTTGGATGAAATTATTTCCTGGTGCTGTTTGTAATGTAAGCAAAAGATGATTACTTTATGGGATGAGTGTTTTGCTTGCACATATGTTTGTGTGCGTGTGTGTGTGTGTGTGTGTGTGTGTGTGTGTGTGTGTGTGTGTGTGTGCCTGCTGGCCTCAGAGGCCAAAAGAGGGCATTGGCTCTCCTGAAACTGGAGTTACAGTTTCCACCACGTGGGTGCTGGAAACCTAGCCTGGGCCCACCATAAGAGCAACAAGTGCTCCTAACCACTGCTTCATGTCCCCACCTCTCTCTCTCTCTCTCTCTCTCTCTCTCTCTCTCTCTCTCTCTCTTTCTCTCTCTCTCTCTCTCTCTTTTAAAGATTCATTTGTTTATTGTGTATACAGAAGAGGGTACCAGATCTCATTACAGATGGTTGTGAGCCACCATGTGGGTGCTGGGAATTGAACTCAGGACCTCTGGAAGAGCAGTCAATGCTCTTAACCTCTGAGCCATCTCTCCAGCCCCCCCCCCCCACCTCTCTCATAAGCAAAAGGTGAGATGAGGTAGCATCAACTCAGTTTTTTAAAAAATCCAGGGGGAGGGAATGGGAGGAGAGGGAGGCCTCTCCTGCAGTTGGGATGTAAAATAAATGAATAAATTTCATTAATTAAAAAAAAAAATCTAGCCGGGTGGTGGTGGTGGTGGTGGTGGCGGCGGCGGCGGTGGCGGCGGCAGCGGCAGCGCACACCTTTATTCCCAGCACTTGGGAGGCAGAGGCAGGCGGATCTCTGTGAGTTCAAGGCCAGTCTGGTCTCCAAAGCGAGTTCCAGGAAAGGCGCAAAGCAACACAGAGAAACCCTGTCTCGAAAAACCAAAAAAAAAAAAAAAAAAAAAAATCTATGGGTAACTGGGCAGTGGTGTGCATGCCTTTGATCCCAGCACTTGGGAGGCCAAGGCAGGCCAATCTTTGAATTAGTTCAGGGTCAGCCTGGTCTACACAGTGAGTTCCAGGACAGCCAGGGCTATGTAGAGAGACCCTGTCTCAAAAAATAAAATACAAATAAAAGTTTAGAAAGCCATTCATCAAAGGGCCTCCAAGCCTCACAGCCTAGGTTAACCCCAGGACCCACCAGGTAGAAGGAAGGAACTGAGTACAGCATGCTGCCTGTCCTCTGACCCCACACATGGACTGTGGTATGCATGCACGCGCCGTGCACTCACACACACTCACATTCACACATACTAAATAAATAAATGAATACAATTTTAAAAGCTCTATCATCAATTGGTTAAACTATAGAACATTAATTCATCAGGAGGCTGAGCAACTGGGGAGGAAGAGGAGGGAAGTCAGCACATGGTGATGTTGCTTGTTTTCTTGTTTTGTTTGTTTGTTTTGGTTTTTCAAGACAGGGTTTTGCTGTGTAGCCTGGGCTGTCCTGGAACTCATTATGTAGAACAGGCTGGCCTCAAACTCACAGAGATCCTCCTGCCTCTGCCTCCCATTGCTGGGATTAAAGGCGTTCACCATCACCTCTGGGCTGCTCAACATGTGTTGTAAAAACCTCTAAGGTAGAGCTGGAGAGATGACTCAGAGGTTAAGAGCACTGGCTGCTCTTCTAGAGGTCCTGAGTTCAATTCTAAGTAACCGCATGGCGGCTCACAACCATCTATAATGAGATCTGGTGCCCTCTTCTGGCCTGCAGTCATACATGCAGATGGAACACCATAATAAATAAATAAATCTTAAAAACAAAACAAAAAAACCTCCAAGGTGAACTATTGAGTGAACAAAAGCAGCTCAGTTAGCAGAGGACTTGTCTGGAACCCACAGGGCTCTCCCTGGATTCTACCCCCACGATGAAAAAAAATCACAAAAATCTGTGAGCTAAGTAAGTTTCCACTTGTGTGAGTTGCCTTTGAGGTTGATGACACGGCTTGAGAGCACTGGCTGCTCTTCTAGGAGCCTGAGATTCGACTTCTATCTAGTTCTGTTTCATAACTCCAGAGCGGTGCCCAGGTTTTACCCCGGTTCGAGGTGCAAACTCCTATCGTATGCACTTTTTAGTAGACTGTATTTCACAATAGAAAAGAATGGAACTCCCGAGTGTCCCCTGCATAGTCCCATAGCCATGGTCCCAGCCTCCTGGAAGGCCCCGGGTAGAAGCGCTTTCCTCTGCCGCTCTTGGCAGACAGGGAGTGAGGCTGAAGTGAGAGCCTGGGCTCCTCAGTCTGGCCTGGTGCCAGGCTGATCTGAATGGCAGGGAGTCCTGGCTCCGATGCCCTGTCCACGGCCTTTGTCCACAGCTGCAGCGTCTCCTCTTTCCACTGCCTCCAATCCATTGTTGACCAAGAGAGTCAGGACCCGCTGCCGCCTACATTATTGATGCTACTGCCTTAAGAGGGGAGACTCGGGATAAATTGAGCCCATAACCTCCCCAGAGCAGACAGTGTCCAGCAACCGAGACCTCAGGGCAACCGTGGACAGTCCGATCAGAAGGCAAAAGGAGCAAGGCATTAATTGGTAAGGCAATTATGGGCGGAAGCAAGGGCAAAGCGCCCCAGCGCCGGGCTCGACCCGGGAGGCCAGCCTCAGTGGAGCAGGAGTCGGGGTCCGCCAGCGCTGACAGCGCCCCCAGTCGGGATCGCAGGCTTGCCCGCGGCAAAGCCCACAAGACCAAGCCCGCTAAGAACCCCGAGGCCACCAAAGGCAAGGGGACCACTGAAGGCCGCAGGAAGCCCACCGAAGAGGGGAACCACCACTGCAGAGGTGCAGAGACTGGGGCATCACTGGAGACCCGGGAGAGGCAGGGCAGCTCTCAGGGTCGGGGCCACAGGTCCACGGGGAGCCGTGAGCCCGGGGACAGTCATGAGGAGCTCCCTGAGGAACAGAAACTCCCCGGGGAAGAAGAGTGGACGGTCAAGCGCGGCCGCCGCAGAAGAAAGGAGCAGGGACCATCGGCTCCGCGAGGCCACCGAGAGACTTCTGGCAGGGATGGGGACACGTCGGGCGGGGATGGTGGCAGCTCGTGCCTGGACAGTGAACACCAGGAGGCCCTGGACAGCAGCAGCCAGGGTGGTGGAGCCTCCGAGCAGCCAATCAAGGCCAAAACTTCTGACACGAGCTCAGAAGGCGCCCTTATCAGAAGACCCGAGTCAACTGGCGGCAGCAACCATCATGGCAATGGTGGACATGCCTTGGAGCTCCAGAGCAGAAAAGGGCCGTCGGGGACAAGGGCTCAGGGAGCGAGTGATGATTCCCGGACAGATACAGACTCGAGTCCCTGGTGGTCCGGGCACAGACGTCGCCCACGGAAGACCCCAGGAACCTCAAGCCGCATCCCTGAGTTCCAGGAGACAGAGCTGGCCAGGGAAGCTGCAGTCTCCAGCTCTCTCGAGAATAGCTGCACAAGCGCCCCCAGGGGCTCTCAGGGTCCTGGGGACTGCAAAGTGATCGCAGACACCAGTGATGTCGGGAAGCAGCCAAAGGCTGAGCTGCAAGGCACTGAGCCTGAGAAGGTGGAGGCCCCCAGGGCTCAGCGCCTCCAGGTCGGAGAGGTGGCGGGGAAGGTACCGGTGGCTGTGAGCGAGAGTGACACGGGAGCCAGAGAGGGAGCAGGTGCAGGGGACCGACGACCCCGGGACCCGGCGCCGCTGGCTGCACTCGTGGTGCTCCGCAAGCTGCGCACGAGGGCCCCGGCTGGCACGTCTCCCCAGGTCGCGGGTGGCCTCCACGGGAGCCTCAAGGCGCGGCTGCAGCGTGCGGCGCGGGCCCTGGGCCTCCTGCGCTGGCTGCGACTGCGGGTGGAGCAACGTCGGGGCGATGCGCGCAGGGCCAGCCCGCAGGAGCGTGAGGAGCGCGGCCGCGAGAGGGCGCTCGAGGCGCGGGGCGGGGTGCCCGGGCCACGGCGCTGGCTGGCCTTACGCCTGGCCTGTCGGGCGGTGCTCCGGGAACCGCCGCGGGCTCCCCCTGGCGGCAGTCCGAGCCCCCCGCAGGCGCTGAATAGCTCAGGCTCAGACCGCGCATCAGCCATCGAGGATGCAGCTCCAGATCCAAAGTTCGCGGTGGTCTTCCCCCGGATCCATAGTGCGCAGGAGTCGTGCAGCGGCCCCTCAGGAGCATCCACGGACGCCCCCACTGGGGAAGGCCGCGTTTCGTCTCCTGCAGGGGCTGCAGAGTACAGAGAGGAGCAAGGGGCTAGTGAAGAAGGGGTGGTCAGGTCCCGCCAGGCTCCCTCCTTTTCCCCGTCTGCCCCCAGTGGAACTTCACCGGAAGAGAACCGGAGCGAAGCGGAGCCAGAGAACCCAGAAGTTAAGACTCCTGTGCACTGGGCGCAGGGCTCTACTCCCTGCGTAGACCCTGGGCTTGGCGCTGATACTCTGCTGCCTCAACTTACCTTGGAGACCCGCCTACGGCAGAATAGCCCTTGCAGGTCCCCAAGGGAGCGGTGGGAACCAGAGGATGACGCTGAGGCAGCGCTGGAAAGGGATCTGGAGCTGAGCATCCGGAAGGACCTAGAGATGCCACCCTTCCCCGGTGCTAAGACCGGGAGTCTCCCAGAGGGCCTGGAAGACATTGAGGACCTCGCCCGGCTGCGGTGAGGGGCATAATGCCGAATCAGCCACCCCTGGCTCCTAATTCCTCATACTCCATCCCGCCCTTGGACCCTTGAAAATCGTATGCACCCTTACTGAGTCAACAGGGGATTTTTGCCTCATAGAAAGGCAGGTTTGGGGTGAAAGGTTCCCCTTCCAAAGCTCCAGCACCCCCCTACTGTGGATTGAACCTAGGATCTCCTGCATTCGGTCCTGATCTATGTAGTCCCCCATCCCGCTTTTTTTTAAATGGGGGGTGGGAGCAAACTCTTGAGTGTCACAGTATACATGCAGAGGTCAGAGGACAACTTGCAGATGTTGACTCTCTCCCACCCTGTCGTTTCTGGGGCTCACACTCGGGTTATCAGGCTTTGGGGCAGTGCTTTTACCCTCTTAGCCATCTTTCTGCTCACCCCCACTCCCAGCCCCACCCCCACATGCGCCCTGTTTATACCTTTTCATTTGTTAAAAAAAATCTCACCAGGTTGCCCAGGCAGGAGTTGAACTTGTGATACTCCTGCCCAGGGTTTCCCTAACGCGGCAGGGCTAGCCCAGGACCCGCGCTCAGCAACTTCACCCTTGTCCCGCTCTCCCCACAGGCTGGTGTGTGACAGCTCTGTGCTGCTGTGCCTCAAGAAGAGGTTCCACCTGGGCCGCATCTATGTAAGGGGACCACAGAGAAGGGGCGTGGCTGGAGTCTCTTCCTCTGTGGGCACCCCTGGGGCTTCCCTTCATCCCTAGACTGAGTGTAAAGCCGGCTCTACCTGGGGTCCCGCAAGGCATGGGCCGGTCTGGGGTGCATCGGAGGTCCCCATTTGTGTCCCCTTCTCATAAGAGCCTCTGCTTTCTTTGCCAGACTTTCGGGGGGCCCCTCCTGCTTGCTCTGAACCCCCACCAGGCACTCCCTCTCTTCTCACCTGAGGTCTTGGCCAGCTACCATCCCAGGAAGGCCCCGAACACCACTCCGTAGGTGACTTTGCCCCTTTGCCCCCGTTCGCGACTCCCTGCACGTACGTCTTACTGAGGGAGTTCCAGGGCCCGTGGGCGCTTCGCCTATTCCTAGAGGCCCCAGACAACCATCGCGGGCACCTTCTCATCACTCTCGTGTCCTTCCCCCCAGACACATCTTCGCCATCGGGGCAGCAGCCTATAGCCTGTGTCAGAGCTCCGGACAGGACCCCTGCATCCTCCTAGGGTGAGTCATGACTGCCTTGTGTGCCTGAATCCACATACCACCCTAACCACTGATCCTGTGCCCTGCTGGGCAGCAATTCAGGGCGATACCCTCGGGACTGCCCTGAGGCCAGCCTGAGTGGCCCTGCGAAGCTCTGCTTCCTGATTGGTCTCCGTGAATCAGGTCTCACTTCCTGGGCTCAGCGGGGCGGCCCTGGGTGCCCCCTCCCGTCCTTAGCTCCTCCCTCCTGCAGGGGGCACAGTGGCTCGGGGAAGACGGAGACTGCCAAGAAGATCCTGGAGCTTCTAAGCAGCCTGGGGCAGAAGCAGACAGAGGCCAGAGGGGCTCAGGTGAGGGCTGGCTGGAGGCAGCTGGTCATCGCTCAGGCCATTTCTCCACGCCTGGCTTTTCATGGGTCAGCCCCAAGATTCCCCTGATGCAGGCAGTCGGGTTGGGCCCTTTTACTTTATTTTTTATTGTTTTTTGCTATTGGTGGTAGGTTTTTTTAAATTTGCTTTTGCTTTACGTTTTTTCAAGACATGGTTTCTGTATAGTCCTGGCTGTCCTGGAACTCAATCTGTAGACCAGGCTGGCCTCAAACTCAGAGGCCCACCTGCTTCTACCTACAGAGTGCTGGGATTAAAGACACGAGCCACCATGCCTGACTCTATTTTTTTTTTAAATGGGGTCTCAGGTAGCCCAGGCTGGCCTAGAATTTCCTGTGTAGCTGAGCATGACCTTGAACTTCTGATTCTCCTGCTTGCACCTCTTGAGTGCACCACCACACCCAGTTTTATGTGGTGCTGGGGACTGAACCCAGAGCCTTGTGGATGTTAGAAAAGCACTCTACAAATTGAGCTACACCCCCAGCCCTTTTAATTTGGGGGGGGGGTTCTGATAGGACTGACCCCACGCGGGCACACACACAGCCAGCAGTACAGCGGACTCTCAGTGGGGAGTGGGTGCCATGGCCATCTTAGGTATACCTGAGTGTCCCAACCCTCACACAGCTAAAGGACATACTGCCCGTGCTCAGCAGCTTTGGCCACGCCAAGACCATCCTCAATGCCAATGCCAGCCGCTTTGGCCAGGAGCTACGCCTCTGCCTGCAGCAGTGAGTGATGGAGGTCCCGAGGACGCAGGGACACCTGAGATGGGTTACTCTCCTTGGGCGCTCGGATACTTCCTGCCTTTGCCCCCAGCCCCAGGATGGCCCCTTCTGCAAAGTGCCCCCTGGTATGCCACCCTGTCTCTTTTACCCACAGGGGAGTCACCGTAGGAGCCTCTGTGTCCCACTATCTGCTTGAGGCCTCCAGAGTGGTGTTTCAGGTAAGGACCCGCCTCCTGCCCACCCTTCGGAGGAGGAGTCACAGCCCTCAAGCCCTGCTCCACCCCTAAGCAAGTTTCTCTCTCCAAGGCCCAGGCTGAGCGAAGCTTCCATGTTTTTTATGAGCTGCTGGCAGGGTTGGACCCCATGGAACGTGAGCAGCTCTCTCTGCAGGGACCTGAGGCCTACTACTACCTCAACCAGGTAGGGGCGAGGCGCTCATGGATGGTGCGCCCAGACAGGGGCTCAGCCAGGGCTTTCAGGATGCTGCGGGGATGCCAGGAGCTGCCCCACCACACACCTGCTGTACTCTGCAGGGCAGAGCCTGCAGGCTCCGGCGCAAAGACGATGCCCAGGACTTCAAAGGGCTGGTGGAGGCCCTGCGGGTGCTGGGCTTGTGTGCAGAGGAGCTGACTGAAGTCTGGGCTGTGCTGGCCACCATCCTGCATCTGGGGAACATCTGCTTCTCTTCTTCAGAGGTGGGCTTCCCTGTGGGCAGGATCAGTGAGCACACTGGATGGGCAGTGGTGATGCCAAGCCATTGTGTGCCTCTTGGTACTCAGCTGTCACCCTCAAGGACAGGCCAGAAGAGGGCACCAGATCTCATTATGGATGGTTGTGAGCCACCATGTGGTTGCAGGAAATTGAACTTAGGATCTCTGAAAGAACAACCAGTGCTCTTAACAGATGAGCCATCTCTCCAGCTCCCCTTGACACTTTTTAAAAGAAACTTAATTCTCATGTCAACAGCTGTGTCCCAAGGGGTGTTGGTTTCCCTCTAGCAATAAAGGCAGCAGAGAGTGAGAAAGAGAAAAGGATGGCCCAGCCACTAAGAGAGAGTCGGGGCTCACACTCAGGGCCTTCAGCCCCGCCCGGAGCCTGGCTCACCACAGTCCAGAGTGCCTTGTGGGCTGTTGGCTCTTTATTTATTTTGAGACAGAGTTTTACTCTGTAGCCCAAGCTGGCCTCAGACTCACTGAGATCCGCCTGCCTCTGCCTCCCAAGTGCTGAGATTAAAGCGTGCACCACCACAGCGGTCTGCTGTCGGCCCTAAAGAAGGGCAGCTGGCTAGATAAAGCAAGGCCGTGCCTGGGCACTATTGCATCACACAAGCAAAGCTCTTTCTGTCCCCCCCCCCTCCTCTGTCCAGCGGGAGTCCCAAGAGGTGGCTGCTGTGTCCAGCTGGGCTGAGATTCACTTGGCAGCCCGGCTGCTCCAGGTGCGACCAGAGCGCCTAGAAGGGGCAGTCACCAAGAGGGTCATGGTGAGCCCCAAGGGTGCTGGGAAGGTGGGAGGCGCAGCCTGAAGCACCTGTGGGTATGGCCTGACATCCTGAGCATGTCTCTGGTCTCCAGGACACTCCCTATGGCCGCGTCTCCAGATCTCTGCCGGTGGAAAGCGCCATCGATGCCAGGTAACCTTGGGGATCAGAGAGGGGAGCCAGGTGTGGCACTCTGCTGGGCAGGGCTCACTTACCGTGTCTGCAGGGACGCCCTGGCCAAGGCCCTGTACACAAGGCTCTTCAACTGGCTTCTGAAGCAGATCAACGTGAGGCTGGCTCCACCAAGGGAGGCAGACAGTGTGGGCACCATCACTGTCGTGGACGCCTATGGCTTTGAGGTCACCCTTTGGGAGGGGGAGGAGCAGGCAGGTGGTGCCCATCTTATCCCAGCTCCTCCCCGGAGGGCTCGAACAGGCCCGAGGTTTTGCCTTTTAACCTTCTCCCCCTTGTTAAAAACCGTTAGATTGCATTCCTTAAGCTGGCCACCAAGGTCTAGTCCCTTATTTGGCCACTTCCTCCTCCTGAGGCTGACTACCAAGGCCCAGCAATCAAAGTATTGAAGTTCAGCAATCAAAACCCCCTTTTAGCTCACTAAATTAGCATACCCAGTTAAAACAAACCAACTCATCCTAACATGGGGTTTCCCCTTTACCTTTATAAACCGCCATTTGCCACTGGGCCACGCCAGTCTCCTCTCTATCCAGAGACAGTCCTTTGTCCCTCCTGGGCAGATATCCCCCCCCCTCCCTGATCCTTTCCTCTTCTCCCTTGTCCTCTATCTCCTGTCTTTGTCTCTTATTCCTTGTCCTTTGTCCCTTGGGGGCCAATAAGTCTTAGTGCTGAGGACTTGTGTGTCTTGTACGGAGTCCCATCCTTTCCCTCTCTACACTGTTTGCCTATCTGACCTATGCCTTTGCTGGCTTCTTCTGGGGCGACTGAGTGGAGTCCTTGAGTGTCCCTCGGTGGGGATGAGGAGGCACCAGGATGGACAGGGAACAGGTCCTGCCTCTTGGGTCTTTAGAGTCTGGTTGAGGCTGGCAGAGAATCTTGGGGCTCTCGATCCACTTATCTCCATCTGCAGGTTCCTGGGAGGACGGTGGTCCTCCACATGTGCCTTTCCCAGCCGGGCCTGGGAACCCTCCTGGATTCCCTCTGGGAGGGGCTGGAGCCCACCCCAAGCCCCAGGGCTCTCTGCCTCACCTCCCCTGCTGGCTGTGTGACCCCACACAGTTAATTTACCCTTCTGAGGCCCCAGCAGTAAAGTAGGCAATGTTAGCTCTCTACAGATAGAGTCCTGCCCTGCTCTGTCTTGTTCTGGCATCGCTTCTGGAGAGTTCTGTCCTGCATGGCCACCTCGGGCTGGGTCTGTCTGCAACCCCACCTCCCACATACCAAGGAGGAAGGAAATAGACCCTTTCCAATCTTCCAGACTGTCACAGCTGTGCACTCCTTGCCTCAAGAGTCGCCTCCTTGAGTCGTGGGGAGGGGCCAGCAATAACGGGGCTTGGAGAAAGGAGATAGGGCACCCCCAGTTCCTGGGTGGGCACTGTTCACTGCCCTTTGTGTCCTGCCTTCCTTAGAATGTCTTGGATGGGAAGGGTTGTATGCATTCGTGTTCTGGTGTGTTTGCAGGTGTGGACAGCTGTGCAAAGGTAGTGGGTGCCCTCCTGGGCTTGAGCCTGCATGCTGAGGCTGCAGAGGAAAGCAGGGGAGGAAGGCTAGAAGGCTTCCTGGAGGTGGCCGCCAGGGGGACCTACTGGTGAGGCTATGGGATTCTGAGGGCCACCAAGACAGACAGTGGGAAGATGCACCCTCCAGAGCCTCTCAGGATGGCCGTGATCAGAGCTCCAGAGGCTCACAGCGCAATTGGAGCAGAGGGCAGGAGCGTGGAGAGCTGGAGGGAAGGTTGATGATACACAGCTGGGGCTGGTCTATGGTGGCCTGTAGGCTGCACCGTGTCCTTTAGACTTGTCCCTGTTGGCTGCGGTCTCAGCTGCGGGGCACCACTCTAGAGCCCTGGAGAGAAGGGAGGGGTCTCCACTCGCCTGCCCCCACCTCCAGTGCAGATGCCGTCTTCACCCACCCCAGGCGCTGCGGGGTGAACGGCTTAGAGCAGCTGTGCAGCAACCTGGCCAGCGAGCGCCTGCAGCTCTTCTCCAGCCAGAGGCTGCTGGCCCAGGAGGAGGTAGGGAGCTGGGCACAGCTGTGGCAGGTGACAGAGCACTGCCCAGCCCAGAGGTTGCCCCAAAGCCCCCTTTCCTGGCGGGTGGGGAGGGTCAGTCCTTCTTAACCTCCATGTACATGAGTACGAGGAGGGGAATCTCTTTGTCAGCTCTGTGATTGCTCCCTGCCCCGACAGACGTGGGCTGTGAGTTACCAAAAACTGGTTCTTTCTAGGAGGAGTGCCAGCGGGAGATGCTGAGCTGGGTACCCATTCCGCAGCCGCCTCCGAGGGAGTGCTGCCTGGAGCTCCTGGTGGGCCAGCCCCACAGCCTCCTGAGCATCCTGGACTCCCAGACATGGCTAGCCCAGGTATACCAGTCGTCAGTGATGCTCCGTGTCACAGACAAGGAATGGGGGCCCTAAGCAGCCAGGATGAGGCCAGCAGGGCCTCCTGGGAGACAAGCAGGTTGTAGGGTCCAGAGACCCAGCCTTTCTCCACAGCCCAGGGAAGGTGCATTCAAGAGGGAAAGCCCTGGGCTTCCACCAATGCCTTAAAGAAACATTTAATTTTGTATGAATATATTTTTGTTTTTGTTTTTGTTTGTTTGTTTCAAGACAGGGTTAAGACAGGGTTTCTCTGTGTAGTCTTGGAACTCACTCTGTAGACCAGGCTGGCCTTGAACTCAGAGATCAACCTGCCTTTTCCCCCTGAGTACTGGGATTAAAGGTTTGCACCACCACCACCTGGTGTGTATGAATGTTTTGTCTTCAAATGTGAGCACACACACACACACCATGGAAATCAGAAGAGGTTGTTGGATCCCCTGGAACTGGAGTTAGGATGGTTGTGAGCTTCCATGTGGGTCCTGGGATCAGAACCTGGGACCTCTGGAAGAGCAGCCAGTGCTCTCAGACATGTCTTCAGCCCCTTAGTCTTGCTTTGTTTTATATATATCATGTATATAGTCTTAGCTGGCCTTGAACTCCTGATCCTTAAGCATCACATCCTAAGTACTGGATTAGAGGCATGCACCACCAACAGCCAGCTATAAATGCTTCTTGGGTTAGTAACTGGCTATGGGGTGTAAATACTCCCCTTACACATCAGCCTCTGCCACCCTGTATTTGAACCCCTGGAGAGAGCAGACACTCCTGATTGTCAAGTAATGTGATGAAGTCACTAGCAACACACGGAATCAGCTTAATGATCAAAGGAATTTGTTTGGGGGTTAACTCACAACCCCGGGAGACAGGAGATTTATCGTAGGGTCTGGAAAGCTGAGCTATGTCCCACACTGATCTGCCTGGTCCAAGGTCTCAGAGTCCAAACCATGCAGTAGCCAAGAGCGCTGCAGATGTGCACCCCAGGTCTTAAGGCCACACCCCTGGGGCAGGTACCTCAAGGTCGTAGGCAGGTGTAACTGTTAGTAGGGGTGGTGCTTCAGGGCATGGCTCAAAGAGCCCTCCACTACAGTCAAGTGCAGTCAGTGTGACTTCTCTCTGCACTAGACTGAGCTGCAGGCGGGCTGGGCCTGTCTGAGGGCTCGGATTCCATCTGTGGGGCGCTCACATTGAAGGAAGAACAGAAGAATTGGCATGCAGGAACCATTCTAAGGGGAAAAAAAAAATCAGACACAGAGGATTCAGTTCTTCCCCTCCTGGATCCAGGAGAGTGGGAAAAAATGTTTGGGGCTGGAGAGAGGGCTTATCAGTAAAGAGCACTGGCTGCCCTTGCAGAGGGGCCAAGTTCAATTCCCAGCATCCACATGGTGGCTCACAACCGTCAATATAACTTCTGTTTCAGCAGATCTGATACCCTCTTCTGACCTCCATGGGCACCAGACACATATGTGATGCACATAGAGATATACAAGTAAAGCACACACACATATTAAAAAGGAAATAAACCTAAAAATTAATTAATTTTTAAAAATGTTAATCTGGGCATGGTGGCTCACACCTAACATTTAGGAGGCAGAGACAGTAGGTTCTCTGTGAGTTTGAGGCCAGCCTGGTCTACAGAGTGAGTTCTAGGACAGGCACTAAACTACACAGAGAAACCCTGTCTCGAAAAACAAAAATCAATCAATCAATCAATCAATCAATCAGATGGGTATGATAGCACGTGTCTTTAGTCCCAGGACTCAGGATGCAGGTCCAGGCAGATCTTTATGAGTTTGAGGCCAGCTTAGTCTACACGGGGAGTCCCAGAACAGCCATGGCTACACAGTGAGGCCCTGTCTCAACAACAAAGTCAGGCTTGGCAGGGTAGCCCCATCAGAAAGCTGAAGCAAGATGGTCACTTAAGCTCAGGAGTTCAAGGCCAGCCTGGGCAACATACAAAAGTCCCTACCTTAAAAAGGAAGAGGGAGGGAGCCTGGGGGCGTACAGTTCAGTGGTAGTGCTTACCTGGTGTGTGAGACAGTGGATTCAGTCTCTAGAGTCTAACAAACTCCACCCGACCCGGGGTGGTAATGAATACCTGTGAGCTCTCACAAGGCGGGGGCATGAGGAACGCAAATTTGAAGCCAACACAGCCTGATGTAGTAATAATAATAATAATAATAATAATAAAGCCAGGCTGAGCTAGGCAGTGCGTATGAGATCATTTCTCACAATAAATGAGAATCCCAGCTGTGTGCCTGGGTGGGGAGCTCTGTGGAGTCACAGAACATGTGCAGAACCCAGACCTTTGGGAACTGAGGCTGGAGGGTAGACACCAAAAATAACGACCCTGGGATAGCGACATAGCTCAGTTGGTGGAGGGCTTGCCTAGCAGGCACAGAGCCCTGGGTTCGATCCCCAGCTCTGATCACCACGGTGTGGTGGTGCTGTTCTATCGAATAGTTGGGGCCGACCAACCACCATCTTCAGGGGTTCAGCTGTGCCTCCTTGCCAAGGATCATCCCAGGTGGGTTCTTAACTGTTTCTAGTCTCTCACAGAGGGATCAGGAGGGTCACAGGACGCTCACCTGAGTATCCAGCCTCACTTTACTGCTTGTATTCGATGCGGCCCTCGGCCCTCGTTGGCCTGCATGGCACGTGGCTGGGGGGGGTGGGGGGGGTGGGGGGGTGGGGTGGGGGGGTGGGGGGGGGGTGGGGGGGTGGGGGGGGGGTGGGTGGGGGGGTGGGTGGGTGGGGGGGTGGGTGGGTGGGGGGGGGTGGGGGGGTGGGGGGGTGGGGGGGTGGGGGGGTGGGGGGGTGGGGGGGGTGGGGGGGGGTGGGGGGGTTAGCATTTATAGGCTAGGGAAGATGGGGGAGGGGCTCCGTCTATGCAGCTAGAGGAGAGTCATCGTCCCTGCGGGGTAAGACTCTTGGGGGAGGAGCACCCACACCATTAAGTACCCCTCACCTCTGCTCGCTAAGTAAGCCTGGTAAACTAACTGGTTCCCCAGAGTGGACGCTGGTGGAACTGTACCATGCTTTTCCCACAGGGACCTTGGGCAAAGGGACAGGTGTTGCCTAATCCTCCCTTGAGAAGGGATTTTGGCAAAAGATGCACACTTGTGATCCCAGCACTCTAGAGGTAGAGGTGAGGAGGGTCATCTTAGCTACACAGTTGAATTGGAGGCTAGCCTGGGCTACAGGACAAGACTATACCAAAACAAACAAACAGCATAGTGTGCAAATCTTGAATCCAACCTTTAATCCCCAAGATTCTGAATGCAGAGGCAGGTGGGTCAATGTGAAGTCAGAGCCAGCCTGGTCTACATAGGAAACTCTCCAAAACGAAAGAAAACCTATCACAGGTCTTTCTGAAGTCCCAGGGTCACTTTGTAAAAATTTTAGATTTGTTTTATGTGTATGGGTTTTTTGTCTGAATACTGTGTGTGTGCCTGGTACCTGAGGAGGCCAGGAGAGGGCGTGAGATTCTCTGGGACTGAAGTTACAACCGTGAGCCACCATCCACGCAGGAGCTGGGAATTGAACCAGGTTCTCGGGCAGAGCAGCCCTTGCTCTTACGCTCCGAGCCGTCTTGCCAGCCCTTAAGTTACATAACGCGACCTGTGTGAACTTGCTGAGAAGCTGTAGCTGCGGGATCTACCTGGAGTGGTTTTGACATCTGTGTCTATTTCCCTGTGATTCCCTCAGGCTTTCTCAGAAACGTCACATCTAGGGCTGGTGGAGGTGGCCCCTGGGCCTGAGGGGACCCCGACTTTCTCAAGTAGCACTTGGTTGTTCCAAATCCTCAAGAAAGAGCACACACTTTGTACAGACTTACTGACTCTTCCTGTCTGAGGAAAAAAATTGGGGAGACCAGTCTCCCTGTCTAGGGAGTGTGGTTCTGGGGTCTCCAGGAGGGAGCGAGGTCCCGGCAGGGAACAGCAAGCGTGTACGAACCCTGAGAAAGAGTGACGTGTGACTCCTTCGTCACCAGGCCACAGACCACACTTTCCTCCAGAAGTGCCACTATCACCACGGTGATCATCCGAGCTACGCCAAGCCTCAGCTGCCCCTGCCCATATTCACCGTGCGGCACTCTGCTGGGGCTGTCACCTACCAGGTATCTGTTCTTGAGTGTTGTCTGTCGGGTGTGGGTTCACTCGGGCCGTGGAATCAGGAGACAGATGCACCTTGAGGATGAATCTTAAGCTTTTCTCAGCTGCAGGGGGATTCCTCTCTAGAGACTGGTCCACCCTCGTTTAGCAAAGGGCCCTTTTGTTATACAATCCATACCTTTACCAAGTTATACCAAGACTTCCTATCTAAGCCCCCCAGAGGGACAATGCCAAAGTCAAATTCTCCGTACAGAATACCAGTGTTCTGGCTGTTCTTAAATTAAGTTTGCATAGTCTTTGAGCCCCTAGGAAAACTCTCAGATAAGACCTCAATCAGAAGGTATGGGAGACAGGAGGTAGCAATCACAAAGGGCAGATCAGAGCTCGGTGCTACCACTCTGCAGACCAAATCAAACCAGGTGTAGCTCTGTGGGAATTCTCCCCTCACTTGAGTATAGACTCCAGGGTGAGTCAGTAAGGCCCTGTCCCTTAGGGTCTGCCCCTCCCAAGCTGAGTCATCTGCCAGGTGACAATGTCAGGGAGGTCCCTTCCAAGGTGTGGCAGTGTGTAACTCCACCTCAGCATCAGGTCACACCCAATTCCGAGCATTAATTATTTTTCATAGCTCCTCAGCAAGGGGTGGGGCCTTGGGAGCCCCTCCCACTCATGCTGAATATTTATGTTTTTAATGTGTGTGTGGGGAAGACGGGGTTGTGTATGCTACAGCACACATGTGGAGGTCAGGGGATAACTTTTGGGCGTTGGTGCTCTCCTTCCACGGTGTGAATACCTGGGGTTGAACTTGGGTCCTCGGACTCGGGAAGCAGGCACCTTACTGGCCCAGTTTCTTATGCAGTTTGTTCTCTCTCTCTCTCTCTCTTTTTTTTTTTTTTTGGTTTTTCTAGACAGGGTTTCTCTGCGTAGCTTTGCGCCTTTCCCGGAACTCACTTGGTAGCCCAGGCTGGCCTTGAACTCACAGAGATCCGCCTGGCTCTGCCTCCCGAGTGCTGGGATTAAAGGCATGCGCCACCACCGCCCGGCTCTCTCTCTGTTTTTCAAGACAGGGTTTCTCTGTTTAGCCCTAGCTGTCCTGGAACTCGCTCTGTAGACCAGGTTGGCCTCCAACTGCCTCTGCTTCCTGAATGCTGGGATTAAAGATGTGGGCCATCACAACCGGTTTATCTAATTTTCTTTTGCCACACAAGCACTGTTCACAGTGGGCTGGGCCCTCCCACATCAATCATTCATCAAGAAAATGCCCCACAACTGGTGAGGTGGCTCAGAGGTTAAGAGCACTGACTGCTCTTCCAGAGGCCCTGAGTTCAATTCCCAGCAACCACATGGTGGCTCCCAACCATCTGTAATGAGATCTAGTGCTGTACAGGCATATATGCTGTATATATAAAAATAAATAAATCTAAAAAAAAAAAAAAAAGAAAGAAAGAAAATGCCCCACATATATTTTGCCTACAAGCTAATCTGATGGAGGCTTTTTCTCAGTTGAGGTTCCCTCTTCCCAGATGACTCAAGCCTGTGTCAAGTTGACCAAAAAACAAACAAACAACAAAACCTCACCAGCACAGACCTCTTCCTATAGCCAGTTCTTGCCTGGTGAATCTAGAAAAATAACGCTGATCTGGTGAAAACTCTTGTGGATTCCTGCAGGAGGGGAAGGGACTGGTTTGGGTGGGTTTTGTCCTGTTTGTTTTTGTTTTTTTCACACAGGGTTTGTCTATGTAGCCCCAGCTTCCCTGGAACTCACTCTGTAGACCTGGCCTCAAACTCACAGAGATCCACTTGTCTCTACCTCCCAAAGTGTTGGAATTAAAGGCATGTACCATCATCCCTGGCCCTTGATTTGAGACAGGATCTCATATTGCCTCATCTGGTCGTTAGGTCTCTTTCTAGGCAGGGATGACCTTAAATTTCCCATCCTTCTGCCTCCAATCTCCATATGCTGGGGTTGTGGCTGTGCAACACCCATACCCAGTTCAGGTCATGCTGGGATTCAAACCCACAGCCTTGGGTGTATGTTAGGTAAGGGCTCTTCTAGCTGAGCTACAGTCCTGTCCTTGAGATTGGGTTTTGATTAAAAATAACAACAAGAAAAATTACTCTGGGATTTCTTTTTTTGTTTTGTTTTGTTTTTTGAGACAGGGTTTCTCTGTGTAACAATACTGGCTGTCTTGGAACTCCCTTCATAGACCAGGCTGGCCTCAGACTCACAGAGATCCACCTGCCTCTACTTCCTGAGTGCTGGGATTAAAGGCCTGTGCCACCGCTGTCCAGCTTTTTTTTCTTTTTAAAGATTTATTTATTTTGTGTGTATGGATATTTTGCCTGCCTGCACCACATGCATGAGCTCCTATGTGAGTGTGGGAATTGAACCCCGGTCCTTTGTAGGAGCAGCCAGTGCTCTTAACCACTGAGCCACCTCTCTAGCCCCACTATTCTGAGATCTAGAGAAGAAATACTCATGAGAGTAACTAAGATGTGGAGTCCCACAAAGGTCTAGTGAGGTCTGAGCTTGCTTTACCCAGCAGAGCTGCATTAAAGAATTGCTTGACCAGGTGTGTGGTTACCAGGTGACTGGAAAGGATCTGCACTTGGCTGAGCTGCGGGGGAGGTCTTTTGCTCCACCCCTTGGCATTCCTATAAAAGGCCCTTTAGAAGAGACAGAAGGGGCCAGTGGATAATGATCTGGGCCCTTCCAAGGCTATCCTACATTTCTGTTTCTCTCCCCTCTATCCTTCTAATATCTCTTATCCCTCTCTCCTCAAGAGTTCCCTGTTGAAAAATGTGGGAGCCTGTCTCCCAGCTGGGCTCCCACACCAAGAGAATACCGAGGAGGCAGAGGATGAAGGGGTAGGAAACTGTCCTGCCGTACATGCCCTGGAAGAAGACAGCTTTGCTAAAACATGGACCCATGTTTTCTGGGATGAACCAAAAGGCCAGGCGCCCAGCAGGACTATGCAACGCCGAGGCCTGCCTGTGTTCTGAGGCATGGTGCACAACCAGCCTCTTACAGGGCTGCCCACCTGCCGCCTCTCTTGCAGGTGCACAAGTTCATAAGCAGGAACAGGGACCACCTGGACTCTGCCATGGTGGAGATGCTTGGACAGAGCCAGCTGCAGGTGACCTGGCGTGCCTTTCAGGTGCCCACGTAGCTTAGCCACCATCAAGCCTTGCGCGGCTAGCCCTTGCCACCGTGCCCCCCTGGCTGGAGGAACGAGCATGCAGGGGGCCAGTATTGAGGGCTGCGTGTCCTGGCTCCCCAGGGGCTGTGTGGTGAGTGGACAGGCCCAGGATGGAAACGGCTGAGACTCCTCTCACCCCTCAGCTTGTGGGCAGCCTGTTCCAGGAAGCAGAGCCGAAGGCTGGGAGAGAGCAGAGCAAACCCACACTGGCCTCTCGGTTCCAGCGGTCCCTGGGGGACCTGCTAGCCCGGCTAGGCAGGTGAGGACCGCGCCCTGGACCCCAGGGAGCTGGAGGGTAGCCTGGTCTGTGACTGTCCCCTTCACTCTTCAGGAGCCATGTCTATGTCATCCACTGTCTGAACCCCACCCCTGGGAAGGTGAGCTCCCTTTCCCCCGACCTCACCCCTGCCCTAACCTCACCCCTGCCCTGCTCTCCACAGCCCCTCCCTTCTCTGAGACCCTCCGTCAGCCCTAGTCCCCCGACTCCAGCTCTCCTTGGTTGTGCCCCTCTCTGGCTGACAGCTCCCAGGCCTCTTTGATGTGGGGCACGTGGCAGAGCAGCTGCGCCAGGCTGGTGTCCTGGAGGTCATAGGCGCCCGCAGTGCCCACTTCCCTGTGCGAGTGCCCTTCCAGCTCTTCCTGGCCAGGTAGGGTTCTGTGGGGGGGGTAGCTGAGGACCTGGGCCAATGCCTGCAGGACAACCCCAGGTATGTGGTCCTGAAAGAAAAGGGACCATGTGCCTGACTTCCAACACGCTCCCCTTCCCTGTTCCTCACAGGCAGACCGACACACAGGCAGGCAGACAGACAGACAGACAGACACACACATACACACACACACACACACACACACACACACACACACACACACACACGTGCGCGCGCTCCTGTGCATGCTCCTTTCAGTATTCACCGCATCTCCTTGATGCTAATACCCTGCTGGAGATTATTTGGGTCCTGCCTACCCTGGGACCTTACCGAGCAGCCAGGTGGACACAGCGCAAGTATCCTGAAATCGTGACTGAGTCAGTGAGATGAGGGAGGACAGTTAGCAGAGCCTTTCAGATGGATAAGGGATGGCAGGTGCAGGGGCAGCCATGGGGAGCCAAGAGGTCATGTAGCGCAGTGAGGCTGGGATAGCCTTTGATGGAGACCTTAGAAGCAGCCAGGAAAACTGGTGACTGTTTGTGGTGGTGTCTGTTTGGCCTCAGCCTAGACTCGCCTCCCATCCGCCTCTGAGGCTTCACCTCAGGGCTCTGACTACCTTCTTTGCCTATGACTGTCTTAGCATGGGACAGTCTGCCCAAGGGGTGGAGCCTGAAGCAGGAAGTCGATGAGTGGTGTGAGCCTGTCCCTGAGCTAAATACTGAGAATGACAGGTGACAGGTGAGAAGGTTCTGTCCTCGCTCTGGGATACCTGCCAAGTCAGTGATTGTCACCTGTTCCAGGAAGCGCTGCCCTCTGCTAGGGGACCTGGGAGTATGTTCCCAGCACTGGCCGGTCTGTTGATGGGCAGGCAAGCTTTCTGCCTCACCCTCTGCAGGCACGCCCTGAGCCCCGCCGCAGTCCTGTGGCAGGCACCCCGGGGAGACAGAAGCCCAGGGTTGCTCCTCTGGCCTTGTCTGGACTCACAGCATCATCTCTTCTTTTTGACAACCTGCCCGTTCTCCGGAGCAGAGGTCTCACCTCCCAGCGCTCTGCCTGGAGTCGGCACATTGCCTGGCCCTGGCGGAGTGTACTGGTTATTTTTACTGTGAGGTTTACACAACCTAGACTCATGGGAAAGAGCTGTGGGTGGTGGTTTTGTTTTAGTGCCTTGTTAGATTTGTTTTGTGTGTGTGCGCATGTGCCTGCGGGTACTTGCACAGGCCGGGTCGGATTGCCTGGAACTGGAGTTATTGGCAAGTGTAAGCTGGCTGTCATGGGTGCTGGGAACTGAACCTGGGTCCTCTGCAAGAGCAGCAAGTGTTCCTAACCATGGAGCCGTCTTTCCGGCTCTGGAAGATAGTCTAGGGTTTCTCTATGTAGCGCTGGATGTCCTGGAACTCGCTCTGTAGACCAGGCTGGCCTCAAACTCAGAGATCCACCTGTCTCTGCCTCCTGAGTGCTGGGATTAAAGGTGTGTACCACCACCACCGGAAGATAGTCTTTTTTTTTTTTTTTAATTATTTTTACTTTATTTGCATTGGTGTTTGCCTATGTGTATGACTGTGTGAGGGTGTCAAATCTTGGAGTTACAAACCATTGTTAGCTGCCATGTGGTTGCTGGGAATTGAACTCCGGTCCTCTGGAAGGGTGTTCAGTACTCCTAACCACTGGGCCATCTCTCCAACCCCTGGAAGGTAATCTTAATGAGAAACTGTCCAGGTGGCACTGGCCTGTAGGGCTGTCTCTGTGGAAGGCTGTCTTGAGAGTTAATTGATGTGGGAGGACCTAACCCACTGTAATGGCACCATTCCCTAGGCAGGGAGTCCTGAACTGTACAAGAGAGGAGAATGCACCAGGAGGTGGCGGCGCACGCCTTTAATCCCAGCACCCAGGAGGCAGAGGCAGGTGGATCTCTGTGAGTTCGAGGCCAGCCTGGTCTACAGAGCGAGAACCAGGACAGGCACCAAAGCTACAGAGAGAAACCCTATCTTGAAAAACCAAAAAAAAAAAAAAAAAAAAAAAAAAGAATGCGACCTGAGTCCAAGTGTTCACTGCTCTCTGCTCTTGACTGTGGTATGATGAGATTAGATGCTTCAAAGTCCTGCCTTGACTCCCTGCACCAGTGGATTGCACCCCAGAACTGTAAACCAATGAAATCCCTTCTTTCAGAAGTTGTCTCCTGTCCAGGATTTCGTCCATAGCAACAGAGACTAGAACCCGGGGTTTCCCAAGTTGTTGATTGATCCAAAAACTGAGTAATTATCAAGGGGTTCAGCTGTCAATCAAGGTCTGAAACGGCCCTTGCTCTTCCAGCCTCATCTCTGTACCCTTGCGACAGGTTCCGGGCCCTGGGGTCAGGGAGACAGGAAGCTCTCTCTGACCAGGAGAGGTGTGGTACCATCCTCAGCCAAGTGCTGGGGGCGGAGTCACCAGTCTATCATCTTGGAACCACCCAGGTGGGTGTATGTGTGAGTACAAGAGAGTGGGTAGACGTGCTTGAAAAGGAAAGACCCCTGCTGGATTAAACACGACAAGCCATGCACTGGGTGGTCCTTCTCAGGGATGGGCAGGTAGAGTGGGGCTGGCTGGAAGGCTACCCTGGATAGATTGCATGACCAGGTGTGGAGAGTCTGAGGCCAGGGGAGAAGAGGAGGTATGCATGCGCCTGTTCCCCCATCCTCCCACCCCATCTCCATGAAGCATGTCTCCGCTCACAGGTCCTGCTGCAGGAGCAGGGCTGGCAGCAGTTAGAGCAGCTGTGGGCTCAGCGGCGCTCACAGGCCCTGCTCACGCTGCACCGCGGCCTCCGAGCCTGCATCACCCGCCAGCGCCTCCGCCTCCTGCCCCGGATGCAGGCTCGTGTGCGCGGACTCCAGGCCAGGTGAGCAGACACTGGAGCCAAGGACCAAAGTGGGAGCTTGAGGTGGTGGGGCAGCTCCTCAAGCGCTGCTGAAAGGCGAGCTCTCCGCAGGTCAGGAACTGAAGAGGAGGCGCGGAGTCGGCCACTGATCACACAAGTTACTTTTTTCTCTGAGGGAACAAAACAGTTCTCTGGGGCTGGTGAAAAGGGGGAACACTACATACACACATACACACACACACCTTGGACATGTCAGGGTCTCTCTTCTGTATTTTTTCCCTTACCTCTTTCCTGATGTTTTCCTTCTGTATCTTTGTAAATGCACAGTTTTCTCCAGCCCACCAGTTCCCAAATAATCACTCAGAGGCTTGATATAAACTATAAATGCTCGGCTGGTAGCTCAGGCTTATTGCTAACTAGCTCTTACACTTAAAGCAACCCATAATTCTTATCTATGTTTAGACATATGGCTTGGCACCTTTTCTCAGTATGACATTCTCATCTTGTTTCCTCTGTGTCTGGCTGGCACCTCCCTGACTCCTCCCTCCTCTTCCCAGCATTCTTAGTTTGGTCACCCCACCTATACTCCCTGCCTGGCTACTGGCCAATCTGTTTTATTAAACCAATTCGAGTGACAAATCTTGACAGTGTACAAGAGGATTATTTCACAGCGTATCTTCCTTGACCTTTTTTCCTTTTACATCTTTCCTATTTTTCCCTTACAGCTTATATAACCCCAGCAAAATTTTTCAAGCAGCATAAAATTTACAATGTGGGTATATTCCATTTTCCAAGTGAATGATTACAATGAATACAAGTGAAACACATCATGTTCTCCACTACCCTTACATGATTAAACATTTTAAATTTTAGGAAAGAAAAACAAATTATTCCCAAGGACCCACATACATTCATGTCTAAGCAACTTATTATAAATCAACAAAGCATAAGCAAGGTATTTTTCTCAGGCAGTTCTTTCACTGGCAGGCTGCATTTTGTGGTTCAAAGAAAGGCTCAATTATTTTATTTATTTTTTACTTATTTATTTAGTTTTTGGTTTTTTTCAAGACAGGTGTAGCTTTGTGCCTTTCCCGGAACTCACTCTGTAGCCTAGGCTGGCCTCGAACTCAGATCCGCCTGCCTCTGCTTCCCCAGTGTTGGGATTAAAGGCGTGCACCACCACGGCTCGGCTATTATTACTTTTCAAGATGGGGTTTCTCTATGTAGCCCTAGTTGTCCTGGAACTCCCTCTGTAGACCAGGCTGGACTCAAACTCAGAGATCTACCTGCCTTTGCTTCCTGAGTGCTGGGATTAAAGGCATTTGTCACTACCACCTGGCTCATTTATAAAAAAAAAATTTTTTTAAAGAATCACAATCCCAACTTTTATATACGTGAAACAACCAGTCATTTCTACTTTAAGTCCTCAGAGTATATACCCACTCATCATCAATTTTTTTAATTTAATCATCTCAGGAAGCTGAGGGCAAAAATGGGCACAAGGAATTCATCCTTGCTTTTGATCACCAACCCATCCTAGCAAGAAAGGCACGTCATCTAGTCACAACCAGACTGCCATTGTTCTTGTTCTCTGACCTCAACGCGTCCTTTGCCCAACTATCAAGTGTGCCTTCCCAAACTTTAAATTGTTCCCCAAGATTTTCTACCTCTAAGCCATTAACAAAAACATCTTAACCTATCTTTACTAACAATCTACATGTCTAAATTCTTTCTAAGGGTGGTGGTTGAATCATTATTCTACTCCAGCAGTAATGCTTAGAAAAAGTCACTATTGTTGTAAGTACCAGTAACACTGCCAGTGAGGGGCTAGAAGCCCCCTGAGAGTTTTCATACAACTTGGATCATGAGGGATGTGGTGACCGAGAGGGCAGTAAGCAGAGCTATGCTCAGTAACAGCAGGAGGTCCTCAGGACACGTAGTCCTCGGGGCTCTGCCCTCCGAGGCTCACCCAGCATGTTAATGCTGACCGCTGAGCCGTATTCCATGAGTTCCAAAGCTGCTGGCTGTTCCTTTCACATGGCTCCCGACACTCAAGGTGTGGGCAGAGTTACGGTCATGTGGTGTCTTGGGGGCAAGTTGACCTGTCCCAAGGTCATGGACTCTGACAGCAACCGGGGAGCCTGCTTGAATACCTCCCCAGAGTAAAGGTCATTGCTGCTGGGCCCCTGGACTCCGATGACTCGGCTCCTGTCTTTCCTAGTCTGTTCTCCACTGGGCTGTTTCCTTGTGAAACACAGGATTGCTCTGTAGCTCAGGCTGACTTCAAACTCATGGCCCCCTGCCTCACTCAGCCTTCTGGATGTGGGTCATAGTCACCCACCACCGGAGCTGGCGTTCTATCTTATTCATCCAGCAGCTGCTCTGCCCACCCTGGCCAGATGCTGGAGCGCAGGGACGAAGGCCGCAGAGGTGAGGCCTCCTGGACTAGCCGCAGGGAGGGGTCGGATTTGGACAGTAAAGCAGCCACTGACTGACAGTGCCGTGGGGGAGGGCCACCGCCGCGGGCAGTCATTGCTACCGTCTGTGCCTTAACTCATTCACCACATAAACTGAGGCACGGTGCCCGTGAAGCGGTAACTCCCTGCTCCCCACACCGCCCACGTCTAATGACTTCCAGTGTGTTTCCTGTCTCTAGATTTGCCTATTCTGAGTATTTCCTGTAAGCCGTGTTGTATTCCAGTTCCTTTTATGCCTGGCCTAATTTACTTAGCTTTCAATGCTTTCAGACTCTATGTCGCAGCATGGGTCAGAACTTCATTTCTTCTTTTTTTTTTTTTTTTGTGGCTGAATAATGTTCCACTGTGCAGATTTACAACTGGTTGCTGATGGATGTGTGGGTTGCTCTCATTCCTTATGAACATGGTGTAGAAGGGTCTATTCTGCTTTCTGTTTTGTTTTTTCTTTTCCCTTTTTTTTTTTTTTTTTTGAGACAGGGTTTCTCTGTGTAGTTTTGGTGCCTGTCCTGGAACTCACTCTGTAGCCCAGGCTGGCCTCAAACTCACAGAGATCCGCCTGGCTCTGCCTCCCTAGTGCTGGGATTAAAGGCGTGTGCCACCACCGCCCAGCTTCATGTTGTTTTTGACTTGATTTCTCTAGTGACTATTGATGCTGAGCATAGTTTCCTGAGCTTCCCACCCATTTGTGAAGATGTCTATTCTAGTCTACTCACTATTGTTTCTGGGTCATTGGCATTTTGAAAAAATGTATCTTATTCTATGTGTTATGGTGTTTCCCTAGGTGTTTGTTTACCACGTGCATGCAGTGTCCTCAGAGGTCAGAAGAGGGCATCAGATCCTCTGGAACTGGAGTTACAGACGGTTGTGAGCCGCCATCTGTAACCACGTGGGTGCTGGGTCCTCTGCAAGAGCAGCAAGTATTCTCTAGGCTCTTGTTTGGGTGGTTGTGAGACAGGGTCTTACTGTGTAGCTCAGGCTGGCCATGGACTTACAGCTATCCTCCTGTCTCAGCTTCCTGAGCACTGGAATTATGGACATCCACCACCACACCCAGCTTTCTCACTGGTTATTATTATATGTGTACGAGTGTTGCCTGAATGTATGCACATGCACTGTGTGTGTGCCTGATGCCCACAGAGCTCAAAAGAGGGCACTGGTTCCCCTGGTTCCAGAGTTATGGATAGTTGTGAACCATTATGTGGGTTCTGAACTGAACCCCAGTTGCTGGGAACTGAACCCCAGTCCTCTGCAAACACAGGTGGTCTTAACCCTTGAGCCACCTCTCACCTCTCCCCAGTCTCTGCTGGTAAGCCACAAGAGTTCTCCATATTGTCTGGGAGTTGGTCCACCGCTAAGTGTGATTTGATGGCTTTTTATTCTGTACTTTGTCTTTTTATCTTTGTACTGTCCTCCGATGCATGAAAGTTGTGGATTGATTGCCGGATTGATTGATCCATGGATTGAATTTTTGTGCTGGGGATCAAACCCAGGGATTTGAACATGCTAAGGAAGTACTCTGCAAGTGAGCGGCTCTTCCCTTCCAATCCTGTAGATGTGTGTGCACGTGCGTGGTCTATGTGTGTACACGTTCATGTATGCGTGCATATGTGCATGTGGAAACCGGCCTGCTGGTATGGATACCCGTGTGTATACATGCGTGTGGAGGTCAGAGATGGATATTGAGTCTCTTTCCCAGTCATTTGTTCTCAAACTTTCTTGGGGGAGGATGGGGAGTTTGAGACATGTTTTCTTTACGTAGCTTTGTCTGTCCTGGTCTGTTTGCTTTGTAGCCCAGGCTGGTTTTCAGCTCACAGAGATCCACCTGCCTCTGCCTCCTAACTGCTGGGATTAAAGGTGTGCGCCTCCACCTAGCTCAACCTTCTTTTTATTTATTTGAGACAGGGTCTCTCTATGTAGCCCTGGCTGCCCATAAACTCACTTTGTACACTATGTTAGCCTTGAACTCATGGAGATCCTCCTGCCTCTGCCTCCCCAGTGCTAGGATTAAAGGTATGACTGGGCATCTAGCGTTCTCTCTCTCTCTCTCTGACTGAACCTGGAACTCACTGGTTCAGCTGGTCTGGGCAGCCAGTGAGCTCCAAGCATCCATCTGCCTCTACCTCCTCAGCACTGGAGTTAGACATGTGCTGCCTTAGCTGGCGTTGTTTTTTTTTTTTTTTTTTTTTTTTTTTCTTTTTCGAGACAGGGTTTCTCTGTGTATCTTTGCGCCTTTCCTGGAACTCACTTTGTAGACCAGGCTGGCCTCCAACTCACAGAGATCCGCCTGCCTCTGCCTCCCGAGTGCTGGGATTAAAGGTGTGCGCCACCATTGCCCGGTCTTATCTGGCTTTTATACGTGTGGATGCTGAGGACTGGAACTTGGCTCCTCATGTTTATACAACCAAGGCATCTCCTTGACCCCTAGACTTAGTTTTATTTAATTACTGTATGTGTATGAGTGCTTTGTGTACATGTATATATTTGTGCTGGTGCCCCTGGAGGTCAGGAAAAGGAACTTGCAAATAGAATATCTTTGAGAATTTCCCAGCTATGAGAAGACCAGGCTTCTCAAAGAAGGCTCCTGAACAGGACAAATTTAAAAATAAATCTAGGGGGCTGGAGACATGGCTCAGTGGTTGAGAGCATGTGTTGCTCCTACAGAGGACCAGAGTCCAGTTCCCATCACCTACATAGGGTGACTCACAACTCCCAGGGCATCTTCTGGCCACCTATGACCCATGCACTCACATGCACATACTCACATGTAGTCACACACACATATGCATAATTAAAAACAAAAATCCTAAAAGCTAGAAGTGGTGGCAGGTGCCTGTAATCACAGCACCTAAAGGATAGAAGTAGGTAGATCTAAGTTCAAGGCCAGTCTGGTCTACATAGTGAAAACAGTCTCAAAACATTACCTGGTTTGCCATAGTGTTCTGTTCTTTCCTGTTAAACATCAGGGGTCTCCGCTGAGCCAGAGTCCATTTTATATTAATGTCTAGGCTTAGAGGGTTTGGGTACCAGGGAAGAAGTAATAAGTTCTGAGTCCTCGCCCTCTCCCTTCCATGGCCTCCAGGAAGCGATACCTCCGGAGGAGGTCAGCTCTGGGACAGCTGAACACTATCCTCCTTGTAGCTCGGCCCCTGCTCCAGAGAAGACAGAGGCTTCAAGTAAGAAGGCTGGGTGGGGGGGTCCTCCTGGATTGTGGGAAAGCTCAGGATGGAAGCCGGGTGGCCTTGACTGGCCAAGAGGGAAGAATCCTGACAGCCTAAATTTGCCAGGACTGAAACATCAGAGCCAACTGCTTGCTGACCGCCTCCATTTCCTGTCCTGTGCTGGGACAGGCTGGGGCCCTGGTGGCTCTTGTCTTCATCTTGCCACCCCTGTACCCCCAGGCCTGGCTCCCCCTTTCCACCTAGGTCCCCACTCTTCCCTCCAGAGTCTCGGGGCCTCTTCTGTTCTCCCTTTCTCCTGATGACACCAATGTGAGAGCCATAAAGCTGCTCAAAGGTCAATGCCCACATTCTGCCCCCCCTCCCTGGCTCCTCCCTAGCTGGACTTTGTCCCCTGGGACCATTTATTCTCTTCTTCCTTACCTCTTCCCGGTGCCCTAGCAGACAAGCAGTGACGTCCACAGCTTGGCGACGGTGAGAGCTTGGAGAGGGGTAGAGAGAGGTGGGTGAAGTCAGGCAGTTGAGCCCTGTGGGTCTGTGACATTGACGTTCCTTTGCTACCATCGGGGGGCTCCTGGGGACAGGAGATCGCTGAGCTGCTGAGTTGGGGATGGGCTGGTGGTGGTGTAGGCTCATCAGCTCTTGCTGGCTTTCTCCCACAGCTTGGGCATTCCCGTGGCCCGCACAGCGGGGAGGCCGGGGGAAAACTGTCAAGTATGGTGAGTGGTCTGGAAGCAGAGGTCCTGTGTGGAGTGTGAACCCCTGAGCCTGGCATAGCGGGGGGGGGGGGGGGGTATGGTACCCAGGGTGCCACCTGAGCAGAAGTCTGGGGTTCTCTTGATTTTACTTAGAGGCGAGTAGGGACCTGATCGTTTGTTTTCAGGGTGTGTCCTGGATCTTTAAGGGGAGATTTGGATGGGGCGGGGGGGGGGGGGGCACCCAGTTCTTCTCAGCTATCCTTTAGTTCCTGATAATTTGGTTGTCTCCACCAGGACCTGGGGCGCTTGGAGATCCCAGCCCAGCTGGCTGCCCTGCTGGAGACAGCTGAAGGTGAGTCATCTGAACGTCCACTCTGAGTCCCTTACTCGGGGGCTTCTCTTGTCCAGATCTTCCTTTCTCTGAGCCACCCGTGGTCACTCTGTCCATGGTGGTTGGCAGCTTGACAGAGAAAATGAGACTCTGAGTATCCTAGGCTGCCTCTTGTGTTTCTCTCTTCCCAGACCACCAGGCTGCCCTGCCTGGGAGCATCACAGAGTCCCTGCCACCTGAGATTCCTGTCCGGCCCAGCCTGACCCTCCCTCCGGACATTGACCAGTTTCCATTCTCCAGCTTCGTGTCCTCCAACTTTCAGGTGAGGCTCCTCAAGTGCTTCCTGCACGCCGGAAGCTCCAATGTAAGCGCTGCCAGGCAGGGCCGGGCCTCCACCTCCTCCCTGCCCTCCACCGTGGTCATCAGAGCGGCCTGAAAACAACACAGTCCTTACACAGTTGTTACAGAGTCTCCGCCACACAGACTGGTTTCGGCCACACCTTTCCTGTACCTGTGGTATTGTCTTGCATTGAAGTTGTGTCCTTAAAGAATGTTTGATGAGGGAAACTTCCCAGGCCAGAGGCTTAAATACAAAAGCAGGATTCACAGCTTCACATACCAGAAGAGCTCTGGATTAGTTTAATTGTGATTTTTTTTTTGAGACAGGGTCTCATTATGTATCCTCGTCTGGAACTATGTAGATCAGGCTAGCCCTGAACTCAGAGATCCACCAGTCTCTGCCTTAAGAGTGCCGGGATTAAAGGTGTATGTTAC
Organism: Peromyscus maniculatus bairdii; assembly: GCF_049852395.1. NCBI lineage: Eukaryota > Metazoa > Chordata > Mammalia > Rodentia > Cricetidae > Peromyscus > Peromyscus maniculatus. Next base: position 103,501,121 of record NC_134859.1, read on the forward strand.
CATGGCCATCCCTATTTTCATAAAAATGCTAAAGGCGGGGTCTTACTCTGGTAGCTCTGGCTGGGCTGGAACTTCTTACAGAGATCAGCTTTCCTCTGCCTCCCAAGTGTCGGGATTAAAGGCGTAGACACTACACCAGCTTGATGTCAATTTTTTTTTTTTTAGACAGGATTTTCTCTGTGTAGCCTTGGAGCCTGTCCTGGAACTCACTTTGTAGACTAGGCTGGCCTGGAACTCACAGAGATCCACCTGCCTCTCTGCCTCTTGAGTGCTGGGATTAAAGGCGTGTGCCCAGTGCCAATTTTTTAATTAAAGAACAATTGAAGGACTGGGAAATTCTCAGTGGGTAGTAGTGCTTCATGAGGACCTGAATTAAAATCCACAGCACACATGTAAAAAAGCCAGGCATGACCACACATACCTGTAACCCCAGCATTGGGGGGTGGGGGGGGCAAAGATGCAGGTGGATCCCCGGAATTCGCTGGGCAAGGCAGTCTATGCAAAATGGCAAGCTTTTCAGTTCAGTGACAGACCCCATCTCAAGGCAAACAAGGAAGATGTCTGACATTCTCCTCTGGCACACTCCTGCACATGCATGTCTGTAACGCACGCACGCACGCACTCGCGTGTCTCTCCTCTTCCCAGGGTATGTGCTCCTGGGGGACTCCTCAAGGAGTGCCTTCTCTGGTGAACTCGGAGGACAAACACTATGTCACCCTCCTTCCCCTCCAGAAGCCATATCTGCCTAGACCAGGGCAGCTGCTGGATGAGCCCCTGACCCGGATGGATGGCGAGAATCCTCAGCAGGCTCTGGAGATCAACAGGGTGGTGAGTGACGCATTGGGAATGGACAGAGTGGTCACTGTAAGGACTGGAAAGGTGCAGGGGAGCCCTCCCTGTGCTTCCCGCCCTGACCTTGCTTTTCTGTCAACAGATGCTGCGGCTTCTGGGGGAGGGATTCCTGCCGCCCTGGCAGGAACAGACCATGGGCACGTTCCTGATTCGGAAGGCACAGCACCGGCCGGGACTTCGGGACGAGCTCTTCAGCCAGTTAGTGGCCCAGCTGTGGCAAAACCCAGATGAGCAGCAGAGCCAGCGTGGCTGGGCCCTGATGGCGGTCTTGCTCAGCTCCTTCTCCCCTACGCCTGCCCTGCAGAAGCCATTGCTCAAGTAAGGAGTCCAGTTTATGGGGCTCTGTGAGCGGGATCCACACAGCCCCCAAAGCTTGCAGCAACCCTGTGCCGTCTCCACAGATTTGTATCCGACCAGGCCCCCCGGGGCATGGCAGCCTTGTGCCAGCACAAGCTGTTGGGTGCCCTGGAGCAGACACCTCTGGCTCCCATGGCCTCAAGGGCCCACCCCCCGACCCAGCTTGAGTGGAAGGCTGGATTGCGGCGGGGACGCATGGCGCTGGATGTTTTCACATTCAATGGTGAGGTCTGCCTCCCTCCGTCAGCGATGCCAGCCCTGCCCTCCGCTCTTCCAGGCCTCCTCCTGCCCTGTGGCCCTGTCTCCTTGCCCTGTCTGGTGTGGGGACAGTAGCCACTGACTGTCAGGGTGGATGGAGCCCTCTGTCCCTCACCTTCCCATCAACCCCCTACAGAGGAAAGCTACTCGGCAGAGGTGGAGTCCTGGACCACGGGAGAGCAGTTTGCAGGGTGGATCCTGCAGAGCAGGTATGGGGAGCCCAGGATGGGACAGTACAGCTGGTGCTGACCACTGACTGTGGTCCCCGTCCTCATCCTCCCAGCCAGCTCCCCTACTGCATGGTCCCCCAGGGCCCTGAAGAACGCTGTTTCTCAATGAATAGAAAGGAAAGGTTTTAGGTAAATGGGCAGGCTCCAACTGTAGCTTCCAGCGAGAGAGAGAACAGAGATTCTCAATGAGGAGGGGGCCATGTGACAGCATAAGGCCCAGGTCCTACTTCCATAGGCGAGCAAGTGAGAGCATTAGAGCCTGGAGATAACCAGGCGAGCAAGTGAGAGCATTAGAGCCTGGAGATAACCAGGCGAGCAAGTGAGAGCATCAGAGCCTGGAGATAACCAGAAGGACGTTGAGGAATTCAGTCTGAGGCTTCCAAGTGAGGCTGAGCACCTGGCTCACACCTGGGGTGGTGGGGACGTCCTCAGAAAGGGCTCCCTTCTCAGACCCTCGCCCTCGACTGACCTCAGCTCCTGAAGGATGTCATCTGCCTATCCCTTGTCTCTGATCACCTCTGCGGCTCACTCTTGTCCCACCCAGAGGCCTGGAGGTGCCCCCTCGTGGCTGGTCAGTGTCACTGCATTCTGGGGACGCTTGGCAGGATTTGGCTGGCTGTGACTTTGTGTTGGACCTGATTGGCCGGATTGAGGACTTGGGAGACCCAGCTGGTCCCCACAGCTACCCCATCACTCCTTTTGGTTTGTAGGTACCGCCCACCTGCCTTTTCCCCAGCTGGTAACCGCCAGGGCCACCCCGCCATTGTGTGGTGCATAGATGGTGTTGACAACCCAGTCCTTTCCCCTAAACTTCTGCACCCCTCTAGAGGTGACCCCCCACAGTAGTCTCCTTAACTAGGCCCACTGTTTCCTGCAGAGCTGAGAACATCCCTCCAGCCCCTGGTGTTCAGGCTCCCTCCCTGCCTCCGGGACTCCCTCCAGGTCCAGCCCCAGTACTGCCTGGCCGCGGCCCCCCAGGTAAGGCACACTGAGATCGGCCCAGTGCTGGGAATGGGCTGAGAGGTAGATGTAGCAAAGTGTATTTTCCCAACAGGTGAGGCCAGGAAGCCGGGAAACCTGGATGGTTTCCTGGACCACCTCTTTGAGCCGGTCCTCTCCCCGGGCGTCAGTGTGAGTGGCCTGCCCTCCCTTTCCTGTGGTAATGGGGGGCAGCCAACCCTTCTGTTTCTCCCAGGCTCTAGCTCTGACACTTAACATTTGCCCCTTCAGGATCTGGAACAAGGCTGGGCCCTGAGTAGCCGCATGAAGGGAGGGGGCTCCATTGGGCCCACCCAGCAGGGCTACCCCATGGGTGAGTAGAGATGGTGTCTCTCTGGGGCTTCCCAGGCCCAACAGCAGGGGTGGTCTGAATCTCCTCAGGCGACTGAGATGGGAGCTCTGGCCAGTACCCCAGAGGTCAATGCTTTTCTCTTTGCCTGCCTGGGGCTGGAGGGAGAAGGGATGTGGAGCCAAGTAGGAATGAACTGAGAGACCCTCTTCCCTTAGTGTATCCAGGCATGGTGCAGGCACCCGGCTACCAGCCAGCTATGATTCCTGCACCTGTGCCCATGATGCCAGCAGTGGGCACAGTCCCAACCATCCCGGGTGAGGCTGGGTTAAGGGCACCAGGAGAAGCTTTCAGGGCTAAAGGTGGGGGGGAGGGTCCTGCCGGGAGTCCCGAGGGCACCTGGGATCAAGAGATTCAAATCTGACCATGGCACTTAACCTGCTCTGGACATCTGCTCTTCACAGCCATGATGGTCCCACCACAGCCACAGCCTCTGCTTCCCAGTTTGGATTCAAGGCAGCTAGCGTTACAGCAGCAGAACTTCATCAACCAGCAGGCGATAATCCTGGTAAGAGCTGTGGCCGGGCCACGGGGCTGCGGGGAGTGTGGGCACGGGGGCAGGGCCAGCCAAGCTCTTGCTGGCTTGCCTCTCCTTTTCCTCAGGCCCAGCAGATGACCACCCAGGCCATGAGCTTGTCTCTGGAGCAGCAGAATCAGAGGCGTCAGCACCAAGCTCAGGCCTCTGGGCCTGCCACCCAGGCTCCACCCTCAGCCACGGCTCCCAAGCTCAAGAAGCTGCCCACCCCCCAAGAGAAGCCAGAGAGTGACCTAGAACCTTCGGATGTTTGCTTTAGAGTAAGGAGCCAAGGCTAGGCAGAGTTCTCTGGGTCTGGTCTGGTCTGGTGGCAGGTAGGTAGGTGCTAGACCTACCTAGATGAGACCCTGGGAAGGTAGGCAGGATTGGTCCAAGAAGCCATCAGAAAGGGATGTTGAGAGGATGGGGCCATGGCTGGCTGGGAGCTACTCTTTATTTCTTCTTCTGCCAGGAGGACACTCCAGAGGAGGCTGAAGTTAGGCCCCAGCGCCCCAGGAGCTTCCAACAGAAACGGGACTATTTCCAGAAGATGGGTGAGGGTGCTCAGGGGGGTGGCAGCCACGCGATGCCTGTAGCCTGGGGAGGGGAGGCCACACTTTGCTCCCCTGCCAGCAAGGCCTGTCCAGGAGCCCAGATCAATAGGCCCCTTTAGTGCTCTGACAGGTGACAGAGAAGGCCGTCTGTGGCATTTACAGGGCAAGAGCCCATTAAGATGAAGACAGTGAAGCCTCCGGCCAAGGTTCAGATCCCCCAGGAGGAGACAGAGGAGGAGGAGGAGGAGGAAACAAGGGCAGGTAGGTGTGGTAGGCTGCGGCTCCTGCGGCTCCTGCGGCTCCTGCGGCTCCTGCGGTAGGTACATTGTTCAATTCTCTTCACTCTTCCTGGCAGAGCTGCCCCCTCCTCATCCTCCCCCAGTTGTGAAGAAGCCATTGAAACCAAGTAGGGCCAAAGCTGTGAAGGAGGGTGAGGCGGAACCAGAAGAGGATGAAGTGCCGGCCCAGGGCAGGGAGCCCACAATGCAGAGTTCCAACTCCACACCTCAGCGCCCACAACCCAGCAGGGCACCCACAGTACAGAGCTCCAACTCCACACCTCAGCGCCCGCAACCCAGCAGGGAGATCCGTAACATCATCCGAATGTACCAGAGCCGTCCGGGCCCTGTGCCTGTGCCTGTTCAACCCACCAGGTGGATCCCAGGGGTTATGTGGCCAGGGCTGTTTCTCTCCTCAGGGAATCACACCATGCAGAAATAACTCTCTCTCTCTTCCATAAGGCCTGTCAAAACTTTTCAGAAGAAAAATGACCCTAAGGATGAGGCTTTGGCCAAGTTAGGAATAAATGGTGCCCACTCGCCTCCATCGGTGAGCTCCCCTGCCATTCTCTGCAGGGCGTGGGCTGTGATCTGTTCAGGAATCCTGAGCTAAACTTGGGGTTTCCAGGGTAACTTGGCCTTGACCATAGCCCTGTGTCTTCTCTTGCAGACGGTGTCTCCTAACCTAGAGAAGAGCTCTCCCCCAGAAGTGGCCCCCAAACCCAAGGCTCGACCACGGCTCGAGCCCTCCTTATCCATCCAGGAAAAGCAGGGGCCCCTTCGGGACTTGTTTGGCCCATGTAGCCCAAGCCCGCCCACAACTCCGGCACCCCCACCTCCGCCTCCACCAGCCCTTCCATTGCCTCTGCCTGAGGAGCCCAAGACCCTTCCAGTGGAGTCTCGTGGTGAGCAATCCATGTTTCCTGTGTTGAGTCTCTAGGTTGGTGGCGGGACTCATGACAGCCTCTTGGGATCTATGGCAAAAGTCTTCCCTGTTTGGCTGAGGCCAGCTGTTTGGGCATCTGGACTTTGGAGCTCTGGAGCTCTGGATTCCTCATTCCTATCCAGGGCAGGGCTGAGGCACCTTGAGGCCTGTCTGGCACTAAGGGACTGACCTCTGCATGTTGTTGTCCTTGATGAAGACCTGACAGGTGGTTTTTTGTTTTGTTTTGTTTTTGTTTTGTTTTGGTGGTGGTGGTGGGGACTTAGTGGCCAGGGACACTAGGAAAAACTCAGGGCCCGAAATGAAGGCAGGAGTTGGTGGTAGGAGTAGCAGTCTGAAGTGTCTGGAGACTGGGAAAAACAGGAACATGAGGGTCTCTGGCAACCTAGGTCCAGGTCTCCTCTCTCTGCTAGCCTTGACAGAGCCCATGAAGGACCAGGGCATCTCCACTCAGCTCCTTGTGCCCTCGGGCAGCGTGTGCTTCTCCTACACCGGTGCATCCTGGAAGTTGTTCCTACGCAAGGAGGTGGGCATGGGGGTGGGGCCTCAGCCTCTTGGGGCTGGCAGGGCAATGGCAGGCTGTATGAGATCCTCGCCTGAAACCCCAGCACACCCCCTTCCCCATGAACCACTTTTTCAAGGTTGATTTTCTGGGTTGGGCCTGGGAGGGCAGAGGTCGGCTGGCCCGACCACAGCCTGGCATGGCCGACCTCACTCTTCACCCTGCTTTTAGGTGTTCTACCCCCGCGAGAACTTCAGCCACCCCTATTGTCTCAGCCTTCTCTGCCAGCAGGTGAGAGCCTGGCCCACCCACCAACCTGCCACACCCACAGGCAGACCACATCTCAGGACCCTCACTGTTAACAGCTGGCACCCAGAGGGCATTTTCTGCATGGAGAGCCCTGCCTTAGTGTCCTTACAAAATCGGGACAGTGGTCAAATGAGAGTCCAAGTAAATCGTGCCCGGCGCAGGCTCGAGCACACACTAGGTGCTTCGTAAATGGTGGTGGTCACCTGGTCACTTTCGTCAGGGCGTCAGCCGCTACACTATGTCAGCAGCAGCAGACCATGGCGCCGAAGGAAGGAGTGCAGTGGATGCGGGATGGGGAGGGGAGAGCTGTAGGTCTGGACATGATCCTGGGATTTGGGAGCCTTCTGTCATCCCCGGCCCAGCTCTAGCAGGAGCCAGCCAGCACTGCTGGAATGTAGGCCCCACCCCGTCCTCTTCCTTTCCTCCATTACACACCCATATCGGCTGAGGGTGAGCTCTGGTCTCAGGACGTGGTGCTGACCACCTTGCTCCGCCTCCAGATCCTGCGGGACACCTTCGCAGAGTCCTGCATCAGGATCTCCCAGGAGGAGCGGCACAGGATGAAAGACCTGCTGGGTAATGGGTCCTGGGAGCTGGGGTGTGGGGCTGGACGTGCCCCGAGGGGAAGTGTCACGGGAACAAGGATATCATGGACCCCCCCCTTGCCCACAGGAGACTTGGAGGTGGGCCTGGACTCCCTTGAGACTGTTGAAGAAAGTATCAGAAAGCGCATCGTGGTGGCTGCTCGAGACAACTGGGCCAATTACTTCTCGCGCATCTTCCCAGTCTCGGTCAGTGATGTTGGACTTAGTGAGCGGGACACAGCTCTGGAACTCTGTACTCAAGGGCTCCAGGCATCCGGGCGGTACCAGGAATGGCCGACACTCCTTCCTTCCTGACAGGGCGAGAGTGGCAGTGATGTGCAGCTGCTGGGTGTCTCTCACCGGGGACTGAGACTGCTGAAGGTGACCCAAGACTCCAGCTTCCACCTGGACCGGCTGAAGACACTTTGTTCCTATAGGTGAGCTGGCCCAGAGTCTGGAGCGGGGTGGCAAGATGGCCTGGAGCTCATCCCCTGACTGTGTCTACACAGCTTTGCTGAGGTGCTGGGTGTGGAGTGCAGGAGCAGCTCCATCCTGGAGCTGTCACTGAAGAATGAGCAGCTGACACTGCACACAGCCCAAGCCAGGGCCATCAAGGCCATGGTGGAGCAGTTCCTGAGGGAGCTCAAGAAGGCAAGTGTGGGCGATCGTGCCCTGCCTGGCTTCCCTGGGCTGAGGCTGCAGTTCAGTCAAGGTCCCTGGGACTCCTGGGTCCTGGGTGGGGGGACATCCAGGCAGGCAGTAGACCACCCACCTGCCTGCAGGACTCTGGCTATGTCATCGCCCTGCGCAGCTACATCACTGACGACCACAGTCTCCTCAGCTTCCACCGTGGGGACCTCATTAAGCTACAGCCAGCGGTCACTCTGGAGCCAGGTAATCCCCAGGGCTGGTGCGGGGAGGCCGCCCCTGGGCAGGGAGGTGAGGTAGGTGAACCATCCTGTGGGAATGCTTTCTAGGCTGGCAGTTTGGCTCTGCTGGGGGCCGCTCGGGACTCTTTCCTGCTGACATGGTGCAGCCAGCTGCTGCTCCGGACTTCTCCTTTTCCCTGGGACACAGAAACAGCTGGCAGCGCAAGAGTAAGCCACAGCATCTCAAGGAGCCGGCTCAGGAGGTGAGGAAGACACAAGAGGTGAAGTGATAAAGGACTAACTCGGAAGGAAGGAGCAGGGTTGCCTCAGGTGCCGCCTACTTCCTGTGGCCTGGTGGGCAGTGCTCAGTGTGTTCTGTCCTTTACCATCCCCGACCTCTTGCCACGTCACCCCCAAGATTGTAAGCCACACCCTATGAGTACTAAGTACCTGTGGTACTTGGTTCAATGCCTCCATAGAAGATGCTTAATAAATAATCATGGCTTTCCTGGTTTCTGGTGTCACTCCTCTTGGGTCTAATGGGTATGGGGACCAGGCGGTAAGAGTGGGAACAGGGCCTCTGGGCTAGGTGGTGGGCATTAGGGTGGTACCAAATTTCCTGTGCTCCCAGCGCCCCACCCATCCCAGGAGCCAAGAACCCAGCGAAGGCTCAGAGGCCACCTCCTTCACAGCCTACAGCTCTTTGTCTGCTGACTCCCACAACTACACCATGCAGGAATTTGCCCTGCGCTACTTCCGGAAGCCTCATACCTTGTGAGTGCGCTGAACGAACCTCTATGCCTATCTGTCCTCAGTCTTCTCCAATCCAAGCACCACAGAGCCACCAAGCCATTGCTTTTACCGTGGGCTTCGTGGCCTGGGACAAGGGCAGGAGGGCCAATAAGCAGGGCTGTCTTTTCCTCTGCCCTCTACAGGCTGACCCAGGCAAGTAGAGGTGCCAAGGAGAAGGTTGCAGCCAACCTGATTCAGTACACCAAGGTAAGGGGTCGGGAGCAGTAGGTCCAAGGATCTGCCTTCTGCCTCCCAAGGCCCTAGATTCACAGCTAAGGCTCTTTGGCCACAGGATCCCATCCAGGAATCCCTCATCTGCCTCAGCGATGAGGACACAAACAGGAAGGCTGTGGCTGGCTTTAAGGGTGAGTGGCTGCAGGCAACCTTGGTCCCCATTGGCAGTGCTCTGGACCTGGGCACCTCACTCCCTTCTCTTTGAGCTGTCCCTGGATCAGCCCATCTGCCAGTATAGGAAGCTTGCTCCACCAACTTGTGTTTCTGCCCAGGGGCTGTGTGACATCCAGGGCAGTTGATGGTTCAGCTGACATTGGCACCCTTGGGTTTTCCCTGTGCCTATTTCCTCCTCAACCAAGTCAGAGATGACTGTCTTGCCTGGTGTGTTTGTTTGGAGAGTGAGGTGTCAGATGTCAGGTGACCTGTACAGTGGCAGCACAGGTCAGATCAGGCCTTGTTTACTGTGCTCCATATCCTGCCTGCAGCTCTGATGCAGTTTATGGGGGACCAGCCTAAGCCCCGGGGCACGGATGAGCTGGCTCTGCTCTATGAGCTGCTAAAGGTAAGCAAGAACTGTGCTCCAAGACCTCAGGGACTCGCCCCATCCCAGTTTCTCAACTGTTTCCAAATACTTTATCTTCGGCCGGCAGTGGTGGTGCATGCCTTTAATCCTCAGCACTCGGGAGGCAGAGGCAGGCAGATCTCTGTGAGTTCGAGGCCAGCCTGGTCTACAGAGGGAGTTTCAGGACAGCCAGGGCTACAGAGAGAAACCCTACCTTGAAAACCTAAATAAATAAAACAAAAAATACTTTATCCTCAAAACAGCTCCCAGCACTACATCTTGGGCTCTTCTGCTATTATACAAACTACAAATGCTTGCCTAAGAGCCGAGGGGTGTATTCTTTAGTAGCATGTTTGAAACTTAAGGTTCATATAAAGCCCGATATTCATCTAGTTCTCTAGAAACACAGGTTAAGCGCTACCTAAGCCTTCCATATGGCTGCCATCTGTGCCAACTCTACTCCTATACATTTCATACCCACAAGAGTGTACACCCGCACAAGAGTGTATGCCCGCACAAGAGTGTATGCCTGCACAAGAGTGTACACCTGCACAAGAGTGTGCGCCCGCACGCACGCCCCGTGGCATGCCTGTGGAGAACAGAAGGTAATTTGTAGGCGGTGATTCTCTGTTCTGTGGGTCTTGGGGATGGAACTTCGGTCATCAGGCTTCATGGCAAACACCTTTACCCACTCAGCCATCTTCCCAGCTCTACAAATACATTTAAAATTACATTGTCTCCAGTTACTTCTAAACACCCACAGCCTGCACTGGGCACCTACAACGTGAAGAGGCTAAGTCCTTGAGTGTCCAGGCTCACAGGAAACCAAGAGAGGAGTGGCGGCTGCTGACGGTGACGGAGCTCTGAGGGAGAAGAATGAGCCATGTGCGCATGGGGTCAGGCTGTTAGATGGGCTTTGATTTTCAAGTGATATGGGAATCACTGTGCACATTTCGCAGGGTAACTTTGGCTGTTGATGTTCTAGGGACTTAGGGACAAAAGGAAGGAAGTTACTGTGACACCAGGCAAGACAGGGTGCTGGCATGGGCTCAGAGCCTGCAGCAAGGAGGCAGAGTTGGGCAGGGGTGGGGGGATGGGGTGAAGGGGGGTGGTGTCGCAGGGCTTGCTGTGTGGAGGTGAAGCCAGAGCAGAGACGGGCCTTAATGAGCAGGCCTGGACTGGCAGAGGATCTGTCTAGGGACACTCTAGGCTGGAGTCAGGGACCAAGCCAGATGGGGGGGCTGTGGAGAGGCCAAAAGCAGCCAGGAGACGGGAAGTCAGCAAAGCTCAGAGGAGCAGGCTAGAAGTCAGCCAGCAGGTCTTTTCCCACGGTGCTGGAGGCGCTTGCTTAGCACAGTAAATTTAATTTAGACCCGCTTCGTGGGGTGCGTTCTCCTTCCACCGCGGGATACTGGGACAGACTTGCTCAGGAAGGTCCTGCCATTTCACCAGCTCCCTGCCTAGCGTTCCTAGACGGAATGACTTGTATGTCCGCACACGTGCGGGTGGCTGCAGAACTGGAGTTCTAGGTGGCTGTGTCCTAGTTCTAGTCCGCCGGATGCGGGTATTGGGAGCAGGAGCAGCAAGAGCTAACAGCTGGCCTTCTCTCCAGCCCGGCTAGCATTCTTCTTTTTTAAATTATTTATTTTTATTTATGTGCATTGGTGTTTTGCCTGCACATGTCTGTGCGAGGGTGTCAGATCTCGCAGTTACAGACAGTTGTGAGCTGTCATGTGAATGCTGGGAATTGAACCTGGGTTCTCTGGAACAGCAGTCAGTGCTCTTAACCATTGTGCCATCCCTCCAGCCTTGGGTTCCATCTCCAATGTGGTATTTAAAAAAAAAAAAAAAAAAAAAGTGACCAGTTGGGCTGGGCAAAGGCTGCCAGCTGCTGGGGCAGAGGTGACTGCTGTGATATCACTTCCAGTTCTCAGCCAACTACCAGTAGCAGAGTGTGTGTGTGTGTGTGTGTGTGTGTGTGTGTGTGTGTGGTGACTGCTGTGATATCACTTCCAGTTCTCAGCCAACTACCAGTAGCAGTGTGTGTATGTGCGCGCGCGCGCGCGCGTGCGTGCGCGTACTTTTTTTAAGACAGGGTTTCTCTGTAGCCCAGGCTGGCCTTGAACTCACAGAGATCTGCCTGTCTCTGCCTCCCGAGTGCTGGGACTAAAGGTGTGCGCCATCACTGCCTGGCCAGTAGCAGTATTTCTAATGTCAGGCCCCTAGCCAGCCATTGCTCACAGCAACTCCTTGGCTCTACTGTTCTGTCCCCGCTGTCCCCACTCACTCTTCCTGTTCCCACAGCTGTGCCAAGACCTCAGGGATGAGATGTACTGCCAGGTCATCAAGCAAGTCACAAAACACCCCCAGCCGTGAGTGGGGCTTATGGGGCAGGGGACTGGGGTGGGAACAGCACTGTGGCCTGGCCAGCCTGAAACCCAGCTCTACCCTGCAGAAAGCACTGTGCTCTGGGCTGGAGCATCCTCAGCCTCTTCACAGGCTTCTTCTCACCGTCCACCACTCTGATGCCCTACGTGACCAAGTTCCTGCAGGATTCCAGCCCTAGCCAAGGTGCCTGGGTCGGGGAGAGGGACTTCTAGGGCCGAGAATGCTCTGCCAGTGAAGGGGCTTGGATACACCTGTGACCCATCATTCTGATTCCCTACAGAGCTGGCCCGGAGCAGCCAGGAGAACCTCCAGCGCACAGTTAAATATGGGGGGCGCCAGAAGCTGCCACCACCGGGTGAAATGCAAGCTTTTCTGGTATCTGGAGTACACGCGCCTTTCAGGGCTTTCCTGTAATGGGGGTGGTCAACTGGAGAGCAGGGACTTCTGATTACTGGAGACTAACCCTACGACTTCCCGACAGAAAGGACAAGCAGTTCGTCTGCTTCTAATTCATCTGCCTGGGGGTGTGGACTATAGTACCAATATCCAGACATTCACGGTGAGCAGGGGCTGCCATGGGAAGAGGCTACGAGCCCATGCTCTGGGACTCGAGGCTCCATCTCACGGCCTGTCATGTGCCCAGGTGGCCGGAGAAGTGCTGGAGGAGCTGTGTGGACAGATGGGCATCACAGACTCGCAGGAAGTGCAGGAATTTGCCCTTTTCCTCATCAAAGGGGAAGGTGAGCCCAGGGAAAGGGGCAGCCTTACCTGCCTGGCCCACTGTGTCCTCCACCGGAGTGTACATTCTGTGCTGGGGCAGTCTGGTCAATTCTGGTATGGGTCCCCTATGCAGGTGAGCTAGTTCGGCCACTGTCGTCCAATGAGTACCTCAACAGTGTGGTGACAGACCAGGACATGAGCCTGCACAGCCGGCGGCTTGGCTGGGAGACCCCGCTGCACTTCGACCACCCCACCTACACTGAAACCCACTATGGCCAGGTCAGCCCCTGCCCAGAAGCCGCTGTGCAGTGAGTGCCGCTGCTAAGAAGGGAGGGCTCCTAGCCAGGCAACCTCTAGACTCCCTCTGCACCATGAGACGCTCTGTGGCAGCTGGCAGGGATGGTGGCGAGTCTCTAGAAGCCACCAGCTGTTGGGGAGGTCATGACACAACAGCCCCTCACAACTCTCCTCAGGTGCTTCGGGACTACCTGCAGGGGAAGCTAATGGCCAGTGCCCAGGCAGATGCCCAGCTTGCCCGGCTGGCGGCCCTCCAACACCTCAGGAAAGCCAGCAAAGGTCCCCCATCAGAGTGCGTGAACTCAGCTCAACCTCTCTTGCCAGCCCCTCCCCCAAACCTAAGGGCTTCTGCCTTCCACCTTCCCTCCTCCAAGGCCACACTCCACTTGACCTTTCCTGGCCCTGACCAGACTGGCCTCGGTTAGCCGATGCCTGTCTTCTCTGTCCCTCCCCAGCCTGCTCCTGAGCAAGTCCTTATCCATAGTAGGTGCCAGTTCAGTTATGTGGCACCACACACACCACCCTTCCCCAGCTGGTCCATGGCCACAGGCCCAAATGACCCAGGCTGTGCATCCTAGGGAAGAGCTGCTGGCGTACATTCCCAAGCCACTGCAATGGCAGGTGGATAGAGCCAACATAAAGAGCTTGGTGGACCAGGAGCTGAGGCAGCTGCAAGGACACAGCCCGCAGAGAGCCCAGATTGACTTTATTGGTAGGTCTGCATAAAGGGACAGTTGGGTGTGATGGTCAAGGCCCAGGAGGAAGGGATGAGGAGGCCTCTGCCCAGTCACCCTTCACTTTCCCTGGGGAGCAAGGTGAGGCAGGTCCAGAGATCTGCAGCCAAGACTCATGTCCTGCTCCTCTACCCACAGAGACCACGGCCCAGCTGCCCCTCTTTGGCTACACTGTGTATGTGGTGCTGAGAGTGAGTAAGCTGGTCCTTCCCGGGCCTGTCCTCCTGGGGCTCAACCGCCAACACCTTGTCCTCATGGAGCCCAGCTCCCAGGTAGGTAGAGCCCCTGGTCTGGCGCTGGCTCAGACCCCAGGCCAGACCTCTCATACCATTCACTGCTACCCCACCCCCACGCCACTCTGCTGTATTCGCTACCCTAGAAACTCTGCTGCTCCATCCCCCTAAAAGACCTGCAGCGGCTCCACCTGCTTAGCCCGCTGGAGGACAATGGGCCCCCTGGCCTGGAACTCAACTACGGCTCTGCTGACAACCCCCAGACTATCTGGTTGGAGTTGCCTCAAGTGAGTGGCCAAGGCATCTGCAGTCCCAGGTCACTGGTCTGTTTAGGAGCAGTGTGGGCGTGGGAGGGCGTGGGATAGCCATACTGAACCGTCTCTCTGTCTTCCCCCCCACGGCAGGCCCAGGAGCTGCAGCACACCATTGTCTTCCTGATGGAGGGCAGCATGTCCTCCATGCAGTGGCCAGGCCTCAGCTGAGAAGAGTGGAGATAAGGCAGCAGGGTCTCACTGGGCAGTCTGCCTTGGATGTTGGGTGGTTCTCGTCTGTCTTCGCTGCCTGGCCCTGCGGAAACTTCCCGCAGCACAACCCCACGGGGAGGCTCTCAGGCAGGGGCTGCCACAGTGACGTCAACTGGGAAAGCGAGCAGACGCTCCCTCGGGGTGTGCTCAGCCCAGAGCTGGGCTGTAGGAACTTGGCTTGGGCATCTGACGTCCTGCCTGGGGAAAATGCCCACTCAGCTCTAGGGCCAGCACAGGGAGGGCCTGGATGAAGCGGCTTCTGCACAAATAAAACGCCCAAGAAAAGGAGCGTGTGTGAGCGTGTATCTCAAGGAGGACTTTATTCCTGCAAACGTTTCAATTGGGTCTGGCCTTCTTGACCGGAAGAGGGCGGGCTATGAAGGACGGGGAGGGGCCTCACTCACCCTGGCAAAGAACTTAAGGACAAGATGGGAAGGTGACTGGTTTTTCTTTGGCAGCGGCCATACCATCTGAACCTTCTAATCTGGTGACCTGGCCATGAAGGCCAGGAGAAGCAGGCTGAGAGAAAAGACCACGGGGGTTTTAAGCAGGAAGGTGCTAACCTCTGACCTTCCACCTGATCTGGGGGTCTAGTGACGCCTCTAAAGTTGGGTCTGGGGCGTGGGGGTGACCCTGAGAATGTTGGGGGCTCTGGCATGGGCCTGCCCAGGACAGAGGAGGGGGCGCTGACCCTGTTCAGCCAGCAGCAGCTCATCTCTGTGGGCCACACAGGCCACGCCAGTCAGCTTCACTCTCACACCGGGCCCGGTCATGGAAAAACTGCTTGATGAGACTCTGGGCTTCTTCCTTCACTGTAGATGTGGGGAGGGGACACAGGAGGAGGTAAGGACCTGACAGCTGTCCCTTCCCTGTCCCCACAGTGCCTTCTGGCCCTGGCCAGGTTGGCACTCACCAGTCCTTCCAGGAGAGACCTTCTGAGCCAGCAAATGTGAGAGGTGGCGGGCAAAGCCTTTAAACAATTCCTAGAAAGCAAAGGGAAGAGGAAGGAACCTTGGAGCCATCACCGCCAAGGGCAAGGCAGACCGAGTGGGCAGAAGCTGGCCTTGGCTCAAGGCTTGGCCTTCTCTGCCCTATTTCATTCAGGGGTGTACACTCCTTGCCACCCCAGGCTCCCTGCATTGACCCAAACACCCCAGGCCCACTCTCCTACCTTGGATATGAACCTGCCTTCCTTGTAGAAGGGGGTCAGGTACCTGACCACAACATCTGCAGCCTCTTTCACGGAGATGCCAGGAGCTGAGAGCTGGCACGGTTCTCGGGCGACTTTATTCTCGGCGTTATGATTGCCGGCCAAGGCACTGTCCTTGGCCTCAGCCAAGATGGAGGACTTGGTTGAGGGGCGAAGCCTCTTCTGGGTCCCCCTCTCTGAGCTCTCCTGGATAGGGCCACAGCACGGAGGGTCACTTTGGAGCTCCCCTTTGTGGGCTCTACCCTCCCATCTGAAGGAAGTCTGCACCTCAGCACCAGGAGCCTGCCTTCCGCCCATCCCACCTGCTGCTAGGTTATGAGAAGTGGTCTTCCCTGACCTTAACCCTTGACCCAGGGCAGCTCTCCGCCTCACCTGGCTCTCCTCCTCCAGTACCTTCTGGGGTCTGGGCCTCTTGCCTGGCTGGATGTCCTTTCGAGGGCTAGGCTGACCTTCAGTGAGTGAGCAGGTGCTGGCCGGAAGGAAGAAGGGCATTGGAGGTCTGGGTCTAGGCAGCCCAGCAGGGCCCACCTGTGAATGAGCTTCAAACTTCAGAGGCCCAGGTAGCAAAGGGGTCGGATGCTACCCTAAGAACAGGATTCCCAGAAACCTGAACTCTTACCTTGGTTCCTCCCTGGGACACTCAGTCTGAAGTAGAGTATTCAAATGTCCCCGAGCTCCATCTGTGGGGTTCTCCGGCACATCCCCACAGGAGGGGGTGGTACCTTCTGATCTTGGGACTGCAGCAGGTAACGGTGGGTTTTCTCTTCTCTGACAGAGGAATCGAGTGATGTTCTGGGAGTCCTTGAGGGCCGCTGCAGCGAGGAGCTGCTGGTTCTTGCTGGCTCTGGTCTTGGCACTGCACTGGGAAGAGCCTTTTGTCCTCTTCTCTGGCGAGAGCTCCCCAAAATTAACACTACTTCCAGGAGCCTCTCCTTGGTACCCAGGGAGGGGCTTGTTCCTGTCTTCATCTTGAAGGCCTGGGGGACCCTGTTCACCTTCCAGCACTGCCTCGGGGGCTGGCTTCTGGGTCTGCGACTTCCCCAACAGTTCTGTGGCCGTCTGGAATGGGCAGGAGCCTTTGGGGAAGCCGGCTCCTACTCTCTTGGGTTTGAGCTGTGAGGAGAAAGAGGAAGAAGTCAGAAGGCTCAGGACCCCAGACCTCAAAGGCGGCTGTGGCTGTGGTGAGAGGCTCTCGGAACGTGTGAGGAGAGCTGTACAGGCACAGCTGGAGGGTGGGGCCACAAACACAAACACAGAGATGCTCATGGCCTCTCCTGACATCTGGGTTGGGCAGGGCTGTGATACCAGGAGAGGATAAGTCTGTCTGTCCCACCTGAGGACAAAGGGAAGTGGAGCCTTCCCTGGCCTAGGTGAGGAGTGGCCCCTGGATGCCGCTCACCGAGTAGACATGTGAGGTTGGTGGGATGTCATAGTCACTGGGCTGCGAGGTCTCAGCCCCGGAACTGCACCTCCTGCTGCCACCTTCCACGTCATAGAGCTGACCATCCCTGGAGGCCTTGTGGATCTCGGCCACCTACAGAGGGACAGGCGGGGAGATCAGGCACCCACAAGCTACTGCTTAGCCCCAATCCAGATCCTCCAACTCTGCTGTGCATTACGGGGGAGTGGGTGCTGGGGAAGTGCTAGTTCCCACTGGGATGGCTAGGACACCTCCAGTTAGCTTTACCACTGGCAATGGCTCTAGGGCCAGCAGGCTGGCAGGTGGACTCTGAATACAGGAGGCTGCCCTCAGCCCATGAGCACGCTCTACCCTGCCTGCCCCCTGGCCCTAGGCCTACCTTCTTCAGAACACTGGCCTTGTACAGGTTGACCATCTTGGCATTTTGAAATGCTGCATGCTCCAGCTCCACAGCCTTGGCCTGCAGGTCAGCTCTGTGGGAAGGAATGAGAACAAGAGAAGAGGCAGGTCTGAGTCCTCTCCCTGTGGTCCTCCTGGTTTCTCAGCTTCAGGGCCTGGTGAGGATGGGCACATGGGTCTGATCAGGAGTCTCTGGTGCCCTTACTGTCTGCCGTAGCCTCTGGCAGTCTCTGGTGCACACCCAGTAGGGCTGCGGGACTGAGAGCCATGGAGTGGGAGGGGCCACAACCTGCAGAGAGGCGTTCTCTGAAGGACTAAGGCCTGGAGCCCACCCTGTGGATCCTGGGACACTCACCCCTCAGTGGCCCCTGCACCCTGGTGATTACTGCTCAGAGCCTCCTCCAGAAGCCGCAGGCAGTGCTCACGGGCCTAGGAGGAGAGGGAAGGCTTGGTCAGCCACCCTCAGGGTCGGGAGGGCCTGAGGGAAAGTGGAGAGGCTCTTCTCTCACCTTCACCGTGAGCTTAGGGATCTTCCTGCTTGAAGCCTCTCTCAGGGGACAGTCTTCATCTGTGAAAAGGCAGAAGGGCTTCCCACGTGACCAGCTCTCTGGAGCCCTCCCACCCTCACTGAGCCATCCACTGTCCACACCCAGGCACAGCACCCAAGGCCCTGGGGGCATTTCTGTACCAACCTGGGGGTGTGAATTCTTCTATCTTGGGCTCTTTGCCCTGGAAGACAGACAGCAGGAGGGACCATGAGGCATCCTGTCCTCTACAGGGCAGCTCCCACTGAGGGCTAGAGAAGGGACTGAGGTGGTAAACGGGACTACCCAGGACCTTGCATGGACCACCGTGTGCTGGTTATTTTTTGGGGGGTGGAGGGGATGCATTTGAGACAGGGTTTCACTATGTCACCCCTGCCCTTGTTCTCAGAGCTCCCTGCCTGCCTCTGCCTCCCAAGTGCTAGGATTAAAGCCATGTGCTATCATGCCGGCTTAGGGTTTTTTTTTTATTATTATTATTATTTGACAGAAACTAGGGAAGAGGGAACCTCAGTGGAGACTGGTCTGTGGGACATTTCGATGTGGGAGGGTCCAGATTACTATGGGTTTTGCCATTCCTGGGCAAGTGGTCCTGGGTTGTATAAACAAGCTCAGCGAGTGAGCAGTACTCCTCCATGGTTCCTGACTTGAGCCCTGACCTCCCCTGATGCTGGACAATGATGGGCAAGTGTCAGCCAGATAAACCCTTTGCTTCCCAAGTTGCTTTTGGTCATACACGGTGTTTTGTCACAACAACAGAAACCAAACTAACAGAGCCACTGAGCCCCATCAAGGCCTCTGCCCCCTTTACCTTGCGCAGGCTCATCTGTTTCTGATAGAAAAGATTCCATTCCCGCTTGTGGGCCTCATCTCTGCCCTCATCACCGCTACCTCCGGAACCTTCATCATACCTAGAGGACAGGCTAGGTGTGAGCAGTCAAGGTCTGGGCTCCGCTCTTCCCCACTTATGCCGCTTGTTGGGACAGTGATGTTCCGGCACAACGTTAAAGACCAGGCCCCAGGAAGAGTCACATGCCACACCGCAGAAGGTTACCTTTGACCAGGCAGTGGTGGCGCACGTCTTTAATCCCAGCACTTGGGAGGCAGAGCCAGGTAGATCTCTGTGAGTTCAAGGCCAGCCTGGTCTACAGAGCGAGATTCAGGACAGGCACCAAAACTACACAGAGAAACCCTGTATTGAAAAACCAAACAAAAGGCTACCTTTGGCCTGCCTAGTACCAGCTGATGCATTTCACAATCCCTCACCTGCTGAAGCCCCCATAGCCTCTGCGGCCTCCCTCATACAGCTCAGGATCAAAGCCGTTCCCCTGGAAGGGCCCGATGCAGGTCTTGCTCCAGCTGCTGCTGTGCTCTAGGGCATCAAGCTTCTTCTTTACGGCTGCAGGACTCTGGCAGTGGTCACAGCCTTTGGCGCAGGCAGGTGGTGCATCCCCAAAGTACTTAGCAATGGCAGCATGGCGGCACCTGGAGTAGGCAGTGCCAGTGGGTGAGGGCGGAGGCAGCAGTGTTGTTGTTCCACCCTCCAAACACGGGTTCACTATCCAGCACCACGCGGGATGCTTCAGACCTTCCCAAAACATGCTTAAAATGTGTTTTCTGTGTGTCCGTGACCCGAGTGCCTGAGGTCAGGAGAGTGCCAGATCAGTTAGAACTTGTTCCTGATGCTTATGAAGGGGTGCTGAGAACTACACTGGGGTCCTGCAAACACAGTGTAAGCTCTGAACCACTGAGTCATCTCTCCAGTCCCTGTCCTATACCGTTTATTTACAAGGGCTTGGTAAAGCATCATCTGGTGCTGCCCATTGCAGAGTTGGGCCAATGAGATAAAGTAGTCTTCCTACAGTCATATACTGGGTGACTGGGAGCCAGGATGTGAACCCCATTCTGTTCTGTGAGCTCTAGGACCCTGCTCTTCCCTCTACCCGCAGTGGTGGAATGACCCGGCGAGTGGAGGCTCTGGCACAGATATGGCTTTGCCGACATTTCACCTCTGAACTCCATGGCCCGTGCACTTGCGCTGCTAAAGGAGCAGTGGTACAGTGCAGCGTGATGGGGGGCACCCCACAGGCTGTGAGCACTGGTGGGATGCTCTACAGGGATCCTCCTCCTGTAGGAGAGGGAGGGAGAAGGAGAGGGCCTAGCCTGTCCGCAGGATTTTCTTCCGTTAGAGACAGGGTCTCACTACGTAGCAGAGACTGGCCCACGACTCACTATGTAGACCAGGCTGGCCTCAAACTCAGATCTGCCTGCCTCTGCCTCCCAAGTGTTGGGATTAAAGGTGTGCGCCACCACACTGGCTTTTTGTTTTGTTTCTTAAGATAGGGTCTCACTATTGCTCAGGATGGCCTTGAACACATGAGCCTCCTGCTTCAGATTCCTGAGTTCTGGGATTGCAGGCATGAGCTCTCACAGCTAGTTTTCACTCATATCTTGATCTTTCCTTAGAGACCTTTGGCTCCCTTGGCCCCCATGAGCCCCTGGCTGCACCTGGCACAGCTCCTAGAGCAGTGTTCTCAACCCGTGGGTCGCAGTCCCTCTGGGGTTGGACGGCTGTTTCAGAGGGGTCACCTAAGACCATCGGAAAACACAGACATTTACACTGTGATTCATCACAGTAGCAACATCACAGCTATGAAGCAGCAATGAAAACAATGTTACGGTTGGGGTCACCACAGCGTGCTTTAAAGGTCGAGGTGTTAGGAGGTTGAGGACCACTGTCCTAGAGACGCCGGTTTTGAGTGCGGCCATCGTGCCCAGTCACCAGTGAACCCCCTCAGTCGGGAGATGCCACTAGAGCTCCCCACTTCCAGACGTCCCTTCGGGGAACCACTCTGCCCGAGCTGCTGGCAGGAGCAGCCTCTACCTGGTGCAGGGGCCTCAGTCTCTGTTCTGATCCCCAGGCTGAGGCCCTGGGAGTGTGTGTCCCTGCAAACAGTCGTTCCTACTGCTAGCATTGTGGTGTGGGGCTGGAGAGCCCGAGAAAAAGACGCCAGAGGCAGTGCAGTTTGAGTGCCCAGTCGTACGGACAAGAAGAGCTGGCAAAAATCGCCTCTAACGGAGCTCTTCTTAGTATGAGTACTGCTTGGGGATCTGACCCCAGAGAGCAGCCAATTGTAACACAACCCCCTAAAGAAGTAGGGTCCTCCTGCCGAGTGAAGAACAGGGTCCTAAAACTGGACAAAAGCAGCAGGAGACAGCCACTGGGGGGCACTCTTGCAGCCTGCTCCATTAACACTGAATAGATATGACAACTGTTCCCTCTGCTCAAGACTGTTGCCTGTACAGAGGTGGCTTGTCCTGTCTCTGAGGAGCTTTGGCATCTAGGCGCTGTGGCCATATGGTTGTTGACACCCTGCTCCCCAGCTCTGACTCACTGGGGTTTTGTACTCAGATTCAAAGGGCTCCATTGACTGCAGGGCTGAGGTCAGTTTCTCCCGCTGCAGCCTGGTCTGCTGGGTGGCAAGACAGTCAACCATTAATGGGCCTGGCCACTGGACAACAGGGCAGGAGTGTGGAGACAGCTGAGCAGCATGAGACCAACAGTGTCCTTTCTCTTAGGAGGGACACAAGGCCTCTCACCAAAACAAGCAGGCTACTTTTAAGACATTTAGGAACCTCAAACTTCCTGCAAGATGCCTCTGAATGTTGTGTGGCAAAAGTACCACACCAGAGGGAGCTTGCAAAGCTTACTGACTTGCTTGGGTGGTCCCATAGCTCCTGTTTTTCTTCCTGGGAGAGGCCAGAGGGAGTAGCCAGGGAGTGGCCCAAGAGACAGACTGGGGTGGTCAGGGACACAAGCCAAAAAGGCCATCCAGAGGGTGGTGGGGCACTCAAGAGGGAGCTGCTCCACCCTCTTCCCCCAGCAGCCTCAGACTGAGCCCCCTGGGGTTATTTCCACAGGGAAGCACAGTCAACCACTCAGTCATTAGCCCGCCCTCAGCCTACAGCCTGGCCCCCAGGCGGGTGGTGGGCAGAGCAGGGCAAGAGTAAGTGAGGGAGCCCTTCTGGGGATCCGGAGAGCAGAGTGGAGCTCCTGGGCAGGGAAGGCACTGGGTGTGAAGTACAGGACAAGCTCGGGGAGGGCTCCCTCTGGCTCCGCCTCACCATGGTAATCTGACACCTACATCTCCAGGACAACCAACAACAAAAAAGCTGAAGCTGGACAGCAGCTGGCTGTCAGCAGCCAAGAGCTTCCTAGGAGGTGCCAGGGTGAGAAGCAGCAGCCCAGCCGGCCGCTGCCGGCCGCCACAGGGCAGGAAGGAGGCAGTGGCGCTGGTGCAGAAGTCAAAGGTGGTGGCAAAGGACCAGGAGGAAGCGCAGAGGCTCTGTACTGGGGCACCCCTGCTTGGCTCCCCAGTACCTGAGCTCCCAGGTAAGTGACACTGGCCGGAGATGACAAGGTGCAGGAGAGGAGGTTGAGGGCAGCCAGGGTCGCACATCTCAAGGGTGAGGGAGGAGCCACGACTTACCATGAACTCAGGGACGTCTTGGGGGATACACTGGGCCACTCTCCTAGAGAACTTAGTCACCTCCTGTGCGTACACCTTCCCCCGGGACCCAGGACTACAGAAGGGGGAGTCACTGCCACTTGCTGTGTAGCAGAGGGGCTGGTGGCCTGCTGACATCAATTTAAACCCTTTCTCTTTAGTGAGCTTAAAATAGGGCCCACACTCCCACTGAGCCTCCATTTTCTCAAGGATTAGGGCTGAGCCCTCCCTGTTTCTCAGGAAGGCTCAAGACAAGGTATGCCCAGCCAGCTCACTGGCCCCCAGGATCAGGACAAGGTATGCCCAGCCAGCTCACTAGCCCCCAGGATCAGGACAAGGTATGTCCAGCCAGCTCACTGGCCCCCAGGATCAGGACAAGGTATGCCCAGCCAGCTCGACAGCCCCCAGGATCAGGACAAGGTATGCCCAGCCAGCTCGACAGCCCCCAGGATCAGGACAAGGTATGCCCAGCCAGCTCGACAGCCCCCAGGATCAGGACAAGGTATGCCCAGCCAGCTCGACAGCCCCCAGGATCAGGACAAGGTATGCCCAGCCAGCTCGACAGCCCCCAGGATCAGGACAAGGTATGCCCAGCCAGCTCGACAGCCCCCAGGATCAGGACAAGGTATGTCCAGCCAGCTCACTGGCCTCCAGGATCAGGACAAGGTATGTCCAGCCAGCTCACTGGCCCCCAGGATCAGGACAAGGTATGTCCAGCCAGTTCACCAGCCCCCAGGATCAGGACAAGGTATGTCCAGCCAGCTCACTGGCCCCCAGGATCAGGACAAGGTATGTCCAGCCAGTTCACCAGCCCCCAGGATCAGGACAAGGTATGCCCAGCCAGCTCACTGGCCTCCAGGATCAGGACAAGGTATGCCCAGCCAGCTCACTGGCCTCCAGGATCAGGACAAGGTATGCCCAGCCAGCTCACTGGCCTCCAGCCCCCAGCATCTAGCAGAACCGCCTACTTGGGTGCTGGACAAAAGCAGCAGCTTCCATGTCTTTTGAGTTCAGACCTGCTCATTGCTACATGTTTTCAGCTCAGGATCAGCCCAGGGAGGAGTCTCTGCACCCACTTAGATTCCTGGGACCCCCTGGGTCCTCCTTTGGCTGTGATCTCTGAAAACTGAACCAGAGACATGCATGCCTGATTCTAAAGCCAGGGTTAGAGGGGAGATGATGACTACATGGATGAGGCTGGGGAGTGACCCCAGGTTTCTCTGGGCTACACCACTGTAATGTTGACCGAGCTGTTCACTGGTTCCTTCTTTGGCAGCACACACACAACCTTCCTGGGCAGGGACTCACGAGGGAAGGCTGCTCACCCCTCCTGCCTCCTGTCCTCACACCAGGGTTCAAGTTCCCCCAAGATGTTCCTTCCAAAGCAAACAAGCTGTTATCCAGTAAGAAAGCAAAACTGATATCATTCAGGTTTGGAAACCAAGGAGAAGGCCAAGTGTCCTTGGCTCAGCAGAGAGAGTGGGCTTTGGCCGACGTGGGGGCTGGGAAACTAACTCCTGCGTTAACAGTGAGAAGTGCAGTACAGAGGCCCCCAGACTGAGCCACAATGGGGACAGCAGTTAGGAGAGGTGAGGGAGGGGCATGGCTGTAAGCTGTTAGCCACAGGATCCCAGAGGCAGGAGGGTGACCTGCACCCACAAAACACTGGCTTCCACAGTCCCTAAGACAAGAGGGAAGCCCAGCTTCATGGCTGCAGGTGAGGAGCTCCCTTAATTTCTACTGGCCACCAGATCATTCCCTGTTCTGGAAATCTCGGGAGCCAGGGCAGCAGAACCAGCAAGGCTTCAAGCACTCATTTCTGATTTCAAACTAAAGCCCCACAGAGATGGAGTCGCTCAGATACTCAGCATGGTACACAGTAGGCATCTCCGCCCTTCCAGTCAGGCCTCTGGGACCCTCAGGTCTCTCCCATCTGTTGGTTATTCCTCATTCAAGATGCTTCTCAAACAAGACAATATGCTGCAGGACAAAAGTGGCTGAGACCCACCATAACAACAACAGGGTACTGCAAGATGTCCTCTGGGGTTGCAAGCTACCAGTGACAAGTGGCGCTGCTTATCAGGTATAGACACATTGCCTGCCCTGTCCACGTGGCAGCTGGAGTTGACTACCAGGTTTACAATGAGGAAGCAGAGAGGCTGTGGTACCAGGTTGCAGTTGTCTGGCCTACAGCAAGAACCTCAATGCCACCTGCCACACCAAGGAATGCCAACCGGTTCCCCCAGCCAGCTAGTTTTCCTTCTCTATTGTGCAGCTCTCCCTGACCACTGTCTGCACCCCAGCCAGGAGCATCCTCAGAGGGCTCCAAGTGCTGTGCAGGCGGCCTGGGCAACAGGTGGGATTGGTGGCAGCCAGGACTGCTCTCTAGAGGAAGCCACCACTTGCTCTACTGAACATGGTGTTAAGAAAGACTCTAGTCCCCCAGTTCTTGGGCATAAAGTATGGTTTAGAAAGAACTGGATGGACCTGTAATAGAAAGTCTAGGAAACACAGAATTACCAGTAGCTCTGCTCAGCTCCCCCCAAACCTAGGGAGGGCCCCAGAGTTCCCACTCCCCCTGACCACAGCTGGAGAGCAAGGTCACCTAATAACCACTGGTTATATTGGGTACCAGGCGTCTGTTGGCTCTGCTTTAAATAGCCCACTGGGAGGACGCCTGGGGACCCGCCGGAATGTGCCTCTTTCCTCTCTGGAGAACAAGACCCCTTTGCTCCCCCCTCTGTCATGTGCCTGTTCTGTTGGTCAGAGCTTAAAATAACAAAATATCAACTGCCAAGCAAAGAGGGCTCCTCTTTAGCCTTTTGAGGGCAGAGAGCCATATCCAGCAGTCCTACTTCTGCTGGTAAAGCAGGCAAGAGCTGGCAGGCAGCCCCAGGCACATCCGAAGGCTGCACAGTGGCCAGGTCCCACCTAGCTCCCAGCAGGCTGCCTGTAGAAGCCCTAGGCACAGAGCTAGAAGGCTGTCCACACTCTTACAGAGGAGCGCACAGCTACATTGGGCAGGAGGCTGCAGTTCTCCAACTTCACACACCAAGCTGAGTGCAGGGAAGAGTGGGAGAAGGCAAGAGAGAAGCCGAGAGTAACTCTGCGGGCTGGGACTTCTGACCGACAAATCCTGACTTCTCTGCACAGCAGGTCGAGCCCGAGCCACTGCCCTGCCTGGAAATTGGACATTAGGAGACCTTTCAGCGAGACCTAGGGTCCCAACCTGCCATCCCTGCCAAGCAGGTTCCTCTTCCCCTCACCACTCTCTCTCTAGGCCTTTGGGTGTGGCACACAGAAAGTGCTCCTGACCACCAACCTCCTGCCTGCTTCTGCATTTAAGGAGTGTCTCCATTGGGCTCGTGAGGCAATGTGGGCACAGGGCCAGTCAGGCTGAACAAGCCAGACCAAACACAGATGAAGAGGGAGGGTGAGAGACAACAGCCCTGGCTCTGAACCATATGCACACTATGTCTGTGGGGAGGGGTGGTGCAGAGGTCCCAGGACAGAGAGCGGATGGCTCACCTTTGCAAGCACGCTGCAACTGGCTAGAGGCAGCATCCCTTCAGTCTGACCAGAGGGAATGTTCTTATGTTCAAATCAGCAGGACACACAGATCTATTCAGTCAGTGACAGATAACACACACACAGCTCTCAAAAAGCCTGTGTGCCCCACTCTGGTGGTGATGAGCTGATAAAACTGATGGCCCAGTCCCACAAGAGGTGGTATTCAATGTGCACAGCTCACGGCTTCCAAAGAGCTATGGCCTGGCTCTTGCACAAGGCCCACGTATGGTCCGTGACTCGGGGACTCAGTTGTGCTGTCTGATGTGGCAGCTCAAAGCCACACAGGCCTCCATAAAGAGTGTGTGGGTAGTAGGAGGGCAGTGGTGACTGGGTCCATCCTTGACTCTCCTGGCCCTGTCAGTACCCACGCAAAGTTCCTGCAGCCAGGCCCCTCCCTAGGGCTTCTCCTCTCCATAACAACACAGAGATAAAGAGCCTGTCCACAGCACAGATGGGGAGGAGTTGAGACAGGTTGAGGTGGTGGTGCACACCTTTAATTCCAGTTTGGGAGGCAGAGGCAGCAGAGTTCGAGACCAGCCTGATCTACAGAGCAAGTTCCAGGACAGCCTGGGTTACACAGAGAAACTTTGTCTCTAAAAACAAACAGACGAAAACCCATTTCTATGAAGGGCAGGTGAAGTCCGAGAAGGTGCCGCAGGGCTGGGCTCTGTGGTACAGTACTTGCCTAGCATAAGAAAGGCCCTGGAGTTCGTTCCCCAGTAGCCCAAAACTGAAAACAAAACAGGAACAACAAATTCAGAGAAGGCACCACCATGTACTTTACAGAAAGGAGGTCCAAGCGGCTGGCGCTGTGATCCGGTTCCTGAAGAACTGTTGGGGAAGAAGGGCAGCCAGGCAGGGCCTGAGTGACTAAGTCGGACTCAGTGGAGGTGCAAGAGCCTGGCCTTCCAAACAGGAAGGGTGGGCAGCCAGGGCCTCTCTCTCTCAAAGGCTCGGGCAGAGGCTGCCCAACACAAGTGCAGAGAGCCCACATGTAGGAATGACCTATCGCCTGACCTTCAAGGTAGTTTTAGACCTGCTAGTGCCACGCAGGAGTGCTGGGAGTGACCAGTCTCACAGGCCACAGCAGAGGGACCAGCAGAGGGACCGCCTGCCAGGCTGAGACCAGGGCCAAGGTGTCAATCATCAAAGCCACAAGCCCTGGTCACCTGCCCCACCTGCTAGGAAGACCCTGTTTGGCTGCATTGGAAAAGGTTGTTCCTGTCTTCTCACTCAGGAGAGATGTGAGGGGAGGGAGCGCTGACGCTCAATGCCTCCACACACAAACTCAGCTGAGAGCTTTGACTGGGCCCTCTCCGGAAGCCCTGGCCGCCATCCCTCTTCAGTCAGGCCTTTCCTGGGTAGAACAGAATAGGCCCAAGCCAGGAGGGGAGGAGTTGGCTGGGCCAGTCCTAGAACTCCTGTTCCCATCTGAAGAGATGAAGCCCCCAGGGAAAACTGTGTGGTCCTTTCTTCCTCACGTGACAATAATGTGAGTAGAGAAACTGGCCTGGTAGGAGAGGAGGGCTCTTGGGGACTCAGCTTCATATCCTTCAAGTGACAATGCCTCCTTCAGTTTTTAGAGCTGATCCCTCCCAGCTAGGGTCCCCATAAACCTGGAGTCTGACTCTCCTCCCACACAGAATCCTGAAGGCTGTCTTGCCACTCTGGGCATCTAGGGGAGGCACCGAAATCCTGAATGACCCAAGGCTGGCCAGGGAGCTGTGTCAGCTGAGGCACCCCAGCCAAACCGGATATTGGTGTCTCAAGACAAAGGCATGCAACAGCAAAGTCACATCTGACGGGCAGAACCTTCGCCAGCCGCGGCCTTGTCTGGCAGTCCCTCCGAGGCTCTCCAGGTCACATTTATCACAAGCTTTCCTTGCCCTGGGCAGCTCCAGCCAAGTGTGGGCTGAGGGCTACCCTACGGTTGAGCAGACTCCCAGGACTCCCTGTCTCCCTCTGCCTGGGACCCACCAGTGGTACAGGCTTGAGGCTGACAAACCTGTTCTGCAGGCTATGGTGGGAGAGGCCGGTTCACTGGCGCTACCTCCCGGCCTGAGCAGCTCGGCAGGGACTCTGAGGTGCTGCTGTCTGTGTGGTTACAGAACACAGGAGCCTAGCAACATGGCAGCCGCGCACTTGCTGGAGGAGATCCGCTCTGTGGGCGAGAGGCTGCTGCGGAAGCTGCAGGGCCTGCCCCAGGCCGAGCCCGTGGAGCTCGCCGCCTTCTCCATCATCGCTCTTTTCACAGGCAAGTGGGGCACCTGTCCTCTGGCCCTTTAGCCCTGTCCCCTCCATGTCCCATGGGCTCTTCCTGATATCCAGGAGAGCAAGCCCTGGTGCTGGCTGGGAGGCTGGTGAGTCTCCTTCAGGTAAGTAGGAAAAGCAGTGTCCCAGGGGAAGCTAAGGGAGTTGCCACATCTCTGACGCCACCTGAGCTGCTAGGCAGTGTTGGGAACTGGATACCGCCAGCCAAAAGGAGTCAGGCGGAGGAGTGGAGCAAGAGACAGACAGACCGGGCAGCCTCTACCCAGACTGGGGAGGTTCTTCGGAAGGAGGGCGGGCGGGCATCCCTTCTTGCCCAGGCTTTTCAGCTCTGGCCTGCCGTCCTCTTCCTTCAGCCACCGTCCTGCTGCTGCTGCTGATAGCCTGCAGCTGCTGCTGTGCGCACTGCTGCTGCCCTGAGAGGACAAACAGGAGGGTCCCCGTGCGGCCCGGAAAACCCAGATGACGGACAACAGCGGATGCCCGGAGAAGCTGACAGGAACCTTCCAGAGCTGTGACACAGGCTACCGTCCTGGCCACTTCACTCCTCCAGACAAGTCACCTGGCCCCAGTTCTGACACTGCACAGGTGACAGGAGACGCCTGGAGCCTCGTCACGGAAACCAGTGCTGCTCAATCTGCCAGTGGACACCAGTGCTTAGGAGGAGCCACTGCTTCCCAGACTCAGGAGACCACCTAGGTCTTCTGCTAAGCTGTACCCCTTAGGGCCCCACACTCTGAACAGCTCCTAGTTGTGGGGAGCTGGCCCTTGGGGCTCTGCTGACTTATGCCAAAGAGAAGTAAACTAATCAGGAACTTTGTGCAATTTACTAGACTCCAAGCCTCCTGCTGAGGAGGGGAGAACATGTCAGTATTCTAGCTGAAATGTGCTTACTTCCAAGTAAAAGCTTTTTTGGTTATGTGTTTATGAGGTGTTTGGTTATATGTTTATGCGTAGGTAGGGCTCTGTGCATCAGGAAGACAGTGCCAGAATTCCAGGGGCATGGCTAGTGACTGTTCTTTCCAGGCCACTGCTCTCCACGTACCCACGAAAGCTGGAAAATGGCACACAGACATCAATGCCGTGGAACCAACGGAGGGCCACTGGCCACATTCCTGTTTGCATCATCTACTAATCAGTGCTGGCTTCCAGAGTCCCAGTCTGAGTGATGGAGGCCGTTGCCCTAGGACAAGTCCTGAGACCAGGAATGCTACTAGCATTTCCTGCTGTCCTAACTTCCGTCTGTATTCCCCACACTAACAGCCTCAGGTCACTGGATCCTCCCAAATTTCTTCAGTCCGAGAGAAAGGTAAGGCCCTTAGTGTTGTGGGCTCACATCTCAGCTGACACTTGCCAGCTTTGTGACCCAATCCTCTTAGGCTAGGGTTCCTTCTGCTGAGGTGGATTAACGCTGGCACCTGCTTCCTGGGGTGTGCTAGGAGTATAAAGCAAGATGGCCTAAGTCTAGCACAGTGCCAGACTTGCTTTAGAAGCTCCATAGTTATGAATTGTCATGATTTGCCCCTCTTAACAGGGAATGACCCAGAGCGCAATGGACCCATTTGAAAGCATGGTGCTGTTGAGATGCTTCCATGTCTCCTTCCCTGCAGGTCACTTCCTTCCAGACACACAGCTACAAACCTAGCCATGGAGGGAGGGGCACAGACACAGATGCCAACATGTTAACACGTCTCCACACATGGCAACAGGGCCAGGACTGGGCTCTAATTACTCACACTTCTGTCACCTAAGTCTGTGCACTACATTCTGCTTGCCTGGGAGCAGAGCTCTGCCTACCTTGAAAACAGGTCACAGTGAGGGAAGTCAGCCCCTGCCACCTCTGGCTGGTGACCTAGGCCATACACGAGGGAGGCCAACAGGAGGGTGGCCGGCCAACAGGAGCTCTCGCTGGCTGCTTTGACTACCTGGTATCCACAGACTGGCCTGACAGTTGGGGTTATTGAAGATCAAGAAAGCACATGTTTCCAAACAAAGACAAGAAATCTAAGAATCCACCTGTCCTCAGCCCCTAAAAATTGGGATTCAGAGTCAAACACGCCTTTAATCCTAGCAAATTTCAATGGTGCTGGAAACGAAGCCCAGAAGGCTGTGCACACTAGGCAGGTACTCTACCCCTGAGCCACATCCCCAGGCCCTTGGGGTTGTCTTAAGCTAGGCTCCAATTCACTATGCCCCTGCCGTAGCTTCTGGATCACAGGTGATGTGCCCAGCTTGTCTTGGGCTTTTTTTTTTTTTTTTTTTTTTTAAAGTTTTCTCTTTTTTAAACAATCTCACTGTGGCCCTGGCTGGAACTCATGATGCAGAATACTTTGCACTTAACTTAGGCTGCGTCCCGAGTTCCAGGCACGGCCACCATGGCCCGCTCTTGTCTTGAGCATTCTGCTACAGATAAGGTCATTTAACCTTCACAAGGCTTCAGTCCTGTAAACGTCACTATTAGCCCAGTTGACAGGAGAGGAAGTTCAGTCTTAGTGACACTAGATAATTTGCCCAAGTGCAGTCAGCTAAAATGTGGCAAAGCCAGCTCTGGGTCCAGCCTGTCTGGCTCTGGAGGCCCTGCTTAACCACACCTAGGGCTTGAGGCCTCTGGGACACAAGACAGAGGTTTCAACTCCATTATCTCCATTAACCAACCCTACATGCAAACATCCACACCCAAACTGTGTCTCAAAGTTGCTTCTGTGCGAGTGGGTGGGAATCTAACACCCAAGATTAATCTAACACCCAACTATCAGAAGAAGACCCCAGGGATAGTGGAAGGGACTGGAAATCCCACCTTCTTCACACCCAGCACTGTTGGCTGGGATCCCTGGAAACCTTCAGTTTAGGAAGAGCAGCCCAGTTCCTTCCAGACTGCTCTTTAAAAAGGATTTCATTAGCATCAGGAAGAGCCTTCTGTAGGGTGGCAAAGACGGAGATTCCTTCTTTGCTAGAAAAAAAACTCTGGTTCCCAGTTCAGCTGCAGAGCAGTGGGTGCCATGGACAACCCTGCACACAGCACAGGTAGTCAGCTCGTTAGGCCTTCCTGCCCCATGCTAGGCCAGTCCATCCTATAAGCTAACCGACAACAGCCTGACATATTCTGGGATGGCAGACCTAGTCCACCTTCACTGGGGAGAATGCAGATGTCTCCCACGTGGGAAACAGAAAGTCACTGCAGAGCTGGGCTGTCAGAAGACAGCTGGTGACCACAGCTGGTGACCACAGCTGGTGACTGCCGCAGCGCACACCAAACAGCAGGCTGTCTCAAGCGCAGGGAAGGTCCAACTTACTGTAGCTGCCCTATGCCGTTCAAGAACAAGCCATCTCAGCCAGGTGGCAGTGGTGCACGCCTTTAATCCCAGCACTCAGGAGGCAGAGGCAGGTGGATCTCTGTGAGTTCAAGGCCAGCCTGGTCTACAGAGCGATATCCAGGACAGGCACCAAAACTACACAGAGAAACCCTGTCTCCAAAAACAAAAACAACAAACCAACAAGCCATCTCAGTGTACGGTGGCTACCACAGGTCTCAGCAGCCTCCTCATGGCCTTCCCTCTCACATGGCCTCTATTCTACCAGTGTCTGTTCTCAGTCCCTCAGGAAGATGAGGAGCCGCCCAGTTCACTGCCTGCATTTTATACCTTATTACAAAATAAGAATCATGTCAGCAATACTTGGCAGAACACAGACAAGTTCTGTGAAATATTATTTTTCAAAAAAGTTTATAACAAAAATCACAATGATACAAATGAGTACTACAAATTTCACAGTATAAAACAAGTGCACAAATTAATTTTGTTCTAAAAGTGTTTTCCTCCTCCCTGTGCCCTGTTCCATACCATGGAATGCTGTCTCTAACTCTCAAGTCTTTTTTTAAGATTTGTTTTTATATGTATGACTGTTTCCCTACATACAAGTAAGTGCACCACATGCTTGCCTCTTTTCTGAGGAGGCCAGAAGAGGGTATCAGATCCTCTGGAACTGGGGTTACAGACAGTTTTGAGCCACTATGGGGGACTGAGAATCGAACCCGGGTTCTCTGGAAAAGCAGCCAGTGCTTGTCTTTACAACTGTTCTTTCCTCACAGAGGAACCCCTCAGCACACAGACCATTTGTGCCTGAAGCATCCTCTCCTTTTCTCATCTATTTCCCTCACAGTGACTGAGACACAGATCTATCTACTTGGATACCGCAGTTAATTAAAATTAGACAAAACAATTTCCCTATGAATGACACATTCTCCCTACATATCTAATTTGTTGTTGTTGTTTTGAGACAGGGTCTCACTATATATTTCTGGTTGGCCTGGCATTCACTATGTAGACCAGGCTGGCCTCAAACTCAAGAGACCCACCTGCCTCTACCCCTCGAGTGCTAGAATTAAAGGTATGTGCCACCATGCCTAGCAGGACTTTGGGGGGGTTTTTTTGTTTGTTTTTTTGGTTTTTGAGACAGGCTGTGTGGCCCTGGCTCTCCTGGAACTCACTTTGTAGACCAGGCTGGCCTCAAACTCAAACTCAGTGATTTGTGCATTCAGAGGCCAGAAAAAGGTGTGGATCTCCTGAAACTAGAATTATAGGCAGTTGGGGCACCTGATGTGAGTGCTGGGCACTGAACCAAGGTCTCTTGAAAGAGCAGCAAGTGTTCCAAGCATCTGAACCTCTCTCCAGCCTACATGATCTGAGGTGGGGACAGGCACACCTCTCTGGGTGCGGCTTGGTCTCCAAGGATGGGCTGTGGACGAGCTCAGCTCCAGCCTTACCTTGTAGTTTTGGTTTTATCAGAGTAAGATTTGAACACACCTGAAGAACCTGAGTGTAAAATGTCACCACAGAGGGGACAGCAAGATGGTTTAGTGGGTAAAGGCACTTGCCACCAAACCTGAGGGCCTGAATTCAGGAACCTGAGCCCACAAGTTAGAGAACCTACTTCTACAGGCTGTCCACTGCCCTCTACACACACTCCATGGTATATACATATGCATGCACATACACAAGCTTAAAATAAATTCATGGTATGAGTTTTACAAAATATGCCCAAAGTTGAGTTATGTTTGTGCTTCTTTTGATGGGACTATGGAGTGATATCAAAGTGGCCACATAGGTATTAACAGAGACAGTAGCGTTGTCTGTACTAAGGTCTAGGGCCTGAGAGCTGACTATATAGACAGCCAGCTCCAACTCCACTTCACAGCCTGGAGTAAGTTGTTGCACCTCTCTGTGTCTGTTGTCTGTCTATAAAACTGGAGTTGAGGCTAACATTATGGCCTCACTGGTTTAGACGGTGTCACATTCCATTTTGTAATCATAGGAACAAGCAAAACTACCATAAACCAGCTTGGGAACAAACACTTGACTCTTGATAAGGACCTGATTTAACTGGTAAGTCACAAAAGTACCAGGGTGTGCCAGAGACCAGCCTGCTGGCTGTGTGCATTTGGCAAGCCAGGAAGTCAGCAGGTTTTACACCAGGAACTGGAAAGCAACAGGTGAGCCAGGAGTCAATTCAGCCCACGACAGTCAAGAAGGCTTTCCTGAACTTGCTCATCACCTGTCAGCCCCTCCTGGCTCTACCCGAAGAGACGTCCCGGGAGGATGAGAACAACAGGTACCCTGGCATTCCAGAAACTGATGTAAGTGGGCATTTCTCAAAACTCTCAACAGCATTGATGACCTGTGGGCTACAACATGAGCCTCACTGGAGGGAAAGGCCCATCTCTCTTACCTTATGATGGGATGCAAAGCCCGGCAGTGCCAGGCCCACACGTCTAAGCTTTAAAAGGAAGTGTCAAGCAAGGCATGTATGATTAAGTCCCTCCTCTCAGCCGTCTAACCAAGGAGTAGGAACCAGACGCATGAAACAGCTGAGGCCATGCCTGAGGCAGGCACAAGAGAGAAAAGCTCCAATGGTGATAAGCACCCCCACCCAGAACTTGTTCCAGGAGGTTCCTGCCAGAGCTGCAGTTAATCATTCACCCAAACCACAGGAAGGAATGAATGCCTTCCCAAGTAAGCTCCAAGAGGTCACATAGATAAGAGCTAAGATCCAGCTGCACATAGGCCAGATGGACAGGTGGCCTGGGGCACAGACAGTCTCTTCTCTCACCCTAAACCAAGTTTGACTTCTCTCAAGGACAACTTACAGTGCATCCTGAGCATCTCTACAACGCCATCACAAAAGGGCAGAGAACACTGCTGAAGGGAATGAGGGAGGGAGTGGCAGTTGCTAGGCAACCAGTCTAGCCCACCTTTGTTTGCTCTGGTGGCAGCAGCAAAGGTGTAGTCAGAGCTACTTGGCGATGCTCTGGGCTGCCAGTCATTTCTCTGAATTGCTGAACAGCTGTGGTCACCTGGAAGCCTCTTCCACCCACGAACCCCAAAGTGTGAGGCCTGAAGGACAATCCTGACTTGGCTTTGCCCTCATAAGACACAAACTATTAGCAGAAGAACCAGGTAATGATGTCTTTCTTTTTTCCCTATATTCCTGTCAATGGCTGCAGCCTATTGACACCAGTATGGCGAGGCTTCCCGCTTCCCGCTGTCTCCAGGACATTGCCTCAACCACACTCTATTCCTCTCCACCACCACCACCACCACCACCCCCCCCCCCCCTTTTTTAAAGATGTGTGTATGTGTGTGTGTGTGTGTGTGTGTGTGTGTGTTCTTCCTATGTGTATGTATGTCCACACCTGCATTCCTGGTACCCTCAGAAGCTAAAAATTGTGTCAGATGCCCTGGAACTGGCATTATGGATGATTGTGAGCTGCCACATGGGTGCTGGGAACTGAATTTGGGTGAGTAGCCAGTGCTCTTAACTGCTGAGCAGACATCTCTCCAGTCCCACCTGTCTTTTTTTTGAGACAGGATTTTGCTGTTCCCTGCTGGCCTGGAATTCCTGGGCTCAGGCAGGAATTCAGCCTTCTGAGGAGCTGAGACTTAAGTGCACCATCATTCCCAGCTGGGCTGCTCACCAGTCTCTCAAAATGCCTCCTAAGCACCTGTCAATTGGGTCAATAAAAATGGAGGAGATCTACAGGGTACATTTTAGGCTCTAGCCAGGAAGGCTTCGGGGGCTGGAGAGACATTTGGCTCATACCAGAGCTGTTCAGGAATGAACCAGAGACTCGAGGCAGCCCCGAGCAGCTTCCAATAGGAAAGCCTTTAGTGTTGGCTAGCCAAATGTATCCAGCTGTTCAGTGCAACTGCACAGAGGCCCAGGGAGGTGGCTTGGAGAGCAATGCTGGAGACAGGGTGTCGCCGAGTGTCGCGCACGGGTGTGTGGGTTCACTCAGATCCGTGGAAAGAAGACTCAGAGGCATCTTAAGAATGAATCTGTAATTCCAGCACTCAGGAGGCAGAGGCAGGTGAATCTCCATGAGTTCGAGGCCAGCCTGGTCTACAGAGCTAGTCCAGGATAGGCTCCAAAGCTACGGAGAAATCCTATCTTGAAAAAAAAAAAAAAAGAATCTAGCCTTTCATGGCTGCAGGCGGGTCCAGCCTCTAAGGACTGAAGCACCTTCCCTTCACCCAGGGCATTTTTATTTTCTCTCTATTTACAGTTTAGCCAGTTAATTTCCGTATGCTCAAAACAACCTGGAAGGAGCTCCCAAAGATACAATGCCAAGTGCAGATTCATCGATTTATTAGGTACCGCGGTTTCCAGGTTTCCTGAACCAAGTTCTGCATAGGCCTTTGATCCTCTCAGACAAGATCCACATAGGGCGATAAGAGAAACAAAAGGTGTCTGCTAAACAAAGGGTGGATTAGGGCTGGGTGCTGCTTTCTGGAGTCAGGCCAGGTGTGGCTCAGCAGGGATGGGCCACAAGGCCTTCAGAGGTCTCCGTACTCAGGGTCTCTTGTCTCCTCTCTTCCAGATTTACGTGGGGCCAAATGGTAACCCTAAAGACCATCCAGAATGATGACTTCTGGAACAATCCCTGGGATGTGGGGGGCCTGATAGTGATTGGCTTATTCACCTCCACATTCCTGTTCTTCATCGTATTTGCCATTGTGTTTGGATTTGTGGAAAAGACTCTCTGCAGAGAGGACTGACCTGACTTCCTGGAGCCTAGAGGGCAGCAGGGAAAGCCGGGCTGACCTGCTCACCCCATACCTGCAGGAGCTCTGTGGTCCCTCTGGCTCAAGGAAGAATCTATGTGAACCACTGGATCTGGCTTAGGGGTTGGTCAAATAGAAAGATGGGAAGGCTGGTCTGATGGCATTTCTGGTTCTCCACCCCGCTACCAGTTGACCCGCTAACAGTGACGCGCGTGGAGACTCCGCTCTACCTCACGTGAGAGCAGCAACGGCTAACGAGGCCTTTTATAAGGGTCTCTGCCCAGGCAGCAATTTTGCAAGTCCTCAACAGAGAAGGACACAAAACATCAGATGAAGTAAAAATTCCTTTCCAAATCCTCTAACGTGAGCTCATTTTCTATGCAGACGTGGTTCTCAGAGCCAGCCTCTCTAGCAAGCCACAGAAGGCCTGCAAGTCCTCAGGGTCTGCCCTGCAGGCTCTCAGGAACTGCTTGACAAGTGCCCCTAGGTTCACAGGGTAACCTCGGTTCCTAAACTGCTCTGTCTCTCCTGCCTCAAGGCTTCTGCATACATTCCTCCTGCCTGGGACAGACATCACACTCATGGCCTGCAGAGTGCTTCCTTGTCCTTCAGATCTCAGCCTAAATCTGTCTTTCTCAAATTTTCCCCGACTGACCCCAGAGACTGGGACGGGGAAATCTTGTTACTCTCAGAACATTGTACAGGGCTAGGGAGATGGCTCAGCAGTCAAGGGCACCAGGAGCTCTTGCATAGGACACAGGTTGGATCCCCAGCACCTATGTGGTGACTCAAAACTATCTGTAACTCTAGTTCCAGGGAAATTGATACCCTCTTCTGGCCTCTGTGGACACCAGGCACACATGTGGTGCACAGACATACATGCAGGTAAAACACTCATACACAAAATTTAAAAAAAGAAAAACAAAACCCACCATGTACTTGTTCTTCAAAACCCATTCATAAGCAATTCTATATTTTTAAATATATAATATTCCCAACGAGACAAGGCCCACACTCAGTGTGCTTGACAGAAGGAAAGAGCAAATAAGCACACAGACAGATGCACTGTATGATGCTGAGCAGCCGAGCTCCTTAATCCAGAGACCCCACGAGACAATCCTACCCAGGCCAAAGGGAAAGCGCCTCTCCATCCCCAGATGCCCAGCCTGCTATTTTAAGCCTGATGCCTACAAGGTTAAAGGCCCACCAAGTTAAAGGTTAATGACTCATGCTTCTTCATGTCGCAGCTCTGAGAAAATGGCTACATGGCGGAGACAAGATCAAAACCACTAAGTGGTCCCACCCTGGCCACATGAGGAATGGACCTACCTACTTTTTTTTGGTGATCCCAAGCCACTGCCCATATCCCACCCTACACACCGCAACCCTGTAACGGCTTCCTTTAGAAATGTACCCACGCAGCTGAGCCCACCCTACTGGTCTTATCCCTCCCTGCCAGGTGCCTACCTTAAGAGATGCTGGTGGGAACAGTGACCTCAACTTCAGCCTCAAACCAGAACTATTTATTCTTAGAAAAGGAACAACCATCTGTTGAAAGGGGCTGTCTTCCTTCGTGCCGGACACTGTTCACACAATAAACACTCTCTTTCATAAAGAGCAGTGGCTAAAAGAGCTATGCTAGCAAGGTTGACTCCACTTTCCCGAGACCTGGGAATCCTGAGATCCAGAACCTCACTTGTAGCCAACAAGATAGGAGGTGTGAGGCTGAACACGGGGGAGGTGGGCGGGGGAACACAGCAGTGCATCCCCTGGACCTCTTGGCCCCACAGATGTACACTCCCAACTGGCCTGTCGAGGCACTGAGAAGCCACAGAGGCCCCTGCAGACCTGTCCCCTGCCTGGCAGGTTAGAGCGCTGCAGTCTCAGACAAACAGCGGAGGAGACTGACAACCATCATGAACACTGGTCCTTTCATTCCTCACCACAAAGAGCTCGGCTCACAGAGCCTGAGGAGGCTGAATTTAGCAGTCATGTCCCAGTGGCAGGAAAGGACTCTGGTGGTATGGCCTTATCCAAGGGTGGGCTGGCACAGCAACCCACCACTTTTTCACATGTGATCCTGCCAGAGGCCAAATTAGAGACGCCATTTCCAGAAGGAAATACTTCAATCTGTGTCACCAACTCATCAGTGAGGAGGGAGTGAGAATCCAAATGTTGGAGCCAAATACGCGTCCCCCTCCCATTTCAGGAGAGCCTGAACACGTAGACACTAGTGCTATGTACTGAGTCAGCAGCACCTCCCTCAAGAGGGCAGTATTTGGGGCAGGGGGCAGGAGTGCAGCTCCGTGGTAGAGGGTTCAATCCTTACCACCACAAAAACACACGTGTCCTCCCCCCAAAGACTCCGTGACACGTGTATGAGATGAGCACATCCACTGTGATAATCAAAGAGCCCAAGTTTAGTAGCTTCTATCATGAGTTTTGTGACCACGACCCATCTGGGCTTGGCTTATTTCATCGCTAATTCTGAGGCAATCACTTCTGTTCATCAGCTCTCGGTTTTCCACATAGATGAATAAACGTGTTTTTCGACATAGACTGACTCCTCTTGGGCATCCTTCACATAGGATTCTACTGACTACATGCCCAGTCACAGCTTGTCTCTTTCTATGGCTGGCCCATAGCTCCTGCCCCATGGCCACAGATGTAGACAGTAGGCTCCACATAAGCAGGCTAGTGTTACTACTGTCAGAAGAGCTGATTTATCCAAAGCATGTGACACTCGCCACCACTCCCACCAGATATGAGTGGGCCCGAAGCCTCTGTCTGGGCTCTGTGTAAGAGCGAGACCAACTCATCAGGTGTGGCGACTCATGCCTGTAATCAGAACACCTGGGAGGTGGAGGCAGTCAGGCTAACCAGGGGTCAAAGGCCAGCCTCTGACACATGGCAAGCTGGTGGCCAGCCTAGGTTACAGGACCCCATCTCAGAAGCAAACAAAGCAGCATGGGTGACTCACACAGTCAGGGAGCCAGCTCAGTGACAAGAGCCGGCCGGCCACATTACTCTGGAGGGAACTGCTCACAGAGTCAGCCAACCATCCAGGAAGTAGGCAGAGGAGAGGACAACTACCCAGTGTGGAACAAAGCCTCACACATGAGAGCTAGAGCTTCAATGGCCTCCGGGAGTCAAAAGGAAGGGTCCTGAGCCGGGCGGTGGTGGCGCACGCCTTTAATCCCAGCACTCGGGAGGCAGAGCCAGGAGGATCTCTGTGAGTTCGAGGCCAGCCTGGGCTACCAAGTGAGTCCCAGGAAAGGCGCAAAGCTATGCAGAGAAACCCTGTCTCGAAAAAAACCAAAAAACCAAAAAAAAAAAAAAAAAAAAAAGGAAGGGTCCTGACTTCCACACTGCTTGAAATATGAGCTTTGCAAGCCCGGGACCCTCGGTGGCCCAAGAGCTAGCTTGTACTAGCTGGTAAAGTAATGGTTGCTGGGAGAGGAGGTGATCTGACAGGTCCACACCCAACACAAGTCACTGGTCGTTTTTTCCCTTTGAGGAGCAGGGAGGCAATGCAGGGATTCATCGCAGGTCCTGCACCTGCCGCACAGATGCTCAACCCCGAGCTGTATCGCATTCCTAGCCCCACTCACCCCAGTTCTTCACAGAAGGTCACCAGGGCATCAAAGGCCAGCAGAGTGGCTTTGTCAGACGCTTTGCTCCCTCGCTTTTCCTGCGGAGAGAGAGAAAAGGCCCACCTAGTCCTCCATGTGCTTCACAGTAAGAACTGAGGGGAGAACATAAAAGGACAGCAAGGAAGCCATTCACCAAGCAGTGCCCCTCGGCCCTAGGTCTCCTGATGTATCAGCATCTCCACTACTGAGTTGGACTTTCTGGGATGGGAGCTTTTGAGAGCTGCCATTTCCAAAAAGATGACCCCCCCCCCCCCCCGAAAAAAAGTGATTCTCATGCAAAGAGCCCTGGACTGACATTTGGGAAACTATGATTCTATCCAAGTTCTAAACAGTAATACAAGCTTTGAGTCCTTACATATATGTGTATATACGCTAACATACAGACCAGAACATACAACTTAAACTGTCAGCCCTGGGCAGATAAGATTGTGTATTATTGGCCCTTTTTATATCATCACCAACAGTTTCTTTAAAAAAAAAAAAAAAAAAAAATCCCTGGGCGGTGGTGGAACACGCCTTTAATCCCAGCACTTGGGAGGCAGATCTCTGTGAGGCCAACCTGGTCTACAAAGCCAGTTCCAGGACAGCCAGAGCTGTTACACAGAGAAACCCTGTCCCCCCCAAAAAAGGTCAGTTTAGGGTCAGTGGGCCAGCTTGCTGGATAGGCACTTGTACTAAGCTGAGGGTCTGGACTGGGGACCCCATGGTGAGAGGAAAGGACCGACACCCACAGCTGTTCTCTGACCTACACACGCACTCAGCGCCATGTGCTTACACACAACCAATAAAATGCAGGAAAAACAGTCTCACCTTAGAGGGGCTGCAATGATGGATGGTTCAGTGGTTAAGAGCACCAGCTGCTCTTGCAGAGGACCTGAGTTCAATCCCCAGCACCCACATGGTGGCTCACAGCCATCTGGACCCCAGTTCTAGGTGACCCACCCCTCTTCTGGCCTCCTTGGGCACCAAGCACACATGTGGTGCATGTGCACACACACACATGTCAACACTTAGGAACATCAAATAACATTTAAAATACAGAGAACAGACACCTGCAGCAACACTGCCTTTTCACTTTTAGCTCTTCCATCCCCAGCACACACACGCACACTTCCCGGGGAGAGGCAACCGTAAAGGGCGCCGAGAACATCAAATAAGCAACGTCGAGGACTGAACGTGTGCGGAGGTCATAATGAAACTCACAACACTTTGTATGCCTGTGAAAAAAGTGCTAGGGGTCAGAGAGCCGGCTCAGCAGTTAAAAGTACTTGCTGCTCTTGTAGAAGACCCAAAGTCCAGTTCCCAGCACCCACATCATGTTTCACAACCATCTGCAACTTTAGTTCCAAAGAATCTGATGCCCGCCCTCTTCTGGCCTCCCAAAGCTCCCTCTCTCCCTCCTGCAGGCAAAACACTCACGTGCATTAAACAGTAAAGAGTAAAGCTTTATTATTTTCACCTAATGTGCGGCTGTTCTGCCTGAGTGTGTATGTCTGGGCACCACTTGTGTGCCTGGTGCCCACCGAGCACGCCAGAAGACCATCAGTTCCCCTGGAACTAGAGTTACAAGTTGTTGTGAGCTGCCACGTGGGTGCTGGGAATCAAACCGGTGTCTGCTGCAAGAGCAGCCAGGACTCCTAAACTACTGAGCCATCTCTCCAGTCCCATGTTTGTTGATGTTGTTTTATTTGTTTGTTTTGGTTTCTCTGTGTAGCCTTGGCTGTCCTGGAACTCACTCTGTAGACCATACTGGCCATGAACTCACAGAGATCCACCCGCTCTACCTCCTGAGTGCTGGGGTTAAAAGCGTGTGCCTTTAATCCTCGGATCGTTAATTTTTTTTAAAATTTATTTATTTATTATATATACAGTGTTCTGTCTGCACGCATCCCACAGGCCAGAAGAGGGCACCAGATCTCATTACAGATGGTTGTGAAGCACCATGTGGTTACTGGGAATTGAACTCAGGACCTTTGGAAGAGCAAGCAGTGCTCTTAACCTCTGAGCCATCTCTCCAGCCCCTTGTTAATGTTTTTTTTAAAGAATGTTAGCTAGGGATCTAGCACAGTGACACAGTACTTGCCTGGCATGTATGAGAACCTGGGTTCAAACCTTAGTGATACTGATTATGTATTTATGTGCAGTGCTAGGGGTTAACTTGGGCTTCACCCATGCATGTTAGGCAAGAGTTCTACCACAGAGCTATACTACAAGCCCCAACTTGCAATTTCTTGTGATAGCGGTCTTTTCCTCATGACTATGTCAACACAGTTCCTACCTGAACCACACGATTACAATTTGACATGTGCCATGATCACATTTCCTTTTTGTACAGCATTGTTTCCTCTGAAAACATCGGCTTCTCCTTGTCCTGACTTCTTTAGATTTCAGTGTGTCACTAATTCACCCCCAAATGCTCTGACATAACAAAGAATTCATTTCCACAGGGCCCAAGAGATCAATTTGATTTTTGAAAACCTCCTTGAGCCTCCCGCTCCCAGCAGATCTCTGATTCTGCTCCAGGCCAGTCCCCATCTCTCCCCCTGGCTTTCCTCACACTGGCATGGCAAGTACTTTGCCCTCAGAGCCGTCCCCCTGGCACTGATGCCCGTTTTCTTGCTTAACTTCTCTTACGTATATGAGTGTTTTGCCTGTGTGTGTGTGTCTGTGCACCACACGCACTCCTAGTGCCCCTGGAGGCCAGAAAAGGGCATCAGATTCCCTGGAGGTGGAGTTAGAGATGGTTGTGAGTGCCATATGGGTGCTGGATTTTGGACGTGGGTCTTCTGCAAGAGCAGCAAGTGCCCTTAGCTACTGAGGCATCTCTTCAGCCCCAGGTTGTTGTATGTATTTTTTGTGAACATTTTAAAAGATTATTTGTCTATATGTATGAGTGCTGCTTTTGTTTTGTTTTTGTTTTTAATGAGTGTGGATGTTTTGCCCTCATTCATTCCTGTGTAAGATGTGCATGAAGTGCCCAAGGAGACCAGAAGAGGGCGCCGAATTCCTTGGGACTGAAGTCACTGAGCCATCTTATTCCTGTGTACTATGTGCATGAAGTGCCCAAGGAGACCAGAAGAGGGCGCCTAATTCTTTGGAACTGAAGTCACTGAGCCATCTCATCCCAGGTTTGGTTTTTTAATGAACTCTTTATTTAATTTTTTTGGTTTTTCTTTTATTTATTTATTGTTTGTTTGTTTGTTTTGGTTTTTCGAGACAGGCTTTCTCTGTGTAGTTTTGGTCCCTGTCCTGGATCTTGCTCTGTAGACCAGGCTGGCCTCGAACTCAGAGAGATCCTCCTGCCTCTGCCTCCCGAGTGCTGGGATTAAAGGCATGCGCCACCCCTGCCCAGCGCTTTTGTTTTTAATGAAGTCACTGAAGCCCCTCACCCCAGGTTTTGTTTTGATGACGTCGTGATGAAGTCCACTCTTAATGTGGATTGGGGTTTCCAGGCAGACATTTGCCTTTTCTTTTTCTGTTTTTGTTTTGTTTTGTTTTCTTGAGATACAGTTTCATTGTATCTTCTAGACTGGCCTTGAACTCACTATGCATCACAGGCTAGCCTAAAAATTACAGCCATCTCCTTGTCTCTGCCCCCTGAGCGCTAGACTGTCACTACACCGTTGTTGACATTTCTGCTTGCTGCTGTCCTCTCCTGTTCTCCTTACCTTTGTAAGTTTATTTTTTTATTCCTTC
This sequence comes from Peromyscus maniculatus bairdii, assembly GCF_049852395.1. Taxonomy (NCBI): domain Eukaryota; kingdom Metazoa; phylum Chordata; class Mammalia; order Rodentia; family Cricetidae; genus Peromyscus; species Peromyscus maniculatus. Next base: position 103,544,526 of record NC_134859.1, read on the forward strand.
ACTGTCACTTGGGTGGGGATCAGAAATAACTGTTCAATTTGCAACCTTTATTTGCGCTCTCGCGTGTGTGTGTATGTGTGTGCGCGTGCACATGAGTGAGTGTAGATAGGCGCCTATGGAGAAGTTACAGGTGCCTCTGAGCTGCCTGACGTGGGTGCTGAGGTGAGAACTCAAGTCCTCTGCAAGAGCACCAAGGACTCCTAACCATTAAGCCAACTCTCCAGGCCCTTTCTTTTCTTTTTAAAAATTACCATCTATTCATTAGAAAAAATGACAAGTTGGCGATATTTTCGTACACATGCACCATGTACTTTGGCAGAGGCCAGTGTTGATAGCCTCCTCTATCACTCTTCTTTATCGGCTAGACTGGCCAGGGCCTGGTACAAGTAGCATTTTTTTTTAAAAGATTTATTTATTATGTATACAGAAGAGGCTGCCAGATCTCATTACAGATGGTTGTGAGACACCATGTGGGTGCTGGAAATTGAACTCAGGACCTCTGGAAGAGCAGTCGGTGCTCTTAACCTCTGAGCCATCTCTCCAGCCCACAAGTAGCATCTTATTACCATCTTACCTCTCCTCTCAGCTGCCAGAATGTGAGTACACACCACGGTATCAGGCTTGGTTTGTTGTTTTATCTGCTTGTTTATTTACTATGGTGCTGGAAACTGAACTTGGCCTCACAATGTGCATTATGAGCTCTATCACTGAGCTACCCCAGCCCTTTGGGTTTTTGAGACAAGGTTTTGCTATGAAGCCTAGGTAGACCTGGAACTGGAACTCACTCTGTAACCTTGGTTGGCCTTGACTTTGAATCTCTCTGCCTCTGCCTCTTGAGCTCAGAATTACTGAGATTGATCCCAGCACCTAAGTGGTAGAGGGAGAACTAACTCCTGGAAGTTGTCCTCTGACTTCCAGATGTGTACAGTGGTGTTCCCACCACACGCAAGCATGTAAATTAAAAAAAAAAAATTGCCAGGCATGATGACACAATCCCAGCCTTAAATCTGAGTGCCTTAAATCCCAGCACTCGGGAGGCAGAGGCAGGTAGATGTCTTGAGTTCGAGGCCAGCCTGGTCTATAGAGTGAGTTGCAGGACAGCCAAGGGCTTTACACAGAGAAACCCTGTCTTGGAAAAACAAATACAAATAATCAAGATGATCTTTCTTCTCTCAAGAACATAAACTATTTTACCCTTAATTTTGCAGTTTTTTGAAGTATCAGCCCATCTGAAATTCATAGACATATCATACAGGAACCTAATTTTATCTTTTTTCCCAGCACTGACTACTCAAGTCCCTCCTTTTCCTGGTGACCTGCAATGTACCTATAAATAATTGGATAACCAGTAAAAAAAATTAAGTGGCTAAAGAAAAAAACAGAGAACATGGGGAAATGCTTATGTAACAAAGCTCACTAAAACAAGGCAAGAATGATTTTGTTTACATGTACAAGATGGTATTCAGGTAAGCTACATGTTGACAAAGAGAAGTCTAGCCCAGCTTGTCACCAGCAGCCTGCTCATCCTACATACCATTTCCCCTTGGGTATGCTTTCCAGGCCAAGACCCTCCCTCCAGTTTACAGAAGCTCTCTCTGGGCTCAGTACGAGCTACAGGAAGTGGAGTAGTAGGCTCATGCAAAGCGTCCCCTCCCAGGACTTACCTGGAGTTTGGCTATCTCCTTTCTGATGAGGAAGCTGACTTGGTCTCTGTCATTCCTAGAGTAATAGAGACGGCACCAAGATGGTTTCCCATCCCTACCAGCACGGCCAGACTCCTGGTAGTAGCCAGCCATAGACTTGGCAATATTCCAATGGGCAACAAACCTGTGTGACACAAAAGAATATGATACGTGACGGGAGAGCTGAGTGCTCCATGGAGAACATGTCAGGAGAACAGCTCACTCCCTGGTGGCCAGCTACAGGGTACTAACACACAAGAGACAGATCACAGCGTATGTCCGAGTTGGCTGGGTGAGACACCAGTGGCCCTGATATCAACAGCCTCAAAGCAGCCCAACCCAGAGGCCACAGCATGAATTATGGGAGAAATTCTAGTAAACATGGTAAAAAAAAAAAAAACAACCCAGACTCAACCACCAGGACTGAAGGGATGGCTCAATGGTCATGAGCACTGGCTGCTCTTCCAGAGACTAGGGAGTGAATCCCAGCACCCATGTGGCAGCTCACAACCTTCTCTAACTCCAGGTACAGGGGATCTAATCCCTTCTTGTGGCCTCTGCAGGCACCAGGCACACCAGTGGTGCACACACAATTGCAGGCAAAATACCTATACATATAAAATAAAAACAAAACCAAAAACCCTTAAAGCCAGAGACCAGAATAAATACCAGACTGAAGAACAGGCTGGGCAAACTAGGCAATGTTGGCACACTCCTTTAATCCCAGCACTTGGGAGACAGAGGCAAGTGGATATCCAAGTTGAAGGCCAGCCTGGTCTACAGAGCAAGTTCCAGGCCAGCCAGGGCTACACAGAGAAGCCCTGTCTTGAAAAAACAAAAACAAACAAACAAACAAAGAATAGGCTGGGCATGTTGGTGCATAACTTTAACCAGAGCACCCAGGAGGCAAAGGCAGGTGCATCTGAGAGTTTGAAGCCAGCCTGGTCTGGTCTATATAGGGAGTTCCAGGCTAGCTAACTATACAGTTAGACCCTGTCTCAATAAATAAAGATCAGAGGCTGAAGGACAGCTCAGCAGTTAAGAACTGTACTGCTCTTGTAGAGGATCCCAGGTTTAATTATTAGCACCCATGTTGAGTGGCTCACAACAACCTATAACTCCAGCTCCAGATTTGACAGATTTGTGGGTACTGTGCGCGTGCGCACGCGCACGCACAAAATAAGTCCAAAAAACTTGCTATTGATGAATTGCATGACCTGTTTTATACCCTCTTTGAAGAGGGAGGGGGTAGTTATTAAACGTCTCCTGAGTATCAGTTACCAGTTACGACATTTGTTGCATTTGTTAGTCACCGCCATGTGAGCTGGCCTACTCTAGAGATGATAAAGGAGACTGGAGAGGCAACTGTATGAGAACAGCTAGGACTGGAGCCTAAGGGTGTCTGACCTCCAAGTCGGCTTCTAACAAGCCACAGCAGACCAGGACTCAACCCCTAATTCCACAGCCCGTGTTTTTTCAAATGTACAATTCCAGTTAGCACAGTGACTAATTCCCAGCGGGTGACACAGACTTAATGGCATGTACGTAGAAGTGCTCTGCAAATATACAGACATTACTGTTGGTGTCAGGACAAAGGACTTCAGGCGGTAATCCGTACATTTTTCCAAAGTCGGACCATGATGGGAAGTAAAACCTTTCCCAGAGTTGACAGAGTGAGACTTGAGGCTAGGATGAACCTACCTCTTCTAGACTGTCAGTGAACAGTAACTAGGATGTAAGTAATAAGATCTTCACCTTTGACTCCCACAGGGAAAAGGCTGAAATAGTTACTTGCTCCAGCCCCCCTAAAGTTCTACCTGAAAGATGGATGTGAACCAGATTGTTAATGGACAACCTGATAGCATACTGCCAAGTTCCCTGGGCTGGACACCCAGAAACCGTCAGCATTTGGGCTGTATACTAGGGATTCCCCTGGTGGCCTCCCTCCTCAGTGGCACTAGACAAGCATATGGACTTGGGACTTTGTACACAGCACTAGGCAATCTACTATAAGCCAAGCCCCAACTGGGAACATAAGATAAGAACCAGAACTTACCGGACATTAGCTTTGTCCACTCCCATCCCAAAACTGATGGTTGCAACAATTACAGGGACTTTCTCCTCCATCCATTCATTCTGTACCTGTGTTCTATCAGAAGCCTTCAGCCCTGGAAAGGAGGGGAAAGTGTCAAGGAAAACTCACACTTCCTTTGGGTTTATCTTCAGGGTGTGGGGAGTTTTTGATACTGTCCTGCACACTTAACCTACACCCTGAATCCATCACTTCTTATCCATATGACCAAGGGCCAGGCACTGAACCTCATAGAACCTGAACTAGCCAGCCAGGCACACAACTTTAATCCCAGTAACTTGGGAGGCAGAGACAGGAGGAGCTCTGAGTTCAAAGCCTGGTCTCCATAGTGAGTTCCAGGACAGACAGAGATACATAGTAAGACCCTGCTTCAAAAAACCAAAAATAAATAACTTAACCCAAGAGTGGCACAGAATATTTAGTAAACAGGAGAGCCAAGAACTTAAGTCCACAGGTCTCCAAAGTCTGTGGTCTTTTTTTTTTTATAATACCCGGGCCCACAAAAACTATCACCTCGGGTTGGAGAGTTGGCTCAATAGTTAAGAGCCAGCTGTCCTTCTAGAGGACCAGGGTTCGATTCCCAGCACCCACATGGCAGCTCACAACCACCTGTAATTCCAGTTCCAAGGGGTCCAATGTCATCCTCTGGTTTCTGTGGGCACTAGGCATGCAAGTGGTACACAGACAAGCTTGCAGGTAAGACACCCACACACATAAAAACAAAAGCTCCTTGTCTGCTGCTAGGTAGGCACAGGACAGAAGAAAGAATTCTGGAGTCACAATGTTCTAGCCTCCTTTTAGTGGACTGAAGTGAATCACTTTAGCTCCACATGAGTATCTAGAAATAGGCAACAGACTACCCTGCTAGTCAGGATCCATAAGGAACAGGTGGTATGCTAAGAAGCATGCAACAGTGAAGAGGACCAAGAGCTCTGGCACCACTTACCTGCGTGGTAAGCCTTGGCCTTCACACCCCTGCTGCTGAGCTCTATGGCCAGTTGTTCACAAGCCTCCCTAGTCCTGCAGTAGACAATGCCGCAGCCAGAGAACAACTGAACAGGAAGAGGTAGGAAGATAACAGTCAGGGAAGGACGGGACAACCAAACCACTTGGGAGAGCACAGCTTGCTTTAAAGCCCCACACTTTCTCTCACCAATGCCCCAGTCTTCTCTTAGACTGAACAGCTGACAGGGATCATCACTTTTAAAAAAGCAGAGCCAATCCTGGCATAGTGGTGCATGCCTTTAATCCCAGCAATAGGGACCAGGCAAACCTCTGAGTTCAAAGCCAATCTGATCTACATTAGGGGGACCCAAGACATCAAAGGCTACATAGTGAGATCCAACATAAAAAAAAAAAAAAAAAAAAAAAAAAAAGAGGGACCAAAGCGAAAATCCAAAATCCAGCCTTTCTAACTCCCTGGTTTCCTCTCTGAAAACCCCCATGTAGGCCTACCAAACATACAAGGACTGTTCACCTGCCTCCCAAGGTAGGATCTGGGACCAGAGAATCCCAGTGAAAAGGGTAAATGCTAAGTTTAAAAAAGGGAAAAACATGCTGGGCGGTGGTGGCGCACGCCTTTAACCCCAGCACTCGGGAGGCAGAGGCAGGTGGATCTTTGTGAGTTCAAGGCCAGCCTGGTCTAGAGAGTGAGATCCAGGAAAGGCACAAAGCTATACAGAGAAACCCTGTCTCGAAAAACAAAAAAGAAAACAGTAGACAGACAGCACGTTGGCCTCTCCACCCCAGTACCTCACCCCTTTATCAGCCTTCTGTCCCAGAGCCTTAAGGCAGAAGTCCCTCAGATTCCCATAGAGGTCGGAAATGAGTTCCTTGAACTGCACATCATAGAAGAGATTGGCCCGGAAACAGGGAGTCTTGAAAGAGGCTACTGGCTGCTTCAAGTGTAGGGCAGCAAACACATCCTCTTGAACTTGTGGGGTGGCTGTAGCAGTCAGAGCCACACAAGGGGCATGTGCCAGGCGGGAACGTAGGGCACCCAGACGCAAATAGTCAGGACGGAAGTCATGTCCCCACTGGGAAACACAATGAGCTTCATCCACCACCAAGTAGGAGAGCAGGTTTCGGGACATGAGGGAATTCAGGGTGGGCTGGAAGGAGGCTGAGGCTGCCATCTCCGGGGTGATGTACAAAAGTTTGGTCCGAGGTTTGTCTCGCTCCAGGTCAGACAGCAGCGCCTTCCTCTCCTGTACTGACAGCTTTGAGTTCAGGGAACTAACTTGTACCTTCAAGGCCAGCAGGTGGTCTACCTGGTCCTGAGATTAGAGGGAATAACACAGTAGAGCATCATTAGCCCTCAGGACCTGGCAAGAAGCACAACAGCATCTCAACCATGGAATATGAAGCAGCCTCCTCCTACACTCCAATATGTCTTCTCTTTGCTCAGAAGAATGGATAGACAAATGGATGGGAGGACAGGCTTTGGAGTCAGGAAAACCTGGATCTACTGCTGGCTCACTTAACGGTCATATACTCTCTGATCCTCAGTTCATTCCCCTTCACCATATGTGCCCCTCACTCCCACCACAGTAACCACACAATAGGATTGTGACCAGAGTTCAATGAAACTGCTCCTCAAAGGTGACATGGTGGCATGTGCCTGTAATCTCAGCACTTCAGATGTAGAAGCAAGAGGATCAGGAGTCTGAGGCTAGCCCCACCTACATGGTAAGTTTGATGCCAGCCCAGGCTATAGGAGACCCTGCCTCAAAAGATAAAAAAAGAAAGAATGAGGCCAGGCGTGGTGCCACATGCCTTTAAATTCAGGAGGCAGAGGCTGGCAGTTTTTTGAGTTTGCGGCCAGCCTGGTCTACATAGTGAGTTTCAGGACAGCCAGGGCTACACAGAGAAACCCTGTCTTGAAAATAAAGAGGGGGAAAAAAGAAAAGAGTGAGTGAAATGGATGCACATAAAGCTCTTGGCGCAAAGCCTTGATGTAGTGAACTTCCATTAAGTATTACTGCTGCTCTCCGTTTCTCTACCCATGTGCAGATGGCTCCTAACCCATGGCTGTGCTTCCTCAATGCCACCAGCCCACCTGCAGGCACTAAATACAGCCAGAACATCTGCAGAGCAGATACTAACAAAGTTTCAGTTTCTCTCCATTTTTTTCTGTTGTACATCCCTGTATCTGTGCCAAAATAAAATATAACACCAGAACTCCCCTATATCAATTTAAAAAAAAATAAATTACTTATTTTATGTGCATTGGTGTTTTGCCTACATGTATGTCTGTGTGAGGGTGCTGGATCCCTGGGATTGGAGTGACAATTGTGAACTGCCATGTGTTGGTGGGCATTGAACCCTGGTCCTCAGGCAATGCTCTTAACCTCTGAGCCATCCCCCCCATATCAACTTATTGATCTATCCATATGTATCTTCTTTCCTGTTATGAGTATACATAGGAGAGGGAATGTATGCATGCATAGGTACAGTTGAATACTTTTTTGGACAATGAAAAATAGAAGGAAGGAACCTCAAGCCAGAATTAGCAGCACACGCCTTTAATCCCAGCACTCAGGGGACACAGGCAGGAGGATCTCTGTGAGTTCAAGGCTAGCTTATGTATATGAACTCAAGGTCAGCCAGGGCTGCACATTAATACCTCATCTCAAAAAAAGAAAAACAACAATGACAACAACAACAAAATCAAAGACATTGTGACTCACCACAATGATATGCACTAGTGGAGAACCCTACATTTGGGCAATAGAGAAACTCAGTATAGTTACCTAAGCAAATCAGAGAAAAGGGGCAAAGACCAAATAAAGAAGTGAAATTTCTTTAATTGTGTGTCATTTGCCTGAATGTATGTCTGTGTACCACATGAGTGCCTGGTGCCTGAGGAGGTGGTGAGCATCCATGTGGGTGCTGGGAATTGAACCCTGGTCCTTTACAAGAACAAGTGCTCTTAACCACTGAGCCAACTCTCTGGCCCAAGAAGTGAAATTTCTAGCTATAAAATCCCTTCTCTTCAAGGTGTGTCTGGTGGCACACACACATAGTTCTAGCACTCATGAGGTAAGGTGGCAGGAATGGAAGTTCAAAGGTAGCCCAGGCTTAAAACATCAAAACAAATGCCAGCAAGACGGAGCTACAGGTAATGGCGTTTGCTGCCAATCATGACAGTCTGAGTTCATCTCCTGCATCTGTCCATCCATATGGTGAAAGGAAGACACCCAATAAAAGATAAATATAATGTAGCAAAAATGTTTTTAAAAAACACATATGATACAAAAAAAAAAAAAAAAAGCCGGGTGTTGGTGGCACATGCCTTTAATTCCAGCACTAGGGAGGCAGAGGCAGACCGATCTCTGTGAGTTCGAGGCCAGCCTGGTCTAGAGAGTGAGATCCAGGAAAGGCACAAAGCTACACAGAGAAACCCTGTCTCGAAAAATAAAAAAAAACCATGTATGACATAAAAGTAAAATTAGGTAGGGGACACAGAGAACTAACAAGAGGGAGGGCAAAAAAAGGGTGGGGAGTATATTCAACATGCAGTCCACGCTTATCTGAGGTAGGGGAGTAAGGGAAGGGAATATATTCAACATGGAGTGCATGCTTATCTGAAAACTGAACCAAAAAGTGATCACAACGAACAAGCAAAACATTCCTTTCCTCGTGATCTTTCTGGGTTTTCCTGTTCATTCCCCCAAGACTCACCTGAATCAAGGCAATGAGAGGAGAGACTACAATGGTGATCCCTTTGGCCAACAGGGCAGGGAGCTGATAACAGAGAGACTTCCCTGCCCCTGTGGGCATGCACACAAAAACATCCTTGTCCCCTGCAAAGATAAGAGAACATTTCAATATATCCTGCCTGCTTTTACATGAAGGTTGTTAAGAAGTAATTTTTTTTTTTTAAAGAAGTGTATTCACCAACAGATGGCTACTGGTGGGGTGGGGTGGGGAAGGACTCGGTTTTCTTTAAGGGGCTGACCACTCAGGGTTTGACAATGCTCTAGTGACTATTTGAAGAGCACAAACTGGATTTTTCTTTCTTCATTTTTTTTTTTTCAGGGAGCCTATAAAGGTCGGGGGCAGACCTTGGAAGACTGGGAAGTAAGGGTAATCAGGTACATTTTGTGAAATTCCCAAATAACCAATCAAAATATTAAAATAAAAAAGGAGGGGCTGGAGAGATGGCTCAGAGGTTAAGAGCACTGGTTGTTCTTCCAGAGGTCCTAAGTTCAATTCCCAGCAACCACATGGTGGCTTCATAACCATCTGTAATGAGATCTGGCACCCTCTTCTGGCCCCTGGTGGCTGTAATCAAATGAAAATGTAGGAAAAGCACTTTGCTGAGTGTCTGCACATGGGACTGTCTCAGTATAACATTTATTCCCTTCCCTGCCCTTTCTATAAAGGGGCAAGGATCTTGGGAGACCTAGACATTCAGACAAACTGCTTCTAACAATGGTACCGTGATGGCTAAAGAAACTCCATTTTGTGCTAGGCATCCATCTTGGTACTTAACAGCTGCTGAGTTCCTGGAAGGTAAGTTCCCAGCAACCCTGACTCTGACTCCCACCCAGAAATGTAAGCTGTGGCATCTGCTTGTTATGATGGCTAGCTGCTGATTTGGCTTCTCTAACTTGTTTATGCAGACAGTCAAGGACTATGTTGAGGTCACCCTGACCATCTAATCTTGGCAGAGCATAACAGCTCCTGTGGATTTTGCCTTTAACAGCCCTTCCTTCACCCACCTCTAGGTGGCGCGTTTCTGATTTAGGTTAGAGATTGTGGCTCTGTTAGCAGTTTTAATTTGGCTAATTACAATCTAAATTGAGCCTGAGGGTCTTTTCTTGGTGGTCTCGAACTCCATAACAGTACTAAAAAAAATGGTCTACAAAGTGTCCAGGACATCCAAGGCTACACAGAGAAACCCTGTCTCAAGAAAATAAAATAAAATAAAAATAAAAATAAAAATAAAGCCGGGCGGTGGTGGCGCACGCCTTTAATCCCAGCACTCGGGAGGCAGAGCCAGGTGGATCTTTGTGAGTTCAAGGCCAACCTGGGCTACCAAGTGAGTTCCAGGAAAGGCGCAAAGCTACACAGAGAAACCCTGTCTCGAAAAACCAAAAAAAAAAAAAAATAAATAAAAATAAAAATAAAAAAAAATAAAAATAAAAAAAAAAAGGAGGCCGGGCGGTGGTGGCGCACGCCTTTAACCCCAGCACTTGGGAGGCAGAGCCAGGCGGATCACTGTGAGTTCGAGGCCAGCCGGGGCTACCAAGTGAGTCCCAGGAAAGGCGCAAAGCTACACAGAGAAACCCTGTCTCGAAAAACCAAAAAAAAAGGGGGGGGGGGGGAAGGAAGGAAGGAAGCATGCATGCATTCGGGAGGTAGAGGAAAACAGATCTCTGGGAGTTTGAGGCCAGCCTGGTCTACAAAGCTAGTTCTAGCACAGCTAAGCAGCCAAGGCCACAAGTGAGAACCGGTTCCCAAAAGTGAATGAGGAAAAAAAAAAAAAGGATTAAGTAGTCTTCAGTTGCTGGGATATGAGTGTTTGGATTAAACAGTCAGTGGTGGTTATCTGTTTATAAATATAGCATTGCCAGTTGTGGTGGTGCACGCCTTTAATCCCAGGACGCAGGAGGCACAGGCGGGCGGGTCTCTAAATTCAAAGCCTGCCTGGTCTACATAGCAAGTTCTAGGACAGCCAAGGCTACACAGAAAAACCCTATCTTGAAAAACAAAAATATAAACATAGCATTAATATGACACTATTGCTTCTACGTGGACAACCTCAGTACCCCGCCCCATCTCCAGCTTACAGTGTTATCGTTCTCTCCTCAATCTGGAACTCAAGCTACTCAACCTTCAGTGAGAGGATTACCTAGGTCGACAAGATTAGGCATTACTGCCACCCTTGCTACTACCTACATACAAGAACAAGAACTGGGGTCTAGGAACAGACTTCAAAGACAGTCTGTAGGTCCGGCTATGGAAAAAAAAAAACAAAAAACAAAAAAAAAACAGAACAAGTGTGGGTGGTTCTGCCATTAAAACTCCAAGTCTGTAGTCAGTCACGATGGCCCACACCTGTAATTCCAGTACTTAGTAATCCTGAGGCAGAAGGATCGGCTCAAATTTGAGGCCAGTCAAATGTACACAGGGAGTTACTGGCTAACCAGGGCTACACAGACTGTGAATAAATAAATACATAAATAAATAGAAACATATCAGCAATAAGCATCCCCTATCTTTGGTTGTGAAAGATTTCCAAACCAGTAACGGATCAAGGGTGAGGAGGTGGGAAGAAGAGTCAAGAGAGGGTGTTGTGTTTGTTACAGTGCTACTACAGTACAACCAGCAGCCTGCAATTCAGGATGTTACCTTTCACTACAGCCATGGTCGCACTCTCTTGTAAAGGTGTTTTAAAAGAATCAAATCCAAAGACTTTCTTCAGGGTGCTCCGGACTCGCCGCTCCCGGTCGAAGGGAGTGGAGAAAGGGTGGGCGCTCATCTTAGCAAAAAGCAGCAGCCAAAAGGTTAACGCAAAGGTAGTCAAAGGTTGTCACGAAAATGCTCCGTTCCACTTTAAAATGTAGCTAATGTTCCTCCTGTCATTATAACCTACGTTACACTTAAACATATCATTCCCATGCAGTAAAACTGAAGGTTGAATTGCTTCACGCAATATCAATCTATTCCTGGGGGCTTCTCCCTTAATGAAAACAAAACAAAACAAACAAAAACACTGAACTATCCCAGGCCAGTAGAACAGACCGAGAAACTGGACCACAACCTAAGCCCACAAACGTCTTCAAAACCGCCAGGAGAACTTGGAATCCTTTTTCTAAGGTCCTTGTTCTAGAAGCAAAGCCATAGCGACCATTCTTCCCCCCAGGAGACCGCCCCCCACCCCCACCTTCCTTCTTCTTCCTCTGAGCCCCCAAGTCAACAGCTTTCGCCCTTCATCATCGAATGCTTCCCCAAAATATCAGAGCCCAGGCTCTATTCGGCAGGCTCTGCTGCTTTTCAATGAACACTACACGCTAATTCAAACTCAGAACCCAACTCGCTCCAGAAGTCAGTGAAGTAAAAGCCGCAAAACCTTACTTCCGTCCCGTGCTGATGACGTCTCCAAGCGTCGGGCCTCGGGGGCGGGGTCATACCAGACATGGCTGTTTTGATTGGTTTTCATTCTGGCGCGGCGTCTCCTGGGATCCGGAAGAAGTTGGTTTTCCCGGACAGAAAGCGGCTTGTGAGTCATAGGCGTGAGCCACACGGCCCTGTGGGAATAAGATGGCGGGGAAGAAGAACGTTTTGTCGTCTCTTGCGGTTTACGCGGAAGATTCAGAGCCTGAATCTGATGGCGAAGCTGGAGTCGACGCTGTGGGCGGCGCGGCTGGTGAGGCTTGAGCCGGAAAGGGGGATCGGAGTCTGTTACGGTTAAAAGTGCTGCTTCTCTGGCGGGGTTTGAGGGGAAGAGATACTCATTGTGCTCCAGGTATCGGATCCTGGAACCCCAGAGCACAGTCGACGTACTGGGGCAGACAGAACATTAGAACCTCTAGTACGAATGATCTCCCTTTCTGCGAACCTCTGCCAGGCATCGTGCTGGCCTGAGGATGGACCAAGGGCTGCTGCGTTACTGTCTAGTCCTACTCGTCGTTCGATGGGGAGAGAGAGTAGTCAAGTGTACCCGGAGGATAATAAAACTTGTGTTTCGTTAAATTGGTAAATTTTATTTAAGAATAGGCTCTAAATGATTCGTCTTAGAGCTTTTAAAAGTACATGTCTCCAAAGTGTGTAATTCTGCAGCTCTAGGATAGAATGTGCTGGACATTCCTAAGCCTTTTAAGGCTCCTGGGTGAGTTTTCAAAGCCGATATAACAGTAATAATCCTTTTGCCCTCAGACTGGAAATCACAATGGGAACAGAATTCTTGAGTTGTTGTTTTGTTTTTTTGAGACAGGGTTTCTCTGTGTAACCACCCTGGCTGACCTGAAACTCGCTCTGTAGACCAGGCTGGCCTCGAACTCCTGAACAACTGCCTGCCTCTGCCTCCTGAGTACTGGGATTTATTTATTTGTATACAGTGTTCTGTCTGCATGCTTGTCTGAATGCCAGAAGAGGGCATCAGATTTCATTATAGATAGGACCTCTGGAAGAGCAGTCAATGCTCTTAACCTCTGAGCCATTTCTCCAGCCCGGGAACAGAATTCTTAAAGGAATAGAGAGCAGATTATCTGACATACCTGAGCTTTAGCTCTCTTTTATCTGGAAAGTAGGGGTAAAACAATAAGGAAAAAAGTCTTGTGCATAGAGTGCATTTTTGAGGTTGCATATGACACAGAGATGTGTATGTCAAAACAAGTTTAAGCAACCTGCTAGACTGCTTCAAAGAGGAGAAGGCTTCAACTAGCCTAACAAACTGACAAAACATAGATTACTCTTTTCCATCACTGCTGGGAGTCAAACCCAGGGCCTTACACATCTTAGCAAACTCTCTACTGCTTAGCTACATTCCCAGCCTCTGTAAAGAAGTTAGAACCCAAATTTAATGTTTGATTTTCTTTCCCCGTGTGTGTGTGTGTGTGTGTGTGTGTGTGTGTGTGTGTGTGTGTGTGTGTATGGCATGTGGCTATGCATGTGAGTTCAGGTCCCCAAAGAGAGCAGAGGCACGTATCAGCTCTTCTGAAACTATAGTTACAGACAGTTGTGAGCTGCCTGATAAACTCTGTCACACACACAAAGATCCACCTGCCTTTCAAGGGCTAAGATTAAAGGCATGGGCCACCACACCCTGTGCATTATGCACTCATAGCTGCTGAGCCATCTCCCAAAACCCCTGTTCTTGTTTGTTTTGAGACAGGGTTTCTCTGTGTAGCCCTGGCTGTCCTGGATCTCACTCTGTAGACCAGACTGGCCTCGAACTCAGAGGCCTGCCTGTGTCTGCCTCTCCAGTGCTGGGATTAAAGGTGTGCGCCACAACATGGCCTCAACAGCCCTGTTCACAATTTGGTCTTTCTAAGTGCAGAATCTAATCTGGGCCTGTAGTCACTTGCCCGAGACTTAGGTTCCCTTTTTATCTTCAGGAATAATCTTGGCTATTCAGTTTTCAGAAACATGTTTGCATCCCCTCCCCCATCATCATTCTCTCCCTCCTCTCTTTCAGAAGAGAAAGGTGGCTTGGTATCCGACGCCTATGGAGAAGATGACTTCTCTCGCCTAGGGGGTGATGAAGATGGTTATGAAGAAGAGGAGGATGAGAACAGCAAGCAGTCGGTGGGTAAATCTTCCAGATCCAGAGCTGTTTAAAACAGTATTCCATTCCATAGTTAACTCTGTCCCTTTTTCCCTATTGTTTGGAATCAGTTGGTACCAGTTGGGGAATGTAGCTCATGGGAGAGTGCTTTGCCTAAGCATGTGAAGAGCTTGATCCCCAGCATCACAAAAAGAAAAAGTTGAATTTGTTGAGTAAAAGTAGTTCTCTTTGAAAACTAAGTTGGTTTTTTACCTGAACCATATTGTAGTAACTTTTGAATTGAAATTTGGGATGAGGGTGTGTGTTTTGTTGTGTTTTGTTTTGTTCTGTTTTGTTTGAGACAGGGTCTCATGCAGCCCACTCTGGCTCCAAACTTGCTGTGTAGCCTTGAGCTCCAGACCCCCTTGCTTCAGTCTCCTGGGAGCTGAGGTTGTAAGCATGAGCCACCATGCCTAGCTTGGTTATTTTCTGTAACCTAAGAATCAATGGGTGTCTTATGCTGGTTTGTGAGTTTAACTAGTCTTCCTACTTGTATAAGTATGTTCATCCTTATTAGTGTATCATTTACATGTCTATAAGCAACTTTTATTATTTTTAATCTTGCTTAACACTTCACTTTCTAACGAGGTAAGGAAGGGAAGTTACTTTGTTATCGTCCACTTTGATTCTTGTGTTATATTTGACTTGGTGTTTTTGTCAGGGTGACCCTGGTTCTTGATCACTAACTTTCCCTGAAGTTCAGTAGGTGCAGATAACGGTAAAAGGAGAACTCTGTTCTCATTATCAAGAAGGATTCCAGGACACACGACCCCTCGAGCAGTACAAATCAGAATTTTAAAGTTTGAAAGGGAAAAAGGCAAGGAAATTCAGGCTGTTGCTTAGCACAAGAAGACATCTGAAGTGGAGTTTGGGTATTGAATATGGCCACTTAGAAGCAATGTTCATTGAAATGCTCATAACATACTTTTATTTTTTGTTTGAGTTTGTTGTTACATGTTATTATGTAAATGTTAGCATTAAATGCTTTCTAACTAAGTACAGTAGTCTGTGCCTACAATTCTAGCATTCAGAGTGCTAAAGCAGGAAGAGTGAAGATACCAGAGTATACTCCTGTCTCAAATAAATAAGTAAATAAATAGAAATGAAGACTGGGGGTGTAGCTCAGTGGTACAGCTATAGCACTTGCCTAGCATTCACAGGGCCCGGGGTTTGATCCCTAACACCACATAAAAACAAAAGCAAATAAAACATTCACTGAATGTATTTTTTATTCTCTTTTGTGAGGGTTTTTCATGCCTTTAGCCCCATTCATTAGTGATAATTCAGAGTTAAGTTGCTTAGAAAATTTGTGGGCTAAGGAAATCACTCATTTGGTAGAGTGTGTGTAGCGTGGATGAAACCATAGGGTTGTTCCTCGGCATCAACTACATATATCAGCCATGGTGGTTCTTCGCTCTTCCTGCTTTAGCACCCTGAATGCTAGAATTGTAGGCACAGACTACTGTACTTAGTTAAAAAGCATTTTAATGCTAACATTTACATAATAACATGTAACAAAAAAAAAAACAAAAAATAAAACCACCATGGCCTATAATCCCAGCTCTCAGGAGGTAAAAGAATGAGGATCAGGGGGCTGGAGAGATGGCTTAGAGGTTAAGAGCACTGACTGCTCTTCCAGAGGTCCTGAGTTCAATTCCCAGCAACCACATGGTGGCTCACAACCACCTGTAATGAGATCTGGGGCCCTCTTCTGGCCTGAAGTCATACATGCTGTATACATAATAAATATATAAATAAAAATCTTTAAAAAAAAAAAAAAGAATGAGGATCAGAAATTCAGAAATTCATGGTCCTTCTTATCTAGAAGGTAGGAAGGAAGGCAGGCAGGCAAGCTTTGTTAAGTTCTTTGGCTTTTCTTAAATATATATGTGCTGCCTCAACATCCAAAACTGTTCTCTTTAATGCATTTATTTGCATGTATGTTTTTAAAATATTGACCTAAATTTACTTTTTGTCACCTTCAAGCTGATATTTTAGTTTAAATAAAAAAAAAAACTCGCATCAAACCCCAATATGGACAGTGGGAACTATGTTAGCATTTTGCGAATCCCTCTTTGATTGTTTAGTTGATTGATTTTATTTAAGGAAGTTGTGTAGGTGGCATTATGAGCCTTTGATTCACTGGGACCACCCAGGGCACTTGTCTCAAAACCGTCAGTGTGGTTTGTTCACACTTAGATGCTGTTTGTATTAACATCCCGAGTGCTGTGTCTTACTTAGGTTAAAGTGTAGTAGGTTGTTCCACATCTGCTTCTTAGCTTTTGACCTTAATTGCATTTGTGTTCGGTGGAATTGTAGGCTTACTTTGGAGAATTCAATACCCCCATGGTTTTGACTCAGGCAGACCATATTTGGGTAAGAAGGAAGACTGGAAACAGTGGATCAGTGACAGTAATGTGAACACCCAAAAGGCTGTGCCTTGCCCTTTAGTCCTCAGTCTCGGGTCACATGGTCTGATGATTTGATACCGCCTTTCCATATTCATGTTAGTGTCACTGCTGCTGGCTTGAGGTGCTGGTGTCGCAGCATGTAGGTTCGATGGCAGTCTAAGCAATTGTGGGTATGAATGTCCGAGAAGTGGTAAAAGAGTTCATCATCCTGGCTTTAATGATTGCAATTTGCCTTTTGGACACTGGGACCTGGCCTGGCATTGTGGAACCTGTTGGATCTCCCCTCTCTTTACATGATTTTTTTCAGGAATTTTTACTGATGTAGATGATGGCACACTGATTTCGAGCTACTGATCCCCCCGCCCCCGCCCCCAGAACGTCTCCTTTTCCCTTCTCTTTCTCTAGTTCTGGGTTGTGCGGTAGGGAAGGGTTCTTGGTGGGATGATCCAGGCAGGGTAGACAGGCTGTTTGCTCCAACCACTGGTTATGTATGTAAGACTCTCCCCGCCCACTCCTTTTAAGTTTAATCCTCTAAATTCTTTGTCTTGTAGGAAGATGACGATTCAGAGACTGAAAAACCTGAGGCTGATGACCCAAAGGTATTTGGTGTTGGCTTTGGTGGGGTGGCTGGATTCAGTTAAGACTTTGAACGCCCTGACCCAGGTCATAGGTCAGGTCAGGATCTGCCCCACTAGCACACAGAATGTGGATATTTCCTGGGGTAAATCCAGCTTAATGAAGAACCTTAAGGCCACTAGGAATTCTTGAAGCCTTGGACTTGAGATCAGCAATCCAAGATACCTGTCTGGACCCTATAACCCATGTGTGCTCTACAGCCAGTGTATGACTTTGTGGGTTAGATGAAGGAGTGTTTCTAGAGTCAAGGCATAGGGCTCCCTTGTCTATTGTGGTTTCTCTCAGAGAGTTCTGAGAGGGTGGGATCAACCTGAGGCCTCGCCAGAGTTGTTTAGTCTGTCTCGTTCTCCCAGGGATGTGCCCTAACTCTCAGGGAAGCATGCAGAATTGTCTTTTTTGAAACAGCATACCTATTTCTCCGCATAGGTCTGTCCAGTAGCAGTTGAGAATAATTAGCAGTGATTCTTGTCACAGTCCTTAATAAGCCTGTGGTAACAAAGGCCCAGCTGCTTGCTGTGCACTGGGTATTGGATATTTTTTGCAGAATCATACTTTGATACAAACATTTTCCCCCAAAGAGTAATCCCATGGAGGAATAGATAACCACCTTTTACAAGGCAAACTGCTCTGAAACCAGCCAAAACCTTCAAGGTAGCATAGTGAAATTTAGGAAAATTATGCCCAGTTGTAATATAACACAGTAGTCTGTCATTATCAATGGGTGATTGATTGGGGTTGCAGTACACCCCACTTTCATGCCCTGTAGACACCCAAATCTGTAGCTTCTCATGGACTTTATTTGAAGTGGTATATTTGCATATCACTTAGGGGAATGCTTCTGCTAGTTTCAGATCATCTCAAAGCTACTTGCACTACCTGGTACAGTAAATCATTGTTACACTGCATTGTTCAGAAATTGATAAAAATCTACTCTTGTTCAACACAGATGCAATTAAAAAAAAAAAAAACTAAAGCCACAGTTGCTTGAATTCATAGATGTGAAATCTGTAAACATGAAGGGCCAACAGTTTGAAAATACAGCTTGAGCCATTCCATAGTGGGACTGATTCTGCCATTGGATACGGCTGTACAGCCATTGGCATCAACTCAGAAAGGCTGCAGAGGATGCAGATAACACGTCTTATCAAGGAAGCAAATTTGGGTACCAGCATGCATGAGTGGACCCCAGAAACTAAGTGCAAACTACTTTCTTTCTTTTTTACTTGTTTGTTTGTTTGTTTGTTTTTCGAGACAGAGTTTCTCTGTGTAGCTCTAGTTGTCCTGGAATTCGCTCTGTAGACCAGGCTGGCCTCAAACTCACAGAGATCCACCTGCATCTGCCTCCTGAGTGCTCAGATTAAAAGTGAGCCACCACCACCTAACTGCAAACTGCTTTCTATGCAGAGTGAAAAACCCAGGCTAAGAACTGGCCTGGCAGGATCGTATGGAGGACCTATAGCCCAAGACTAAAGGCCACCTGGAGAAGTACTTGGCTGTCTAAACAGCAAATCCTTGAGGAAACATTTGTGAGAGAGGGAGCCTGTCAAACTCAAAAGACTTACTGCTCTGTGTAAGAGCAGTTAATAACAAATAGGACACACACACACACACACACACACACACACACACACACACACACACGGAGAAAGAAGCTTAGGAAGATTGTAAATGTGTCTTTTGTGGTCACCTTCCCCTTTCTCATTCCCACATCAAAGTTGGAAAAACTTGGTACATGGTCTTGGTCTTGGTCCTTAGCAGGGTCTAGTGGCTCACTCTTAAAACCCTAGCACTGGGAAGGTTGAATTGAGAAGACTGGGGAATTTGAGGCCAGCCTGGGCTACAGGGTGAGATCCTGTCTCAAACAATATAACAACAACAAAAAACAACACACAAATAGCCAGGTGGAGTGGGACACACCTGTAATTTCAGCACTCGGGAGACACAGGCAGGTAGGTCTCTGAGTTTGAGGTCAGCCTAACTTACAGTGAGATCCACAAAGGAAAAGGTGTAGACTCATTCTTTGACAATATTGTATCCTGGAGCTGGAGAGGTGGCTCAGTGATTAAGAGCACTAGCTTGTTTTCCAGGGGTCCTGATTTCAATTCCCAGCACACCACAACCAACTAATCTCATGGATACAATGCCTTCTTCTGATGTGCAGACAAAATATACATATACATAAAATAAATAAATAAAATCTTTTAAGTAAATAAGTCAAAGTGGGTCTTCCCACTTCAAATGACAATACTGTATCTCATTCAGTCATTTGAATTTCAACTCTTGCTGTGGAATGAGTTTTCATGGAAGTGACTCAGAACACAAAATTCAGCCCTAAGAATAACTTGATTTAGTTCTTTGGAGGGTAGCTATGGACAGCTTAGCAGTGAGAGCCTATCAGCTTGGATGTCCTGCAGTCTGCAGTAGCTGTCAGAAGCCCACCTTCAGGTGTCTTAATGGCATCCTCAAGGACCAGAAACTGTCCCTACCAGTGACTTCACAATATTCCTGCCTCTGCTTTCTTCCTGCTTGGGCTGACATCAGACTGTCTTCAGAGCTTTTTTCTAATACGTCTAAGTTTTGTTATGTTTTGCTTAGGTTTATTTATATTTTTATGAGTACTCGCGCGCGCGCGCGCGCGCGCGCGCGCGCGCGCACACACACACATTTACACACACACAGTGTATGGGTGGGTGCCCCCTGATGACAAAAGAGGTCTCTCGTTCTGAAACTAGAGTTACAGTTGGTTGTGAGCTCTCATATGGGTGCTGGGAATTGAACTAGGGTCCTCTGTAAAAGTAGCACAAGTGCTTGTAACCTCTGAGCCATCTCTCCCACTCTGTTGGATTTAAGTTTTATTTAAATTTATATGAGAGTTTGTTGCTCTAAGCTTTTGATTTGAATAATTCCAACAGAAGGATGTGCTGCTGGCACAGATCTTTAGTTTTGTCATGAGTTGCTGTCAGGGCCCCAGTCCACTAGATGGAGCTCTCCTCCCTGCTTTTAGCTTGTTCTGTAGGGTTCTCAGAACATTTTGGCTTCATGACACAGCTGAACTTGCATGTTCCAACGAAAGCTCGTTGTATAGATTGATATCTTAGAAGTTCAATCTGAGATGCAGGCTGGTGCATCTGTGACCGCAGGACTAGGGCAGGATGGAGACAGACAGCCTTAGAGCTCATTGGCCAGTCAGTCTGGCCAGTTGGTGAGTGCCAGGTTCAGTGAAAGACCTCCTCTCAGAAAATAAGTGGAGAACAGTGAAGGAAGACACGAGGCTTCTACCTCTGACCTCCATGCTTGGGGAGAACCGATAGTCAGGTTCTTTTGTGAAGTTGGGAGGGAAGGGCGGCGGCAGCCAAGTGCAGACCTGAAACAGCGCAGAGCTACATGGACGAGGTTTGCCATCACATAGTCAAGAGCTTTCTGTCATCTCTGGCCGGAGTGGTTTCATAAGGTAGTATCTCACTGTTTGAGAAGTTTCTTAGAAACATAAAACGGATTTGTCATTGATGCTCTAGTTGGTGGGTGGCATTGAGGTTAGACTAAATCACCAAAGGGCCCGAGCCTCCCAGGAGAGGACTTGGTTATGGTAGAAGACAACATTGAGAATTTTCTTGCTGCTATTAGCTGTCTTTAAAAAAGAAAGAAAGAAAGAAAGAAAGAAAGAAAGAAAGAAAGAAAGAAAGAAAGAAAGAAAGAAAGAAAGAAAGAAAGAAAGAAACGAGCTGGTGTGGTGGCTCAAGCCTTTAATCAGGGGACAGAGGCAGGTAGATCTTTGAGTTCCAGCCAGCCTGCCTATATAGCAAGTTTCAGGGTTACATATTGAGACCCTGTCTCCAAAAACCAAACCAAAAGAATACAAAAGGTACCAAGACTAGAAACTCCATTTTTGTTTGTTTTGCTACTTTTTTATATTTTAAATTTTTATTATTATTGTATGTGTGTATGGCTATGGTGGGAGGGGACATATGTGTGTGCCATGGTGCATATGCAGAGGTCAGAGGACAACTTTGGAATCAATTCTCTCCTTTCTCCTTTGCATGTGTTCTGGGGATCAAATGCAGGTCATCTGGCTTGCACAGCAAGCATCTTTGCCCTGGAATCCATTTCCTTGTCCTGTTCCTCTGTTGTGTGAGACATGGTCACTGGGTAGCACAGGCTGGCCTCAGTCTGCCGTCTCAGCCTTTGGATTACTGGGACCACGGTTATACACTACCACAGCCAGCTGAAACCTCTGATGTTTGGAGTTGCTATCGTGTGCAGAGTCTCGCCTGGGGGAGTCTGAGTAAGATGGTGACTCCAGGCCCATCTGTCTTTAGTCTTCATCAGTCTGAGACAGTGGGGACTGTGCTCTGCAGGTACCGAGTTTGTCACGGATAGAGAAGAGGAGGCGCCTCGGCATCCAGCAGAAACTAAGTGTTTGCTTCTAAGATTCCATTGGCTTCTTGGAAGTTTCTGCCTCGCCTCCTAGGTGAGCAGTCTGGCCCTTATATGCTTTCATCCCCCAACAGAAGGTGGCGCTGCTGTCCTAGAAAAAGTCAGACCAGCAGTGGCAGGCCTCTGGCAGCGCCGCCGCATCAGGGGCACCTGATGGCTCCGATATGTCTTCTATCCGTGTGCTCTTGGTACATGAGCACCCCTCTGTGCCGCTCTCCTCTGTCCATGCTTTGCCTCCATGGCTCTGGAACATTCTCCCTTGTTTATTTTCCCTCCACTCCTTCAGTTCCTGTGGATAGAGGTATTTCCACTTACTGTCTGTGGCACACCCTTCCGTTGAAAACAAACGGATAGTTGACCTGGAACGAGAAAGATGAAGTGGCCCGCTGCCAGCTGTCAGGGAGGGCCTGAGTTTGCTGGTTCTCTGAGGTCTTTGGTCTAGGCTCTGTGCTGGGTAGCTCCTGGCCTTTCTAGGAGCTAACACTGAGTAGGAGAAATTGTTGTGGCATTTTTGAAAGAGGTGTGTATGGTTCCAGTTAAATCAAAAGAAAACATTCTTAAAATGCTAAGAGCCAAAGCTGGGTGTGGTGGCTAATTTTTAGAAGACGAAGGCAGGAGGGTCAAACTGGTCTAAACAATAAGACCCTGCCTCAAAAAAAAAAAAAAAAAAAAAGATTCGGCCGGACATGGTGGCATACACCTTTAGTTCCAGCAGAGGCTGGTGGCTCTCTTAGCTCCAGGCCAACGGGAACTCCGCTGTCGAGCCCTATCAAAAGACTAAAATAACAAGATGCCATGAGAGTTAGTAACAGCCTTGTAGCTGGACGGCCTGGGTGGCTTGGCTTCCCTCCAGCCTGGAGCCCAGACACACACAGCACTTCACCCAGCCCGTCAGGACTGTGCTGCCCACTTTGCAGGGTCTTTTTGTTTTGTTTTGTTTTCTGTTTTTCGAGACGGGGGTTTCTCTGTGTAGCTTTGCGCCTGTCCTGGAGCTCACTTGGCAGCCCAGGCTGGCCTCGAACTCACAGAGATCTGCCTGCCTCTGCCTCCCGAGTGCTGGGATTAAAGGTGTGCGCCACCACCGCCCGGCCTGCAGGGTCTTAGAGGTGAGGGCAGGGAGGGGGTCCAGAGCACTTCTCCGAGAGTGAAATGAAGCCGGTGGCCGTCGTGCAGCGCAGCTGTGGACTGTAACACAGGATGAAGGCGTCCTGTAGAGCGTGTGTTCTCAGCTCACTGACTCTGAGCCTCGGGAGTTTTGTTTACATAGCTCCCGGACAAAGAAATGCTTTACAGTTCCTGTCTGAAGGAATTAGCCACAGACTCTAAGCATTACTGCTCTCACAATGCAGTTGCTACTTGGAAAACACACATGTGTGTGAGGTATCCGGTAGATGTCAAGTGTTTCCTGTAAGAGCTGTAAGTATCCTGTGGCCCGTTCGTTTATGTGTTGCTGTAGGACTCGGTGCTCTGTTGCACAGGTTGAAATCTGCAGTGGTAGACTCTCCAGTTGGGCTGAGGGTGATGTAAGTCCCTCAGGAGGGCCAGCTCAGCCATGTGAGTGGGTCTCTGCCTCCACCCTGAAGTGGTCTGTGGTTCCTGGTCACTGAGTGTACTTGAGATTCACTGTAGATGGACTTGTATTGTGCAGACATGTCTCAATAATGCTTTCGTTCTTTCTCCTCTTCCAAGTCATTGCTAATAAGTAATGATCCTTTAAATTGTCTTTTTAAATACAGTTGTGGGGGTGGGGGTGTGCACATGAGTACAGTGCCATCGGAGGCCAAAAAGCGGCGTTGCGTGCTCTGCGACACTGATACGTGCTCTCAGCCACTGAGCCGTCTGCCCCATACTGTTGATCTTTTGAGTGTCTTCACGAAAGACCAGCAGAGTGAAGGCTGCCTAAGGAGCTCATTCCCAGGAAGGTGGTGGTAACGGTGAACCTCAGGCAGAGCAGCAGCCGCCCCCAGTCACACGGGGGCAACAGGTGAAATCTGTGTTCTCTGTTAACCACACAGGCCGGGACTGCAGTTGTCGGCTTGTGCATGCTCTCTGCAGAGCTACAGGCTTTCCTGGCGGGGCTCAAGGTGGGCTTTCTATACCATTCAGGACTCTGAAGTCTTAAATTGAAGGTGACAGTGGAGGGTGTGATGTGACCACCGTCCATTGGGCCTCATTGAAAACAGGCCATTTGGGTTGTTTTGTTCATTTTTCAAGACAAGGTCTCACTATGTAGCCCTGGCTGTCCTGGAACTCACTGTGTAGACCAGGCTGGCCTCGAACTCAGAGATCTGCCTGACTCTGCCCACCCTCTCACTCCCCGCCACTATGCCTGGCTTGAAAACAGGCCATTTGTGTGCTTTAGTTCCTGTGCTTTTAGTCAACCCTGAGAACTAAGAACTCACAATAGGAAAGCAAGTGACTTTGGCCTTAAATCTGTGTGATTAGTAGAGCATAGTGGCTCGAGGCTGTAATCCCAGGACTCAGGAGGCTGACACAGAAGGATGCCATGAATAAGAGCGCAGCTTGGACTACATGGTAGATTACAGGTTAGCCTGGTCTACACAGTCTATCTCAAAGACGCAAACAACCTTAAACTTAAAACTTTAAAAAAAAGGGGCTGGAGATCTGGCTCAGAGGTTAAAGAGCACTGGCTGCTCTTCCAGAGGTCCTGAGTTCAATTCCCAGCAACCACATGGTGGCTCAACCATCTGTAATGAGATCTGGTGCCCTCTTCTGGCCTTCAGGGATACATGCAGACAGAACACATAATAAATAAATAAATCTTAAAAAAAAAAAAAAAAAACTTAAAAAAAAACAGAATTGTATGATAAGTAAAGCAGTAAACCTATATACGTGTGCAGTCCAAAGAAAGGAAAGAAAGAAAAAAGAAAAGAAAGAAAGCTGGACACCATGGCTCACGTGGTAGTAATTCCAGTGCTGAGGCAGGCCCGCCTGGGCCACAGTGTGAGACTCTGCTTCAAGAAGAGATAGGAGAGGGCTGGAGAGATGGATCAGTGGTTCAGAGCACTGGCTGCTCTTGCGAGAAGATCCAGGTTTAGTCCAAAGTACCCTTGTGGCAGCTCACAACTGCCTGTGTGTAATTCAGTTCCAGGAGATCTGATGCACTCTGCAGGCTCCTGTACATACTTGGTACACATATATGCAGGCAAAATACTCATGCAAATCAAATGAAAATAAATTTTAATAGAAAACTGTGGATATCATTCTGGCAGCAGCTCCCATGAGCATTGCACTTTTCCACACTGTCCCGTGTACACTTCTTCTTCAGCGTGTGTAGCAGTCAGTAAGCTGTGCCAGCCAGACCTGACTGTATTCTTATGGTTGTCAGATGAAGTGCTGTCCAGGGAGTGTCTCGGGAGCCCCCATGTTCCTTCCCCAGATCAGGAGTAATACCTCTGAAGCTCCCCCTGTTGAAGCCCACATAGGTGTTCACCCACAAACTGAGATCTCAAGCAGGGTTTGGGATGTGGCGAGTTTTCTTCCCAGTCCTCAGGAAGTCGGGACTCCCTTGCCACCGCCTGTGGGTGAAGTCTTGGGGACCAGCCCTTCCTTCAAACCTACTCACTCTTGACTCACTGAGCATGCAGACTCCGGGTGATTTCCTCTGATCCTCTTCTTGGCTTTACCGCGCCACCGGAGGAACCGTCTTGACTGCCCTTGCTCCAGGTGTGCTGGAGCCGAGGCTCCCGGGAGCCGCACCCTCCCCTCTGTGGTTCCGCAGCCAGGAGGAAGCCACCGCATGCCATCTTCCCCCGTCAGCCATGCAGGCCCCAACAGACCTCCTTCCTTTCGGGGCCAGATGCCACAGATTGCTTACTGAGGTGTGGCCGGCCCCTCCTTTCCCCGCTGGGATTCATCTTTTTGAAATTACATGATGCAGAAAATTGCCTGTCCTGGGAATCCAGCACTCCCATCTCAGTTCTCCTGTTCTAGCCTGGCAATGTGGCTGCCCGTGTGAGTCCTGAGTTTTGGAAGGATTTTGCCAATTTGGGTTTTTGTTTGTTTGTTTGTTTCCTTTTTTTCTTTTTTGTGAGACAAGGCCTCTATGTAGTCCTGGCTTTCCTAGAGCTTGCTTTATAGACCAGGCTGGCCTCAAACTCATAGAGATGCCCCTGCCTCTGCCTCTCAAGTGCTGGGATTAAAGGTGTGCCCACAGTGACCATTTGTATTCCTCACTTTTGAGTTGGGTAACTTTTTCTCCATTCACACCATAAGATACCAGGCTTCCTTCTGGTCCTCCAGAGAAACTGGCTCCTTCCTGCCAATATGTACTTTGATGGCCAGTTTGCATTGTATCCTATCGTTCTGGGCTCTCAAGTGTTTCCTGTTACTCTAATTCCTCAGCTGGCGGTGACCTGGGCTAAAATGCTTTGTGACTGACTGTGGCTGAGACTTGAGTTTTCCACTCTCAGCCCATGCAGTTCTCTTCTTTTTCCTGTGTAGCTCCAGTCTCTCCCAGACCCCAGAGCTGTTAGAGCCTAGAGACCCTGTTCTTACGAGGAGCCTTGAAGGAGAAGAAGGGCGGTATAGCCCCACCCCCAAGGGCTTGGTTTGGGTCCTTGGTATAAAGTAGTATCTATATCCATACATAAGCCACCTGTGTACTGCTCCAGGGGCCAGGAAGAGGGCCACCCTCGACACATCCCGAGAAACAACAAAATCCTGCCTCACTGTCAATTACAGGTGACTTGGAATAGTCAGGTATCAAAACTCTCCCCATCGGAAATGACTTTTGGCCAGACTTCGATTTCACATTCAAGCCTGTCTGGTTTCAGCAGGCTTTGTGTGATAGCACATACATTGCCACACTGAGACATGCGTTTCAGCTTTGTTCTAATCAGGTTTTTCAGTAGAGAAAGAACCATTTCCTTCCCCTT
Source organism: Peromyscus maniculatus bairdii (assembly GCF_049852395.1). Lineage (NCBI taxonomy): Eukaryota > Metazoa > Chordata > Mammalia > Rodentia > Cricetidae > Peromyscus > Peromyscus maniculatus. The sequence continues at coordinate 103,570,955 of NC_134859.1, forward strand.
CCCTGCCTTCTCTTCACACTGCAAGGCCAAGCTGAGGCTGCCTTCATTTGTTTTGGCAGACTATTTAACCCTTCCTGTGGAAGCCTTCTCTGGCGCTGGTGGGCGAGTTGAGCCTTCCTGTCTGAGCTGTCTGGGAGCAAAGGCAACTCCAGGGTATCCACAATGGCTCCACCAGCTTCCGCCCATTTTTCTGCTAAGTGTAGTGTTCCCATTCCTGGCTGGGCCATGTGCCCATGCAAGTACCCTGTCCCGGCCCATAGGACACATGAAGGAAATGCACTGGTGATGGTGTTTCTCCAGAGCAGCCTGTGTGGGAGCCGGCTTCTGGACCACAGGGGTGATGTCCCCACACAGAAGATTCTGGTGACTTCACTAAGTCACTGGACTGTCCTCCGCATATCCCATCGTGGCCCTTGGGTATGGGGGGGAGAGGATTGAGACAAGACCTCTGCCTGCCTTGAATTCCTGAGCCTCTTTCCTCTCCCTCCTAAGTGTGATGGTTATCCCCACATACACAGAGAGCCCTGTTGGTTGCCATTCCGATGCCCCCAGGAGGGCTCCTGGAGTTGTACCAGTCCTGAAGTAGCAGTGTGGCACACGGGTTCAGAACATGCTTTGCTGGACTATGGTGAAAATTAAATGAGATCATTAATTAATTAAAGGGCTTAACATAAAACCTAAAATTGTTCCCTGGGATTAAATTTTCTTATTTTAGCCTCAGTGCTTGGCCCATTGCCTGTGACATAATAAATCTTCAGCAGATTATTTATGGAATATGTAAGTGAGCTAACTGTCCAGCAATTGTCTTTTGTTGTTTGTGGATTTGGTCTTTATTTGTATGTTTGTCTTGAGGCAGGATTTTGCTAGTTACTCAGACTGGCCTCACTCCTGGCCAAGGGACCAGCCTCTCAGTGTAGGTGGGACTTGTAGCAAGTGCCACCACATTCAGCTTAATTGTGTGTTGTGTGTGTCATCCCATGTTGTCCCCGCCCCCGTCCCCGGTCGTGTGTTCCCCCCCCCCCCCCAGCCCTTTGTCTCAGGATTTAAAAGCATTCAGGTGGATAGTAAGAAAGAGGCTGCAGAGCTGGGTATGGTGGGACAGGCCTGCACTTCCAACACTCTAGAGATGCGAGGCAGGAGGGTCCACAGGTTCAGAAGGTCTCGGCTACATAGGCAAGACCCTGTCTCAGACAGGCAGAAAGTGGGTAGAGCAAGAAGTGAGGTTTTAACTTCAGCTTTGGTACCTCCCCACCCCCAGTCCCACATCAGCCTTTAGACCCCTCCTTGGCTACTCTTCCGCCTCTTTCTGGTGTTGTTAGTGAACCCACACATCAGAACTAAATGCTGCTACCATGTTTGGAGCCTAGGGTTATTCCGTGACAGCTCTAACCTAAGGAGAAACAGTGGCAGATGTCTGTGCTGTGCGCACCTGCAGCAGCCAGGCAGTGTGAGAGCGCACTTGAGAGGCAGTGAGTGGGCTGCAAGGACCTCACCGGGCAGGTAGGTGCTACAGGACGCTTTCGCAGTGAGCTCTGAGTTGTGCAGAGGGTGCATCTTCCAGATGAGGGAGAGCCAAGAGCAGGCCGCCTGCGGAGAGGGGAGGAGAGAAAACTGAGACAGACAGTTGGTAGGGCCTAGGGCTGTCGTGAACATTCCTTTGGGGAGGGAGATTTTGGGTTGCTCTGGTCAGCCTAGACTAGCCTTAAACTAAGCAATCCAGCTTCCTCTACCTCTTCAGTGCTGGGATTACAGGTGTAAACCACCACACGTGGCTTTAAGAATTCCTTTTTTCTTGTTTTGAGTGAACTCTGCTCAGTAAATAAGATAGCATATTACAACTTTGTAACTTCAGGGGCTGTCTCGGACCTGAGAGGCTAAGGCGGGTGGATGCTGCCTCCTCAGTCTCTCCCCAGCTGACAGTTACACTGTCCAGTGGGAACGTCCAGTGGGTCGTATGCCTGCCCTGCCCCTTGCATGCTGCCCTCTCAGAGTGCCTTCTCTATGCCTAACGCTCCCAGGGCTGGGAAGAAAGCATGGCATGTTAACTGGCAGAATCAGATGCCAGAGGCTGTGTGCTGTGACTCAAGGTTATCATTGAAGCTTTGTGGGTGCCTCATGGGGCTGGTTCCCAGAAGGCTGATGGAGGCTGGTCGTACATAAACTTCCATTCTGTCCACCAGAACCTGCTACTTCTCACTGCCTAACTCTCCTTAGCTCATGTGACAGTCTCTCCTGCTCCGTGGGTCTGTATGGCTCTTCCTTCCTCTGCCTGTTAGCTCCATCCGTGACCCAACTTTGGTGTTCTCTGCATGGAGGCCATGTTCCGGGATCTGTAATTGCTGTGACAGCAAGGCCCCCATCACTGATCTGCAGGTGTCCATCAGCATTATTGAGAGGAACAAATGGCAGTTTCATAGCACTGTTCTCCAGCCCCCTGCAGTGCCTCCTGCTGTGGCCGTTGAGACTTTAGCCTCAGGTGAAAGCGGGAGAGTACAGACAAAAGAAGGGTCTTCACCTCAGAATTGGTGTTCAGTCTCTCCCTTTCCCCATTGGTTTATTTGAGACAGGATTTCATTATCTCTGTGTAGTCCTGGCTGGATTTGAACTCACAGATACCTGCCTGCCTCTGCCTCCCAAGTGCTGGAATTAAAGACGCGCACCACCGCTCTTTGTTGAGACTCTGGACTCAGTCTTATTATTTAGCCTTGCCTGCCTGCTTGCCTCAAACTCCAGGCTGTGCGCTACCACACTGGGCTCTTGTTTTGTTGTTGTTGTTGTTGTTGTTGTTGTTGTTTTTGGAGGGTGTGTGTGTGTGTGTTGAGGCAAGGATGGTGATAGGTAGCCCAAGCTGACCTACAATTTGAAATCCACCTGCCTCAGCCTCCTGAGTGCTGGGATTGCATGACTATGCTACCATGCCTATACATGCTGAGAATGGGAGCCCAAGTCCTTCCCTCCCTTTCTCCTTCAGCGTCGTTTGGAAAGCTGTACGTTTGGGTTTTACTTTGTCTTCATTGGATTCAGACTAGGTGAAAAAGCTGACCCCAGAGCTGCTCTCCTTTCCTACACTGGTGCTGTTTTCATCTCCTTCCCATAGGAGAGAGCCCGAAGCTGAGGGGCCTTCTTGTCTCTGCTGTGGGTTCCAGGTCCCCCGCTTGATACAGACAACTGTCTGGTAAATAGCTCTTGCAGTCTGAGTTAACGTTGACTAATTGAAAGCCAGAGGAGAGAGCTATACGAGTTCTAACAAGTATCCCTGGGCATTTGGAAACACTGCTTTAAGGGAAGGGAAGGAGAACAGAGGTGTCCTGTTATCACCTGGGTCGTCATGACTCCCCCTTCCCCTTCTGGCCCTGTCAAAGGCTGAGGAGGCTCTCCTCGACCCACAGGTTTGTAGTGGGCTTCCTACCCTGTCTGCAGTTTAACCATGTCCGCCTAGCCTATCTTCCATCTCCCTGGCATCCTCGCTTTTGCTCCCCGGCCAGCATGGTCATAGTTCACGGGTGCTGGGTTCAGATTCACACAGAACTCTTAGCATCTGGTGAGGCTGGTGGGAAACTGTCTCTCTGGACCATTGCTTTGGTGTGACACACACCCCTGCCCAGTTCTGCCTACCCCACCACCGGTGCCTGGGGCTCTAAAGGATCATGGCACTGTGCCGTAGGGGTCATCGTGTTCACTCACCTCGCGGATGATCTGTTTTAAATAGTTCCGACTTTGGAGCTTGTCTTTGCAGTGCTGACGATCAAACTCCGGTTTGTGTGTGCTGGGCAAGCGCTCTACCAGTGAGCTCTAGATGCCCGTCTTCACTGGTCCCTTTCCCACTCAGCTTTCCGCTATGCTCTTGACATCTGGACCTGTCTCCATTGAAGAGCAGGTGATGTGGTGACTTTGAGCCCCTCACTGAACAGGATGATGAGTTTAGAAAGGCTGAGGAGCCAAGCCATAGATCATAGGACCAAGAGAGGGGAATTTTGGTCCTGTCCATGGTTTTCCTTTTTAACAGCATCATATCTTTTCTCCCAGAGACAGGGCCGAACAACCTCAGCTGGGCCAGCCAGACCCTTTAAAGAGATGTGATTCACTTTCTGTCACTCTGGGATAGACACTGTATTAGAAGTGCAGTGACTCCCCAGTCTACTCTCACAGCTCTCCGAAGACGTCATAGGCCTGTCCCTCTGTGGGCCTGTGTGTCTGCAGGGGAAGGCGGGAACTCCACTGATGTTTCCTGCTGTGAGCACCCAGGAAGCTGCTGTCTTCTAGTGGAAACACAAGGGGATTTTAGTCCCACGCCTGGTCACTGAAATGCTCCTTAGTGTTGAGCTCTCCCAATGCTGCTACAAAGGAGTTGTTGTCGGCCCTGAGACATTGGCACTGTCGGAACAGCAGTTGATTTATGACTCCAACCTGAACTTGATGTGGCAGTCCGCCAGGCCTGCCTCCCAGCCCCCTTTTTGCCCACCTGATTGGCAGGTGGTGGATGGTGAGGAAAACATGTTGCTAAGCAGCCTGGCTTCAACATTGTGCTCTTGCAGTTTGAATGAATAGTTGCAGTGTTCAGAAAAGAGGGGACTTTGGGTCTGTCTCAGAATCAGAGGGAAGGGGGTCTGATCTTGGCACGGGGCCATGCCTGACTTGGAGGAGTTTGGACCCTTCACACCCCTGCCCTTCCTCCTTGGTGCCGGGGCCCAGCTCTGCAGCTGCTCCCCTGTGAAGACCCTGTTGCACAACCATTGCTGTTATTACCTTCTCTCTCACCGAGCACGGGCCAGAGACCAGATCTGAACCTTCAGTGAACTCCTCCTCTGCCGTTCGGTCTCTGTCCTTGGGGCATTGAAGATCCCTGATCTTCCTGAGTTCGAGGACACTTGGGTCCGCAGAGGCAAGGCTTCGCTTCCTGCTGTGCCAGAAGCCTGTAGCCTAGCTGTCACTCTCAGTCTTGGCCTGGTTAGGCAAAGCAGTGAAATAAGACATTTGTTTTCAGTGTGAAATTGTGTGTGTGTGTGTGTGTGTGTGTGTGTGTGTGTGTGTGTGTGTGTGTGTGTGTGGACAGAATATAAAAACCAATGTAAGGAGAGGTGAGGGTCAAGGAGGGCCAGAGACCTCAAGCCAGGGGCTTTGGGGGACCTCATTTAGTCACTAAAGGGCTTCTTTGAGCTGCCCCGTAATGCTCATGATAAAGTCTGCCCTGCTTGTTTGGAGTGAAATAAGAAAATTCCCAGGAGCAAGCAGTCACGGGAGGTAGGTGGCACAGAGGGTTCCCCTCGTAGCCATCTCTAGTGGTATGTTCAGATAAGCTCTCCCAACCCAGGGGGAGCCATGGGCAGGGAACAGGTCACACAGGTGGCAGGGACGTGGTCACTGTCTGGGTTCTCAGCAGCATGGCTCCATGCTGGTCCCTCCTGGGGGCCATGGAGCTCCCAGCTGTCGTGATGGGGGAGAAGTGCTCAGAGCTCTGGGGTCCCAGGAGCCTTGAAGCACTGCTCACTGTTACCTGCCGGCAGCAGCACTTACCCTTCAGCCTCCAGGAAAGCCCAGTGTCTTGGTAAAGAGAGTGACTGTGGCCTAGGAGCCCAACTCTACCTTTGTGTGTTTCTGTCTCTCTACAGGATGCTACAGAAGCAGAGAAGCGGGATCCCCAGGAATTAGTGGGTGAGTACCCTGGGGGCATGCATACTCTGATCCCTTGCCCTGAGCAAGCTGGCTTCCACTCATGCCAGGTCTCTGCTCTTTTGGGTATCTCCCTGCTATGAGCTCCCAAGGCCTTTGGCATTTCCTAGGGTGACTGGGTGAGACCTCAGGCAACATTCTTTGAAAATGGCATTCTGTGTGCGTTTTTCTGGGCTTTGGGTGGCTGCCAGTGTTGTCAAGGGAGTTTAGAGTCCTGTACAGCTGGGAGCTCATCTTGGTCTTTGCTTATTCCACTTGTGCCCTGGACCTGACCTCTCTGTCTTTGTATCTCCGTGTCCCCACTACCATATTCTTGGTGCTCAGGGAGTCAGCATGGGGCCTCTGCAGGCACTGTGCCTTGTCCCAGGCAGGAACATGGCTCACAGCCTTGGCATATGCGGCCCTTGGTAACTTTGGAGAGTGGAATAACTTGTGGGAAACCACATTCCATCCATGCCCTCTGCCAGCCCCAGCATCCTAAGCCTTTTAGAAAGCCACTCGTTAGCTTAGCCATGGACTTGGTAACGGCTCCAAAAACTTGACCCAGGGGAGGTTCCTGGTGTCACCTGTCAGAACCTTCCCTCCGCAGCAGCCATCACCTGCTCCTTGGCCATTGTGCTAATCTTTAGAAAAAGTGGGCTCCTCCTTTTTTTGGTTCTGTTCCCAAAGGACACCTGCAGAGCCCACTCCTGCATCTCCACGTGTATGTTCAAAGCTTATGCTTTCCAGCCCTGGGGGTTTAAAGCTCAGAAACTTGGCTTGAAAGTATGTCTCCAGCTGCCCTTTTTCCAAGAAGCACCCATTTGTTGTGGGTTGTTGACAAGTGAGCGGTTTTCCATAACTAAGTGCTAGGAATTATTCATTCTGTCTTCCTTTGGACCCATTGGGCAAGAGCATAATTACTCAGCCTTGATCCCTGGGTTCCCTGATAGATAGTTTAAGTCTTATTTAAAGAAGTAAGGGGCTAGAGAGATGGCTCAGTGGTTAAGAGCACTTGCTGTTCTTACAGAGGACCCAAGTTCATTTCACAGCATCCATGCCGGGTGGTTCACAAGTTCCTGTGACTACAGGTCCAGGGAGTCAAATACCCTCTTCTGCCCTCGGCAGGCACTTGCGAACACATGATGCACATACACACACTCAGACACATTCACACATCTATGTAAATCAGGAACCAGAATTTTCTTAAACCTTAGAATTTGTTCTTTAGAAAATGACACTTGGGATATGACGGCTTAAAGGGCGGAGCAGGCAAGGTACACATCTAATCGGAAGCCAGTGGCCTACAAGACCAGGTGTAGCGGGAGCTGCAGCCTCTTCCATCTGGGTCCCACTTCACTCTGCTGTTCACTACCGAGAAATTTCAAGGCTTGGGGTCAGAGAGCAACCTGGTCATGAACTCCTCATCTGAGCAGCCTCAGAAAAGTGGTAGAATGTGTGTGGGCATCAGCTGGACGTCTTCCACAACCAGCGTGGCTCTTTCTCTGGTTTTGTTTTGACATTTCATTTATTTATTTATTTTTAAAGATTCATGTAGTTAACACAAACTGGAGTCAACTACTATGGGGCTCAGGCTAGCTATAAAATGGCTGGTCCTCTGCCTTAGCCTCTCAAGACCCAGTATTCCAGGAAATGCCACCACACCCAGCATCTGTGCCATGCCTTTGAAATCGCTTTATTGAGATGCATTTCATAGAGCAATTTCATAGTTGTGAGTTTAAGTGTGCACTGGTGAATTTTTATAGACATAGCTGTGCTAGCCCTACCAATCATCAGTTTCCACCCTTCTTACTGGTCCCTGGTGTTAACTCCCCTGTGCAGGGGGAGGTAAGTCTCAAGTAAGAAGTGGTCTTGATGGGAGTTCTGCCCTATTTTGACAACTTCATATAAATTAGGGCCCATTGACCCTTAGACCGGACCATTCTGTCACGAGGGCCATCTTGTGCATGATAGGGTGCTTAGCAGTAGAATGCTCTCTGCCCACTGGGCAGCACAAGCGTTCTTGCTACCTCCCCCACTGAAATAACAAGGCAAGTGTCCCTTTGGGGAGCAGAAGCACCACAAGTTGAGTGTGTGGTACAGATTGTGGTCTTCTGTCTGGCTTTGTTTTGACACTGTGCTTTAGAGATTTCATCCATGCTGCTGAGCATAGCCGTTCCTTTTCACTTGTCTGTTTGGGCTAAGGAACCTCTCACTGTATCAGACATAGTTTGTTCATTCACTCTCTTGTGGGGGACACGGTACATCTTTCCTCTGCATAGATGCAGTGCTCTTTTCTCTTCGAGGAGTAGGTGGTGAGTCAGTTCCTCTTCAGCAGAGTGGCTTCTGATCATCATGCCATGTTTGCTGCCCCCTCTGTCTGAGCTCAGCTCCTTTTAACTGAGCCCTGGGTGTCAGATGTGTAGCCTGTCCCACCTAAAAGAACAAAGAGCCAAGAAGCCAACTCTCGGGCCTCTCCGGCACTGCAGCTCCTGACAGCTGCTGGCCTGGCCTGGAACAGTGCTGATGCAGCTTGGGGGCGAGCTCCAAGTCACTCAGGAACCTCCTGTTTACCGCCCATCCAGTATCCTGCAAGCATCCTCAGCCCCTTTGGGCTTGCTGACCCTGCTTCCTCCCTGCTGTATGCAGAGTCCCTGGGGCTAGCTGCTCTGCTCAGATCCTACCTGGTGGCCATGGATACTGCCCATGTTTTTTGACAAAGGCATTTGCAGGGCATGACTCATGCTGACAGCAAGCTTCTCAAATAGTAAGTGCAGCCGCCCTACAGGCCACCCCGGCACAGCCGAGCAGCAGCTACGGGCAGAGGCACTGCCCTCAGGTGTCTGGACACTGCTTAGCAGACTCCCGAGACAGTGGTTGGGCCTCTGGCTACACACAGGGCAGCTGTCTCCTGTGTTGGATTTGTCCCAGTACTTAGAAGAGAGTCACTGGAGTCTCTCTTGAAAGCCTGCGAAGTAAACTTTTACTTTGTTGTCCAGAATATGCCACTGTCTTGTCATTGACTTCCCAAGAATAGCCCTGTTTCTACCCCTACTCTGAAGGGGTTCCTTCTCTTGTTCTACTGTCTACCGATTATGCCTCAGTGGGTGGAGGGTTGCTACGGTAACAGAGTCACACCCTGTTTTTCTAAAAAGCTTTCCTGGCAAATGCCAAAGGGCACTCTTTGTCTCTGTCACATGCACATATACCCTCTCCAGCCCCAGCGCCTGCCAAGACCTTCTTGCTTTTGTTACTAATGCTCACAAAATGCCACGACCAGCTCTTTCCAGCTGCTTCCACTCTCAGCTAGCCCCTGTAGTTTGAGCTCGGACCTAGAACTTCCTCTTATCCCGGGGCTGGGAAGAAAGAAGAAATCAAGATTCAGCTTTGGAACACCTGCCAGAGCTGGGTGGTGCCCGGCTGAGGGCCAGTGGGGCTGGTAGAGGAGTGCAGCGCACTGACAAGTGGGTAGTCCCTTCAGAGACTGTTCTCTGCAGCCACTGCATCTCAGGCCCACACGGGACCTTTGATCTGTGGGGCGCACGCAGCCTGTGCTTAGGGTGTGTCTAGTTACAGCCCATGGCGGTGCTGAAAGCCAGCAGCGCACTTGTGTTCTGAGACTGCCTGGGCCTGACCCTGGCCTCAGTGTGTTTGTAGTGTGCACGAGCCGGAACTAGCAAAGTCCTCAGGGTTTGGGATCTCTGAGGCATTGTCCCCCGACTTACTCAGCACTGCATTCGTCACAGATGGCACACTGAGCAGAGATCAAAGCACCTTATCAGCCAAGAAGAAAACATTAACCTCCGCTGGCTGCAGTGGTGCATGCCTGCAGCCCCTGCTGATCAAAAAGCTGAGGCAGGAGAGTCGCTGCAGCCCAGGAAGTGGGGCTAGTCCGGGCCCTGAATGAGTGACACACACACACACACACACACACCCCTCTTTTTGTAAGCCCTTGAGATCTGGGATTGTTTTAAAATCACGGCTAGAGAGGAGGCTCAGCAGCTAACCCATTCTGCTCAGATAGGGCCTGAATTTGAGTCCCAGCACCCCCCGTGTTCAGGAGCACACAGCCTCCATACTCCACCTCCAGGGGATCTGACGCCCTCTCTAGTCTCTGAGGGCACTCGCACTCCCATATGCAAGGAACCCACACACAGACATAACAGACATATATGTAATTATTAAAAAGTAAAATCTTTAAAAAATAATAAATCCAGCCTTGGGACAAGAGACCAGGAGGTCTATGCCGCTCTAGCCCCTTCCACCCAGGCATGTGTCAGCCCTAGAGAGCTGTTCCAAGAAAGGGCTTAGGGAAAGGCCTGGCACACAGTAGGTCCGCAGCAAGCATTCCACTGGCTGCTGCTGGTGGTGGCTTTGGTGGCCCCTCCTCCTGCCCCGCCCTAGGCTGTTTGTTCATTGTGTGGCCTTTCCATGAGTGGTTATTGAAGAACACAGCAGAACCCTACAACAAACAGCCCATTGTCTGTGTGCTCCCGAGCAGGGCACTGAGGTCCTGGACGGCCAAAGGCTACAGGGAAGGGAGTGAGGAGAGAGGAGGCAGGCTTGGGTGGGCAGTGGCCATTCTCGGAGGGAATTGCCCTTGGGAGTTGTGAGTCTTCCTGTCAGAATCAGGCCTTTTGTTCAGGTCTTTTTATGCACAAGCTGCTTGGGACCCAAAACATCGGGAACCCTAAACACAGTTTCTCCTAGCCTAGGCAGGAGAGCTCCAGACCAGAAGGATAGTGCCAAGCAGCTGTGACTCCTAGAGGCCTGTGGAGGCTGGACCTGGCTTGTACTTAGGCTGACTTGTGTCTCTTCCAGCCCTGGGTTCAGTGTCTTCCACCAGGCAGAATTACACTGTAGAAATTGGCACGTAGGCTGGATTGTGGCTCCTCCCTTCTCCCTCCCGCAGCACTTTACAGGACATGCTCTTTCCTTAAAAGTTAGTCACGGAGCTTTGTAGCATGTGTTATTTACACCTGTCCCCTCTACCTCAACTTCCCTTCTCCCAGGTTGACACATGGCAGGCTTCTGACCATTTGATCTCAACTCAGGTAATATTCCTGGATGCCCCTGACAGCCTGCTCACTGTCTTTACAGCATGTTTCCCTCTCTGGAGTCATTTTGTGCTTGTGCCTTTATTTATCACCCCTGGCCTTTCCTCCCAACCCCAGAATTCCCTCTGTTTCCTCAACAGCCTCCTTTTCTGAAAGGGTCCGAAACATGTCACCTGATGAAATCAAGATCCCACCAGAACCGCCTGGCAGATGTTCAAATCACTTACAAGTAAGCGAGGGTCGAGCTGCCCACATGGATGAGATGGCCTGGGTTACACTGTCTGGTTGGGCCATGACCTTCAGAGGTCATGCTGGGGAGAAGGACCAAGTCAAACTGCCCGATGGGCAGAAGCCTGCAGTCTTCGATACTTCCTGTAAGCCAGATCTCAGGCATTGGCAGCCACTGCCACATCTGTCATGTGCTGCCCTCTTGGGTCCCTGGTCTGTTCTCACTGAGGTTCTACGTCTACAGCCTCACTGAGCCAGGGGACTTCTCAGGGAAATTTGACAAGAAACTGAGGACCCATCAGAATGTAAAATCAGTTCCAGAAGTGTAAGGTGCAGCGTTTAAACGCATAGTTTCTGTCTGTGTTCCTAATTCAGCAGCTTCTGCCTGCAGACCTGACCCAAGGGTTTTAACAGTCCTGGCTGTCCTGGAACTGGTTTTGCAGACTAGGCTGACCTTGAACTCACTGAGATCCACCACTGCCCAGCTCCTGACCCAAGGTTTTAAATGCCTAAGGAACGAAGTCGCTCGTGTATGCAGTTGACTGTGGGAAACAGGGCCCAGTACAGCTGAGACTTCACCCATGTGCCTGTTTCTCCTTGTCCCTCTGTTAAGTCCCCTCTGAGTGGGATCTTTCAATTAATAGGGCAGGTGCCCAGGGCTCCATAATTGTGGACCTTTCCCCCTGTCCTGCCTTTGATCCCACTTCTTCTGAGTGCCCCCAGCTGTCCATCAAGTGCATGGCCCCACCCGAACGGATGGATGACTAATAGGTCCTAGGGCTGAGGAATGCAGCAGTCCAGGAGAGGGCCAGAGTCAGGACTAGGGCACAGTACAGATTCTCTTCCTTTCCCAGAAGTCTCCTCCCTTGGCTAAGTTGTCTGCCTCCCTCCCCATCACCCCCCAGGATGGCGTCACCCTCCATGCCAAACAAGTTGAAGCCTGTAAGGACAATTCTAAAGGCCTGCCAAGCAGATGCAACCAGCCACTCAGAGCTCTTAAGTTCAGAATATTCTTTTTTGATCCTCCTGGGGGTAGGGACCACAGTATTTAAACGAACAGCAGAACCTGTGATGGACCTGGACCCCAAACAAGGCAGCTGTAAGCTGGGGTTCACCTCGAGCTGCCGAACCTCCTGTGTAAGGCCTCCTGCAGTGCCCTTGACGTAACCCCAAGGAGAGGGCTTCTCACGGCCAGCTTCTCGCTCCCCGCTAGTGAGGTGCCTTCCAAACCTCAGGCTTCTTCGTGCCTGTCGGCAGAAAGGAAATCAGATTGGGTCTTCTGACGGGGGGGGGGGGGGGGGTGGTGGTGTCACCTCTTCTAATAAAGGCTCAGGGGAGCTGCTTAGGGCTTCTAGCCTCTCCCAGCTCTGGCAGGGAAAGTGCTCCCCAAATCTTTTCTTTCTGAGAGTCTGGATGTGTCGCTGCCCGGCACTTAGCCCTTGAACTGAACCCCTGCTCATGTTCCCAGCTCAGACCACTCTTCTCAGAGGAAGCTCTGCCCTGAGTTGAGTCTCTGGGGCCTCCTCACTGGCACTAGGCAACACTGATGCCATCAGTTTTAAGGATTTTCTTTCTTTCTTTCTTTCTTTCTTTTCTCTTCTCTTCTCTTCTCTTCTCTTCTCTTCTCTTTTCTTTTCTTTTCTTTTTGACAGGGTTTCTCTGTGTAGCTTTGCGCCTTTCCTGGAACTCACTTGGTAGCCCAGGCTGACCTCGTGCTCACAGAGATCCGCCTGGCTCTGCCTCCCGAGTGCTGGGATTAAAGGCGTGCGCCACCACTGCCCGGCAGTTTTAAGGATTTCTATTGCTGTGATTTAAAAAACTATAAGCCAGGCGGTGGTGGCACACACCTTTAATCCAGCACTCAGGAGACAGAAGCAGATGGATCTCTGAGTTCAAAGCCAGCCTGGTCTACAGAGCAATTTCCAGGACAGCTAGGGCTACACAGAGAAATCCTGTCTCAGAAATAAAAACAAAAACAAAAAGAATGGACTTGCCTAACATGCCAGTCTTACGGAATCATTTTCTCAATTAAGATTCCCTCTTCCAGGCATGTGTAGGTTTGTGTGGAGTTGACAAAAACCAGCCAGCAGCACAGCCCCGTCACAGGCTTCGTCTCTAGGCCTGTGTCACCACCTTGGATGCTGGCACTGCTGTTTTCCTAGACGGGGCAGCCATGGAGGAGTTTGAGAGATTAGCTCTTGACCCTTGATTGTGAGCCTCGGTTAACTGGTGAGAGCCGGCTCTCTTGGCCACCTTACAGAGAACACTGTAAGGTACAGCTCTACAGTAGAGCCTGTGCCTGGCCTGCATGAGGCCCTGGTTCCATCCTAAGCACCACCAAAAATAAAATTTAAAAAGGCATCTAGACAGTTTGAGACCAACTCCAAAAAAGTCTGCCTCCCTCCCTCTGAAGTGGCGGCACATTTTCAGATCTCAAAGACCTCACGTGTTGATGCTTAGATCCAGGGTTCACCCTTGCTCATCAACTCTTTTTTTTTCTTAATATATTTATTTCTATTTTATGTGCATTGGTGTTTTGCCTGCATGTATGTCTGTTTGAGTGTCAGATCCTATGGAACTGGAGTACAGACAGGTGTGAGCTACCATGTAGATGCTGGGAATTGAACCTGGGTCCTCTGGAATAACGGCCAGTGCTCTTAACTGGTTAACCATCTCTCTAGCCCCACTCATTGACTCCAGACTTTACGCCCTCCTTGGTGGGCTGGGGTTGTTGGGAGCTGATATCCCCTTGTGGGGTTGGTTCTTGGCTTCCGGGTAGCTTCTGACTCGGTCTTTCTCCCACCCTGTACTGACATCAGAGGATGGGTCAGGAGAAATCGGCAATGGCAAGTGACTGGTGCGGGCTTGACTTGCCTGTGCAAAACTGGTCAGAGACTGGGCGTCAGCTGAGACAATTGGCATTGGGTTTCATGTGGTCCAGGGGCACAGACTGGATTGGGGGGGGCAGGCTCATGCCATGCTCACCCTCTCGCCTTCACAGGACAAGATCCAGAAGCTTTACGAGCGAAAGATAAAGGAGGGAATGGATATGAACTATATCATCCAGAGGAAGAAGGAGTTCCGGAACCCCAGGTGAGCTCCTCCGAGCCTGTAGGTGACAGTGTGAGACGAGGACCAAGGACACCTTGGGAAGCTGTCAGGAGAGGTCCAGCTTTGATCCCATCTGAGCCCAAAGTGGCTTCACCCGGACTTCCACTTAGACTAGATGCCTGCTAGACACGTAAGAGGTTTACAGATTGAATATAGGTTCAAGGTGTGAGCTACTTACTCTGCAGTGATGGCTAAGAGGCCTGGCTTGGGGGGGAGGGTGCAGAGATCTTTGATTGGTGTGTAAAATGAATGAAAAAATTTTCCTAAATTAAAAAAAAAAAAAAAAGAGGCCTGGTTGAGTTCTGGTCACCAATCTGGTCCTAAAGGAGGACATTCAACAAGACAATCACTAGAGGCCCTTCCAACTCAAAACACTGGGGTTTGCCTCTTGGTAAAGGGTCTTAGGAACAAAGCTATGTCTGGGTCTGGGTCTCTTGTTTGAGAGTCTTTGAGATAGGGTCTCACTATGTAGACCAGGCTGGCCTCGAACTCACAGAATCTACCTGCCTCTGCCTCCCACGTGCTGGGATTTGAGTGCTGTGAATAAAGGTTGCCCTACTGTGCCTATGTCTGGGTCTTATTCTTTCAAATACTCAAACTAGTCAAAACCCCGAGGAAGACTATGGTGCGTGACAATGGGGACCTATGCTAGCCATTGTGTGGATCTGAGTGTAGAAGCCCCAACTCAGCCATGCTAACTGAAGGCCAGAAACAGCTACATTAGACGTAACATGCCAGTGTTGTCTTGGCCCCTCATCCTGGCCCCCAGCCACAGCCATCTGAGGAGAGTGCAGAGCCAGAAAGGTCAGGAAGACAGGCTTCCATCAGGAGGCTGCACTGGAGGAAGTGAGCTGGGTTTAACGGTTTCATCTCTTTGTCATAGTCCCAGGAGCTGATGGTTCTGGTTCTGTACAGGGATGTGGGGCCAATACAGACACTGCTCACTGATTGTTCTGTTCCCTTTTCAGCATCTACGAGAAGCTGATCCAATTCTGTGCCATTGATGAGCTGGGCACCAACTATCCAAAGGTGTGTCCTGCACACATGGGCTGGAGAGTGATAGAGCTTGCTGGACTGGCTGGGACTGGGAGCCACGGAGAGGTCCGTGGAGCGGTCCTGATGGCAGTCTGACAGATGCCAGTGCCGGGCTGGGTCTCTGGGTCCCAACCAGTTAGAAGCCAGCGGTGGGGCTGCTGCCACTGCCGCCAGCTGAGCAAGTGCTCCTTCCCTGGGTCCTTAAGAGCTTCCTGGTTATCCAACTGGTGATCAGGGTGACAGCTGAAGCCCGGTGCTTTGGAAAGGGCTGGGGCCCCAGCCTAGGGGGATCCATTTCTGGGCACGTGCTCTCTGATGGTCTCTGACTTCGCTTGACCTTCTCTTTTCAGGATATGTTTGACCCCCATGGCTGGTCTGAAGACTCCTACTATGAGGCGTTAGGTAACTTCTGTTTATCTACTCATCCACACACCCTTCCATCTGTCCATCCAGTTAGTGACCTAGGTGTCCCCTATTTCAGGGTCTATGCCCAGGCCCTGTCCACAGGACTGCTGCCGACTTGGCCTTGGACAGACTGACTGCCCTTGCTGACAAGACTTGAACATAGCGATGACAGGTGGTTGGATCAGTTACCCCACACTGATGCCACTGAGTCAGCGCGAGCAGAGTAGTGGTAGGGCCGGGAGTCTTTGGCAAGCAGTTACCTGACCTGGCCAAAGGACTGGGGCGGCCCTGTTAGGAAACTGTTAGAGCTGAGCTTTGGAGATGTGTGTGGGAGCCAGAATGCCCTGGGCAGAGGAAGTGTGTTCTGAGGCCAGTGAGCACAGCACAGAGAACTGAGCCTGTAAGTCACCATTCACAAGTCAGAGCCTATTCACAGGTCCTGGCTCATTAGTGCACGTGTCTGTGCGTCCCTTACAAGTTTTGCCTTGAGTTAGTTACCAATATTTTTATTTACAATAAAATTCTGTATCTAGTGTTTCTTAATGAGTGGGAAGAGCCTTCTCTCAGGATCAGCTGACCATTCCCAGCAGGTCTGCAGCCCCCAGACCCTGGTCAAGGCCCACGTTCCATTCTGACCAAGGCCTAGCACTTCATTCATAATAGCCTGTGTCTTCTCTCCACAGCCAAGGCCCAGAAGATTGAAATGGACAAATTGGAAAAGGCCAAAAAGGAGCGAACCAAAGTGAGTAATGACAGCGGCTGGGCGGAGGCAGGTGTGGAGTGTGCAGGTCCTGCTGGCTGAGTCTAAGTCAGGAGTCCTAGGCTTCCTCCCACCCATACCCTTCACTGCCTAGTGAGGCTTTGAGCAGCATTGACCGTGCTCTCCTCCATCAGCAGACTGCTGTGCCCCAACATCTGGCTTGGCTTATAGAAAAAGGCTTGGTGTCCCTGATTCTGCCCTTAGACGTCCCCTCTGCAGAGCCCTGGCAGCTTTGTTTCTTATGGTCATTGGTGCCTCCTTGGCCTGATTTGAAGATGGTATTCCTTCTGAGAGAGTGGGCCAAGGCCAGCTCCATTTGTCCATTCTTGGCCTACAGAGCTGACCTCAGCCCCCAGCTTGTGTGCTTCCCTGTGGGTCTCCTGTCTGAGAGTCACACAAGCCGTCATTTTGGACAACAAGCACCACTTTGTAGCAGTGTGATCTGGGTCCTGCAGGAGCATCAGATTAACTCCAAGATCAAAATAGAGTCCTCCGTGCTGTACCGTAGAACCAGAGCCCGAGGCAGATAGCTGTTCATCAAGACACCAGCTCCTGCTGCCCTGTGACTCAGTATCTCAGCTTCTGTGGCCCACAAGATGCTCCCTTTGCCTCCAGGCTGAGGGACTGCAAAGCCTGGTGTGCTGATGGCCCTCACTGAGGCCTTTGTCGGCAGACCAGGAATGTAGGAGCTAGCGCCAGGGGATAAACTACGTTTCTCCTTCCTAACCGTTGAGTGACTCTCCCTTCTTTCTCTTTCCTCCCCCTCCGAACCCCAGGCTTAGTGCAGGGAGGTATCTGCAGCACCTGGGGACCACAGCTGTCCTTCCCCTGTGCGGAAGGCACCACCTCCTCCTGGGTGTGAGGAGGAGGGGTTTGGGGGGACGGTGGGCAGTGGTGCTGGGCATGTGCAATAACCTGTGATGCTGGGAGGGATCTTATCTTGGAAGAGGTGAAAAGCCCTTCAGGCTGTCTCAGGCACCTCCTCCCCCAGGTGCTCCCAGCCATGATGGTTTTCAGGGCCTCTTTTGTGTAAGTGCCAAACTCCTGTCCCCTGGGAGCAGACAGGTGGCACAGCTCTGCACATTCTCACTGTCCTCTCTCCCTGCAGATTGAGTTTGTAACGGGCACCAAGAAAGGCACAACGACCAACGCCGCGGCCACCACCACTACCACGGCCAGCGCAGCCGCTGCAGGTAGAGGCCGCCTCAGGGCAGCAGGCGGGCGGGCTCCTGGGCTTGGGGGGGGGTGTCTGTGCCCAGACTCCGCCTTGCGGTGTTCTGCTAAGTGTGGGCATAGCAAGTCTTGGGTCCTGGGGTAGGCTCTAGATTGCTGGCTCCCCTTTGGGTTCCTTCTGTCCTCAGCTTCTGGCCTGCCTTTGGGGTCCGGCTCTGGTTGGTTTTCATCTAGACTTCTCTCTTGTGTTACCCTAGATGCCCAAAAGAGGAAGAGCAAGTGGGACTCTGCCATCCCGGTGACCACAATAGCACAGCCCACCATCCTCACGACTACAGCCACGCTGCCAGCCGTGGTCACGGTCACCACCAGTGCCAGTGGCTCCAAGACCACTGTCATTTCTGCTGTGGGCACCATTGTGAAGAAAGCCAAGCAGTGACCAGAGGACAGCCCCCAGGACTTGACAGGACCGTGCAGCCCGGTGACTGCTGCCCACTGGGAGGTGCCACTCGGTTCCAGGACTAAGATGGGCTCCCCATGTGCCTTCCAAAAGGAACCTCTAAGTGACATTCCAGCCAGAAGGACATTGCAGCAGAGGCAGTGGGTGCATTGGACAGAGTCTGTCCATACGCCTCTTGATCTCACCCAATTAAAAGTACTGCAGTCTCAGGTCCTGGCATGTCAGATGCGCTGGCCTCTCCCTGCTGTGCTCGGGCAAACGTGGAGCTCAAGTGCCCCTCGTCTCGGTCAGGAGTTCTGCTCAGGATGAACAATGGCATGGCAGAAGCTATGGGAGCTGCCGTGATCATTCCCAATGTATGCCCGGTGGTATGGGCAGGTGGGAGCTCAGGGAGGGGTCAGACACATGGCCCTTCCTGGTGTCTACTTTCCTGACCCGGAAACCAGATCTCAACAGTTCTCAGGCAATAGCAGAGGCCTCTGCTCTCTTGGGTGCAGTTAAGCACTCCCCACATTGCTTCTGATACACGCCCAGGCTTTTGAAATCAGGCCAGTTAACAGAGGGCTAGGGTGTGATTCCCAACCTGCCCAGGGCAGGAGCAAGGTGTGGGCGCCTGGCCAAGGCCACCCCAGTCCCTCAGTGCCCAGTGAATGTGGCCAGCAGGATCCACGCAGTGGGGGAGATGAATCACCTCCTGCTCTGGCCAGGGCAGCAGCTCATTGTTCATGTGAAAGCCCTGCTCTTGGGAAGGTTTCTGCCACCCCACCCTTCCTCTGTCGTTATCTCTGCCCAGCAGCAGCCCCTGGGTAGCACCAGTGGCCACTCTTAGGGCCCAGACAGGTTCACCAGCCCAAGGTGCTAGAGGGGAAAGCCTGCCTTTCACGCCCCTGGCAGCTCTCCTTCCCACTCAGCGGAAAGGCTGGGTGTCAGAGGAGGAAGCCAGCCTGTAAAGGGTCTCATTGCTTCCGTGGGACCACCAGAGGCTGAGAAAGGTGCTTCTGAGTTTGTGGCTGGTGTTTGTTTTGTGATCCAAGGACTGACAAACTGCCTGTGAGATCCCTAAAATAAAAACTGAGTCACACTCTTCCCTTCTCTCTTTGACGGCACTCTGTGGGGGACGGGTGGTACCTGCTGCCAGCCCTTCCAAAGGCACCTCTGGAAAGGCCTGCCCTGCAGCCTCTGGCAGGTGGGGCCCTCATTGGCTCAGGACACCCAGGTCTGAGGTAAGCATCTCCAGAAGCTGCAGGGAAAGGACACTGCAAGGAGCATGTGATAGAGTCTGGGAATGCAGCTCAGTGCAGGAGGGCCCAGGTCCAGTTTCCTGTGTGTACCACATATACAAACCAGTGTGGTGGCACAAACCATAATCCCAGCACTTGGGATGCAGAGGCAGGAGTGCAAGGCTAGCCTCGGCTACATGAGAGCCTGGCTAAAAAATAGTCCTGGATGGGGATGTGGCCAACTCCCCAGCCTGGCTGCTGCCATTTCTACTCTGCTGCTTTTCCTCCAGTTTAAAGCAGTTTGCAAAGCAAAGGCTTCACCAGCTCAGGCTCCTCACAGCCCCTTAGGAAGGAAGGAAGGACTGCTGCGGTGGGTTATAAACTCGAGTAAATGGAAATCTGTAGTTATTTGCTTTATTTTATTATATGCATGGGTCTTTTGCCTACATGTAATTCTGCACCACGAGGGTGCCTGGTTCCCACGGAGGCTGGAAGAGTTACAGATGATTGTGAGCTGCCATGTAGGTGCTGAGAATTGAACCCCAGTCCTCTGCAAGAGCAGCCACAGTGCTCTTAACTAATGAGTCCTCTCTCCGGGCCCCTAGAGTGATGTTTTTAAAAAGTATGGCCAGGTGGTACATACATTTAATCCCAGCACTGGGGAGGCAGTGGCAGGGGAATCTTGAGTTGGAGGTCAACCTGGTCTATAGAGCAGAGTTTCAGGACAGCCAGGGCTACACAGAGAAACCCTGTCTTGAAAAAGCAAATAAGTAAATGAATAAAGGCTATAGTTCAGCTGATAAAGGTGCTTGTCACCCAGCCTGGTGACCTGAGTTCAGTCTCCAGGACCCACGTGGTGGACAGAGTCAACTCCCTGATGTCCTAAAGCACTAGTCCTCACACATGGAGAAAGACAATCAGACCAACCCGCAAGGTGGGCTAAGCCAGGGCGGCAGACACCCCTTAAAGGCCAGTGTGCAGCGGGGCTGGCTGCTTAGTCAGTTTGAAGTGGAGAACCAGAGGGAAGCTGCTGTGTATCTCCGACAGACAAGTGTTGGAGTTGGTCCCCATGGGGATTATCTTTGATAACATTTCCTCTGAGGAACAGCAGAATTTGTGGTTTTGCTTTTCAAAACTTGGCATGTTTTGCCAAGAGACAAAGAAAAGAAAAGGAAATAGCAGCTCATCCGATTCCAAATTCAGTGATGGAGGGAGGCTACCAGGAAAACCAAAGAGTCAATCTACTGGTCCAATCAGTCAGTTTGTGGCCCTGGCCCTCCTACATTGGTGGATGAGGAAGGTACTCTGCTCCGAGAAGCAGACAACTAGATGTGTACATTCATAGCAGAAATCACCAGGGAGTGGAGGGCAGACCATGCTGGAGAGGGTGGAGGTGTATGTCTCAGCAGAGGTAGCTCTAAGTCTTCACAAACAAATGAAGTCATGCTGGGGATCCCCTCTAGTGAACTGGCCATATTGACATAGAGTTCTGTAAATATGTGTTTTCCTCTTATCATGTGGTGTGTGTGTGGGCACGTGATGCATGTGCATGCACATTTGCAGGGTTGATACATACCTGTGCCTGTGTGAAGATCAGAGTTTGGCATCATCATAAGATGCCTTCTGGCCGGACGGTGGTGGCACAGGCCTTTAATCCCAGCACTCGGGAGGCAGAGGCAGGCAGAACTCTGTGAGTTCGAGGCCAGCCTGGTCTACAGAGCAAGATCCAGGACAGCCAGAGCTACACAGAGAAACCCTGTCTCAAACAACAACAACAACAAAAAATGCCTTCTGTTACATTTTTATCTTATGTGTATGAGTGTTTTACCTGCAATTATGTGTACAGCATGTGTGCCTGGTGGCCGAGGTCAGGAGAGAGCATCTGATCCCCCGGAACTGGAATTATGAATGGTTGTGAATCACCATGTGGGTGCTGGGAATCGAACCAGGGTGCTGTAAGAACAACACCTCTTAACTAATCACTTTTTTTTTTTTTGAGACAGGGTCTCACTATACAGCCCTGGCTGGCTTGGAATTCACTGTGTAGACCAGGGGACCTTAAACCCACAGGGATTCACTGCTTCTGCCTCCTAAAGGCTGGGATCAAGGGTGTATGTCACCACACATGGCCCACCTTACTATTTATGTGGGTGAGCACACATACCACGGCACACATGGAGATCAAAGGATGACTTTATGCTTTATGGAGTGGGTTTTCTCTTCCACCTTTATGTGAGCTGGGATTGAACTCAGGTCAACGTGCATCTTTGTTCACAGTGCCATCTAGCTGGCCCTCCACTTGATTTTTTGAAACAGGATCTTTCACTGAGCTTAGAGTGCTCTGTCTCAGCTAGACTGGGTAGCCACCTGCCTCCCGCCCTGGGGTTACAGGATCATGCCACCATCCCCAGCTTTTATGTGAGTGCTGTTTCTCATACTTCAGTGGCAGGCACTTTACAGACTGGTGAAATCTAAGACTCTGATCTTGAAGAAAATTTAAAAAGTTGATGTGGAGAATAAAAAGCTAAACATAGATTAGGGAGGAGACCTGGTCAGATGGTGTGGGTAACAGGAATCAGACTCGGATTCAAAAGGAAACCGTATGTTAGACATGTCTGGGCAGGAAAGAAATGTAAACATAGACTGACTCACAGATTGCTCAATAGTCTTTAAGATGTGGTGGTGGGGTTTTCTCAGATCATGCTGGAGTGTAGGAGAATGAACTATTAAGATATGTATAATGTAAATCCAAACAAAAAATACAAACATACAGAACTGGGGAAATGCTCCCTATGTGGGTAAAGTGCCTGCCACACAGATGTGAGGACCTGAGTTCAAATCCCCAGCATGACAAACTAGTTGGTGGTGTCTATTCCTAGCACTCCTAGGTTGAGATAAGAGGCAGAGACATGAGAAATAAGTTCACGGAGTACACAGTGGCAAACGAGGAAACCATCTCTGCCGGACAGTGGTGGCACACACTTTAATCCCAGCACTCAGGAAGCAGAGGCAGGTGGATTTCTGTGAGTTCAAGTCCAGCCTGGTCTACAGAATGAGTTCCAGGACAGGCTTCAAAGCTATACAGAGAAACTCTGTCTCGGAAAAAAAAAAGAAAGAAAGAAAGAAAGAAACCATCTCAAAGCAGAAGGCAAATGCCAAGACCTGAGGTTGACCTCTGACCTCCACACATGAGAGCACACACACAGAATGAGATTTTAAAAACATGCTCACACACATAAACATATAGAATAAAAAAACACATGAGCATACAGCAATGTAGTAAAACCATACTTTTGAAGATAAATGGTAAAAATAAATTTTTTCATCCAGCAATTTTTTGCATTTGTGTGTATGTATCCACATTCCTACATGTGCATGGGTTTACGTGTATGTGGGTGCACATGCATGTAGAGGTTGATGTCAGGAACCATCCTTCATTGTTCTTCCACCTTACTCATTGAGGCAGGATCTCCCCTTCAAACCCAGGGCTCCCTGGTAGGGCTAAGCTTGCTAGACAGCAGGTTCTGTGGATCCACACCCCCTCCCTCACCTTCCCAGGCTTGAATTATAGGAGGACCATCCTCACCGTGCATTTCATGAAGTCTGGGGATCTGGGTCACATGGCAAGACTGTGTCAAAATCAAGTCCAGCACATCCCTGGAGAATTGTCAGCTCAGCCCATAGTGTGTCTCGTTCCGACTGGAGCTCATTAAACACTGGTAAACTGAATAAGTGATTGAACTAATGCAGTGTCAGTTCATGGGGTTGGGGTGGTTACTAGGGATTGAGCCTGGGGCTTTATGCATTCTAGACAAGTGTAACATCCTCAGCCATCGTTTCTTCTTTTATGTGAGACAGGCTCTCCAAAGTTGCCCAGGCTAGCCTCAAACTCGCCATGTAGCCCGTGCAGGCCTACAGCTGTCATGCTCCTATGTTAGCCTCCCAAGCAGCGGGCTGTAGACACCAAACCCAGCAGTTATTTTGTTTTTATAAAATTAACATGTAGAACCAGTGAGATAGCTCAGCAGGTAAAGGCACTTGCCACTCAAGCCCAGCGGCCCGAGTTTGATCCCAGGAACCCACAGGAAGACAGAAGGGGAGAACAGACTCCACAAAGTTGTCCTCCGACCTCCACATGTTCACCGTGGCCACACATGCATCATGCATGCACGCACCACAAAGTTGTCCTCCGACCTCCACATGTTTGCCGTGGCCACACATGCATCATGCACGCACGCACACACCAATAAAAGTTTTTTTTTTTTAATTAGCATGTAGGGCAGGAGACATGGTTCGTTGAGTAAGAGCACTAGCTGCACAATCCTGATGGTCTGAGTTTGACCTCAGAGCCCCAGGCAATGGCCTGTCTCTGTAATCCCAGCACTCCTATGGCGAGGTAGAGCTAGAGACGGCAGAATGGACCAGCCAGCCTGGAGTATTCAGCACACAGCAGAAACAAGAGACCCTGTTTCAACAGGGCAGCAGATGAGAGCCAACTTCTGAAAGTTGTCCTCTGACGTCCACTCATGTACCTGTGCTCACAAATATATGTGTGTGTGTGTGTGTGTGTGTGTGTGTGTGTATATGTGTGTGTATATATGTATGTATGTATATACACACTATATATACATATACATATACATATATATTTTTTTTTACTTAGATCTTACCATCAAGCTAGTGGTCTATAAATAGTGGCCCTGGAAAAAAATACCATTAGTTTATTATTTATTTTGAAGAACAGCAAACACTTTATTTTTTTTAAATAATTATTTTTAAATTAACACGCAGAGCTCTTCATCTCTAGAGTGGACTGGGTGCCTGCTGAAGTGGTTGATGTCCACAAGGCACTGAACAGCCAGGCACATACAACTGAGTGCTGAAAACACACTGAGCCCCTTCCCCAGTGTCCCCACATTCAGGAACGTGCTTCTCCAGGCACCTAGCCAGTGCAGAACAGCTCTCAGATGGCTGGGCAGGGCTGCCTGGTGGTGACCATGGCTCATGAATTTGCAGTGAGTGCTTAGAGTTAGTAACACATGGATCCATTTATAGATGAGGCCTTAGATCTAATCTAGTGGTGGGGGGAGCGGTACTTAGGGAGGCTATCTAACAGTCTTCTTAAGATTTATTTTATTAGTACTATTTTTTAGGCAGGATCTTGTAGCTCTGGCTAGCCTGAAACTCTCTTTGTAGACCAGGCTGGCCTCAAACTCACAGAGATTCATCTGCCTCTGTTTCCTGAGTGCTGGAATTAAAGGCCTGCACCACCATATTTTACATCTGTTTATTTGGGAGGGTGGGGTGGATGTAAATAACCACAGAGGACTTGTGAGAATGACTTCCACCAGGGCTTAAACTCAGGTCGTTGGGTTTGGCACCAAGCCCCTTGACCCATCAAGCTGTCTTGCCCACCCACGCTTGTATTGAGTTCCTACTATGTACCAGGCATCAGGGCTGAGGCTGTGGGGAAAGCACTCTTTTATAGCCCAGACCTGGACCTTGTTCTCCTCACCTCGCCCGACTTGGGTCACCCCAGGGGGCAGAAAACATCCGCTCTCAGGGTTCACAATCAGTGGGATGACCATTTCAAACCAGTATAGCAAATACCATGAGGAAGCCATATCCTAGTCCAGAGGTATAGCCCAGTGGTAGAGTACACGTTTATATACAGTTTAGGTGTATAAAGACCTAGATTCTACCCCAAACACCACAACAAAGGAAAATGATAAAAGAGCAGGTGTGAATGCCTGTAATCCCAGCACTTGCAGGGTAGAGGCAGGAGAATTGCTACAAGTTCAAGACTAGCCTGGGCTACATGGTGAGAAAAGGCCATATTCTTGGACATGTAAACCAACGGAGGATGTGGGAAGTCAAGGAAATTTTAAGATCTTGTTACGTTAGTTCAGGGTCTCTAAGGGTAAGGATAAATCAGGCTGAATTTCAAGTCGGCATGCCCAGGTTGCGACACTTGGGAAGTTTGAAGCCCCCATGATTTAGAGGCATCAGGTCCTGAGGCACATGGCTAGTACGTGAGACTAGATAGAGAGAATCGAGTTGGGGTCTTGCAGCACCTCAAAAGGCTCATTATTAAACAGAAGCGGGGCTTGAAGGCGTTTGCGAGTCTGCAGAGAGAGTAAGATTTGTGAATCAGCTTGTCGCCAACATTCTAACAAGCCAGGAGTGCTACTTCACGCTAGGTCACTTGCTCTCTACTTGTAAAGTGTGATAAATACTATTACATTTTAGGGAGATTTGAGTATCTGATGGAACCAGCCCTTGCCTATCGGTTCCTCTAGCCACATTGTAGAGGCTGAGAGGACCCTGAGGCCAGCAGCCCAGGAGTGCTGAATCTCCCTACCGGTTTGGGGCAGGACGCGGAGAGGGTGGTGCAGGACCCGATGGCCGTCGAGGCAGGCAGCGGGACCGGCCCAGCTGGGCTCACTGCCCAGAAGCTGTGTATTAAGAAGCCGCCTCGCGACCCGGAGAAGCCGGGGCACCAGATCCTGGAGCCTGGACGGGTGAGCAGGACGGAGCCCGGGTCTGAGCTGCAGATAGGGGTGGCTCCTCCTCCAGTACCCTCGCAGCAGCTCGGGGCTCGGGGCCGGCGCCGCGGGAGCCGCAGCCCTTTCCGGGGGGCGGGCCTGGCGCTGCGGCGACACCCCAGCTCCTGCCCCGACAGGTGCGCGCAGGGCGCAGGAATGCAGCCCGCCTGACTCACCAGCGCCTCCTTCCTACCTGCGCCGCCCGTCCATAAAGCACTGCCGGCTCCGGCCCGCCACCGCCCGTCCTGCTGCTGCCCCTCCGGGCTCGCCCGCGCGCTCAGCTCGACCCAGCGCAGCCCAGGCCCCCAGCAAGGTAGGTGCAGTTCCCTCCGGGAGCAGGCGTCCAAGGGCACGCTGTCTGCCCCCGTGCCCCGGGACGCCAGGGCTGGCAAGGAAAGGGAGTACCCACTCCTGCCCGGGGCCGCGTAGAGAACCTGCCTGGCTTTTGTTTCCCCGTTCCTTCCCTGAAGATTGGCAGGCCCTGGCTCTCTCTGCCCATGCTGCCAGGACAGGTACCAGGCTTGCCAGGGTGTGAGCAGGGGGCAACTGGGAGCAGGGTGGTTGGGATGAGGGAAGGATGGTTGGCCATCAGATGCCCCTGCTAAAGGAGGACACTGGGTAGATGTGTAGTGAGAGTGGGTAGAGGCTGGGGGCTCCGCGGCCCCCTGGGTGTCTGCCTCCCCTCGGTGATCTGCTGTGTGGTGACCCAGTGCATGCGGGGGATGTGGGGAGTCCCTAATTTTCCTCTTGGCAGGCCACCAGCCTGCTCCTTCCCAAAGCCCACTCCAGGCGCCTTTTCTCAGGGAGCTTTCAGAATCTCACCCAGCAGCCCTGCAAGCGCGGCCCCGCTCTGCACTCCCCCTCCCCCCCAGTCTCTGGGGGTAGCCTTCGGGCTGCCACCGTGGCCTGGGACTCCAGGTGGTTCCCAAGAGCAGGGACAGACCTCTTCCTTCCTTCACACAGACTTGCCACACCCTGAGCACAGGCTTCCACCCAGGTAGCCCGTTTGTTTCTGTCCTCATCAGAAAAGTGAAGACTGAGTCTTCTAGGGGCCGTGGGCAGGGGTGGCAGGAAAGGAGTGTTTGACTCCTTAATCCTGATTTCCAATAGGTGACGGGGCAGCTTCAAGAACTGCTGTCCTGTCTGCTCCGCCCAGCCTGCCAAGGCCACATACTCTGATGGCATCCACAGTCCTAATCTTTATGTGAAATCCCATTGTTTCTGTAATAAGTCACTACTTTTAGAACTTTTAAAATACAAGTTGAATCTACAAGTGTCTACCTAGGTCCTTAATTGCCATTTTATAGCTTGTGTTTGTGTTTGTGTGTGTGTGTGTGTGTGTGTGTGTGTGTGTGTGTGTGTGTGTGTGTAGGTTTAGTATGGAATCTGTGCTGTCCCCAAATGCCCCACCAGACCTTCCCAATGCTGCCTGCTGGATGGGGAAGCCCCACGGCTCCCTGTCCTAAAGCACAGGCAGACAAGCCTCTCCTGCAGGGGTGCTGTGCAGATGGGATGGTAACCCTGGGCTGAAGTGTTGGGTATGTGTTGCTGTCTTGGCTGTCGGTGACGGCTCTATGTGCTGGGCCTGTGAAAAGAGCTGGGTTTGTCTCCCCGGTGCCCATACCTGTCTAGGTAATGGTGCCCCCAGGGAGGCCAAATCTGCAGCTTGCATTGTGTAGCATGTGGGTGTGGTGCCTACGCCCAAGGCTGCAAGAAACTGACTTCTCCCAGGAGCCACCCCTCTGCTGATTCAGGGTTCCCTTCTAGCCACTGCCCTGTTAAGGTGGCTTCTCTATGCTGGCTCTGCCTATGGATATGCTGGGGCTGCTGTTTGCCTCCCTGGAGACCATGCCTTGGACGCAGGGGACAGTGCACCCTACTTTATTTTCTGAACAGAAAACCCTGGGGCTCTCCCTGCTCTACAAACTGGGGTTGCCAAGAAAGAATCCAAGGAGCAGGGTCAGTGGATGTGGCCTTGTCTAGGTCCCTGGGAGTTCTGGCCCTAGAAAAAGAAGTGTGACCCTGGCCTTGCCAGGTGGTGGTGGCACATGCCTTTCATCCAAGCAGTCAGGAGGCAGAGACAGGTGGATCTCTGTGAGTTCAAGGCCAGTCTGGTCTACAGAATAAGATCCAGGACAGACTCCAAAAGTTACACAGAGAAACCCTGTCTTGAAGAAAGAAAAAAAAAAAGAGGTGTGACCCTGGCCTTTGCCCTCCTCTGTGCAGGCCTCGGTAGCTCTGGGTCCGGCCTCTTTATTTACAAGACTTCGGGCTGCCCATCTTTTCAGACTTGGAAGGTCGCTGGTGTACGGAAATGGTTTAATGGTGAGCCAAAGGCCACCGGGTGTGTGAGAGTGAACGGCAGGGGCTTCTAAACTCACCCTGGGCCCTGCTCAGGGGCCCTGAAAACTCAGCTCTGGGGTAGGTAGAAGTTGGGAGAAAAGCAGGGCATTTAGAAGCCACACTGAAGAACCGGCAGGCGGTGTAGAACCCAGGCAGGCAGCACCACTCCCAAGCCCCTGGCTCCCCTCTGAGCCCACTCTTCTCACAAAGAGCAAGACAGCTGGTCCAGAGTGGGCGGCAGGTAGGTACAGTCAGCGCCCCTGTGAAGGACGCCCACTTACTGAGAGACCATATTTTTGCCCACTGGGAATGGACAGGCAAGGACAGAATGAGAGCTCACCCTACCCTCACTGAGACCAGCTCCAAGAGACCTAGTAATGGGTCAGTCTCAGAACCCATAGTTCACAAAGGCCAGAGAGGTCTTCCCCGGGCAGGGCAGCGGTATCGGGGGTATGTGGTCACTGCTGGAATGGCAAGAAAGGGGTGGTGGAGCAGACAGGTATAAGACTACTGTCATTCACAAGCAGAGCACCCCGGTGGTCACCTAACCCATGACAGCCCCCATCTATCTCTTCAATCTCTCATGTGCTCTGATGATAAGCATGATCCACCATCCCGGGTTGAGCCTCCATTGCCACACCTCGACAAGACTGTCTCACCTGCGGAGCTCTGGTGGGGATCCAGGGAGCCGATGCCGCAGACCAAGCCTAGAGAGGCATCGTGTGTCCTTGTTTTGGTCTTGCAGGAAGAGGAGGATGGCAGGGCCACGTTCCAGCCCGTGGGTGAAGCTGCTGCTGGCAGCAATGTTGAGTGCCAGTCTTCCTGGAAACGTGGGTGAGTCCGAACATCCCCACGGGCCCCTCTAGGCAGCTCTTAAGACATGACCCTGCAGAAGTCAGCCATCACTCGAGCTGGAGAACCTGAGGGTCCATGCCCTTCACCTCTGATAGTTGTAAGCCCTGCTTGGTGGCTGGGAATAGAGAGGGAGGTAAGGTGCCCATTCAGAGTCAGAGCTGAGGCCTCAATCGTGGAGCTATGAGCATTAGGGGAACCTGGAAGGAGACCGCTGACATGCCAGCTACTCTCTTGAGTGTCCCCAGTTAGGAAATGGCTCCTATCAAGTTTTCCCTGCCAGGTGAGGTCATGTTCATTTCTTAGAGAAGACGATGGTGGGAATATTTACATCATAGAAACTGACAACCACAGGGAGTCGGGGCTTCCCTCACCTCCTCAGAACCATTGCTAAACACTGACCAGGGAGCCATGGCCTGGAGTCCAAGACAGCCCTTACTGTCTGGTGCAGCTAGTCGAGCCTTATTGTGATTCTGACTAGACAGAACCCAGGAAAGAGCCCAACAACCTTTGTGTAAACTGAGGGCTTTCGTCCACTTACTGAGAACCTTCTGTGTGCCCAGCCTTGTGCTAGGCACACGGGTCCTGTGATAAATAAAACAGTCCCCTCCCTAGAGGAGGTTCAGGGGACAGACCAGTCCCCTGGCAACAGTCTAGGAAACACAAGCCATAATGAAGAGGGCCTGGCAAAGGGCAGGGCATGGTGGATGTGGCCTGTCACAGGGGTCTGGACAGATGGGAGTTTTTGTAGGGCCTAACAATGACAGCCAACCTTTGGACATTGAGACAAGATGTCATCTACAAAGTTCATGCTTGAGAACTATGCAATCAAGTTACCAAAAGAGAATTAAAAAAAAAACAAAAAAAAAAACTCATGATGTTTTAAGGAAGTCTGCCATCATGTATTGATCTGCACTGAGGGCTACAGGCTGGACGTGTCTGGAAAGGCTTGACGGCAAGGGTGGTCCATCCAGGGGGGGTGGTCCATCCAGTGGTGGTGGTCCATCCAGCAAAGCCGGCACTTCCATTTTGCCTCTCCATCCTCCCGACTTAAGTAGACATTTCCAGGTTCGAGGCCTGCTCTGCTCATCCCTAGCTGTGCTGTACGGAATAGACGGTTTTCTCCTCTATAAGTTTGGGAGAGAGAATCCACACTTCTCTGGGGTGAGGGTGCAGTTGAGGAAGGAGGGTCCCGGGTGACACCCCCCACCCCGGCCCTTCATGTGCCCTCTGCTCACCAGCCAACCGCTGCAAGAAGGCTCAGGTGAAGAGCTGTACGGAATGCATCCGTGTGGACAAGAGCTGTGCCTACTGCACAGATGAGGTGAGCCACTACCGCTAGGCTTTCTGGGCCAGCCTGAGCCACCACCTACCACCCCACGCCCCACCACTGGCTCTGGCCAACTTCTCTCTCTCCGCTGGCCCAGCCTAACCCCGGCCAGATGGGTGTGGGAGAAGAGGTGAGGGCTGGAAGTGTCGGGAGGAAACCACCCGGGATTGGGACGGCCAGGGCTTGGCCCTCACCTGCACTGAGCCCGTCTGCCTCTGGCCAGCTCTTCAAGGAACGGCGGTGCAACACCCAGGCGGAGCTTCTGGCCGCAGGCTGCCGGGGAGAGAGCGTGCTGGTCATGGAGAGCAGCCTTGACATCACAGAGGTGCCTGGAGTGGGGTGGAAGGCATTGGCTGGGTTCTGAGGACCATGGTGCCCCGTGGCAGGCCTGAGATGCCCCCCTCAGGTCTCCAGAGTGACCTTCTAATAAACTGCCCCGCTTCCTTGGACACAGAACACCCAGATTGACACCACCCTGCACCGCAGCCAGGTGTCTCCCCAAGGCCTGCAGGTCCGGCTACGACCGGGTGAGGAGCGTAACTTTGTGTTCAAGGTGTTTGAGCCCCAGGAGAGCCCCATGGATCTGTATATCCTCATGGACTTCTCCAACTCCATGTCTGACGATCTGGACAACCTCAAGCAGATGGGGCAGAACCTGGGTATGGCCACAGTGTGGAGAGGAGGGGGTGGGGTGGAGTTCGCCCAGCCAGCTTAGGAGGCCAAGACACAGGACAGCTGCACATACCCTTGTGGAAAGACGAAATATCTGAGCACCCCCCACCCTCCCACCCCCACCCCACATACCTCAAAGAGCCCCCATTCACAGAGGGAGATTCAGGCCAGACTCTTCCCACTATTAGAGATTTCACAGGAGGCCCAAGAATGGCAAGGAGCCAAGCCATCTGGCCCTGACAAAGAGGGAGCCCATGCCACAAGGTCATGGGTATATCAGTGGTGCAGAATAAGCTGAGTTCAGTGCCCAGCTGCCTCACTGTTTCTTTTCTTTTCTCCTTTTTGTTTGTTTGTTTCTTTTGTTTTATTTTGAGACAGGATCTCTCTGTAAAGCCCTGGTTGTCCTGGAACTCACTCTATAAACCAGGCTGGCCTCGAACTCAGAGATCCACTTGCCTTTCCCTCATGAGTGCTGGGATTAAGGGAGTATGCCACCACCACCTGGCCTGCCCACTCTTTCTAAACGCACAACTCTAAGGCCCCTCCAGTCTCATTCCCCCAACTGTACATCTGAACAAAAGGAGCTGTAGAAATAAATGGTTCTACAGGGGCCGGAGAGATGGCTCAGTGGTTAAGAGCACTGGCTGCTCTTCCCAAGGACCCAGGTTCAATTCCCAGCACCCACATGGCAGCTCACAACCATCTATAACCCCAGTTCCAAAGGATCTGATCCCTCTTCAGGCTTCCACGGACACCAAGCCCCCTCATAGTGCATAGACATATATGCAAGCCAAACACTATGCACATAAAATAATTTTTCAAAAATTGGAACAAAAGCTATGAGTCCATGAGCTGCTGTTCAGCATGCAGTGTTTACAGGAGGTTGCATCTGCCGGCTTCCTGCTTCCTGAGCCAGCACAGGGTCCCCTGTGGGGTTGCTGGGACTCAGCGGCCTTTCTTTTTTCCTGATGCCTAGCCAGGATCCTGCGCCAGCTCACCAGTGACTACACGATTGGGTTTGGAAAGTTTGTGGACAAAGTCAGTGTCCCTCAGACGGACATGAGGCCCGAGAAGTGAGTGGCTGAGTGGGTCTGGGTAGGCAGGGGTCCTGGCCATGTGTTCTGCCTCCTCTCATAATGGCACTTAGAGTTCTCCTCTGACCAGAATGAGTCATGGGCACTGGAGCATGTGGGACCTGACCCTTCCCTGACACTGACTCTGTGTCCACCTCTGTTCAGGCTGAAGGAGCCCTGGCCCAACAGTGACCCCCCGTTCTCCTTCAAGAATGTCATCAGCTTGACAGAGAGTGTGGAAGAATTCTTGGACAAACTGCAAGGAGAGCGGATCTCAGGCAACCTGGACGCTCCTGAAGGGGGCTTCGATGCCATCCTGCAGACGGCTGTATGCACAGTGAGTGTCCAGAGGGACCCTGCCAGCCTAGGCCAGGGCTGCAGCCCTCTGGGAAGGAATAAACTGCTGATGGCCTGTCCCACCACTCTTAGGCTCAGAATCCCTTAGGGGGGGTCCCCAGAGGCCTGGACCCCATTCCTTTAGATCATCAGACATTCCAGTGGCCCTTCCTTAATTCTAATCCTAGTTTTGATATGCTGGGAGTCAGGGTCCATACCTGAGTGAGTAGTCACAACCTGTTTTTGTATTGGCCAGTGAGGCAGACTTGGGTCTAGTCGTTCTGGAATATTCAGGGTCCTGACACTAGTCCACCAGATCATCTCCCACATCTACAAACTGCCCAATCTCCAACCGTGCTGGCAGGTAACTATTTATTTATGTGTGTGCATGCCGCAGTTTGGAGGTGTGCATGCAGAGGTCAGAGAACAACTTTTAGGAGTCAGTTCTCTACTTTCCCATGCCCGAGGGATAGAACTCAGGTTACCAGGCTTGAAGACAAGCACCGTTACCTGAGGAGCCATGTCTCTGGCCCAGTGCCAGCAGAAAACAAAACAAAACAAAACAAAACAAAACAAAACAAAACAAAACAAAACAAAAAAAGGTCCCTTCTTTTTATGCCTACATCATTTTTTTTCCATTTTGAAAATAACCAATCCATATTGCAGATAAATTAGAAAACAAAAATTGCCTGTAATTCCACCAGCAACCAATAGTCATCCCCTTGATAGCTGTTGGTACAGTCTGTTCCTTTTTTCACATCTTATGTAGTGGGATTGTTTTACCTATAAATCTGAAACTTGACCTTTTTTTTTTTTCTTCACTTAATACTATCATAAGTGCAGTTTTTGAAACCACACTGTATAAAGCCAAGCAGGGTGGTATATATCCTAAATCCCAGCACTCGATTGTCAGGAGTCCAAGTTCACCCTCAGCAACCTACTGAGTTCAAAACCAGCATGGACTACATGAGATCCTAAAAAATAAAACAGGCCAGGCGTTATGGTACATGCTTTTAATCCCAGCACTCAGGAGGCAGAGGTAGGCCAATCTCTAAGTTCAAAGCCAGCTTGGTCTACAGAGTAAGTTCCAGAACAGCCAGGGCTACACAGAGAAACCCTGTCTCATAAAAACAAAAATAAAACAAACATAAAAATCCCCCAAAATGGTGCTGGGTGTGGTGTCTATAATCCCAGTACTCAGGAGGCCAAGGCAGGGAGATGACAAGTTTGAGGTCAGCCTGGGCTATGAGGTAAGGCCTTGTCTTAAAAACAAAGCCACCCTGTGCACTCTTTCAAATTATTTGCCATACACGGCTGTCTTAGTCAGTGTTCCATTGCTGTGAAGGGACGTCATGACCACAGCAACTCTTATAAAAGAAAACATTTAATTGGGACTGGCTTACAGTTTCAGAACTTTAGTCCATCATCATGATGGTGGCACACCATCAGACAGGGTGCTGGTTCTACGCAGTCACGGAGAAGGAGATGAGGGTTCTACATCCACACCCACAGGCAGGAAGAGAGAGACGCTGGGCCTGGCCAACAAAGCCACACCTACTAATCCCTCCCAAGTAGTGCCACTCCCTTGACCAAGCATTCATTCAATACATGAGCCTATGGAGGCCGTTCCTATTCAAACCACCACAGCTGCTCTAGGTCTTTCAGTCTGCCCATTTCCTTTAGCATGGTGCTGTGGACATTGTTCCTGTGCATCTTAACTATTCTTGCAGTGTGGCTGAGGGCTTGGGGTAAGGAGCTGTCCCAGTGTATGAGGCTTGAGTCTTTCAGTGATGCCCATGGTGTGCACACACATGGTGTGCACACACTCATCACTTGTTTGCCCATCCCTCATCATCACTGTCCACTTTTCACCGTGGTCATTCACATGCTGCCATGATGGCACATGCTGTTAATCCTGTGGCTTCGGTCCAGCCCCCTGTGGGCAACCGCTCCTCTTTCCCTATGTGATGAAGGAATGTAAGTCCTCAGCCAGCAGCCAGCTTAGTGGGCATTGCCCTCCTTGCCTTCCAGAGGGACATCGGCTGGAGGGCTGACAGCACCCACCTTCTGGTGTTCTCCACCGAGTCTGCCTTCCACTACGAGGCTGATGGCGCCAATGTGCTGGCTGGCATCATGAACCGTAATGATGAGAAGTGCCACCTGGATGCCACAGGCACCTACACCCAGTACAAGACACAGGACTACCCGTCTGTGCCCACACTGGTGCGCCTGCTCGCCAAACACAACATCATACCCATCTTTGCCGTCACCAACTACTCTTACAGCTACTATGAGGTGTGAGGCCTGGGCCCCTGGTCAGGTGGGGACAGTGCAGGGGGTGGATGGAACTTCTCAGACCTCCCTCCCTTCCCAAAGCTTCTGGGTCCCTAGAAGGTCTCTCACCCATCCCCCTAACTGAACTCCCAAGCAGCCGAGAGGGTGGGTCCCGGAACACCCCAGCAGGCTCAGTGCCTAGTTTTACTGTGTGCAGAGTAGGACTGATGAAGATACATTAACCCAAGGCCCGTGTTGTCTCCTGCAGAAACTTCATAAGTATTTCCCCGTCTCCTCACTGGGAGTGCTGCAGGAGGATTCATCCAACATCGTGGAGCTGCTGGAGGAGGCTTTCTATGTGAGAAGCCATGTGGGCTGCCGAGGTTGGGCTCTTCTGGGACAGGGGAGGAGAATGGGCAAGAAGGTTGATACGTGAGTCTGAGATAGGCCATGAGGCAGGGTCTCTGGCCAACCTTAGAAGTCTGAGGAGTCTACTAGGCCATGGCCCTAGGCTCACAGGGTCTGCCATTGTGATCACATACACACTCATATCTGTCTTCCATGTGAGTTGGGACGAAGAACAGTCAAGGCCAAGGCCAAGGTGGGTGAGCCCAGGCTCTACACAGATCACCAATCACTTCTTCTCCTTCAGCGAATTCGCTCCAACCTGGATATCCGGGCTCTGGACAGCCCACGAGGCCTGAGGACGGAGGTCACGTCCGATACATTCCAGAAGACAGAGACTGGGTCCTTTCACATCAAGCGGGGAGAAGTGGTATGCTCCCATGGGCACAGTGGAGCGGGCGGTTGGGCATAGCATCCAGGAGTAGGTCCTCTGACAAGGGACACGCATGGCCCCTGGGGTTCAAACCTTCTGGCATCGTCCTCTTGGATGAGTTTTCACAATCCTCTGCTTTGTCCGTATGGTGGGGGTGAATATCAATGTACAGCGCTAAAGATTGCTGAGATGAGCAAGCAGGCTGATGCTCCAGAGCCAGAGAGACACTTGTTCTGACACTAACAGCTGAGGGCCAAGGGCTTCGGGCACTGCTACCCCCGATCATCAGGGCAAAGCCCGCCTTGGCTGACAGCAGGATCCCCACAGGGCACGTACAATGTACAACTTCGGGCAGTGGAGGACATAGATGGGACACATGTGTGCCAGCTGGCAGAGGAAGACCAAAGAGGCAACATCCATCTAAAGCCTTCCTTCTCCGATGGCCTGCGGATGGACGCGAGCATCATCTGTGATGTGTGCCCCTGTGAGCTGGTAAGATTCAGTCCTGCTGTGAGGGAGGGGCTGAGCCAAGCACTAAGAGCCTGGGTAAATGAGATAGAACCTTCTGTGGGGTGGGAGCACATCTCTGCAGAGCTGTCCCAACTCACAGAAAACAGCAGAAACACCCAGTGGCAAAGCCAGACATAACAGAAATACCTGTAACCCAAGCATTTAGGAGGCTGGAAAAGAAGACCACAAGTTTGAGGCCAGTTTGGGCTATATAGAAAGTTCCAGTCAGGTGCTGATGGCACACACCTTTAATCCCAGCACTCAGGAGGCAGAGACAGGCAGATCTCTGAGTTGCCAGCCTGGTTTACAGAGCAAGTCCCAGACAGCTAGGGCTACACAAAGAAACCCTGTCTCAAAAAGAGAGAGAAGCCGGGCGGTGGTGGCGCACGCCTTTAATCCTAGCACTCGGGAGGCAGAGGCAGGTGAATCTCTGTGAGTTCGAGGCCAGCCTGGGCTACAAAGCGAGTTCCAGGAAAGGCGCAAAGCTACACAGAGAAACCCCGTGTTGAAAAACCGAGAGGGAGAGAGAGAGAGAGAGAGAGAGAGAAAGAGAAAGAAAGAAAGAAGGAAAGAAGGAAGGAAGGAAGGAAGGAAGGAAGGAAGGAAGGAAAGAAAGAAAGAAAGAAAGAAAGAAAGAAAGAAAGAAAGAAAGAAAGAAAGAAAGAAAGAAAGAAAGAAAGAAAGAAAGAAAGAAAGAAAATACAAAAAGGAAGTTCCAGACCCACCTCAGCTACATAGCGGGACCTTGTCCCCCATCCTCAAATGTGCCCAGTGTCTCTGTCCTTGCCCTCTATGCATGTAGCGGGCTTTTTCTTTTGGGCCACCAACCAGCCCTCAAGTCATGACACGGAGATTTATATTTTGTTATGAATGCTCAGCCCTTATCTTATGTTCGCCCCACTACCTCTTATAACTTCACCTGTTTCTCTTCATCTATGTTTTGCCTCGGGGTTTTTTACCTTTCTTTCCTTCTGTATGTCCTACTCTGTCCAACTGTCTGGCAGCTGCCTGGCTGGCCCTCTCTTTCTCCCTCCTTCTCTCCTCCTTATCTCTCCAGCCTAGTTCTCTCCTCCTACTTATTCTCTCTGCCCGCCAGCCCGCCTATCCCTCCCCTGCCTAGCTACCCGTCAGTCAGCTCTTTATTAGACCAATCAGGTGCCTTAGGCAGGCAAGTGAAACAAATGCAGCGCATCTTTACATCATTAAACAAAGGCAGCACAAACAAATGTAACACATCCTTACACAGGTAAACAAATGCAGCATACACCAATGTAACACACCTTTACCTACACCGTTAAAGCAATAGTCCACAGCACAAACAAACATAACCTGTCTTTACATAGTTAAAATAACATTCCACAACATGTGCACACACCACGGTCTTGTTGCAGCAAAAGGAAGTACGATCAGCTCGCTGCCACTACAGAGGAGACTTCATGTGCGGACACTGTGTGTGCAACGAGGGCTGGTGAGTGGGGGAGGGGAGCCTACCCTGAGATGTTCAGCTGCGGGGCAGCCCCGGGGGATCCACTGCACTAGGGGTGTGATGGCAGATCCCAGGAAGGGCTGGGGGCGAGGAACGGAACACTGGAACACTCGGCTGTTGTGTGGGTCTGGTTCAAACTAGTTAGGACGGCCCTTCCTTACTGAGTCTGACTTAGTCTGTTCTGGGCTCGCTTTATTTTGTTTGCTTGCTTGGTGGGGTTGTTTGTGTTGGTTTATTGGCATCGCTGTGATAAAGTTTTACTGTGTAGGGCAGACTGGCCTCAAACTCAGTCCTGTCTCAGACTCCCAAGACTGTGGGTCTGTGCCACCAGGCCCCTCTGGTCTCCCCCCCTTCTTACACCTTACAGTGGTGCAAAAGTGACTGGCATTAGGCTGGACTAGGCTACACTGTAACCAGGTGAGGTGCTGTAAATGTGACTCAATTTACAATGGGTTCATGGGGCATAACCCCGCCATAAACCGACACATCACACATGGACGGACATACGGGCACTTTCTGGGTGTCTCTCTGCTAGGACAGGGACAAGGTGGCTGGCAGGGGCTGGGTTGGGTGTTGAGAGCAGGTGAGATTAGCTCTTCACTTCCTGTCTTCACCACACGCAGACAGACCACCTAATCGGAAACGAACTTAGTGGCAGATATGGTGGCTCCCAACTTTCACCCCAGCATCCGGAGGCAGAGTCGGGTGGGTCTCTGAGACTTTGAGGCCAGCCTGGTCTATATAGCGAGTTCCAAGCCAGTCAGGCCTACATAGTGAGACCTTGTCTCAGAAAGAAAAGAAAAGAAATTAGCTTGTAGGTGAGTGTTAGTGAGGGTGTTTGAAACTCCAAGACTTGCTGGCTGCCGTGGTCCATGTACAGACCACTTGGTCACTCGGGGAGCTGAGGCAAGAGGATTCCACAAGCCCAGGAGTTTGGAACCCGGGCATATAAGGAGACCCTAAAGAAACAGCAAATCCTCCTTTGCCAGGTGCGGCGGCGATGCCTGCTTGTGATCCCAGCCCTGGGCAGGCAGGGGGAGCCCCTGGACAAAACAAGGCTAGTCTTCTTAGTGAGTTCCAAGCCAGCCAGGGCCTCCTAGAAAGACCCCCACCTCACGACGAAAGCACAGACAAGCCAAACCACCCTGAGATACTGAGCGAGCGAGTCTGTCGTGACTTAAGACAGATGGACACTGAAGGGAGACAGTTGGGGAGCAGACAGCAGGACCCTGAGGGTCGGGTTTCAGCTGAGCCACTCACTGCTGTCTATGTGACTTAGACACGCCTCTGCTTTTCGGGGGCCTCAGTTTTGTGGTCTGCAAAACAGGAGCCTAACTAAAAGCCCCCAGGCTTCCTCCCAGGCTGTGCAGAAGTGACCAGTTTCTCCCTCAGGAGTGGCAAGACCTGTAACTGCTCCACGGGTTCTCTGAGCGACACACAGCCCTGCCTGCGGGAGGGGGAGGACAAACCCTGCTCCGGCCGCGGCGAGTGCCAGTGTGGACGCTGTGTGTGCTACGGCGAAGGCCGCTACGAGGGTCACTTCTGCGAGTACGACAACTTCCAGTGTCCCCGCACCTCCGGATTCCTGTGCAATGGTGAGCTCGGCAGCCTTGACCAGCACCGACGGCCGGGAGGGTACTTGGTAGGGGCAGACCCCCTCCCCACAGCTCAGGTTCAGCCCCAGTCTGGACCTCCCTCCCCTCATCTGCAATGCCCATGACCAAGGTCGCTGACAGCCACAAAGACTCCTACTCCCTGGAAACTCAGGTCTCCACTCAAGGTGGAGACTACCTGGTTCAACCCCCAAAGGTTGACAGGAACATGGGAGATCAATCTTTCTTCTCTCCAAAGAGACACAATTAATTTCTTTCCTTCTTTCTTTCTTTCTTTCTTTCTTTCTTTCTTTCTTTCTTTCTTTCTTTCTTTCTTTCTTTCTTTCTTTCTTTTTGTTGTTGTTGTTTTTATTTATTTATTTTTTTGTTTTTTTGTTTGTTTGTTTTTTGAGACAGGGTTTCTCTGTGTAGCTTTTTGCTGGGATTAAAGGTATGTGCCACCACTGCCTGACTGGGACACAATTTCTAGTGGCAGCCACAAAATTATGTCTCCTCCAGATCTCCACAGGGCCTAGCACCGTGAGTGCATAGTCACATAGTCTGGTGAGCACTGAGATTATGGGCCTGTACTTAGAGGTGGCGCAGCTCAGGCAAGGAGGCACGTGGAAGTTGGTAGTTAGAGAAGAATGAATGAAAATCAACTATTAAACATTTATTAATCTCCCACTGTGCACTGGTCACTGGAGGCTATACTCTCTCTATCCTTGTCTTTTTATTTTTTTTATTATCCTTTGTGTGTGTGTGTGTGATAGTCTGTGGATGGAAGTCAAAGGACATTCGTAGGAGTCAGTTCTCTTTCCACCATGTTGTTCCAGACTGAACTCACACCATCACCTGTCAGCAATCATCCCTGCCCACTGAGCTACCTTCCCGCCTTCCTTCCTCCACCTGGTCTTGTCTCGCGTTTCTTCTCTTCAGCTGTCCTTCCCAGAGTGTGTTGGGGAAACGAAAGCATAAACCAGGTGTATCTGGAGAAGGGCAGACGTTTAGTAGAGGTGGAAGTGTGAGCGAGGACAGAAGGAAGATGCCTGGGGGAATGCAGCGGAGCCAGCCTATAAGAGGCTTGGGCTGGGGGCGGAGCCAACCTATAAGTGGCTTGGGCTGGGGGCAGAGCCAGCCTATAAGCGGCTTGGGCTGGGGGCGGAGCCAACCTATAAGTGGCTTGGGCTGGGGGCGGAGCCAGCCTATAAGCAGCTTGGGCTGGGGGCGGAGCCAGCCTATAAGTAGCTTGGGCTGGGGGCGGAGCCAGCTATAAGCGGCTTGGGCTGGGGGCGGAGCCAGCCTATAAGCGGCTTGGGCTGGGGGCGGAGCCAGCAAGGAGTCGCTGGGGCATCACATCACTTTTTGCTTGTGTGTTTACCTTGTTACACACGCTCATGAAACCTATCCAGGATTCTCCAGGATGCCTTGTAGCAGTTTTCGTGGCTTTAGTGAGATAGTTATTTACGGATTGGGGGTGGAAGCATGCATACTTCAGAACAGGTGTGTGAGCTGTCTTTCTCTGCCATGTGTGGGTTCTAGTGCTTGAACTCAGACCATCACACGGGTGCAGTGAGCGAGCATCTTGGCCCTCTGAGCCATCTCCCCAGACCCAACAGTTTGATTTCTTATTTATTTGCATCTGCACCCTTCTTCTAGCTTATATCGCATTAGAGATTCTTGAACAGGCGAATCACAGGAATGAATTTGTGTTTGGGGATGGTCACTCTGCCTTCAGTAGAAGGCGGGACAGAGGGGAGAAGATTCCAGAACATTGAGGGGAGGCTTCTACCTCAAGGCTCCCAGAGGCCCGCCCTGGTGTGTGGCCGTCTTGAATTGCATCTAACAATGTGGGTCTACCCTCCCTCCCTTCCCCTCCTTACAGATCGAGGGCGCTGCTCCATGGGACAGTGTGTGTGTGAGCCTGGCTGGACAGGCCGCAGCTGCGACTGTCCCCTCAGCAACGCCACCTGCATCGATAGCAATGGGGTAGGCTTGGGCATGGGGCAGGCGGCGTGGGCAGTAGAGGGGCCCTGGTCGGTGCCAAGAGACTCTCCAAGAGAGAAGGGAAAGGGGAGCAGGCAAGGATGGAGCTCTGGGGCTCACGGCTGCCTCCTCCCGCCCCAGGGCATCTGCAATGGCCGAGGCTTCTGTGAGTGCGGCCGCTGCCACTGCAACCAGCAGTCTCTCTACACGGACACCACCTGTGAGATCAACTACTCTGCGGTGAGACGAGGGTCCAGGCCGCGGGATGGGGGTGTGAGAGCCCCAGGTACAGCAGAGGGTGGGAAGGAGGAGCTGGCGGAGGGCAGGCACTACTAGGCAAGAGAAGTCACGTCCAGCCAGCATGGTATCTGTCTGTCCCTCCTCTCCCTATGCAGATCCGCCTGGGCCTCTGTGAGGACCTGCGCTCTTGTGTGCAGTGCCAGGCCTGGGGCACTGGGGAGAAGAAAGGGCGCACGTGTGAGGACTGCAGCTTCAAAGTCAAGATGGTCGACGAGCTTAAGAAAGGTAGGAGACCCCGGGAGGTGGTCCATCCCAGCAGAGGCAGGCAGATCTCTGTGAGTTCGAGGCCAGCCTGGTCTACAGAGTGAGTTCCAGGACAGCCAGGGATATACAGAGAAACCCTGTCTCAAAAAAACAAAACAAAACAAAACAAACAAAAAGAAAAAGAAAGGAAGAAAGAAGAAAAGAGAGAGAGAGAGAGAGAGAAAGAAAGGAAGGAAGGAAGGAAGGAAGGAAGGAAGACAGGAAGACAGGAAGAGAGAAAGAAGGGAGGGACAGCGTGGCGTCATACATCTTTAATACCAGTACTTGGGAGTCAGAGGCAGGTAGATCTCTGTCCACATAGTGAGTTCCAGGACGGCCAGGGCAACATAGTAAGACTCTGTCTCCAAATGAAAGAGAGAAAGAGAGGCAGGGAGGAAAGAGAGGAGAGATGAGGTTAAGGGCTCAGAGAGATGCAGTGCTGACAGTCTGGGCATGGAGAACCTGGCAGGAAGAGGGGCTACTCTTCTGGGGAAGGGGTTTGAGCTCTGAGTGGAGGTCACACGGTCTAGCTGGGAGAGGCATCAGGGCCTAGGCAGGGGATTCTGAGCCACGTAGAGGCACAGAGTTGGAGCAGGAGGCACAGAACGCTGGTGAGGGGCGCACAGCTGAGCAGGGACCGTGAGTCTGGGGAGCCGGGAGTGAGGTGCCGGATGAGTGATGGTGTATGCTCACAGCAGAGGCGGAGGGCCCGGGTGGGACAAATAGTCAGACTGTGGGATGTTATTTGCCTCCTCAGTCAGCCCTGCTGGCTGGACACCACACTCGTGGTGGTGTGCAGTTCAGGGAAGTGGGGAGATGAACTTGAGGCTAGGCTGTTACTGGTGCCAGTCCTGGGCAGGGCAGCCCCCTTCATCCTGGTGAATTCTCTAATCAGGGGACTTAGGCTCTTCCCCAGACCCCGTGGTAGGCCACAGAGGAGGCAATACTTCACCGGGCCCTGGGGTGCCCCGGGTGGAGGGCTGGGGTCAGCGTGGCATGCTCATGGTCTGTGGGTCCAGCGGAAGAGGTGGTGGAGTACTGTTCCTTCCGGGACGAGGACGACGACTGCACTTATAGCTACACCGTGGAGGGTGATGGCAGTCCTGGGCCCAACAGCACCGTGCTGGTACACAGGAAGAAAGGTGAGCTGGCAGTGGGCACAGCCTGCGGCACCTGGCAGCCGGGGCGGGCGTGGGCACTGCCTCCCTTCTCCTCTCACCCCGCAGACTGCCCTCCCGGCTCCTTCTGGTGGCTCATCCC
This sequence comes from Peromyscus maniculatus bairdii, assembly GCF_049852395.1. Classification (NCBI taxonomy): domain Eukaryota; kingdom Metazoa; phylum Chordata; class Mammalia; order Rodentia; family Cricetidae; genus Peromyscus; species Peromyscus maniculatus. The sequence goes on from NC_134859.1 coordinate 103,613,633, forward strand.
TCTGCTCATCTTCCTCCTGTTGCTCCTGGCGCTGCTGCTGCTGCTGTGCTGGAAATACTGTGCCTGCTGCAAGGTAAGCCTCAGCCTGGGTTCAGGGAGGGGCCCTGTGTCCTCAGCCTCAGTCTGGGTTCAGTGAGGGACCCTGTGTCAAAGGAATGATGTGGAAAGTGGTAGAGCAGGATGCCTGATGTCCTCCTCAAACTCCTGCACACACACACACACACACACACACACATGTACACACACACATGTACACACACATGTACACACACATGCACACACACATGCACACACACACATGTACACACATATGTACACACATACACACATGTACACACATATACACACATATGTACACACATACACACATATGTACACACACACACCTATACATACCTATACACACAGACACACAGACACACAGACACACACACACACACACACACACACACACACACACACACACACACACACACGAGCATGTGCACTTCCAGCAAAAGGTCTAGAAGTAGAGGTACCTGGAGAGGCCTGTCTAGCCTGGGACAACCATCCTAACCCCACCTCGAACTCTTATCTCCTAGGCCTGCCTGGGGCTTCTCCCTTGCTGCAACCGAGGTATGGGCCAGGCACACCCGTGAGCAGTGGGTATCGGCCTGCGCTTCCTTCAGGCTGGAGGAGAAGTGTGGTTGGGGCCAGGAGCAGAGGAAGTGGGAGGCCCTGGGTTCCACCTGATGGGCGTGGCTATGGAGGCCTAGGGAGGGGCTGGTGCTGAGGGTCTTTCCCACAGGTCACATGGTGGGCTTCAAGGAAGATCACTATATGCTCCGGGAGAACCTGATGGCCTCCGACCACCTGGACACGCCCATGCTCCGCAGTGGGAACCTTAAGGGCCGAGACACAGTCCGCTGGAAGATCACCAATAATGTGCAGCGACCTGGTTTTGCCACCCATGCCTCCAGCACCAGCCCCACAGAGCTTGGTGAGGGCCAGGGCTGGGGGCTGCTCCTCTTGGCATCTCTGCCCCTGACTCAGGATCATACCCTTCCTGTTTGCCTTGCGTGTTGGGTGCAGGCCCAGGACTTAGTCCACTTCTGTCCCAGCCTGACGGCACCAAAATCTCAGGCCTGTGTGTACCTGGCACACTGAAAATAGCCAGCCAGTTGTCCTCAGTCTCAGCCCAGTTCGTGGAGGTCATACTCTCCACTGCCTTCTGTACAGGGGCTAATGATGCTTATCCTCCCACTCAGTGCCCTACGGGCTGTCGCTACGCCTTGCCCGCCTCTGCACTGAGAACCTCATGAAGCCCGGCACTCGAGAATGTGACCAGCTGCGCCAGGAGGTGGAGGAAAATGTGAGGACCAGAGACAGCTGAGTGGGGCCCACATGTGGGTGCAATGGCAGCCTGTGGGAGAGCCCAAGACTGCGACTTCAGAACCTAGACTTTTCTAGGCAGGAGGGAGAGGGGCTCTTTGGACCTGGGCCTTGCATGGGGTCATCCTGGGTGGCAGCAGAGCCTGGGTTTCAGGGTTCATCCCTCAGGCATATGACAGCCAACGTTGAAGGGTCCTCAGGACCATTCTCAACCTTCTTCCCTTGCCCGACAGCTGAATGAAGTGTACAGACAGGTCAACGGTGCACACAAACTCCAGCAGACCAAGTTCCGGTGAGTCCTGGGGAGCCCCGGGTCAGGTGTGTGTGTGTTGGGGGGGTGCCTGTCTGCACTGAGCCCTGCCATCAAGCAGCCAGGATTCCCAGGTTTTGATGGGAGCTGTGCATTCAAGCTCCCAAGGGCGTCATGCCCAACTCCAAAAGCCGCGTGGCTCATGACCCCTCCCTTCCCTGTCCCCACAGACAGCAGCCCAATGCCGGGAAAAGGTGAGTCGATGATACACAAGTGGAACAGCGCTCCGCCTCCTTCCCCTCTGTCCTGAGGTCCAGCCCCTACCCACCCACTCCTGCTCCACCCCTCTGATCAGGAAGAGAAGGCCCCAAGGCTGTCATCGGCTAGACCCTTAATTCCTTCCTCTCCTGGGCCATTCATTCATCCAACTGCTTATGAGACCCATTTACCATGAATCAGACCCTCAACTAAAACAAACAAAACACAGATCAGCCCCTGCCCCACGGGCTCATGGCCCTCCTCCTCCTCTCCTGGGCCAGAGATCCTCCCGATGAGCCTCAGTAGCAGGCATGCTACCACATAGGCAGACCAGCAGGTCCTGTGGCTTCTCCCCTAAGGGGAAGAAGTGTGAGAAGGGGCCCTACACCAGTCGGAACTGGGATGAGCCACATGTGACCAGGCTCGGGCCAGTACCTCTGAGTACTCACAGTGGACTCCTTTGGGCCTGGCCATCTCAGCCAATCCTCTCAGTCACCCTGCAAGAGATCACCTTTGCTAATCCCATTTTCCAATGAGAAAACTGAGGCTCAGAGGTTACGTTTCTGGCCTGAGGTTACCCAGCTATCAAGGACCAGGCCCATAATTTGAACCCAGGCTGCCTGGCCAGCGCCTCTTTGCTGTCCCACACCCAGCCCTTGTCTCCCCAGCCCTGCTTGGTGCGGTGGGTGGGTGGGGAAGCCCCTTCCTCAGGTGAGGACAGGAGTAGTGTGATCTGGAGGAGGTGGAGCCAGCACGGACTCTGGTGCTGCCTAGCACGAAAGACCTTCTGCTGTTTCACATCTTGTCCCCCTCCTCCGCTTGGACACTCCCCCAACCCAGGCAAGACCACACCATTGTGGACACGGTGCTGTTGGCGCCCCGATCGGCCAAGCAGACCTTACTGAAGCTGACAGAGAAGCAGGTGGAGCAGGGGTCCTTCCATGAACTCAAGGTGGCCCCTGGATACTACACCCTCACCGCGGAGCAGGGTAGGGAGACAGACTCCTCACACTGCCCCACCTCTCCTCCCACCCTTGTGGCCCTGAGACCCATGTCCGACTCGCACCCTAGACGCCCGGGGCATGGTGGAGTTCCAGGAGGGTGTAGAACTGGTGGATGTGCGAGTGCCCCTCTTCATCCGGCCTGAGGATGATGATGAGAAGCAGCTGCTGGTGGAGGCTATCGATGTTCCCGTGGGCACCGCCACCCTTGGTCGCCGCCTGGTAAACATCACCATCATCAAGGAGCAAGGTTGGTCAGGGGCAGGGGCCAGGAAGCCAGGAAGCCAGGAAGCCAGGTCTGGGTTCCTTGATCCTTCTATTATCCAAGTGGAGGTGGGATGGGCCATGGGCTCTGGGCCAGTCATTTACTCTCTGAGAACCTTGGAGTCTCCATCTGTAAGATGGGCACAGGCCTCCGTAAGGAGGCCATAACTGTGCCTCCTGCACAGCACCTGGCACATGGGCTAAGTGACACTCGCTGCTCCCTCTCTCCTCTCCTTTGTGCTGTTGGGGATGGAACCCAACATGCCAGGAAAAAGTTCTACCACTGAGCTACATCCTTAGTCCAGATGAGACTGTCCATTCATCAGATTTATCATTCCCTATTCAGAGGAATTCTTGGATAAGGTTTGGCTCTATGGCACTTGGCACTATGGGTGCCTGAAATGCTGATGACAGTCCTCCTGGCTCCCAGGGGTTCCGTGACTCCTCCTCCCAGCCCTGGGATGCTCAGCCCTGACTCTTAGGGCCCTGTCTTGTGCCCTGTCCCTACCTAACGTTCCAGGCTGCCTGCCGGACTTTATTTCAACCCCTTAACCTCTGAAGAAATTTCCATCCCATTTCTCTGGAGTCTGGGCCGGGTAAGAGGGAGGGAAGGTGTTAAAAGAAAACTGAGACCAAGACCTCCTGACCAGCACTGGGGTTCTTTGCAGCCAGCGGGGTAGTATCCTTTGAGCAGCCTGAGTACTCCGTGAGCCGTGGCGAGCAGGTAGTCCGCATCCCTGTCATCCGGCACATCCTGGATAACGGCAAGTCGCAGGTCTCCTACAGCACACAGGATAATACAGCACATGGCCACCGGGTAAGGCTCAGTCAAGAGGGTGAGGGGACATCTCAGGGACTCACGGGATATCCAATGGTTTCCATGGTTGCTACCTCAATCCTTGGATGCTGGCAGTATCCCTAGACAAAGGTAGCCCTGCCACCAGGAGTGACTTACCTAAAATGCCAAGAACACTCTGGGTAGGGTACCATCACTGCCAAGAACTCAGGGCAAGAGAATCATTTCCTCGTGGATAGTCAGGGTACCTACCAAAACCACCCTTGTTTACTCTTCGATGATCCAGGATAGCCAACTGTCTGTCCAATCTGACTTTGGGATTTTATTGATTTTTATTTTATTTACTTTTTGTTTTCTGAGACAGGGTTTCTCTGTGTAACAGCTCTGGCTGTCCTGGAACTCCCTTTGTGGACCAGGCTGGCCTCGAACTCACAGAGATGCACCTGCCTCTGCCTCCTGAGTGCTAGGATTAGAGGTGTGCGCCACCACACTCTGGGCTTCTTGAAATGGAATTACAAACCTTGTGTCCCTGAGCCAGCCCCCCAGTTCTGTCACTGCTGGTTTTCCCCAGGGTCTGGAAGGGCTGCGGCCTGGCTGCTGTCCCTTTCATTCCTGAGCCAGTCCTGAGAAGGCTAAAAGCCAAGTGCTGCTGGGCAGACATACAGGCTTTCTTCATTTTGGTTCTGGGTTTATGTGGGCATGGCGGCACAGGCCTGTAATCCCAGTGGTTAGGAGGCCAGGGAGAGAAGATTACAAGTTCCAGACTAACCCAGGCTGCATACAAACACACTAGGCCTGTCTCCAAAACACAAAACAGGGGCGGGCTGCAGGGACGGCTCAACAGTTAAGAATGTTCACTGGTCTTGCGGAGCCAATTCAGGCGACTTCCAAGAGCCCCGGTAACTCCAGCTCCAAGAGCCCCGGAACTCCAGCTCCAGGGATCCTCTGGCCTTTAAAGTCACCTTCACTCACAGGCACATAACCCCGCACAGACCTACATGAATACATACAATTAAAAAATGTTTAAAAAAAAAAAAAGACAGGGACCCATGAGATTGCTCAGTGTAGTAAAAGTACTTACCACCAAGCCTGATGGCCTGAGTTCAATCCCAGAGACCCACATGGGAGAGAGACCTAACTCCCACAACCACATGTGTGCCATGACATGCACTCCCTCTCACACACACAGATCAGTGAATGTAATTTATTCATTTATTATGGCTTTTTGAGACAGGATCTCTCTAGGTAGCCCTGGCTGTCCTGGAACTCACTGTGTAGACCAGGCTAGCCTCAAACTCAGAGATCCTTCTGCCTCTGCTTCCTAAAGGCATATGGCACCACCCCTAGCATAAATGTAATTTTTTAAAAAATGCTGGACATTGGGGGCACAAGCAAGTAACCCCAGCCATGAGAAAACCAAGGCAGGAGGCCAATCTGTGGAGCACAGTGAGTCCCAGGCCGGCCAGGAGGTACAGCTCAGCAGTATAGCACCAGATTAGTATGAACAAGGCTGTAAATTCAATCCTCAATACAAAAAATACTACTGATTTTTAATTAAAAATAGGCTGGGGATGTAGCTCAGTTGGCAGGGTGCTTACCCAGAATGCATGAAGCCCTGAGCTCACTCTCCAGCACCACATACAGAGGTCATGGTGGCACACGCCCACCATCTCAGCTCTCAGAAGGTAGAGGCCGGATGATCGGGAACGTAAGGTTATCCTTGGCTGCACACTGAGTTCCAGGTCAGTCTGAGCTACGTGAGACCTACAGGCCTTTTGGCCAGTCCAGGGTAACCAGTGTTCATGGGGCCCAGACAACAGGGCCACGTCTCCATTTTCTTTACTCTCTGTTTCCTTGTTTTAGTTTGGGTGATTGTTTTTTTGTGAGACAAGGTCTTGCCACTAGCCCTGGCTGGCTCACACTAGCAGATCCCTTGCCTCAGCCTCCCTAGTGCTTGTAATAACAGGCACGGGTCACCAGGCCCATCTCTCCCTGTTTTCCTCCATCTGCAAACCTCCTTTTTGGTTTAGGTTAGATTAGATTAGGTTTTGGTTAGATTAGGTTAGGTTAGGTCAGACAACCAGCCCTGAGTGGAATTCAACTGTTAATTTGAAGCGCCACCTAGTGGTTTTTTGTTTTTTTGTTTTTTTTTTTTTTTTGTTTTTGTTTTTGTTTTTTTTGGTGAAAAGGTCTTTTTCCTTCCATGCAGTTGGGTAAAAACACCCACCTGCCCACAAAATCTGGGGGGTGAGAGATGGCTCAGTGGTTAAGAGCACTGGCTGCCCTTTCAGAGGACTTGAATTTGAGATGGGGTGGCCTGTAAAATCCAGCTTGAAAGAAGATGCAAATCTGACCGTTCTTCTTCTGGCCTTTATCATCACTCCCATACACAAACAGCATACACACATACACTGTAAACACACACACACACACACACACACACACACACACACACACACATGCACACTAGCACGCATGCATGCACTTAAAACTAGGAAAGCTAGGATAGATGGAAGCACTCCACCCACCAAGAAGGGTCTGGGGCTCAACAGAATCCCAGATTTCAGAGCCATACTGCAGGGCACAATTCTTTCCCTCCTGGGTGTGCCCACAATCCCAGCTGCCCTGGGTTAACCTTCTGCCTGTGTGAGAGACTTCCTGTGCAATAGCTCGGTTCACACCCCAACCCTGGTCTGACCCTGACTCTCCCCATTGCAGGACTACGTCCCTGTGGAGGGTGAGCTGCTCTTCCACCCAGGAGAGACCTGGAAGGAATTGCAGGTGAAGCTCCTGGAGCTGCAGGAAGTAGATTCCCTCCTGCGTGGCCGACAGGTCCGCCGCTTCCATGTCCAACTAAGCAACCCTAAGTTTGGAGCCCGCCTGGGCAAGCCCAACTCAGCCACCGTCATCATCGGGGAGCAAGGTGAGCATAGCCTGGAGTGAGCATAAGCAGGGGGAGAGGGAGCTGAGGACTTTTTTTTTTCCTCCACCCCGAGCTGAGGACTTTGTAACAGGACTGCAGACTCATCAAACATGCACCCGGAGCACTTGGTCTAATATGAATATCACATCACCAGCACCAGGATCACACACACACAAGTGTCACCCTGCAATATTTGGAATATATGTATTCTTGTTTTTCTTTGTTTTGGTTTTGGTTTTTTGGTTTGTTTGTTTTTGGAGACAGGGTTTCTCTGTGTAGCTTTGCGCCTTTCCTGGAATTCACTCTGTAGCCCAGGCTGGCCTCGAACTCACAGAGATCTGCCTGCCTCTGCCTCCCGAGTGCTGGGATTAAAGGCATGCGCCACCAACGCCCGGCTTGTTTTTGTTTTGAGACAGCATCTCACTATGTAGCCTTGGCTGATCTGGAACTCACTATGTAGAGTAGGCTGGTCTTGAGCTCCTAGAGATCCACCTACTTCTGCCTCCAAGCAGAAGCGTGTGTGTGTGTGTGTGTGTGTGTGTGTGTGTGTGTGTGTGTGTGTGTGTGTGTGTACTTCGGTGTATGGGACTCAGGGCTCAAGCTCAGGTTGTCAGATGTGACAGCGAGTTCCTTTCTTGTCAGCCCCATACTTATTCTTTCTTTAAATGCAATTTTACTGTTTTTAAATTATGTGTGCTTGTCGTTGGTGGTGCATGCCTTTAATCCCAGCACTCGGGAGGCAGAGCCAGGCGTATCTCTGTGAGTTCGAAGCCAGCCTGGGCTACAGAGTGAGTTCCAGGACAAGCTCCAAAGCTACATAGAGAAACCCTGTCTCGAAAAACAAAAAATTATGTGTATATTTGTGTGCCTGTGTGTGGGCATGTGCACCTGAGTGCTGGTACCCACTGAGTTCAGAAGAGAGTTTCAGTGCCCTGGAGCTGGGGTTCAGGCAATTGTCAGCCGCCTGCCATGAGTGCTAAGAACCAAAGTACAAGAGCAGTATCTGCTCTTGACCTCTGACCCATCTCTCCAGGCACCTGCCTCGTGCTCATTCTTAGAGAAAGAAAACTCTGGTCTGGCGTTCAGACTTATCTGTGCATCCTGTGCCTGAGCTGGCTGCCCTCATGACAACCACAGGTTGGGGTCATGTGGCCGCTAGGCCCCAAGCACTGCCCCCAGACTTATGCACACATCCCTGGGAAAGAGCAAGTTCGTTCAGTCCTTTAGCGACCCCTGTGAATTACTCAGCAGAGGCGGGTAGTGATGGGAGAGGGGAGCCGATTTCTCTGTGGAACATGCCCTGGTCTGCCAAGAGAAAAAGAAGGCAGACAGATCCCTTCTCCTCAATCCCCTAGAGGGTCCTCTGGGCCTCCATAGCCACTTCATGACCTGTAGCACCAGCACTCCAGGAGGAAGATGAGCAGCTCTTAATTAACTTTTAAACTGGGGAGCCTGGAATGGTTAAAATCTCTGGCGCCCCCTGTTGGTATACTGAGCCAGCCGCCCATCCTCCTCACCTCTTTACCTAGATGAAACGGACCGGAGCCTCATAAATCAGGAACTCTCATCACCACCGCCACCCCGTGGGGACCTGGGTGCCCCACAGAACCCCAATGCCAAGGCTGCCGGGTCCAGGAAGATCCATTTCAACTGGCTGCCCCCTCCTGGCAAGCCAATGGGATACAGGGTAAGGTGAGGGGCACTGGAGAGGTCTGTCACTCACCTTCTGCTGGTGAGTGGACTGCCCCCGAGGGAGGGGTGAAGCACACTTGGTACCTGTGGGTTCCCCCTCTGCAACCCTTCACGCAGGAAGACCCATTCCTGAGTCTAGCTTCAGGCTTTCTCCCCTTGCTGGATGAGGTCTCCCCCTGCCTGGGAGGCGCCAGTGTCTCCTATACAAAGGGGATCCCAGCGCTTGCTGCTTCCCACTGAACACCACCCACAGGTGAAGTACTGGATCCAGGGCGACTCCGAGTCTGAAGCCCACCTGCTGGACAGCAAGGTGCCCTCAGTGGAACTCACCAACCTGTACCCCTATTGCGACTACGAAATGAAGGTGTGTGCCTACGGGGCACAGGGTGAGGGGCCCTATAGCTCACTTGTGTCCTGCCGCACCCATCAGGAAGGTGAGTTGTAGTGATGTCTCTGTCCACCCAGCTACCCTGCTGTCGATGTTCCCAGCCCTTCCTCCCTCCCCACCTCGTCCCAGAGCTCAGCCCTGCCACTGACCCACTCACAAGGCTCTTCTTGCTCCCTCCCAGTGCCCAGCGAGCCAGGGCGACTGGCTTTCAACGTTGTCTCTTCTACGGTGACCCAGTTGAGCTGGGCTGAGCCAGCTGAGACCAATGGCGAGATCACAGCCTATGAGGTCTGCTATGGACTGGTCAACGAGGACAACCGTAAGGACCAGACTGCCCTGGAGAAGAAGGGGCACAGAGCCGAGGGAGGAGTGGGGTCTGGATAGTTCCTGTCTCTGGGTGCTCTAGGCCCCTTTGTCCCAGTCAAGCAGCAAGCCTGAGGCATTGTACATTTTTTTTTGTTTGTTTGTTTTGGTCAGGTTTGTGCTGGTTTGCATTCCAAGGGTACTGAGATTATGCTTGTTCACTAAACTCACTGGCCCAAGGGTTTCCTTCCTCGACAGGGAACCAAGGTCACTCATTTTTGCACATTTTTTCTTAGGGCCAGAATAGTTGCCAAATTTAGCTGGATGTGAGACAGGATTACCACCTGAGCCCCAGAGTTTGAGAGCAGCCTGGGTAAGGTAGCAAGACCCCTTCTCAGAAAAAAGAAAGAAAGAAAGAAAGAAAGAAAGAGAGAGAGAGAGAGAGAGAGAGAGAGAGAGAGAGAGAGAGAGAGAAGGAAGGAAGGAAGGAAGGAAGGAAGGAAGGAAAGAAAGAAAGAAAGAAAGAAAGAAAGAAAGAAAGAAAGAAAGAAAGAAAGAAAGAAAGAAAGAAAGAAAGAAAGAAGGAAAGAAAACGGTCTGAGAATGTGGCTCAGTTGGTAGAATGTTTGCCTAGTGTGTGAGAGGCCCTGGTTCGATCCCCAGCACAACAGACTGGATGTGGTAGTCACGCCTATGGTCCCAGCATTTAGGAGGTTGGAGGCAGAGGATCAGAAGTTAAGAGCCATCATTGGCTACATAGCCACTTTGAGGCCACCCTGGCATACATAAGACCCTGTCTCAAAAACTAAACAGCGGCTTGCTGTGGTGGTGCTTGCCTTTAATCCCAGCACTTGGGAGGCAGAGGCAGGCGGATCTCTGTGAGTTCGAGGCCAGCCTGGTCTACAGAGCGAGTTCCAGGATAGGCTCCAAAGCTATACCGAGAAACCCTGTCTTGATAAAAAAAAAAAAAAAAAAACTAAACAGCAAAAGCCCCACATAATGAACAAAGAAACCATGAAGAAAAACAAAACAATACAAAAACCCAGGATGCCCTGAGTTTCAAATTCATTTCTGCTTTTAGAATAGTTCATCCCAGGACTGACTGGGGACTGTAGCTCAGCGGTAGAATGCTCACCTCACATACATAAGGACCTAAGTTCGATCCCCAGTATTTCCCTTATCACCACCCCAAATTTCGTTCAATATACTACATTATCTGACAGCCAGTCCTGGAAAGGGGGCAATGCTGGACAATCTCTGCCACCATGAGAGCACTCCCCTCTTCCTGAGGAAGAGACTCAAAAGTGCTCACCTCTGCTGGCTCTGGTCTGTTAGGGAGGACTGATTACCTCCACACCACCCGAGGACAGTGGGACTTTCTTGGCATGAGTCTTCTGAGGGAGCATGGCCTGCCTTGTCACTCCTGACCCAACAGACCAGCCGGGCACCAACCTTCTGGGTAGCTCTGCATACCCTTGACCTGGTCTTTCAACATGTAGTTCACTCTCAGGTCCTGGCTGGGGGGGCTGGAGGGGTCCTCGGGTCTCTCACCTTACAGCCCAGTGAAAGTTCATCTCTGATGGTTTCCCCAGGGGTCCAGCCTGTTGAGGCCTCAGCCATGTTAAGGATGTGCTGGGCTACCTCCTCCCCCAACTCAAGGGTGTCTGTGCTTTGGGATGTACCTTCCCCCTTCATCCACGAAGTGTCACAGATGTGACAGCTGCCTGACAGGTTCCTGGATACCTTCCTTTCCAGCCGACCGCCCCCACCAGCCACCGCTGTGCATGTGTGGTGTCTGTGGCTTCTTAAACCTTTGCTGCCCTCAGACTCAAGGCGATCCGCCTCAGCCTGCTGAGTACTTGTATTACAGGCGTACCTCCATGCCGCTACCTCCAGCCGCTACTGCTGCTTTTTTTTTTTTAAGATGGGGTCTCACTAAATAGATAACCCTGGCTGTGACTGGTCTGGAACTCAATAGGTAGGCCAGGCTGGCCTCTAACTCACAGACATCTTTTTGCCTCTGCCTCTGTGGTGCACTCTCTGCTTGCGTGTGTGTGTGTGTGTGTGTGTGTGTGTGTGTGTGTGTGTGTGTGTGTGTGTGTGAAATGTGTGTAAGAGTCCAGGCATGTGCATGCCATACATACATACACGTAGAGGTCAGGGGACAACTTGCAGGAGTCAGTTCTCTCCTTCTCCCATGTGGGTTCCACAGGGACCAAACTAATGTCATCAGGCTTGTGTTACGAGTGCACTAATCCACTGAGCCGCTTTACCAGTCCCTGGACCGGCCACCTCTTAGCAGTTGTCTGCTGCGGGTGCACACCAACTATCACTTTCCAAACTGTCTTGAGAAACTGGGGCATTACCTTCTTTTTGTGCTTTCTCTGGTTTCTGAATCCTCCAACCCAGTGCGCCTCATCCTGCCACAGTGGCCTGTGCCTGGAACTCAGAGCTCACTGAGGATATCTGGGACTCTGGCCTTCTGCTCTCGAAAAGCATGAACGGACAGTTGCCTGGCTTCTGCAGTGACAGATGTGACGCTGCCAGTCTTGAGCCTTCTCAGCATGGCGTTGGAAGCTGGACCCTCAGCCATGAGCACAGGGTGGAAGATGCGATCCTGAGAACACTCTTGCCAGCCTTGGGCGGTGGTGCCTTGCATGCATGTGCATTTAGCAACCAGCAGAGGCGGGGGGGGGGGGGCATGGCCACCTTGCATAGTGATGGCTCTGCCACTCAGCAAGGAGTCGCTTTTTCCTTACCCCGTTCACACCAGGTTTCAGGGACTCAGCAGGTGGCGAGAGGTCAGCAGCTGCACGCCCCCTGGCATCTCCAGGGGCAGTGATGGACTGCAACCAGGCTGAACCTAGGTGGTCCTTCTGAAGTACTGTCCCTGCCCTCCAGGACCCATTGGCCCCATGAAGAAGGTGCTGGTGGACAACCCCAAGAACCGGATGCTGCTCATTGAGAACCTGCGAGAATCCCAGCCATACCGATACACAGTGAAGGCACGAAATGGGGCAGGATGGGGACCTGAGAGAGAGGCTATCATCAACCTGGCCACACAGCCCAAGCGGCCCATGTCCAGTGAGTGACAGGCCAGGGTGGGCTTGGGGGAGAAGAGGGCGTGGCTGGGGCCCTGGCTTACTTCCTTCTGCCCTGCAGTCCCCATCATCCCAGACATCCCCATTGTGGACGCCCAGGGCGGAGAAGACTACGAAAACTTCCTCATGTACAGTGACGATGTTCTGCGCTCCCCAGCCAGCAGCCAGAGGCCCAGTGTTTCTGATGACACTGGTGAGTGGAACCCACCGAAGGAAGGTGGGGGTCCTCGGTGGGGCTGTCCCTGGTATCCAGAGTCATCCAAGAAGCCGGTGACCTCTAGACATGGGGGCCAAGAAGTCTCCTCTCAGCCTTAGACAGATATCCAGAGCCCGTGGTGTTACACTGAGTGCACAAAGGGACGGAGGTGCTGTGGGCTACATGTCAACATGTGTGTGCCTGTGTGTGGGAGAATGTGGATGTCTACTTCAGGGACAGATGTGCCCAGGTTGATGCCTGTATACACAGGTTCATGCACACAGGACAACAGCTTTACAACCTGAAGCTTCACCTGCTGCGCTAGGGAGTCAGGACACTCAAACCGCCTGTCAGAGGCAGACCTGCATGAGAGAGAGCCCTTAGCTGGGACTCCAGCTGCGGGCTTCGCTCTGGCTCTGAGGTAGAACTTTAGATGAATCACTTACCGGTCTCAGAACTAATTGGCTTTCTAATCTGTGAAATGAGATACCGATCACACAATGCCACTAGGAAGAAGTCCCTTTCTGAGCCTAAGGCCAGGGAAGGCACACACTGCCACCGCTGGGCGGAGCTAAGCATGCTAAATCCCTCGCCCCCTCTCCCCCCCGCCCCTCGGGGTTGGGAAGGATTTGGCACAGGGTCTTGCTAGATTAACAACCTGGCTGACCTTAAAATTGCTACATGTAGACCGGGCTGCCTTCGAATCTGCAGCTCTTTCCCGTGCTAGGTTCTAAACTGCGGTACTGAAACTCAGGAACCCTTCTTAAATACCACTAGCACCCCAGAGCCCCTACAGCTGTTCCTGGCAGACAGACGGGGCAGATTACTTCCCTTTGTTCAGAGCGGAAACAGGCTCAGAGCGGTTACCGTAACCAGGGAAACTTCACCCTGGGAGGCGGCACAGGGATTTCTCAACACGGGCTTTTGCCCGAGCAGAGGCCAAAATTGCACCGTTTATCTGGAAAGGCTGGAGCAGGGCGAGGGGTTATTTTTTTGTCGCCCAAAGGGACACCCACAACCCTGGACTCCGCCTAAGTGCCGCAGGCCTCCTCCTCCTGACCCTCCCCGGCGCCGCCCCGCGTCCCGGCGGTGCCAACGCCGCCCTTCGTTGTTCCCAAGGCTGCGGCTGGAAGTTCGAGCCCCTGCTCGGGGAGGAGCTGGACCTGCGGCGCGTCACGTGGCGGCTGCCCCCGGAGCTCATCCCGCGTCTGTCCGCCAGCAGCGGGCGCTCCGACGAAGACAGCAGCGTTGCTGGGGGCGCGGACGGGGAGGGCAGCGGCTGGATCCGCGGGGCAACGCCCCGGCCCCCGGGAGGTGACCGCCTCCCCCGGTGCGCCTGCTCGGGTCCTGGGCTCACCTGAGTTGCTCCGGTCCCTGGTTTCGGTCAAGCCGCCCACTAGAGTGCCCTGCCTGTCCAGGATCTGCACAACTGCGTGCAGACAAGCCTCGGGAAGCCAAGGGCGCTACGGGCAAGCGCTTGGGCTCTCCCCAGGGGAGGATAATGCAGGGACCTCCCGGAACTGGAAGGCAAGCCTTGGGCCAGAGTCACTGCAGGGGAATAAGCTCCCGGCAGAGGCTAACTGTGCTCGGGTGGAGGACAGTATGGCGCAAGACAGGCTTGGAAGACTTTGTATAGTTTGTTTGCCTCTGGGAACCCAGGGTCCTGGTAGTTTGAGAAATTGGCTCTAATCCTTAAGGCTGCCCTCGACACCCCCAGGGCCACAGCCTGCCCGACGTGGCCTGTCACTGTCTGCGGGCCTCGCTGACTGACTTCTCTCCCCATGCAGAGCACCTGGTGAACGGCCGGATGGACTTTGCCTATCCGGGCAGTGCCAGCTCCCTGCACAGGATGACCGCGGCCAATGCTGCCTACGGCACACATCTGAGCCCGCACATGTCCCACCGAGTGCTGAGCACATCCTCCACCCTCACTCGCGACTACCACTCTCTGACCCGCACTGAGCACTCTCGCTCAGGCACGCTTCCGCGGGACTATTCCACCCTCACTTCGCTTTCCTCCCAGGGTGAGTGAGTGACCCCCGCTTCACCCACTGACCTCCCGACATCCCGACTCCTGGACAGCTGTCTGTCGGCCTGCTGCCCATGCTGCACACCGGCGCGTGTGCACACGCGCACACACACACACACCTTCTCACTTCTGTTTTGTCCTGCCCTAGACCTCCCTCCTATCTGGGAAGATAGGAGGAGCAGGCTTCCGCTGTCTTGGACCCTTGGGTCCTGGAGCCGGGCTCAGATGAAGGGTACCCCCGCATCCAGGGGTTCACCAGACTCTATAATCCTGGCTGGGCAGTCAGCAGCACCCTCCTGGGGTACAGGTAGTACAGGGGTGGTCACCATATACCTGTGGCTGCCATGCTCCACCTGCCACCCAGCCACCATCACAGCCCAGGCCACCACTGCCTTAGCTTCATCGCATTCATAACCCCTGTCCACCCACAGGAGCTAACCACTGCCCTGCCCTCATCAGCGCCGAAGCCTAACACAGCATCTGCTCTCCTGGGGTACAGAGCAAGACCTGGGCAAGGAGCAGGGCCAGCTGTACAGAGTGGGCTGGGGAGTCAGACTCAAGGGGGCCCCCCCAAGCCTGTATGGGAAGTGTTGGGCAGCCAGGACAGAGTAGTGTGAGCCTGCCTGGCTGGAGAGGCAGGCCAAGTGAGCCGGGGTTGGACTGTGACTCATCTCAGACCCCAAACCCTGTCTTGGACTGACTGTGGCCTTCAATATCCAGACTCCCGTGGGGCTGTGGGTGTGCCTGACACACCCACTCGGCTGGTGTTCTCCGCCCTGGGGCCCACATCTCTGAAAGTGAGCTGGCAGGAGCCACAGTGCGACCGAGTACTACTGGGCTACAGTGTAGAGTACCAGCTCCTAAATGGCGGTAAGGCACAGTGACAGACTGCTGTAACACTTCCAGGCACGTCTCCTCTCAGTTCAGTTGGGCCAGGAAGCCCCACCCCCACCCCCGAGTCTGCCGAGCACGAACGCCCCACCCAGCCATTCTCCTTGCCCTCCACCCCCTTCACTCCCCACCCCCTTCTTGGGAGGCTTCACCCATCTCTCTGGGCCTGCACTGTTCATTTCCTAAACTAGGTTTTGCTTAGTGAGCGTTTATAGACCCAGGGCCTCTGCTAACTCGAACGGCCTTTGTGGGAACTGGGGAATGGAACACCCCTTGGCATACACACTCAAGCTAACGTGAGGCCCGTCACCAGAGTCCGGGGTTTGACCGGAACACCAGTGCCACAGCAGGGTTCCACTTAGCTCGGATGTTTGGCTTTTCTTCTTTGAGTGCAGGGGCCTCAAACCCAGAACTTCTCACATGTTAGGTAAAGGCTCTACCACTGAGCTACAACATCCCTAGCTCTCACTCATTCAGTCAACAACCCAGCACAGTACCCTGGACCCAGTCCCCGGCAGACCTGGTGAAAGGGTCAGGTGTGGACCAGGCCGGGGCGGGAAGGAGTAACGGCGGCCCGCCCCCTGCTCACTCCACCTCCTAGGCGAGCTGCACCGGCTCCACATCCCCAGCCCTGGCCACACCTCCGTGGTGGTGGAAGACCTCCTGCCCAACCACTCGTATGTGTTCCGGGTGCGGGCCCAGAGCCAGGAGGGCTGGGGCCGCGAGCGAGAGGGCGTCATCACCATCGAGTCACAGGTGCACCCGCAGAGCCCTCTCTGCCCCCTGCCAGGTGAGCCGGCTGCCCCCTGCTGCCTCTGCCCCCTGCTGCTGTCCGGGTCACCCCCCACCCCCACCCCCGACTGACACTCTCCCTGTACTGCCCCAGGCTCTGCCTTCACTCTGAGCACCCCCAGTGCCCCGGGCCCGCTGGTGTTCACCGCCCTCAGTCCAGACTCCCTGCAGCTGAGCTGGGAGCGGCCTCGGAGGCCCAACGGGGATATCCTTGGCTACCTGGTGACCTGTGAGATGGCCCAAGGAGGAGGTGCCGCCTGTCCCGGAAGTAGGGTGGTTGTGGGGGGGTGGAAAGGCACCCCAGGAGCTGAAGGTGTCTTCCCTGTGTAGGACAGGCCACCACATTCCGGGTGGATGGAGACAACCTTGAGAGTCGGCTGACGGTACCTGGCCTCAGTGAGAATGTTCCTTACAAGTTCAAGGTGCAGGCCAGGACCACTGAGGGCTTCGGGCCAGAGCGTGAGGGCATCATCACCATCGAGTCCCAGGATGGAGGTGGGATGTCTCCCCATCCTCACCTGAGTCCCTCTCGGGCCTAGCCATACATAGTACCAACCCGACTGACGACTGATCTGCCTGTTCTAGGCCCCTTCCCGCAGCTGGGCAGCCACTCTGGGCTTTTCCAGAACCCACTGCAAGGCGAATATAGCAGCATCACCACCACCACCCACAGCACGACCACGGAGCCCTTCCTCGTGGGTGAGTCACCAAGGGCAGGGGACCCTGACTCCCGGGAACACAGAGCCAGTGCAGGGAGGGGCAGGGACCGACACACGGCCCTCCTGATTTCTTCCCTGCAGATGGACTAACCCTGGGGTCCCAGCGCCTCGAAGCAGGGGGGTCCCTCACCCGGCATGTGACCCAAGAATTTGTGAGCCGGACACTGATGGCCAGTGGATCTCTCAACACTCAAGTGGACCAACAGTTCTTCCAGACCTGAAGCCCCCAGGAACCTGGGCCCCTCCCTGCCTTCTCTCCCTAGCTCCTTCTTCCTTCACTGTTCCATCCACCTGCACGCTGCATGCTGCCCACAGGGCCAGCACCTCTAGCCAGAGAGCAGGGGTAGGTGCCCTCTGGGAAGCATGAAGCAGGCAGAGGTACCACAAGGCCTGACCGCATCCTGCCCTGGGTTCAAACCCACTTGCAACCAAAGAACTAGAGGTAGCACAAGGGCCCAGCCTTCGTTTTGCACATAATAAAAAATTTTGCTACTGCTTAGCTGGCCTGTCCATTCTTCATAGGCCAGAGGGGTGTCAACCTGCAGAAGAACAACAACGGTTCTCACGATGCCCATCCTTTGATCCCAGAGCATGTACCCACCTCCAGAGGCAGGTGGCTCTAGAGGCTACCACCGTAAGAGGCACAGGTTTATTAAGCACCCAGACGTAGAAGGAGGATGCCAGAGGCAGAGCTGCAGCATACACACACCTACGCCTGTGTGTCCATCGGTCTCAGGAACACCTCACAAGCCCAGCACCTGGGCTCCGTCGGCAGCTTGGGAGAGGTAGAAGGATGCTGTGCCACTGTACTGCTCCTAGGGGAGAAGCGGGGCTGAGAAACGGGTGACCCGGGTACCCGTCTCTCCTGCCCTCCCAGGCTCTGGCAGGCAGGCACCCACCTGTATGTGATGCATGGCGAGGGAGGCAGCAGAGGCCTCCAGCAGTGTCACTGTGCAGCCACCAAAGCCACCACCTGTCATACGACTCCCATAGACCCCAGGCACAGAGAGTGCAGCCTCAACCAATTGGTCCAGCTCAGGGCAACTCACTTCATAATCATCCCTGCCAAGGATACAGGAACGAGAGGGATGCAGACCTGGGACCCGCCTACGCCCAAGAAGCACAGGGCATCCACAAGGCCTCACCTGAGTGAGTAGTGACTTTCCACCATGAGACGTCCAAAGGCCCTGTAGTCTCCACGGCTCAGAGCAGCGGCTGCCTGGGCTGTTCGCCGGATCTCACCGACTACATGTCGGGCCCGCCGGAAGCCCTCCTTGCTCATCAGCTCCCTGCCCGCTGAGGAGGAACAGAGTTCAGCAGCCCCACCGCATACTACCCCGTTGTTACCTCAGGGTGCGGGAGAGAAACCTGGTGGGCAGTGGCCAACCATTGAGTGAAGAGCTGCTTACTGAACCCTCCTCAGTAAAGGCGGGGACTGAGAGAATGGGCTTCATCCCAGACCTGGTTCTCAAGGGGCCCCCTCATCTCAGAGCTCTCTTTCTCACTGTAGAATGGGACAACTGCATTGATCCATCACTTGAGATCCACAGAGGACTGCAGGAAATGACATGTTGAACTCCCCACAGGGAGCCAGCATAGAGAGAGCTCAGTACTCTGGGCCCATTAACTTTTAGGGCTTTCAAGATGAATGGGACAAAGTGCAGGCCTTGAGATTTTTCTCTACGTAGCCCTGGCTGTCCTGAACTCACTAAGTAGACCAGGCTGGCCTCGCACTCAGAGATCCGTTGGCTTCTGCCTCCCAAATGCTGGGAGTAAAGGTGTGCTCCACCATGTCTGACCTGAAAGGGCAGGCTTAAGATTTCAAGCAGGATAGGGAATGTGGCTCACTGGCAGAGCACTTGCCTGGCACATACAAGGCCCTGGGTTTTAGTCCCATCAACGCCAATCATTTCTTTCCAAGTAGCCCTGCTAAAGTTGGAACCCTAGGTTTGCAGGATTTGGGGGGATACATTTTTCAAGCAGAACATGAATGGACCTGGGGATGAGGGAATAGACAGAAGGCCATATGGACATCCCAGCAGGGAGCCTGGCTGTTTCTAGGACAGAACATGGCAAGCTGGCTCTCACCCTCAAGCTCCTCCAACCGCACCTCTCGAAGGCTCTCCTTGCCCAGAGCCTGGGCCACTTCTTCGCACTGGCGCCGCCGAATCGGATACTCGCTGGAGGCCAGGGAGTGGCGGACATTGGAGTTAGTGATGAGCACAGCCAGCTTGGGGTCCGACAGCGGCACCAGACTTGTTTCCAGGGACCTGGGGTGAACGAGGTTGGAATGAGGGAGCTGTCGCAGCCAAGGGTCTGCTTCCCAGACCAAACAGTGGGCACACTCCACTCAGGAGCTCCTGGTTATGAGGTGGGGGATACGAGGGGAGCCCCTGACCTGCAGTCAATGAGTAGCGCATGGCCTTTCTGCCCCAGCAGTGCGACGAGCTGGTCCATGATGCCACAGGGCACCCCTGCGAAGCTGTGCTCGGCCCGTTGACACACCTGGGCCCGGGCAGCTATTGCCCCCGAGTCTGCGGCACAGGGTGAGGTGGGGAAGCTGGGGTCCAGGGGAGGGTCCAGGGGGTGGCCACCTTGGAACAGCAGGGCTCCAACGACAATCGAAGGGACTCCCCACCCTCCCTCCCTCCCTAAGCCCAGTGAGGGAAGAGGCTCTGACCACAGAGGCCTCTGAGAAGGGAGGCGGGGCCTAAGTGATACCTGGGCAGAGCTGCTGGAGGAAGGTGTATGTGGCCACTTCCAGAGAAGCTGAGCTGGAAAGCCCACCCCCCAGGGGCACTGAGCTGACCACCACTGCACTGAAGCCAGGGAGGGGTGCGGCTGCAGGGGAAAGAAGGGTGCTGGTAAGATGGGATGCGGGGAGTGCCGACATAGGAAGGTCATGTGTCTCACCAACCTGCTGACCTCAAGGGGCCCACCCACCCTTCCTCTGCTACCTTCCGAGTTTGCTGGGGTAATCTTCCTACGTGCCTTCCTGATTTAGGGTTCCAGAGACCAGCGAGCTGACAACTGAATTCTGGCTCCTCTAAACATATAAAGGAAACCTACAGCAAATTCCAGAGCTACCAGGGCCTCAGATCCCTTATCTGTACAAGGGAATGCTCCACCCTGGATGAATGACAATGGATGCTCCTCCCTCCACCCTGGATGAACAGACTTGGTGGTGGTGGTGGTGGTGGTGGTGGTGGAAGCAGTCCCAGTCGCAGCCAGGGTTTCATACCTGGGTAATGTTGGATCACTCCCTTGACGTAATTGGCCCACTGTGGGACTCCAGGCTCCAAGGACCGCTGGGCTGTGGGCAGTGGGAACTGCAGTCGTTGAGGTTCGTCTGCATCCTTGGAGGTGGTGAGAAGAGAGACAAGCCCATCTGTCCGGGGGCTGCCAACCAGGATGGTCACAAGCTCCAGAGCCTGAAGGAGAGGGTGTGTATCATCTATACCAGCTACAGATTAGACCATCCAGGACCACAGGGCCACAGCATAGCCACAAAACTCATTTTTCCCCCCAAGACAGGGTTTTGGCTGTCCTGGAACTGACTCTGTAGACCAAGCTGGCCTCGAACCCATGCAGATCTTCCTGCCTCTGCCTCCTGAGGGCTGGGACTAGTAAAGGTGTGCATCACTCCCAGGCCACAAACCATGAGCACATGGAGGGAAGGCTTGCAGATGGGTGGACTATCCCATTGCAGACAGGAAACTCGTGTCCTTTGAGGTTCCAGAACGTGCCTGGGTCTCCCCAGGGTGATTAGAGCAGACGGATTCAAAGCCCAAGGTTCTGTAGTCTGGGACAGACAGGCCTCGGAGGGAAGAGAATCAGCTTGAAAGGAATGGTGTGAGGATCAACAAAGATCTTCAGTACAGAGCTGGCCTCAGGGCTGAGAGCCCAGCCTCCTAGGTCTTCAGGGCGGGGGCTGGCTGTGGCTAGAGTGCAAATCTGGACTCTGCCCGGAGCACTGCTCGCAGCCATGGGCCAAAGGGGACAGATAGCTGCTATCTTAGGCCAAACCCGGCCAGAAGCTTCCCATCTGGGGCCGCCTCTGTGGTGCTGCAGCCTCAGGAGCTACACAGGGAGCAGAGACTCAGGCTGAAGTAGGAGGAATCACTCATGTCACAGATCAAGACCAGCTGTGTGACTGAGCTGGTCATTAGTGCTCTATGGGTCTACTGTTTCCTCCGTAAATTCGAAGGGCTGGGCCAGGAAGGCTACATTTACAAAGGTCTACCTTTGCATAGGTCTAGGTCTGTGCTATAGGCCCAAGCAAAGTCAGGGGACTAAACAACCTCCTTTTTTTCTTGTTTTGAGGGAGGATCTCACTCTGTAGACCAGGCTGGCCTTGAACTCATGCCTCAGCTTCCCAGGTACTGGGATTATTAGGCATGCCCCACCATGCCTAATAATCTCCTGTATTGCTACCTTGGTCCTCATATTTTTAAGAGATACATACTTCCAAGTTGAGGGCGATGATTAACAGCCCCCAGAGGGCGGGCTTGAGTGAGAAGACACACACACACCCCTCCCAGCTTCGGCTTCCTGTCTTCACACGTGGACAACTGCACGTCCCGTGGTCTGTCACGTATGCTAGCTAGACCCGTCACTCCGCCTTCCACCCGGAGAGTACTCGCCTTCCCGCGCCCCCTAAGCCAGCCCTTCCCTACCGCAGGCCGGGCCCCTACACACAAGTCTCCCCAATGCAGCCCCTCACCATGGGCAACACCAGGCCCTGGTTGTAGTCCGTGTGCTCCCCGATGAGGTTGACGCGGCCCGGCGCCGACACTGCCAGCTCCGGCTCGGCTCCGAACTCCTCCAGGAAGGCCCGCCGGGCCTCGGCCAGCAGCTCCTCCACCTGGGGCGGTCTCCAAGCAGCCATGACGCTCGTCTGCAGCTGGGCGCGCCGCCCCTCGGGATGCTGGGGGCGGAGCCACGTGGCGCGGACTCACATTCCTGGCCGACGCGATGCCCCGCCCCCTCGCTGGCCCCGCCCACCCCACCTGCAGAGCCCGGTTGAAGCTCTGCTCTCCAGCGCCTGCAGGCTCAGGCAGCTGACAGCCTGAGGAAGAGCGAAATTCTGTATCCTGGGGGTGTCCTCTCAGGACTTTGGGGGCTCCCACTTGAGGGGCAGTTAACACGAATGGAGATCTGAACTGTCCATCCCTGAACCTGGAGCCTCTTAATGCGCTCCCCATTACCATCATCCCCACAACACAGCCAGGGCAATGGGGCTGGCAACAGGAAGGCCTGAGCCCCAAAAGGATCTGCCTCTGAGGTCGTCAGAGCAAACAGTTATGCGAAGTCGTCAGCCCCTGATCATGGCGTCTCTTAACAGGGTGATGTGGTACAAGGACAGCCAAGCTTGAAAGTGACCAGAGAAGTCACCTTTTACAGGCTCTTTTTCTGGCTCCCAGCGATGGAGAACTGAAAGAGGGTGCCAACAGCAGGAAGCAAGCCCAGGCCCTCTTCAGAGGCCCGAAGGCTACTGCAAAATTAGGTTATTGTGTTCGCTCCCGCCAAGTGCTTCCTCCATGAGAGCACTGGTCTCAGAGACAGGACCATCTGTCTAGAGCCTTCATTCTGGCCCAGATCCTTGCCTGGATGCCTGTCTACACCTGCTCACCTTATGTGAAACCTTGTAACAGAAGGAAGGACTGAAATATAAGAAAAGCAGCCTGTCTGGGATTGCAGAGGGAGCCTTGTGGGGAACTGTGGCCAGGGATGCAGCTTGGAGTCGGCTCAGAAGTTTGTCCACAGTTCGCACAGTGCATTCAAAATGCAACTTAGGCGTTTGGCATGTCGGTCGGTCACTGGTGGAGCCTGTACTTACAATGCTCAAGACCCTGGGATCAACCCCTGACACCATATTTTCAAAAGAGAGTAGCTAGAAGAAAAGACAGAGCTAGTAAGACTTTGCAGCCTTGATCGAGGGAAACAGTGGTAGAAGGAAGCACACGTTCAAAGAGACACACAAAATACATTTTTTTTTTCAAAAAAATATTTTCCAAGCTAGGCATGGTACAGAGGAGACTCAGGCAAAAGGATCTCCAATTAGAAACCAGTCTGGGCTACATAGCAAGAGCCTGTCTACAGAACTAACAAGTAAATAGCTTGTGTTATCAAAAGACATGTAAATTAAGAAAGCAGGATGTTGTGCCACGCGGATCTCTGTGAGTTCGGGCTACAGAGCAAGTTCCAGGAAAGGCACCAAAACTACACAGAGAAACCCTGTCTCAAAAAAAAAAAAAGTGGATGTAATGGCGTGGGTTTGTAATTCCAGCACTCAGGACTCTCTACAGCAGGGTAGTGGAAATCCAAGGCCAATCTGGTCCACAGATGGCTACCCAGCAAGAATCTGTATCAAGTGGGGTGTGGGGAGACTGCCAGCAGTAGTGAGTAAATGCCTGTAATCCCAGCTCCTCAGAGACCAAGGCAAGAGGATATGGAAGTCTCACCAGGTGTGGTGGTACTTTAATCCCCAGAACCCAGGACTCAGAGACAGGCAGCTCTCTAGAGGCATGATGATCTGGAGTTCAAGATCATCCTGATCCACATAGTGAATTCCAGGCTAGCTAATACTCCTTAAGACCCTGTCTCCAGGTGGGAGTTCTAGGCCAACCTGGTCTACAGAGTGAGATCCAGGACAGGCACCAAAACTACATGGAGAAACCCTGTCTCAAAAAGCCAAAAGAAAAAAAAAAAAAAAAAAAACAAGCTTCAACAGGATAATAATAAAATTAATATAAATAAGATAAAATAAAAACTAGCACATCGGAATAGGACAAGACCCTGTCTCAAGAACAAACAATCAAAACACAATTGCTAATTTCTTTTGACAGCCAGCTTTTTTTTTTGTTTTTGTTTTTCGAGAAAGGGTTTCTCTGTGTAGCTTTGGAGCCTGTCCTGGAACTCACTCTGTAGCCCAGGCTGGCCTTGAACTCACAGAGATTCGCCTGTCTCTGCCTCCTGAGTGCTGGGATTAAAGGCATGCGCCACCACCGCCCAGCGCGACAGCCAGCTTTTTGAGTATACTTCAATATAGCAATTTTTTGCATAACCAAAGCTACAACAAAACAAATTGGAGATGGTTTAAATGAAAGTCAAAAGCCATGTCTGCCTACAAGGCACCATCCTGTCGTGACAGATCAGCCCCTTTCTCTGCCTAGCTCAGCTGGAAATCTAACAGTCTCAATATCTGTTCAGTTGAACTTGGGTAAGATTCAAACACTCAGAACCTCAGTTGCTCATTTCCACAACAGGGCTGGTGTTTTCTCCGTTGGGTTCGCACTGCACCTGATACTTGGAAGCGCAGAATAAGTGTTTGCTCTTGTTATCAGACTTCCATTAATTCAACAGGCATTATTGGACTCTCCTTTGTGCAACTGGGCAGAAAGATAAAGAGCCTCAGGCTCCTACCATCTGGTTGGGAGGCACAACCTCAAATCTGACCTCTAACTGAGATAAATGCTATGCTTGCATTGAGGTGTAGGACTCATATATATATATATATATATACATACATACATACACACACATATGTATATATATATACTCATATATATATATATGTACTCATATATATATATTTATTTAGTATGTATACAGTATTCTGTCTGCCTGTTCGACCACACACCAGAAGAGGGCGCCAGATCTCATTACAAATGGTTGTGAGCCACCTTGTGGTTGCCAGGTATTGAACTCAGGACCCCTGAAAGAGCAGCCTCCTCTGAGCTCTCTCCAGCCTCGCTCTTTCTTTCCCTCTTTTTCTTTTCTCTCTCTCTCTCTCTCTCTCTCTCTCTCTCTCTCTCTCTCTCTCTCTTTTTTTTTTTTTTTTTTTTGGCTTTTTCGAGACAGGGTTTCTCTGTGTAGCTTTGCGCCTTTCCTGGAACCCACTCGGTAGTCCAGGCTGGCTTCGAACTCACAATGATCCACCTGGCTCTGCCTCCTGAGTGCTGGGTGTTTTTTGTTTTTTAACACAGGGTTTCTCTGTGTAGCCCTGGCTGTCCAGGTATTCACCAGGCTGGCCTTGAACTCACAGGCATCTGCCTGTCTCTGCCTCCCAAGTGCTGGAATTAAAGGCATGCACCACCACAGCTTGACTGCTCCTATTTTATTTATTTATTATTTATTTATTTATTTATTTATTTATTTGGTTTTTTCTTTTTTCTTTTCTGAGACAGCATTTCTCTGAGTAGTTTTGGTGCCTGGATCTCACTCTGTAGCCCAGGCTGGCCTCGAACTCACAGAGATCCACCTGGCTCTGCCTCCCAGTGCTGGGATTAAAGGTGTGCGCCACCGCCACTGCCCACAGCTCTTTTATTCTTTTAAGCAAGATTACAATGTGTAAATGAGGCTGTCCTTAAACTTTTTTTTTTTTTTTTGGTTTTTTGAGACAGGGTTTCTCTGTGTAACAGTCCTGGTTGTCTTGGAACTCGATTTGTAGACCAGGCTGGCCTCCAACTCACAAAGATCCGCCTGCCTCTGCTTCCTGAGCGCTGCCTCCTAAGCACTGGGATTAAAGGCTTAAAGGCTTGAATTTTTTTTAAGTCAGGTGAAATGGCAGGCAGCTTGAATTCTAGCACTCAGGAGGCAGAGGCAGGTGGATCTTTGTGACGTCGAGGCCAGTTTAAGAAAAGATTTATGTCATCCTAGCAAACTTGAAATTCACTATGTAGACTAGACTGGCCTTGAACTCACATCCACCAGCTTCTGTCTCCCTAGTGCTGGGATTAAATACCATGCCTGTTGTTATTTATTATTATTTTTTTTTTTGATGTTTTTTGGTTGGTTTTGGGTTTTGGAGACAGGGTGTCTCTGTGTAGCATTGGCTGTCCTGGAACTAGCTGGGTAGATCAGCCTGGCTTCCAACTCAGAGATCCACCTGCCTCTGCCTCTGAGTGCTGTGGTTAAGGGCATGCAATACCTAGCTTCACTTTGCTCTTGCATGTAAAGATGTGACATCTTAGCTTCCTATTCTGGCTGCATGCCTCCCCTGCCGTTATGGAATCTCTCTCCCTGGAATTGTGAGCCAAAATCACATTATATATGAAATAGGAATCCTCCTATTCCAGGAGTTGCTTGTCATTTTGTTTATCACAACAGAAAGGACACGACCATGCTGACTGGAGTGAGCTTTCTGAGAAAGGGACAAAGGAGAATCATGACCCCTTTTGAGCCCACACCATGCTTTTACTGCCCTCTTTCTTCTTGTTGAAACTATGATCACCAGCACTGGACACGGGTGATACAAACTTGTAATCCTAGCACCCAGAATGCTGAGGCAGGAAGATCAATGTGTTCTGCATTAAATAACAAGGCTCTGGTGAGTTGATGGAGGCAGAGGTAGTCAGATCTCTGAGTTCAAGGCCAACTTGGTCTACAGAGGGAATTCCAGGACAGCCAGAGCTACAGAGAAACAAAACAAAAAAATCAAGACTCTGGCATAGCTTTAATCCCAGTAATTCTAGGCAGTTTATGGCTAGCCTGGGCTACATAGTGAATTTCCAGGCTAAACAAGTCTACATAGAGGGACTCTGCTCCCTTTTTTAAATTGTCCTGTTACAGGAACTCTGTTCAGAAGGAAGTCTGCTTTGACCTTTGACTCTCCCTCCCATTTCCTTGCCAGATGTCACAGTACTGAGGAAGACAGCACTCTGTGGACACTGCATCCCCAAGGCCCGTTTCTTCCCTGCTGGCCAAGAAACTTCTCTCAGCAGCACAGCTGCTAGGGACAGGTACTCCAAAGATGCCTCTTCTCTATTAAAGAAATGTCTGCCTCCCAAGACAAAGTGAAACATCATCTCTTTGGGCTTTTTATTATTATTATTATTATTATTATTATTATTATTATTATTATTATTATTATTTTATTTTATTTTTTTGGTTTTTTGAGATGGGGTTTCTCTGTGTAGCTTTGCGCCTTTCCTGGAACTCGCTTTGGAGACCAGGCTGGCCTCGAACTCACAGAAATCCGCCTGCCTCCCGAGTGCTGGGATTAAAGGCGTGCGCCACCGCCCAGCTTTTTTTTTTTTTTAATTTTTAAATCATGTATAGGTGTGGGTAACTATTTCTGGGTATGTGCATATGAGTGCAGGAGCCCAAAGAGGCCAAAGGTGTTGGATTCCCTGGAGCTGGAATTATAGGTCATTGTCAACAGCCTTGTGTGGCTGCTGGAAATGGAGCCTTCTCTCCAGCCCCTTCGGTCTTTCTTGATAAGACTCAATATTTTTTATCAGGAAGTGCTGTATGGTTAGTCTAGTTCTGGCCTCTTCCTTGAAGGCTCAGCCTGCCCTCCCCATGTAAGACTTGGGTCCTTATCTCCCAAATGCATGTCTCTGATAATGTTTGTTGAGAGCCCACCCATCTCACTCACTAAGGGACTCTTGTTCCCATATTTCCTGATAATTATTTTTTTTTGGGGGGGCACATGTTTTGAGACCAGGTTTCTCTGTGTAGCTCTGGCTGTCCTAAAACTCTCTGTAGCCCAGGCTGGTCTCAAACTCACAGAGATCCGCCTGTTCTGCCTCCCAAGTGCTGGGAGGCATGTGCCACCACCGCCCAGCTTCCTGGTAAGTTTTCTTTGCTCTTATGTGATAATGTAACAAAAGCTTCTATAGCACAGTGATACAGATTCAAGTTGGCACAGACTGAAGGGTTGGTAGCCAACAAGACAGCACCTACAGGGTAGACCTAGTTTGTGTTCTAATTGGTCATTGTACCAGACTTCTCTGATTT
This sequence comes from Peromyscus maniculatus bairdii, assembly GCF_049852395.1. NCBI lineage: Eukaryota > Metazoa > Chordata > Mammalia > Rodentia > Cricetidae > Peromyscus > Peromyscus maniculatus. Next base: position 103,641,350 of record NC_134859.1, read on the forward strand.
AATGTTTTCACAATTGTCCTCTGGATTTACCGTGCCCAGCTTTGCACAGGCTGTTTATTAAATCCTGCAAGCCTATTGGACAGAAATTTTATTTTGCAGATGGAGATAGACAAATCAGATAGAAAGGGGCTTTGAACTTGAGTTATGAGCCCCAGCCTATTCTCTCGGCCACCCCCGTCCCCATGAGGACTGCAGGCTGCTGCAGCCTTTGGTCCACCAAACGGCCAAGATCAAGCTTACTCTCTCCTCAGTGGAGAACAAGAGGCCCCAATGGGCACAAGACACTCTGCGTTTGGAAGAGCATCAGTAAGCAAAGCTCTGTAAGTTAGGCTGCTTCTTTGCCACTAGAGAGATCTCAGAGCCTGGCTCGTGTCCCTCCATGGTACCCTTTTCCGATCATCTATGATCTGGCTCCTCCTGCCACTCAGCTTCACTGAAGCCATCTCCTCTTGCTTCCCCAGCAGTGGGCATCTGCAGAGCCTCCCAGTTTTCTCTGTGGGGAAGTGAGCAATGTTCTCAGCACAGGTGGTGGAAGTGCTACTTTGAAGTTGTATGAGCTGTTAACTGGCCACTGAGGGCTGCAGAGATGACTCAGATTAAGAGTGCTGGCTCTTCCAGAGGTCCCGAGTTCAATTCCCAGCCACCACCCAGTGGCTCACAACCATCTACAATGAGATCTGGTGCCCTCTTCTGGCCTGCAAGGATACATGCATGCAGAACACTAAATGTAATAAAATCTTCTACGACTGGCCTCTGCTGTAAGTGGCATGGCACTTGGATGAGAATGGGACAAGCTGGGGCACATGACATGAAGTTGTGGTTCTGCACGGAATGGGGCTGGTGTCTGGAGTTTCTGGAGTCAGTGGGACAGTCAGCAGGACCTTGCCGGAAAGGGACAGCACCATCTCCTGACACGTTATCAAAGCCGTTCAAGCAGCGATCACCTAGGTAGCAGCTTCTTCATTCCCCAGACCCTACTAAAGGAGGAACAAAGTAAAGGGATCAACCACTTGGTCCAGAGTGCCTATCAGAACAGCCTCAGCCACTGGGCAGTGGTGGCACACTCCTTTAGCTCCAGCACTCAGGAGGCAGAAGCCAGCCTCCTCTACAGAGTGAGTTCCAGGACAGCCAGGGCTACTCACGAAAAACCAAAACCAAACTAAACCAAAGCAACATCAACCTTCTCCACAGAATGTTTCCAAGATCTGGGTTGGCTTTTTCTCCTAACTTTGCCCTTGGGATAGTAGCCATCACCAAAATGTTGACCGGAAGTCAAGCAGTACATGGGGGTGACATCTTCCTAAGGAACACAGTGCAGGTTTAAACACCACTGAGTGCGACAGAAAGCACTGTGGGCCCAAGAAAAAGTGAACTGTTTCATTGATTAGGTGACACATTCTCACCCCAAGGGCTCATGAGGTTAGGGTAATAGAGTACCCAAAGTGGATACTTAAGATTCTCATGGCCGGCTGCAGGGGGGCCTGAAACTGCTCAGTTTAGCCCTCTTCTGCGGTACGTTAGACCTGTGGTATACAAGGCAAAAACTGAAGGGCCCAGGCCTGGGTTTCTTGTCTAATTAACAGCTGTCTTGCCGTGTACTTCTCTTTGCCCCTCTACCTGATTCCAGATCCTCACAGACCCATGCCTGGATGCCTGCCACCAGGCAACAATATGTTTTCAAGGAACCAAGAAGTGGAGAGCAGCAAACATCTAAGTGCATGGCTTGCTCTTGACTCGCCGAACCCATCCTGCCTCTGGTACCTCACGTCTAGGCCAGACCACTACAAAGCAGTTTGAGTGAGTGAGGATGAGAATAAATACTGGGAGTCATGAGCAAGCCTGCCCTTGGCTGGACAGCCTACCTTGCGCACCTTTGGAAGGCAACATCTGCACTCAAAAGTAGTAGTGGCACACGCCTTTAATCCCAGCACTTGGGAGGCAGAGCCAGGCGGATCTCTGTGAGTTCAAGGCCAGCCTGGGCTACCAAGTGAGTTCCAGGAAAGGTGCAAAGCTACACAGAGAAACCCTGTCTCGAAAAACCAAAAAAAAAAAAAAAAAAAAAAAGAAAAAAGAAAAAGAAAAACCCTGTCTCAAAAACCCAAGGGGAAAAAAAAAGTGGTAGGCCAGAAGCTGACCCACCCAGTCCTCTTCCCTCCAGACTTCCTTTCCATCTCTCAGTTACTGGGACACTGAGACCACGTTTCTAGCAAAATTTAACCGACAAAACATCTTTAGAAACCATTGAGTCAAGAATCTTTGAAGCCAGCGTTTCTGTTCATCTGTCCCTGCACCAAAGGCTCCCTTCACTAGGATTCGTCACACGGGACAGTAGAGGCACAGGAATAAACGTGTCTGCGGCAAACTGTACCCTGTAACCTGGCCCTCTCTACTGCACATGATCCTGCCTGGCTGAGTCAGAAGGCAAGCCTCTCATACCTGGGGAGTTAACTCAGTGGTAGCATGCTCATGTAGCACACACAAGGCCAGGGGTTCAAACCCCAGCACACACACAAGGCTTCCCTCAACATTTTGTGAAACTTTTCATCAACTTTCCTCCCCTGCTCCCCCGCCCCCCCAAACAGGGTTTCTCTGAGTAGTCCTGGTTGTCTGTAGCCCAGGCTGGCCTTGAACTCACTGAGATCCACCTGCCTCTGCCTCCCAATGCTGGGATCAAAGGTGTGCTGCCCCACCACCGGCCCACCTTTCCCTATTAGATCCCAGTCCAAGGATATCCTACATAGGCAGCTGTCTAGAACCAGCAATGGTGTACCCCCAGGCTGTGAAGCCCAAGAAGAGGCACAGATCAAACAGGAGCCTCCAGGCTTTCCAACAGCCAACATCATACTGCAAGCCAATCCTCGCGGACATCTCGGGCTTCTTTTCCAGCCCAGCCCAACATCATCTGACTCACTCAGGAACGACCATTTTCACTGCACTGAACCATACCACTGTCCTTTCTTATGCCATGTCCACTAAGCTACTCCCACTCTAGCTCGACTCTCAACATCTCTAACTATCCAAACTGACTTCAAGTTCTGTTGTGGCAGCCCACACCTTGCCATCCTAGCACTTCTGAGGCTGAGGTGGATACAATTCTATTCCTGGCCAGTCTGGGCTCCCCTTCAGTAAGGCAGCATTTCTTTAGCTACTGTAGCTTCACTAGACTGCTTTATGGACTAGACTCAGGTCCATGTCTCGATAACACTCTTACCAGTGTTCACTAGCATTCTTCCCTAGTTGAAAGGATGGCCTATCAGTGAGTCTCAGTCACATAAGACATGAAAGCAGGGTACTTGGAAAGGGGCTGTGTGTGGTGGCACATCCTTTTAATCCCAGCACTCAGGAGGCAGAGGCAGGTGATTCTGAGTTGGAGGCCAGGCCGGTCTACAGAGCTAATTCCAGGGCAGCCAGGCTTACAGAGAAACCAACCAAAAAGTGAGTAATGGGAGGTTAAAAGCGATACCTGAATTATATACAGGTATATTATTGAAAACATTTTTACAATGAGAGCAATGGTAGCTCACACCTTTAATCCCAGCACAGGCAGGCAGATCTTAGAGCTAAGGTCAGCCTGATGTGAATTCCAGGACAGCCAGGACTAGAGAAACCCTGTCTCCAGAAAAAAATACACCTACCTGTAGATGAACAGTCTTACTAAGTAAGAAACCAGCTGTTTCTTATTTATATAGATCTCCCATAGTGTTAGCGATTCTAACACTATGGGAGATCTATATAAATATGCTGTCATTAAGCCCACACACCATAAATACAATAGTACCATGGATTCTGTCATCAGACCCATGACTTCTTATAAGTCAGGCAAATGCTCTACCAAATTTTTTTTTTTTTTTTTTTTTTGGAGCTGAGGATTGAACCCAGGGCCTTGCACTTGCCTAGCAAGCGCTCTACCACAGAGCTAAATCCCCAACCCCTACCAATTCCAGCCCCTCACTGTTTTTATGGAGTATTGGCCTGTTTACATGCTTTTGTAATTTTCCTTTTTCCATCAAGCAAAGAACTGAAATTAGAAATCTAGATAATAGATGTACTAAAAGCTTTGTGTATTCAATTTAGGTTTGACACTTAGTTGAATAAACAAGTTTTATTTGTAAATTTAGTCAACATACATAATTGACCTAAAAACTTCAATAGGATACTTTTAAAAACCACTTGAAGGCCATCTCTATAAAAAGGATTTTGCCAGGACAGCAACCAGGTGTAACCTAACCCACCTTCTTTATTGGCAGAGGTCCAATAAGCTGAAGCTGTACTCTTTACCCCATGTTTAAACTCCACAAGGAAAAAACAAACCTTGTACTGTTTTTTCCCCCTTAAAGATTAAAAAAGAAACAAAACCAAACTCAATCTAGGTTTAAGACCAAACAACACAATGAAAAGCTCACTAACTAGATTAGTAACAGGTGATGCTGGTGTGAATAACTTGTTATTTTACTCTAGAGCCCTTATAAATAAAATCCCCGTTAGTGTATGTGTTACCGGGCAGAGGGTTAGTCAACATGTGGTAGAATGAGGACTTATGCAAGGTTTAATACGCATAGCATTTTTCTACTTTGTTAAACAAATGCAGTCTAGTCAGGAAATACCAACTGGACTAAATTACACACACCTTAATGACAAGACTCCCCACCACTTGTGAATGTAAAACATTTAATTTAAAAATGTTCAACACTACAATATATAAAATAGCTATTATAAATGCACATCGTGTAGTCTATAGCTGCCAGGTTTACTTTCTTCTTCCTTTTTTTTCTTTTTTTTTTTAGGAAACTGTTACACTGTGGTTAAAACTTGTATGGTCAACCTTTGAAAAAGCCCACATTCTATCACAGTGATGTATGGTTAAACACTTGGATCAAGTCATAACCAGTTTTATTGCAAAAGGACCCTGTACACATTTATCAATTCTAGTACCTTAATAGCTACCCAACAAGTCATTAACATACAGAAACATGCATCATGAGAAGCAAGTAGTATCACCCATCCCTTCTGCATATCAGCAACTAGTCACTCCCGAGCCACAGTGCTCACATCACTGAGGTCTGTGAACAGTCACTCTTCCCATTCATCCTGAGTGAAAGATGGAATGACTTAAGTACAAATGCAACATATTATAAACAATTTCTTACAAAAAAAAAGTCACAAATTAAACCAAAGTATTTTACAGAATTTACTACAAAATGCCATAAAAACCGCCTCGACTTAAGCTCTCTCCCCCCGTATCCGGCGAGCCAACTGGATGTCTTTGGGCATGATGGTGACTCTCTTGGCGTGGATGGCACACAGATTGGTATCTTCAAACAACCCCACCAGGTACGCTTCACTGGCCTCCTGTTGAGGACGAGAGCCACACACAGCGTTAACTCCCGAGCCGCCGAGACCCGGCCGCCGCCCCCAGCGCCAGCAAGCCTTTGTCTCTCCTACCTGAAGGGCACCGATGGCCGCGCTCTGAAACCTCAGGTCGGTTTTGAAATCCTGGGCGATCTCCCTCACCAACCTCTGGAACGGCAGCTTCCGGATGAGCAGCTCGGTCGATTTCTGGTAACGACGGATCTCTCGCAGAGCCACGGTCCCGGGCCTGCAGCCATCATCAGAGAGAGGAGGGCGTCAAAGGGCGCGGCGCGGGGCGCCCCTGGGTGCTCGCCCTGCCGCCCGCGCCCCCGCCTGCTGCCTGCCCTGCCTGCCGTGCGGACGGCGGCCGAGGCTTTGTTCCCCGCTCCTGCCTACCTGTAGCGGTGGGGTTTCTTCACCCCGCCGGTAGAGGGCGCGCTTTTCCGGGCCGCCTTGGTGGCCAGCTGTTTACGGGGGGCCTTCCCCCCGGTGGACTTCCGAGCGGTCTGCTTGGTTCGGGCCATTTTCTCTCACCTGCGGGGCGAACAGCGATCAAGCCCTGCGCCCGGCGCCCTCCGCGCGGCAGCAGATGGCGGCGGGAGCCGCCGCCGCCTCCTCCCCCTCCCCTAATGACTCAGGCTGCGCCGAGCGGCGGCGGCGGCTCCCCCGGGAGGGGCAGCGCGGGGAGGAGCCACTTCCCGCTCCGCGGGCGGCCGGCAACACCGCGTCGGGACCTGTGAGTCACCACCGGGAAGCAGACAGGACGGAGGGGGCGGGCGAGCGGACGGGCCGCAAGCCCACGGTCAAAGCCAACTTCCCGGGCAGCCTCACCGCGCCCGCCGGCCGGTCGGCCGGGCGCCGAGGCCCGCGGTCCCCAGCCACCGAGCCTCCGGTCACCGCCAGCACTCACCCAAAGCCGAGGTCTGAGGCCCTTGCTGGGACCGCCGCGCCGCTGTTAGCGCTCAAACGGGAGCCGCAATCGCCGAGTAGAACGGAAGACCTTCCTCCAACGAACGACCAAACCGCTCTGCGCTCCAAGCCCCCCGACGCCTCCATTTTTATATAGACGCTTCACGCTGCGTCACTACGTCACAGAACCCTTATTTGCATACACCAACGACTTTTTCGATTGGCGGGAGCTTTCGCCGACGCGCTGACATCTCCCGACACAAAGGCCGTACTTCGGGCCTGTTTCCTGATTGGCGGGTGTTTAGGCCACTGATTGGCTGTTAAAATTGCTTCATGATTGGATGGATGCAAAGAGGAATAGACGAATCAGAGTTTAGCACTAAGCAGCTCTTCTGATTGGATAAAATGGAGCTATGTTTGGATCCTTCTCTTGGTTCCAAAGCTCTACAATAGAAAGTCAATGCAAATGAATTGCACTAGCCTCTCAGAATTAAAGTCCGGCCCGCAAGTGCCTAAGACTATTTGCATCAAAAGAGCACTTCAGAAAGATTTTACGGAAATGTATAATAATAATTCCAATGTAGAATAAAGTATGTTTTCTGAATTATTTACTTTTTGTTAAATTTTGATTATTGAGTACATTGTGAGAAATGTAATCCTGTAAATCAGGTTACAGTGTACAGTGTTTTGTGTATCATGCATACATATTTTAAACCAAACAGCAATTGTTTGGTGGGGAAGTGTAATAGATACAAAGAATCAAAATTCAAAAAATTATTTCAGAGTTGAGCAGTGACCCTCACTTTAATCTCAGCATTTAGGCGACTCGGCGGCAAGCAGATCTATGTGAGTTTGAGGCCAGCCTAATCCACATAGACGGTTCCAAGCCAGCCAGGCCTGCATAATGAGATCTTGTCTTTATAAATCCTGTTGTTGTTTTTTTTTTTCCCTCCAGTACTCCATAAACCCAGGTTGGGGTGTTCACCTGTAATATGGGGAGATGATGCAAGATCCAAAAATCAAGGTCATCCACAACTACATAATTCAAGAGGCCAGTCTAGAATATATAACACACTGTCTCAAAAAAAGAAGAAGAAGAAGAAGAAGAAGAAGAAGAAGAAGAAGAAGAAGAAGAAGAAGAAGAAGAAGCTGGCCTTTAATCCCAGCACTCTGGAGGTAGGCAAAATCTATGTGAGTTTAATCCTGTACCAGACCAGCCAGGGCTACACAGTGAGACCTTGTCTAAAAACAACAAAGCTCTTTTTTTCCACATGTTCCACATGAACATATTTTATTTCAATGTACTTAGAAGTAAATAAAAAGTTGCCAATCTTTTTGAAATGGTAGCACACACATTTCTTTAATCCCAGCCTCCTGGAGGCAGAGGCAAGTGACTTTGAGGCCAGCCTGGTCTATATTAAGAGTTCCAGGACAGCCATGGCTACATATTGAGACCGTCTCAAAAATCAAGCAAACAGCCAGGCGGTGGTGGCGCATGCCTTTAATCCTAGCACTCGGGAGGCAGGGGCAGGCGGATCTCTGTGAGTTAGAGGCAGCTTGGGCTACAGAGTGAGTTCCAGGAAAGGCGCAAAGCTACACAGAGAAACCCTGTCTCGAAAAAAAACAAGAAAAAAACCAAGCAACAAAAGGGAAGTAATTACCTGGTTATATACTTCTTGAATTATTTAATTCAATTGTATGAAATAAATACACCAGGAGAGGCAACAGTCCCAAGAGGCTATCAATATGGTCTATAAGGAAAAGATAAAGGAAGTGGGTGTCCTTGGGTAATACTTGTACTTGATAATTATTACTTGTAACAAAAACCTGATAGATTTGTAGAAACACCAATATTTGTAGATTTTGTTTGTTTGTTTGTTTTTTCACAACAGGGTTTCTCGGCATAGCCCTGGCTGTTTTAGAAGTCATTCTGCAGACCAGGCTGGCCTTGAACTCAGGGATCTGCTGGGATTAAAGACCCATGTTACCACAGCCATCTTCTTTTTTTTTTTTTTTAAAAAAAAAAAAAAGACTATAATGGCTGAACTCACAGGGCTCTACCTGCCTCTGGGGTTAAAGTAGTGTACTCTTATATCTGGCTTCTACACTTATCTGCTTCTGTTTTGAGAGATGGTCTTACTAAGTAGTCTAGGATAGACCACCTTGTGGCAATCCTCCTGCCTCTGCTTCTTTTTGATTGTTGTTGGTTTTAAGACAGAGTTTCTCTCTGTAACAGTCTTGGCTGTCCTGGAACTCAATTTATAGATGAGGCTGGCCTTGAACCCAGAGATCCACCTGCCTCTGCTTCCCAAGTGCTGGGATTAAAGGCGTGCGCCACCACCTGGCCCTGCCTCTGCTTTGAGTGCCAGGATTACACGTGTGCCATCACACACCTTCCCCGGGGAAAAAAACAAGATGTAGATGTCATCCATCTAAGAATTAGAGCGGTGTGTCCCCCTTAGGGGACAGTTAATATGGGGTTTTCTCTTTCCTAAAGTGACACTTGGAGGAAAAGCAGCACAGGAAATGGGGAGGAATTGAAAGTACAACACAATCCACACCAAACAAGTGAGGTGGGGCTCAGGAGTAGAGTGTGCTTGCCTGACGCGGGGAGGTGAAGCCCTGGGTTTGATCCCACGCACTGCAGTCAGAACAGCCGTAGATACAACGTGCCATCCACGGTCCTATTCTAGTTCCTTTCCCTTCATTAACTTGCTGAGTGACTTTCTTCTGCAAGGTACTTAACTTTTCTGGGTTTCGATTCCCTCTTCAGTAAATTAAGCAATCTGGATGATATCATCTCACAATTCTACAGTACGTGTTTATTCCGAATCTCATATCACAGTCTTTTTTTGTTTGTTCGTTTTTTGTTTTTGTTTTGGTTTGGTTTTGGTTTTCTGAGACAGGGTTCCTCTGCATAGCCCTGACTGTCCTGGAACTTGTTCTGTAGCCCAGGCTGGCCTTGAATTCAGAGACCCATCTGCCTCTTCCTCCTGAGTGCTGGGATTAAAAGCGTGCACCACCACCACCACCACCACCACCACCCGGCCTCGTATTATAATACTCTTTTTTTTTTTTTTTGGTTTTTCGAGACAGGGTTTCTCTGTGTAGCTTTGCGGTTTTCCTGGAACTTGCTTTGGAGACCAGGCTGGCCTTGAACTCACAGAGATCCGCCTGGCTCTGCCTCCCGAGTGCTGGGATTAAAGGCGTGCGCCACCACTACCCGGCAAGTATTATATGATATTGATTAATCTTTTTTTTTTTTTTTTTTTTTTTTTTTTTTTTTGGTTTTTCGAGACAGGGTTTCTCTGCGTAGCTTTGCGCCTTTCCTGGAGCTCACTTGGTAGCCCAGGCTGGCCTCGAACTCACAGAGATCCGCCTGCCTCTGCCTCCCGAGTGCTGGGATTAAAGGCGTGCGCCACCACCGCCCGGCGATTATGATTAATCTTATGATTAAAAATTAAGTCTATGTGTAGCCCAGGCTGGCCTCGAACTCGTGATCCTCCTGCCTCCGCCTCCTTCAGCAAATCCTACCGGCGTGTGCCACCACCACCGGCTACACAGAGAAACCCTGTCTCGAAAAACCAAAAAAAAAAAAAAAAAAAAAAAAAAAAAAAAAATTAAGTCTATGAGATGTAGTTTCTGTAGTGACTTCACACTTGACTTCAGGGACAACATGCAAGCCAATTCTTTGGATTCAATCATAAGAATAAAGCAATTCATTCTCATTTCTATTTGTCCTTTTGGAATCCTTTACCTTCAAACAGCTCTAGCGGCAAAACAATTGACTTCGCCTGTTTAGGAATCACCAGTTCGTCAGAACTAAATAAAAAAGCATGTGTCAGTCTTGAATACTAACAATTTCCATTCGCCCCACCCTCTCTTACCCTTCAGGTTATTGGAAATGAGCTTTCACTCCCTGCTCCACCCCCTGCTTCTCTCTCTCTCTCTCTCTCTCTCTCTCTTTTTTTTTTTTTAGATAGGGTTTCTCTGTGTAGTCCTGGAACTCACACTGTAGACCAGGCTGGTCTCGAACTCACAGAGATCCATCTGCCTCTCCCTCCTGAGTGCTGAGATTAAAGGTGTGCGCCACCACTGCCTGGCTTCCCCATTTCTTTTGAGAGAGATTCTCACTATAGAGTGGAACTGGCCTGAAACTTTCTGTATAGACCAAGCTGGCCTCAGATTCACAGAGATCCATCTCCTCTGTGTTCAAGTGCTGGGATTAAACAACTACACCCAGCTTTTCTCTTTAAAAAGGGTTTCAAACCAGGTGTCGGTGGCACACGCAGGTGGATCTCTGTGAGTTCGAGGCCAGTCTGGTCTACAAAGAGAGTTCCAGGACAGCCAAGACTTATACATAGAAACCCAGTCTTGAAAAACAAACAAGAGGCAGGCAGATCTCTGTGAGTTCAAGGCCAGCCTGGGCTAAAGAGTGAGTTCCAGGAAAGGAGCAAAGCTACACAGAGAAATCCTGTCTCAAAAAAACAAAAAAAAAGGGCTGGAGAGATGGCTCAGAGGTTAAGAGCACTGACTGCTCTTCCAGAGGTCCTGAGTTCAATTCCCAGCAACCACATGGTGGCTCACAATCATCTGTAATGAGATCTGGTGCCCTCTTCTGGCCTGCAGTCATACATGCTGTATACATAATAAATAAATAAATCTTTTTAAAAAAAAAGAAAGAAAAACAAACAAAAAGGTGTTCAAAGTTATATTTATTTTTTTGTGCCGTGGTACAAGTATGGAACCTGTTCTCTTCTCCCACCATGCAAGGGATCAAATTGAGATCTCAGACTTGGTAGCAAGTACCTTTAACCCTGAGCTATCTTACTGGCCCTCTTTTTCTTTATTTCTTTTTGTTGTTGTTGGTGGTGGTGGTGGTTTTTTTGTTTTTGCTTTTCGAGACAGGGTTTTCCTGTGTAGCTTTGCGCCTTTCCTGGAACTCACTGTGTAGCCCAGGTGGGCTTCAAACTCACAGAGATCCGCCTGCCTTTGCCTCCCAAGTGCTGGGATTAAAGGGGTGTGCCACCACTGCCCATCTTTTTTTCTAAACAGGTTCTTGCTATGTAGACCTAGCCTTGGATTCACTACAGCTGAGGCATCTTAACTCCTGACCCTCCCACTCCCATCTCGTCTAAGTGCTGGAATTACAGGTGTATTTGGTGCTGAAGACTGAAATCGGACTTTACGCATACTTATTCCAACTAAGTTACATCCCAGCCCAGATGCATTTCTTTAATAGACCATTATTAACTAATACAATCTCATTTAACAAAACAAATAAGTTTTGAAAACAACAGATTTGACCAGGTTTGGGGGTGCAGGCCTGTAATCCCAGAACTTGGGAGCCAGAGACAGTCAGGTCTCTTTGAGTTTAAATGGAACCTGATCTATGTATCAAGTTTAAACCCAGCCAGGACTACACAGAAAGAGCCTGCCTCAAAAACAACAGCAACAGGGGCTGGAGAGATGGCTCAGTGGTTAGGAGCACTGGCTGCTCTTCCAGAGGACCTAGGTTCAATTCCCAGCACTCACATGGCAGCTCACAACTGTCTGTACCTCTAGCTCTAGAGGATCTGACACCCTCTCACCAATGCAAATAAAATAAATTTAAATAAATTAAACAAAGCAAAAACAACAACAAAAATATGATTCCAAATAAAAGAAAATTAATTTGAAATATATTGAATATAGAAAATAAGGTCAGGCTGGAGAGATGGCTCAGAGGTTAAGAGCACCGACTGCTCTTCCAGAGGTCCGGAGTTCAATTCCCAGCACCCACATGGTGGCTCACAACCATCTGTAATGAAATCTGGCACCCTCTTCTGTATACATAATAAGTAAATAAATCTAAAAAGAAAAAAGAAAAGAAAGAAAAAGAAAACAAGGTCAAACAGAAAGTATTACATATCCCTGTAATGGACATTTTTATTACTTGGTTGTGTATGCATGATGTGTATGTGAGAGGGGCAAGTGTGCACCTATGGGGAAGCCAAAGCACAACTTTGTGGGGTGGGTTCTCCCCTTCCACCTTCACAAACAGTTCCAGGGATCAAAATCAGGTTACAGCCTTGCAAAGAAAGCACTTTACCCCTGACTCACCTACTCACTCCTGTCTTTTTATTGTTCTTGGTGTGGTTTTTAGACAGAGCATAGCTCTGGGTGACCTGCAACTAACTAAGTAGACCAGGCTGACTTTGAACCTACAGAGATCCACTTTCCTTTGCCTCCTGAGACCTGGGATCAAGGCATGTGTCACTCCGCTCTTGTTTTTTGAGATAGGGTCTCAGTATGTAGCCCAGTTTAGTCTGGAACTTGGTGATTCCCGCCGCTAGGCATGTGCCACTATATTCAGCCTGCAAAGATCATTTCATAAAACCAAATGCCTAAATGTGAAACCCTGTATTTTCCCAAACAAAAAGCTTTTTCCAGAACATGAAACCTGAGTGGATTATAACTCGTTCCTTACTCAGACCCTGGCCCTTTATATGGAGTCTACCGCGATGCTTCTTAACAATTTACCAGTGTACCTAAGAGACTACTGTACATAGAGATTAAATTCACCTTGGACCTTAAGGTACTGGAAACAAGGTGTTTGGGCCAGCCACTGAGTTCAGAAGGAGTCCAGGTTTCAGGGTTGGTAAATGTTAATGAGGCGCGGGAACAATATGGTGTAGTGTACTCTTCTTGATTAAAGCTTCCTAAAGCTGTCTGCCAGGCGGCATACTTTCTCTGGTGATTTACAGGTTACTACCATCTCACGAAGACCTTGGCTGACAAACCTGCTTGCTTGGAGGCAATACTCTAGGCGGACTTTAGAAACCATGCGCAAACTGTACTGGTAAGGAGACAAGGTAATTACTGCACGTAAGCAGTGTAATTACACTTGGAACATTCTCGGTGGCGTCGTTTAGGTCCTCCCTAACCGGCTTCTTGGCTCGCAAGGTTCCAGTTTAAAGGAAGAGCTTTCCTCCTACTCCACTGAAAACGCACTGGTAATAGTAAGCGTGACTAGACTACAATTACCACAAGCCATCGCGGGTCCTGTACATCCGGGACACGGTCCGCAAAGATCCCTGGGTATTGTGGTCTTGCGCTTTGGCAGCGACCCTGTGCCAACGGTAAAATTTCAGCGGAAAGGAGGACCACAACTCCCAGCAATCTTTGCTGCCGTGCGGGGGGTCTTCACGTTCTCGTGGCGCGGCGCAGGCGCTGTGGGTCTTCGGCGCGGACCGCGCAGACTGAATAATAAAAGGGGAGCGGCGAAGAGGCAGGAAGACAGGACCATGTCGAAGGGCCCCGGGCCCGGCGGCTCGGCAGCTTCCTCCGCGCCCCCGGCCGCTACCGCTCAGGTGCTGCAGGCACAGCCCGAGAAACCGCAGCACTACACGTACGTAGAGCCCCCCCCCCGCCGCGCGCGCACGCCTGACGTCAGCGGCCAGCGTGAGTCACGCGCGCAGGGAGAGCGCGAGGCTGGCTCTCCCTCCCCCCCCCTTCCTTCTGTAGCTCGGCCCAGACCGGTTCCAACCTGCTGGGGCCGGTCCCAGCTTCCTCAACTGTCACCAACCTCTGGTCGGGCCGCGGGGCGGGAAACTCGGTCCCAGCCTCCGAGTTGGGGAGGCAGGAGCTCGGTCCCGAGTGCACACTTCGCAGGGTAGGCCTTGAAGGCCTGACTGTTCCTCAGACCAAAAGCACAGTTCCAGGCTCTTTGGGAGCGATAAGTCCACGACATGACAAGTCGAATTCTGTAGCAGCCAGCCCTAGACCTGCATAGAAGTAGTGACTATTTGCTTGAAGTCTTGTTCGGAGATTCCGTGCACCTGAGGTCTTTTGTATCCTTACGGCCTCCTGTTGCCCACGAGGATCACCCACGCTTGAATTCCCTCAGACAGTCAAACGTGCAGTCACGGAGTCACTCTTTGCCGTCCAGCCTGTGAGGGAGCGACTCCCAGGATACTGTGGGATTTCAGACCCCTTCAGAATCTGGCAAGAGAGGGAGCTTCAGACAGCGACAGTAAATGAGATTGTCAAAATGGAAGACCCCCGAAAAGCTGCATGTGTGCAAGCTTAGGTCCCCGCCTTCATTGCTGGCATGGCACATTGGGCCTAGGTGCTGTGGGACAAAGGCCAGTGATGTGGTTCCTCTTGTAAAGCAGCGTGGGTTTCTGTTTGCCGTGTCAGGAGTGCCTCTCGTCCCCTGTAGGTCCCTGAGCCATGTGGGTATTTAGAATATCCCAACCCATGGAGATTTCAGAACCTGAGAGGTTGAACAACATTCAAGTTCAGTAAGCCAGGAGAAGCTGTGGGGAGTACAGAGAACTAACAGCAAGCAGGGGATCTCTGGCTTGAGACCCAGAAGGCCTTTTGGGAGATGAGCCTGGGAACATCGGTTATAGGAAATGTATTGGTTTCTTTGAGGGACTCCAATGTTGGCTGGCATCCAAGCTTGACTTCAGAGTAACTCAGGTTAGCCTTTGAGTTTGGTTCTTTCTTACTGGAGTTCTCTCCACAACCTAGCCATTGCTTTTGGTGAAGAAGGTCTAACATTAGAATAATGTCACTTGACTTATCTAGCCATACAATAGTGTGGTCTTGATTTGCAGATCTGTAAACTGAATTGGAACTTATTTTTTATTACACTGATTTATTTGTATGTAAATGTGTGTGGGAACACACATGTCATGCACAGGTATGGAAATAAAAAGTTTGAAGGAATTGGTCCTCTCCTTTAACCTATGCGTTATGGAGATTAAACTCAGATGGCTGAGCTTGGCAGCAAGTGCTTTACCAACTCGGTGCCGTGCCGTCTCACAGCCCGGAGCTTGTGTTGAAGTGTTAGGAACTGAACCCAGGGAAGGGCTCTACCATTGAGCTGTATCTTCACACACACACTCAGTTATTTACTATTTATTTAGTTATTTTGAGCTAGGATCTCACTAAGTTGCTTGGGCTGGCCTTGAACTTCTGTAACCCAGACAGGCCTTGAACTCTTGAGTAACTGGGATTACAAATCTGTGCCACTGGGCCTCATTTTGGAACTTTTTAATGACCTCTGGTTGCTTGGATCATGGTTTTCAGTCCAATTCCAAACAAACTTGAGTAAATCTTGGTTTCTTTTTGTGGATGTGTATGTGATGCATTGTGCACTTGGAGATCAGGGGAGGATGTCAGGTCAGATGTTCTATAAGAAAGGTTCGGGGCTGAAGAGATGGCTTAGAGGTTAAGAGCACCGACTGCTCTTCCAGAGGGCCTGAGTTCAATTCCCAGCACCCACATGGTGGCTCACAACCATCTGTAATGAGATCTGGCGTCCTGTTCCATATACATAATAAATAATAAATAAAAAAAAAAAAAAAAAAAAGAAAGGTTCTTTGGGGGCTGAAGAGATGGCTCCGTGGTTAAGAGCACTGGCTGCTCTTCTAGAGGTTCTGTGTTCAATTCCGAACATGGTGGTTTATAGCTGTCTATAGTTTCATGGGGATCCCATACCTTCTGGTGTGCAGAAATACACATAGACAAGACACCTATATACATAAAATAAATAAATCTTAAAAAAAAAAAGGTTCTTTTACTGAACCTGAAGCTTGGCCAAGTTGGCTGCACAGTGAGCTCGTGGGAGTCCACTTCCTCAGACCTCCCAATCCTGGACTTATGAACATACGTGGTCATGCCTGACTTTTTACATGGTGAGGACAATTCAAACTCAGGTTCTCATGCCTGGGCAGGCAGCAAATGCTCTCACCCACAGAGCCATCTCCATAGCCATTTTATTTGTTGCTCCGATTGGCCCCCCATTGGGGAGCCTTTTCTCTACCTCATTCTCCAGAATTCTGGGATTACAGGATGTGGCTGCCACAAGTGGCTGCAGCCTGTGTTACTGTGTTGTGTTGTCATTGAGATGCGACAAAGTTGCATTAGAATGGTTTTCTGGCCGATGAGAGGATGAGAGTGTGATTGTCAGTGTCTGAATTGCTTGTTTATTTTTCAAGATAGGCTTTCACTATGAAGTCCTGGAACTTCCGTGTAGACCAGGATGGCTTTGAACTCACAGAGATCCACCTGCCTCTGTCTCTCAAGTGCTGGATTAAAGATATATGCCACTGTACCCAACTTAGCATCTGAGGTTTTTTTTTTTTTTTTTTTTTAGCATCTGAGTTTTTAAACAATTATTTTTATGTGTCTAATTTTGTCCACATGTGTGTCTGTGCTGCAGGGTGTATCCGGTACCTTGAAGGCCAAAAGGAACATCAGGTTCCCTGAAACTGGAGTTACAGATGATTTTGAGCTGTCCTGTGGGTGCTGGGAATCAAATCAGGGTTCTCTGCAAGAGCAGCCAGTGCTCTTAGCTCCTGAGCCATCTCTCTAGTCCTCATATCTGAGTTTCTGTCCTCTCGATTCTTTCTTGACATTTGTTCTCCTGTTCCTTGAGGGTTGATGCGTAGTCATGGAACTTGGCTCCTAAGGCATCTTTATTTATTTATAAGAACATTTACTTACTCTGTGTGTGTTTGTGTGTGTGTGTGTTATGAGGACGATGTGTGGGAGTTAGCTCTTTCTTTTCTCCAGATGGGTACTAGCAATCAGCTTTGGTGGCAAGTGCCTTTGCCTTCTGAACCATCTCACCAGCCTGAGACAGCTTTTAAATCAGCAGGAGTTAATGAAGTGCCGCGCCCAAGCTCAGCTGGAAGATGGAGGTTATTGATAGTTTTGTCTTTGTGTATATATCTTTTTATCTAACAAAAAAAAAAAATCAGAGAAATTTGCTGTCTGTTGAGTTAGATTCTGGCGTTCAGAAACAGTGACTCAGATCATCCAGATCTGAGTTTGGAAAGCGTGAGGACACAGGTGGTACAGATGCAGTGGTGTCCCTGACGTGGCCTGTGTTAGTAAGGCGAACTCAGTTGTTGTCCTTGGGGATTAGGGGCACTGACAGGTTTTTATTTCTGTTTTTGTTTTTTTTTTTTTTTTTTTTAGTTTTTTTGAGACAGGGTTTCTCTGTGTTGTTTCGGGGCTTGTTCCAGATCTCTCTGTAGACCAGGCTGGCCTGGAACTCATAGAGATCCGCCTGCTTCTGCCTCCTCAGTGCTGGGATCAAAGGCACCTGGCTAATAGAAAAGGTTTGACCTACATGGACCCAAACCTAGCACTGGCAGCTAGAAGAAATTGGGCAGGGCAAGCCTCATAGGTGCCCAAAAGAGGCTCCTCCCCTTTTAAAAATAATTTATTTTTATGTTATGTACATTGGTGTTTTGCCTGCATGTATGTATGTGAAGGTGTCAGATCTCCTGGAATGGAAGTTATGGATAGTTGTGAGTTCCCACGTGGGTGCTGGGAATTGAACCTGGGAAGAGCAGCTAGTTCTCTTAACTGTAGAATCGTCTCTCTGGCCCCAAAATGTTTTGTCTTTTAAAACTTCCTGACTGCTGCTTTGGGACAGTTCTCTCAATGAAGTCCAGCCTGCCTCAAGCTTAGGATCTTCTGCCTGTCTCCCTTTCAGGTGCCATCATCTGGCTTTTGTGTTGTCGTTTTGTTTTGTTGGAGGCAGGGTTTCATGTGGAAGAGGACCCTGGACGACTACTACTGGTCTGCCTGCCTCCACCTCCCAGCTGCTGACCAGGAAGGCCGAAAGGTTTATAGAAAGAATAGTTGGAGGATAGTTATTTTGATACTTCCCCTAATGTTTTGTTTTCTTGAGACAGAGTTTCTCTGTGTAATAGCCTGTGCTGGCACTCCTTCTGTAGACCAGGCTGCCCTCACAGAGATCTGACTGCCTCTGCCTCTGGGATTAAAGTTGTGAGCCACCACTGTCCAACCCCCTAATCTTTTCAGTAATCTTGCAGTAAGGGAAATTGAAATAATCCACTTAGCAGATGGTTACTGCCACTTGTGCTAGACTTGAGGAATCCAGTTCTTGTAGAAAATATTATTATATCAAGAGTTCTGTCTGTTGTCTAGTTCCAAGTATTTTATTAGCATTCAGGAAAATGATGGTGTGTGTGGGTGTGTGTGTGTGTGTCTGTCTGTTTGTCTGTCTGTGTGTGTTAGTTAATACATTTGGAGCCTATCCTGAAACTCGCTCTGTAGACCAGGCTGGCCTTGAACTCAGAGATTCACCTGCCTATGCCTCCCAAATGCTGTGATTAAAAGTGCAAACTACTACTGCCTCAGATTTAAGAATAGGAAGTTTTGGGCTGGAGAAATGGCTTGGTAGTTAAGAGCACAGGCTGCTCTTCCAAAGATCCTGAGTTCAATTCCCAGCACAACATGGTGGCTCACAACCACCTATAATGGGATCTGATGCCCTCTTCTGGCATTCAGGCATACATGCAGACAGAGCATTCATACCTTAAAATAAATAACTAAATAGTAAAAAAAAAAAAAAAAAGAATAGGAAAGTATTATGATAATTACATCCTATAGTGTGTCCAGAAGTATAGATTTGGGAATCCATATAACAAGTACATTAAAAATTAGCTGAGGAAGCCAGGTTATGGTGGTACACTCCCTTTATTACCACCACTTGGGAGGCAGAGGCAGGCAGATCTCTGAGTTCCAGGTCAGCCTGGTCTACAGAGCGGGCTCCAGGACAGCTAAGGTAACACAGAGAAATCCTGTCTTGAAAAACCAAAAGAGAGAGAGAGAAGAAAGCAGCAGGCAGTTAGGTTGGGTGTAGTGTATGCCTTTAATCCCAGGACTCAGAGGCAGGTAGATCTCCTGAGTTCTAGGACAGCCAGGGCTATATGGAGAGACCCTGTCTCAAAAACAGAAACAAAAGGCAGTTGAGGAGCTGGGGAGATGGCTCAGTGGGTACACAGCTAATTAGGTAAGCTTGACAACTTAAGTTTAATCATCAGAACTCAAAACCCGACATGAAGTGGGAGGAATCAACTCTACCAGGTTGTTCTCTGATTTCCAACACGTGTATGTGCTCTCTCACACACACAGATAATAAATTTAAGAAATTTGGTTGAAGGGACACAAAACGAGGGAGGTATTTGTGTGTGTGTGTGTGTGTGTGTGTGTGTGTGTGTGTGTGTGTGTTGCAGCTGTCTTACTTTGTAGCTCTGGCTGTTCTGGAACTCACTTTGTAGACCAGGCTGGCCTCATACAGAGATCCGCCTGCCTCTGCCTCCCCTTTGCTGGGATTAAAGGTGTGTGCCACTATGAGGTTGAGGAAGGTCTGGTTT
Source organism: Peromyscus maniculatus bairdii (assembly GCF_049852395.1). Lineage (NCBI taxonomy): Eukaryota > Metazoa > Chordata > Mammalia > Rodentia > Cricetidae > Peromyscus > Peromyscus maniculatus. Next base: position 103,660,795 of record NC_134859.1, read on the forward strand.
ACAATACCAGTTCCTTTTGTCATTGTACCTGTAAGAGGAAGTGTGCTTCAGAGAAGACCTGTTTTGGAGTCCTTCAGCTTGGGTTGATTCTCAGACTTGTTCATGCTTTTGATACAGGAAAAGGAAACGGTAGTTACTGAAAAGATTTTGGAGTGATTCTGTCTGTCTGTCTGTCTGTCTGTCTGTCTATCTACCTACCTAACCCATCTATCTATCTATCTATCTATCTATCTATCTATCTATCTATCTATCTATCTATCTATCATCCATCCAATCTATCCATCCAACTATCTATCATTTTTGAAACAGGGTCTCACTGTGTAGCCCTGGCTTACCTGGAATTGTCTATATACACCAGACTGGCCTTGAACTCAGGTCTGCTTACCAGTGCTGGTACTAAAGGTGTGCACTACCACACCTGCCCTGTAGGTGATTTCTTTGAGGAGAAAAGCTCTGTAATCCTGTGTATACAGACATCACCTGAATTTAGAATTTCTTTTTTTTGTTGTGGTTGTTACTCTGTATTTAGTTCGTATGTGGCTGTGGATGGCAGAGGACAGTTTTAAGAGTGGGTTTTCTCTTTCTACCATGTGGGTTTTTGAGACTGAATTTAGGTTATTAGACTTGGCCACAGATACCAACTCTGAGCATCTCCCCAGCCCAGGGGTGATTTCTTGAGTTTTATTCAGGAAAATGGCTAAGGATGTAGCTTAGTTGGTAGAAAGACTGCTTAGCATGCATAAAAAGGGAGGCTGCAAGTTTGTAGTTCTAGTACCCAGGTGGTAGGCACGCAGATCAGAAGTTCAAGGTCATTCTGTTCGTTCAAGGTCAGCTTGGATTACATCAAAGTGTAGAGGAAAAAAATTGTGTGTGAGAGAATGGCATTCCATCAGTAGCTATTTTGAGACAGTTTCGTTAGTTGCTATATTACTGTTACTAATTTTACTTGATTTCATCTGATTATGTTTTAGAAAATTCAGGAAGTGAACATGTATTTAAATCATTATTGCAAATTGCAATAAAACCACACATGCATTCCTGGAGTGCAGCTTATTACAATACAAGTCACTCACTGAGAGAGTTGCTTAGCGGCATCTGAGAGGAGGAGCTAAATTACCAGTAATCCTTTTTGTTTAATCTTATTTACATGTTTATCAAACCAAATGAATTTCCTGCAGAACAAATGGGCTCACTGTGGCCTTAAGTCAAGGCTCCCCAGGCCCCATTAATACGTGTGCAGTGCCTACGCTGAGGCTGGCCTCTTAAGTCTGACTCCTACTACTTGTTATCTGCTGTATTTTAAGTCATGATTAAAGTTCAGATTTGCTTAATGGTTAAGTTTCTTTGTTTTAATCCAGCTATGTTAGACACTAAAGAAGGCTTCCCCTCAGTCCATATGCATCTGCTTTGACTGGTGGTTTCTGTCATCCTACAAAGACTGACTTATTGGTGAGGGCAGCTGGACACCTGAGAGCAACTTAGAGCAATGCATCTTGGGCACACTCTGTAAGGAGCGTCTCTGGAGATAGCACCCCATGTAAGTGCAGAAAACAAGACAACTCATGGACCTACTACTTCCCGCTTCCAACACCCTGATGCCTAAGGTGAGGTCTCCTTCTCTGTGTCTTAGAAGCCATGTGCACACTTAAGTCATTGGAGCCCTGCAGCCTGAGCAGCCCTCGGGCAGGCTTTTTTGCTAGACCTTTGCCTTGGTGTTATTTTTTGTTAGGAGCTGCTAGGTTAGGAGCTGTGAAAGCAGATTCCATCCACAGTTCCACTTGCATTAGTGAAGGAGGTGGGAGAGAAAGGCCTCTGGTTGTATTTCCAGACTGGACAATATTTGTTTAATAATTAAAGCTTTGTTTTTGTTGTTCTTTAATGCAACTTGTGTTTGATCCTAAAGAAGGATTCCCCACTAGCTGAGTACATCGTCTCTAGTTTTGAGTTGCAACTATGGACAGTTGTGGCTAATCCAAGTATACTACCCCCCCACCCCTTAATTTTTGAGACAAGATGTCTCTACATGTAGCCCTGGCTGTCCTGGAACTCACTCTGTAGACCAGGCTGGCCTTGAACTCACAGAGATCCACCTGTCTCTGCCTCCCAAGTGCTGGGATTGAAGGTTAAAGGCGTGCATTGCCATGCCTGGCCTCTGTCTTCCCTTTAACATGGACGAATTTGGGGACACTAATGTGTTAGATGAAGGTGGATGCTAAATATATAAAGTTATATTAGCCTAATTATTAAAAATATGTATCATCTAGAAATGCAGTGTTCCATACCATACATAGCATATGGTCTATAGATTAACCCTAGCCAATCTTCCTAAAATATCTGGCAACAGAGACACCAGGAGAAACATGGATAAAACGGTACATGGGATTTATTTTCTAATTAATTAATTAATTTTTAAAAAAGATTTATTTAAGGCTGGAGAGATGGCTCAGAGGTTAAGAGCACTGACTGTTCTTCCAGGGGTCCTGAGTTCAATTCCCAGCAACCACATAGTGGTTCACAACCATCTGTAATGAGATTTGGCGCCCTCTTCTGTATACTTAATAAATAAATAAATCTTTAAAAAAAAAAAAAAAAAAAAAAAAAAGGCCGGGCGGTGGTGGCTCACGCCTTTAATCCCAGCACTCGGGAGGCAGAGCCAGGTGGATCTCTGTGAGTTCGAGGCCAGCCTGGTCTACCAAGTGAGTTCCAGGAAAGGCGCAAAGCTACACAGAGAAACCCTGTCTCAAAAAAAAAAAAAAAAAAAAAGATTTATTTATTTGTTATGTATACAGTATTCTGTGTGCATATATACCTGCAGGCCAGAAGAGGGTGCCAAATCTCATTACAGATAGTTGTGAGCCACCATGTGGTTGCTGGGATTGAACTCAGGGGATTGAACTCAGGACCTCTGGAAGAACAGTCAGTGCTCTTAACCACTGAGCCATCTCTCCAGCCCCCCCCACCCCCCAGGGGATTTTTTGTTCAATGGAAATATTCTGAAATTACACAGCTGTAATGATTATACTTTTTTTTTTTCTTTTTCTTTTTTTGAGACAGGATCTCTCTACATGGCCCTGGCTGTCCTGGAACTCCCTGTATATATCAGTCAGGCCTGGAACTCAGAGAGATCTGCCTGCCTCTGCCCCCATGTGCTGGGATTATGTGGTTGGCAACACTTTTTTCTGCTTTAAAAAAATTATTTTTATTTTTTTAATTCCGCCCCCCCCCCCCCCCCCCCCCCCCCCCCGAGACAGGGTTTCTCTGTGTAACTTTGTGCCTTTCCTGGAACTCACTTAGTTTCCCAGGCTGGCCTCGAACTCACAGAGATCCACCTGGCTCTGCCTCTCATGCATCACCACCGCCCGGCTATTTTTATTTTTTAAAATCAGCACACAATGTGTTAAGTACCATTATAACTTTTGGTTGTTTTGTTTTGTTTTGTTTTTGGGTTTTTGAGACAGGGTTTCTCTGTGTAGCCACGGCTGTCCTGGAACTCACTCTGTAGCCCAGGCTAACCTCAAACTCAGAGATCCTCCTGCCTCTGCCTCAGAGTGCTGGGAGTAAAGAGGTGCGCCACCACTGCCTGGCTCATCAAAACGTTTTCAAACAGTGTGTCTTGTGGTTCTCCCTCCCTCTCATCTCCCCCACCACCCTGTTATACCCTCTCCCCTCTTTTTAGGCATTGTCTCAGCTAGCTTAGGGTGGCCTCAAACTTGCTATCGCACCAAGTATAACCTTGAATTTGTGATCTTCCTCACTTGAGTGCTGAGATTGTAGGTGTGCACTACTATGTGAGGTTTATGTGATCCTTGGTATCTAGCCAAGCTCATTTATGCTAGACAAGCACTTGACCAACTGAGGTACCTTCCCAGCCCACTGATTGCACATGATTAAATATTTTGAAAACTACCAGTTGTAAACTTGAATGAGGTTAAGCTTTATAGTTTTTTTTTTTTTTTTTTAAGATTTATTTATTTATTTGTTATGTCTACAGTGTTCTGCCTACATGCATGCTTACAGGCCAGAAGAGGGCACCAGATCTCATTATGGATGGTTGTGAGCCACCATGTGGTTGCTGGGAATTGAACTCAGGACCTCAGGAAGAACAGCCAGTGCTCTTAACCGCTGAGCCATCTCTCCAGCCCCATAGCTTTATAGTTTTAATAAAAATGACTGCCACAGAGGGTCAATATGGGAAAGCTTGTGATTTGCAGAAAGCTCCATAGTAGCCTCCTCCCGGCTTTCCAATGTCTGCATTCTTTGTGTGTGCTTCAGGTAAATGTCCACATGTGGGAAGGCTGGAGAGCTGAGCTAAGTAGATTCTCATGGCAGGTTTGAGACGCCTGATGGTTGTTTATGTTGTCTGTAAGCTGACAACTCCTAAAAGGAAGCAGTGTATGTTTCTCAGTGGCTTTATGAAATGAGCTGGTTTTACTTCTGAAAACCTCTGGGAAGGAAGTGGGGAGAATGTCTGCTAAATTGTAAGAGCCCTTTCTTCAATATTGAAATGGCTGTTGAGATTTGCATGGGTCACTGGCAATAGTGGGTTAATCCCAATACTCAGAGGCAGAGGCAGAGGCAGGAGAACTCTGTGAGTTCAAGGCCAGTATGGGCTACAGAGTGAGTTCCAGGACAGGCACCAAAACTACACAGAGAAACCCTGTCTCAAAAAACAAACAAAAAAACCAAACAAACAAACAAAAATTTGCATGGGCCATAAAAATAAAAAGGGCTGGAGACATGGCTCAGTGAATAAGAGCACTGACTTTTCTTCCAGAGGACTGGGTTCAATTCCCAACATCCACATGGTAGCTAATAACTGTCTGTGCTCCAGTTCCAGAGGACGAGACACCCATGGCACAATACCAGTGCACAAAAAGAAAGACAAAAGATTGGCGTGGCCATCTCAGGGCGGCCCATGTGTCCAGGCATTTTGGTTGGTCTGCTGGCTATCTCTTCATTCCTTGTAGTAACCACAGCAGACTTTTTATCATTTCTCTGTAAAACACCTCAATTTTCACCCCTTTTGTCTTTGCCAGTGTATAGAATTTGACAACAGTATCGAGAGCTGAGGAGAAAGAGAAGATGGGAAGGAGACTAGCAAGTAAAAAATGTCGTAGCATTCTCTATGTGGTGACCTTTTCCTGTTGGTGGCTCGGTTTATTTAGGAGATAAAGAAGATAAGGAGGCCTGTGACAGTTTCATCATGTCACACTTGAGTTTATCCAAACGTTTCCTCCCTGTCTCTGCTTTTTATGTCACAGTTTGCTTCCCATGTTCGGATTGACTCATTTGTTTCCTGTTAATGTTTGAAACACTGCATGGTCACCGTCAGTCCTGAAAGACCGGCTTCTGATGAGGAGTGGGAAGGTTCAGGTCTTACCCTCCCACGGAAATTTGGCCTATTTACAAAACTACTCTCATAGAAGGGAAGTAGATGTGTTCTAGAAAAAAAAATGTTGATTAAATCCTTTTATATGGTATGTTATTAATTAAAAATTTAACTAGTTTTTAAGTCTTAGTTTTTATTAATTTTGTTATTTACTGTGTCTTTTGATGTTAATTTATTTATTGGGTACATGGTAACCTGATACTTTCTTTAGATTTGTGTGAGTAAAGTCTGTTTAAAGAGTGAAAATCAGAGATCAATACTTGTATTTTCTATTGAAAATTCGCATATTTTACTATTGATGTAAGAATCCTTTGTAATGAATATACAAAGTGTATATGCAGTGTTTTGTTTAAAGATACTACTTGTCTGTCTGTCTCTCTCTCTCTCTCTCTCTCTCTCTCTCTGTCTATGTCTCTATCTCTGTGTCTGGATATGTATCCTTGCTTGGCTGGCCTGGAATTTGCTATCTAGACCAAACTGGCTCCAGACTCCTAAAGATCCGCCTGCCTCTGCCACCTGATTCCTAGGATTTACGGTGTGTGCCACCACACCTGACTCTTGTTTTCTTTTAGTAACGTGGTTTTGTGTGGCCTGACAGATGCTGCGTGGCACACCCTCAGCAGCCTCACAGGTACCTATTTGTGCTACTTGTATTTTCCTTGAGCTCACTTAAAGCGTAGTTAGCAGTCAGCAAGGTGGTTAAGGGGTCAGTCTCATGGTCACGTCAACTGTGTGAGGCTCAGCTCTGCCTCATTGTGCAGTTCACGGAGAACAGCCACAGGCCAGGTTGCTGTGAGGGTTCCATGAACTCATACAGGTGGAGCTTAGAGCCACCTGGGGCTGGGTGTGGTTTGCTTGTCTCTATCTCAGCAAACAGTAGCAAAGATCAGTCCGTGGCAGCTACACATTTAGATGCTTTTCTTTTTCTGGCAGGACCTCCTTCTGTAGTGTCAGACTAAGTGAAATGAGGTTAGACCCAGGCACCTGGTCCGTCCTGGGTTACTGGATGTGTCTGTACTTCTTTCCAGGTTTTGTACGCAGCCTGAGGCACTCCTTTCGGTCTCCTTACTACTTCATTCAGCAGGCTTCATCTAATCGGCGCCTTCCTTAGCAGCCTCTGCTCCAAATTAAGTGCTGCCTATCGGGTCCCCACGGTCAGCAGTGTCTGAGAAAACAACCTCCTTTGCACGTCTGCTCCTGCTCTCCAGCTCTGCAGAGCTTCTGTTGGAACCTGGGTCTCACGTGCTGTCTAGGCTGACCTACTGTTATAAGGCCAAATACTGGGTTGCTTAGGAAACAATGCATTAAATGACATGTCGGTTTAAATATATGTATCAAAATGCTGCTAAAGTTAAAGATTTTTCAGAGCAGCCTTGTACAGAAAAACTTAGTAAAATCAAGGTATTGTCTGGGAAGAAGGAGCCAATGGTTTTAACTCTTCAGGGCTCTCCAACACTGATATTGATGATTCTTTGTTTTCTCAAGCCAGGGTCTCCGTGTAGCCCTGGCTATCCTAGAACTCCTTCTGTAGACCAGGCTAGCCTTGAACTCACAGAGATCTGCCTGCCTCTGACTCCTGAGTGCTAGGAGTAAAAAGGTGTGGGCCACCACTACCTGGTGTTGCTGTGTGATTTGATTATGACTATATGTATATAAAAAACTGGGAGAAAAATCTCCAAAAGACCAACAGTGGGTAGTGTGAAGTTTTTATTGTTTGTGACAGGCTCTCAAGATGATCTGGAACTTAACTATGTAGCCCAGGCTGGCCTGGCCTTGAACTCAGAGTGATCTATCTTACCTTTCTGAGTTCAGGACTAGAGGCATGACCCTCACACCTGGATGTGGTGCCTGAGTACTTTCCTATCCACTGTGGGTCACTGAAGCCTTGTTATTTCAAAACTGGTTCTGTTTCTCAGCTCGTATCCATGAGTGTGGGTTGCTTTGTGAATGGAGTGTGAAGAGCTTAGTCCCAAGTCCTGCCTCTCAGGTCTTGAGAGGGACTGAGGGGCTAGGTAAGTTTCCCTTGGTGCTTAGCCTCCAGGGTTTCTGGGGTGTTGACTGAGGAATGGTTTAGTCTATTTAGTTTGTCAGATCTTGTCCTTTTGAAACTTTTTGTCCCTTAAGACAGGCTCTAACTGTGTAGATCAGGCTGGCCTCCAGTTCATAGGGATCCACCAGGCTCTGCCTCCTGAGTGCTAGGATTAAAGTCCTGTGCCCCACAACCAACTGCTATTGAACTTTTGAAGTAGAGAGATGGGCTGGAGTTTCCTGTGCAGCTGTGCACATCTGCTGACAACTCAGTTCTCCTAAGGTTCTAGGGTTCACAACTGTCACCCTGTCTGTGCAGAACAGAGGCTAAAAGCTATGCTGGGCAACTTAGTGGAACCCTGTGTCAAAACAATGAAAAGGCCAGGTGGTGGTGGCAGATCACTGAGTTTGAGGCCAGCCTGGTCTACAGAGTGAGTTCCAGGACAGCAGGGCTATATAGTGACAACCTGTCTCGAAAAAAAAACAAAAAAAGGGAAAAAAACTGTGAAAAAGTTTAGATTTCATTTCAGTCTGAAAGGTGGAAGCCTGTGACTTCTAAGGTTTTGTCCTGATTTGGGAACTATTTTCCTGTTGATATAAAGTAGAAGAGTAAAGGAAAAATGGGAAATTCTAAACAAACACTTTGATGTGTAGTTAACAAATTACACAGTTTAGTGCCGGGCGGCAGTGGTGGCATACGCCTTTAATCCCAGCACTTGGGAGGCAGAGGCAGGCGGATCTCTGTGAGTTTGAGGCCAGCCTGGTCTACAAAGTGAGTTCCAGGAAAGGCGCAAAGCTACACAGAGAAACCAAAAAAAAAAAAAAAAAAAAAAAAAATTGTACAATTTCAATAATGGCTTACGCATAAGTTTAGAAATTTGATTGTAGTGAGTTGAAAGTAGCTTTTATTTATTTATTTTATGTATATGACTATTTGCCTGAATGTATATTAAATGTACCATGTGCATAAGTCAGATCCCCAGGAACTGGAGTTACAGATGGTTGTGAGCTACCATGTGTGTCCTGGGAATCAAACCCAGGGCCTCTGTTTGAACAGCCAGTGCTCTTAACCACTGAGCCATCTCTTCAGCTTTAAGAGTAACAAATATCTATATATTTTTTAAATGTATATGGATGTTTTACCTGCATTTATGTCTGCATCAAGTACACACATGGTGTCTGCGAAGACCAGAAAAGGGAGTGGGATCCCCTGGGAATAGAATTACTGACAGTTGTGAGCTGCCATGTAGGTGCTAGGAATTGGACCCAGGTCCTCTGGAAGAGTAGTAGCCAGTATTCTTTTTTGGTTTTTCGAGATAGGGTTTCTCTGTAGCTTTGGAGCCTGTCCTGGAACAAACTCTGTAGACCAGGCTAGGCTCAAACTCTCAGAGATCCACCTGCCTCTGCCTCCCAAGTGCTGGGATTAAAGGTGTGCACCACAGCCAGTATGCTTAATTGCTGAACCAGCTCTCCAGACTCTCAAAAGTAGCTTTAATTTTTCTTACTTATTATTTGTGTGTGTCTCGGCATTTATGTGTGTTTGTGCATGATGGAGGTGGTTGTCAGAGGACTTTGTGGAGTCAGTTGTCTCCTTCCATTTTTCTTTGTTTCTGGCAACTGAACTCATGTTATCAGTCTTGCAGAACCAGCACCTTCATCCACTGTGCCATCTTGTAGGCCTAAAAGTATCCCTTTAAAAAACTGTCTGAGGGGTTGGGGATTTAGCTCAGTGGTAGAGCGCTTGCCTAGCAAGCGCAAGGCCCTGGGTTCGGTCCTCAGCTCTGAGGGAAAAAAAAAAGTCTGAGTCTGGTGGTGGTGGTGGTAGAGGTAGAGGTGGTGGTGGTGGTGGTGGTGGTGGTGGTGGTGGTGGTGGTGGTGGTGGTGGTGGTGGTGGTGGTGGTGGTGGTGGTAGAGGTGGTAGAGGTGGTAGAGGTGGTAGAGGTGGTGGTGGTGGTCGTGGCACACGCCTTTAATCCCAGCACTCAGGAGGCAGAGGCAGGCAGATTGCAAGAGTTTAAAGCCAGCCTGGGATACAGTAAAATTGTCTTTAAAACACACACACACACACACACACACACACACACACACACACACACACACAAACCACACACACAAAAAAAACAAAATCAAAGAACAGCAACAAAAAAACTGTTTGGCCTCTTGTCTTATGAGAATTCTTTCTGCAGTGAAGTCAGTCCCCTGTGTTAAGTTCACAAGGGTGGAGGGCTAGGCGCTTCCTCGTGATGATCTGTGTGATGATCTGCCTCGTGGTAGCATCATGAGATGCGCCTGTTGGTGTTTCCTTAGTGAGCGTTTAATTCTTTGATGCTTGTATTCAGAGAAAATGCACGTATTGTCTCGGAGTCAAAACTCCAAAACTCTCTATTGGTTTCTTTTTTTGTTTGTTTGTTTTTTCAAGACAGGGTTTGTAGCTTTGGAGCCTGCTCTGGGTCTCGCTCTGTAGACCAGGCTGGCCTCGAACTCACAGAGATCTGCCTGGCTCTGCCTCCCGAGTGCTGGGATTAAAGGTGTGCACTGCCATCGCTGGTTTCTTACAGGTTTGTTGTTGAGGCATATATACAACAGTAGTATTAACTGAGCACCGTAACCTGAAATCCAAAAGAACAAAACAAGCATGCTGTCATAAGTGGAGGGGTGAACGAGGTGTCTCTCTCATTCAGGAAAGTGTTTATCTCCTAAGCATGAGGACCTGGGTTTGAATCCCCAGCCTCCAGATAAAAAGCTAGGCATGGCAGTATGGGCCTGTAACCCCAGCACGTGGGGTGTGGAGACAGGAGGGGCCTGAAGGCTGTTGGCCCACCAGTCTAGCCAGGTTGTTGAGCCTCAGGTTCAGGGAGAGCCTCCGTCTAGAAAGTAGGTGGAGTACAGTGGAGGAAGACGCCTACCTTCAACCTCTGGCCTCCACACATGTGCCAGTACACACATACATGTGTAACTACAAGAATAAAGAAAAATTAAAACCAAGTGGGAGGTTTTTCTTCTCCTCATTCTATGTAGTGGTTTGCAGGTATGGATGGGCATGGTGTTATATATCTGTAATTCTGATTACTCAAGCTGATATTTATAAAATGTATGTGGAACATAAATGAATTTGTGAATAGAGTTATGTTCCATCCCCATATGATAGCATTCCAGATAAGGTATACTAAACCTGTAAAGGAAAATGTGTGTATGATTCATATGCAAAGCAGGATAAGAACTGTAAGAAATGCCTAGGGTGTGTCCGAGTGTATAGCTTAGCGCTAGAGTGCAGGGCTACTGTGTGTAAGGCCATGGGTTCTTTCTCCAGCATTTCCAGTGCAGAGAAGCTAACAGATAGTTAGGTGGAAAGCAAGGCAGACTTCACAGAAGTGGCATCCAAAAGATTCATTTCCACTCAGTCCAGCCTTTGGTGGTTTCTGCAGGTAAGGAGTGAGACATGAGCAGAGACAGGGAAGGTTTCTGGCTATAAGCACTGCAGCTGTGGCCAGCATGGAGAAGAGTCAAAGACCAAGGTGGAAAAACACACTGGGCCAGATGTATGGGGCTAGGAATGCCAGGCTGAGTAATGGTGACCGCTTACCCGGGCTTCAGGAAGACTAAGAAGCCATATTCAAAAGTATGGGGCAGTAGCAGTAGGAAGTTTGGCTTTAAATGATCTGTCACCTCTGTCCTTACCTGAGGAATTCCTGTCAGGCAGGACGTGTGGAACTGTCTGCATGTGGCACTGTAGACATTTCTGCCTCAATTCTGCAAGCTCCCCATGCATGGCTTCTCCCTGAGGGCCTTCTTTTCATGAGAACAACGATGCCCAAAGCTGGAGACCACACATTAGCCTTCTCCCTGTCTCCTGTGTTCATACCAAGATGCTGACACAAAACTTTTTCTTTTGTTTTATTGTTATTGAGACAGAATCTCACTAAATAGTCCTGGCTAGCCTGGAATCCTCTATGTTGTAATGGCTAGCTTCCGACTCACAGAGATCCACCTGCCTCAGCCTCCTGAGTGCTGGGATTAAAGGTGTGCACCACCAAGCTTGACCTCAAATGTTTCCTTTTAGCTGGGCGGTGGTGGCACATACCTTTGATCTGGGAACTCAGGAGTCAGTGGCAAGTGGATCTCTGTGCATTCAAGGCCAGCCTGGTCTGCATAGTGAGTTCCAGGACAGCCAGGTTATACAGAGATGCAAGACTCAGAGATCTACCTGCCTCTGCCTATGCCAAGTGGTGAGGTTAAAGGCTATGCTACCATACCCTGTCAAACTTTTAGCACCAAAATATATTTTACAAATAAAACCACAGGGTGTTATCTAGTGGTAACATGGCTTGTACTCATTATCCTAGCTACTTGGGAGTCTAAGACAGAATGATTGCCTAAACCAAGGGCTTTGAGGCCAGCCTGCGCAACAACAGCAAGACCCTGTCTCAAGAGAACATTAAAATACAGGATACCAGCTGGATGGAATCCCAGCTACTCAGTGTGTACAGGATACCAGCTGGACAGGATCCCACATACACAGTGTGTATTCTTCAGTATTAGTATGTCTCACACAGTATGCAGGCCACACTTAACACTAGCAAACTACTCATCGTTTATCTGGATCTCCATCTTAATTAGGTATTATGCATTTACTTTGCCAGGCCTGAGTACTGCTTTACTTCTCTGCTCCTGGCTCAAGGCTCAGCTTCCTCCCTTCTTCCTCACCCCATTTTCTACCTGAGTTGGTCTCCTAGTAGACTCAAGGTGTAGGAAGAATGTGTATTTCTCAAAAAAGGGTTAGCCTAGTAGCTTGGAGCATGGCTTCCCCAACGTAGTGCCAGGGCTTAATACCTGAACATAGGCAGGAGGACACGGGCTGTCTGTGTAGCCTGCATAGACAGATGGGAAAGAAAAGAAGAACCCTTTTGTTTAAATGTCGGAGGAGCCAGGAGAGCATCTGATTGTAGGGGCCTTTCAGATTTCTCTCCGGTGTCTTAGAATGTGTTTGGGGCCCAGAGTTGATACCTCTGCAACTTGTGGAGTTGCCTGCTGTGCTCACGTCTTTTCGGGGCTCCCCACTGCTCCAGTCACATTCTGTAGAGGATACAGTCTGTTTGTGTATCCTACCGTTTCCTGTCTCCAGAGCCTTTGGTCTGCTAGCACTCCTTTAAGCCTTCTTCCATCCCAGTCTGGGTCAGGAAGATACCCAGAGCAGAGCACCTTACAGTCCTTTCCACCTTTCCCTCGGTCCCTCCTAGTCCCCCCCCACACCCAGACAGGGTTTCTCTGTGTATCCCTGGCTATCCTGAACCTCACTCTGTAGACCAGGTTGGCCTTGAACTCAGAGCTCCACTTGCCTCTGATGTGCACTGCTGCTGCCACTACCGGCAGTCCCACCCATTCTTGTCTCTCCCGTGAACACATGAGCAGCTACTCCTTTCTCAGGGTCCTCATTGCTTGGTCCTGCAGCTGTACCCAGATGTGTTGCCTGACTCCCAGACACTTCTGTTTGATCCCGTCCCTGGGCCTCCCACTCAGCCTGCTCTTATTGGTCTGATTAGGCCTCGAGGCTCAGGGCAGAAGTCCTAGTCTATGCCCTCCAGTTCTAGGCTCCAGCCAAGCCCAGGCAACAGCTAGTCCAAATCAGCTGCTTTTGCCTCAACATTGTCTGTATACAACATTGTGCCTGGTGCCCTCAGCATCTCCTCACCTCTCAACCCATTGGTTGCCTGTGTTGTTAGGCCTGAGAGAAGATCTGAAGAAAACGGCCTGCCAAATGGTTTCGAAGATAGCAGCACCTGTTTAATCCTGGAACCCATGTAAAGGTGGAGGGAGAGAGCCAGCTCCGTACAGCTGTGCTCGACCTCCACACGAGTGCTGTGGCATGTGCACCCTGTCCCACCAGCCCACACATACACGTAGACACAGTGAAATGGTTAAAGAAGGGCTGGAGAGATGGTTCCTTGGTTAAGAGCACTGACTGGCTGGGCGGCAGCGGCGCACGCCTTTAATCCCAGCACTCGGGAGGCAGAGGCAGGCGGATCTCTGAGTTTGAGGCCAGCCTGGACTACAGAGAGAGAACCAGACAGGCTCCAAAACTACACGGAGAAACCCTGTCTCAAAAAAAACAAACAAACAAACAAACAAACAAACAAAAAAAACCCAAAAAAGAAAAAGCACTGACTGCTCTTCCACAGGTCCTTAGTTAAATTCCCAGCAACCACAACCATCTGTAATGGGGTCTGATGCCCTCTTCTGGCATGCAGGCATACATGCAGATGGAGCACTCATACTTAAGAATAAATAAATAAAATAAAATAAATATTGAAAGAAAACTGTATTGACTGCCCATTCAACAGTCTCTGCCCTAGTCTAGGAGAACCTGAGACTGGATTAAGGTAGTGAAGAAAACAAATTGATGGGGTATGTTCTGTCAGGCTAAACAGGTTTGAAGCCCTCCTCTGGGTGGAGTGTGGGAGATTTCTGATATCCTGGCTATTACATGAGGGTAGAGGAGAGAGACACCGGTATTTGAATAGCACCAACGGCTGGGCAGGTCTTGTGTGAGATAACTGGGGACAGTCCAGTCTAAGAGGGAGGGTCTGTGTGTGAGCTCCTTCCCAAATGTTCGTTCAGGTTGTACTAAAGACCTCTCAAGGACAGTGACCAGAGCTAGTAATCCAGAGGGACACTTTACAAATGCAACAAAACAGTGTCTCTCCTAAGTGTCTGCATGTTTCTCTCCTCACCCATAGTGTCAGCTTTGTTCATGGTATAGGGGAGGTCTTTTGGGATGGGCAGGTGTATGTGGGCAGCAGGGAACCACAGACCCTGGGGGAGGCTGCTTATGCTCTTGTAAATAATTCTTTCCCTATGATTAGTGGCTTGGCCTGGGAAACCTCAGAAAGCTCAGCCAAGCTGCTGCTGAACACTACAGCTGGCCTCTACCACACACAAGGTTTGTGTGGCCTGTGGCTACTGCCTTTCATGCTGGTGTGGAACTTAGACGTTGGGAAACATCTAAAAGCTAAAGTCCAGCGTCAGCCCTGAACTGCTCCTGTCCCAGTGGGACTGGCACTCCAGAACAGGGCCCTCAGGGCTTGGTGGCTTTTTGCTGGGAAGCAAGGAGCTTCACTCTGTCCTGAGCCATCCCTCATAGACTGTCTCTCTGCAGGTACCTGAAGGAGTTCCGCACAGAGCAGTGTCCGCTCTTTGTGCAACACAAGTGTACACAACATCGGCCCTACACCTGCTTCCACTGGCACTTCGTGAACCAGCGGCGCCGCCGTTCCATCCGCCGTCGGGATGGCACCTTTAACTACAGTCCAGACGTCTACTGCACCAAGTATGACGAGGCTACAGGCCTCTGTCCAGAGGGCGACGAGTGAGTGCCCTGCCTGCTCTCAGAGGAGCCCCAGGTCTCCTTCTGGGTCAGATGCCCTCAGAATAAGCTTGGTACATCCCAGGAATCTAGCCGAGGCTGCTTTGGGAGGACTGGCTACAATCTGTAGGTCAAACTTGGGCTCACCCTTGCCCTGACTTAAAGGTACAGCAGTAAATGGGATGGCTTTCATTTCCTTTGCCTATTACATGAAAACCAAAAATCAGCCTTTCTTCCACTCAGCCCACAAGACCACATTTGAACAGAGGTGGTGCCTGGGTTTTCTTTGACCCTCTGTGTCCTGTCCCCACCCCCTGTGCTGTCCTGCACAGTTTCCCCTGCGGTGGCAGCTTAGAGAAAGCTTCCCTAGTTTCTCTGTTTGCTGATCATTATTGTTTGAGACAGGGTCTCATAACGAAGCCCTAGGTGTCCTGGAACTCACTGTGTAGGCCCTGCCAGCCTCAAATTCACAGAGATCGACTGCCTCTGCCTCCCAGGGGCTGAGCTTAAAGGTGTGTGCTACCACACCAGCCTGTGTGCTCCCTTTAAATGTCTTTTCACAATTTTCTGTTGCAGAATAGAGTGTACCACCAATGACACAGGTGGCAAAGCCTGACACGTGGCTCAGAGGGACCATCCATGGCCTTGCTTGTCATTGTTTCAGCCTCTCAGAAGAGTGCTGGGACGTACGTCCAGGTTCTGTTGTACAGCACACTGAACTTTTCCTTCAGTGGCCGACCTTTTTCACAGAGGTCCAGGCTGGCTGGTCTCCTTCTTGCAAGCCCATTAAAGCCCATGGGTCATGTGTGCAAGTCTCAAGGGGCTGATTCTTGGAGGCCCCTGAGTTGGATAGCATTTATTATCCAAACATCTGTTCATCCAGAAGTGTGTCCCCTGAAGCAGCTGTAGGCAGCAGCCTGGGGTGGCAAGCCCTTCAGATCTCAGCACTCAAGCAGAGAGCCATGCTGGCCACAGAATTCATCATTGTCTTCCTCAGTTTACTCCACTGTACCCTCTGGATCATGGTGACAGCCCTTCAGCAGCTGACCTCAGGGGACGGAGTTGACTGACTTGCACTGCTGTGTTCCAGGTGCCCATTCCTGCACAGGACCACAGGGGACACTGAGCGCAGGTACCACCTTCGCTACTATAAAACTGGAATCTGCATCCATGAGACAGACTCAAAAGGCAACTGCACCAAAAACGGCCTGCACTGCGCTTTTGCCCACGGCCCACATGACCTCCGCTCCCCTGTGTACGACATCAGGTAGGCTGGTGCTGGGCCTAGGGGAGGGAGAGCAAGAGCGAAGCCACTGTTGCTGCCGACCTCAGCAGGACGGAAGAATGATGGCACTTTTCCCGTTCTCCTGTTCCCTGTCCTACCCTCTGTCCTTTCCTTTTCTCCCAGGGAGCTCCAGGCCATGGAGGCCTTACAGAATGGCCAGACAGCAGTAGAGGGCAGCATAGAAGGCCAGCCAGCTGGGGCTGCAAGTCATGCCATGATAGAAAAAATCCTCAGTGAGGAGCCTCGGTGGCAAGGTACAGGCAGCCTCAGGTGGCCTCTGCACTCTCCTTCCAGAGCTGCCCAATGACTTGGTTTGAAGCCACCTACTGCTTTTTCTAACTAAAGCTACCACTTCTGTTAGGAAGAATCTAGTCTTTTATCATCCCATTTGAAAACTGTATTTTAAATATTATTTTATGTGTGCTTTGTCTGAATGTATTTCTGTGCACTATGTGCATGCTTATGGATGCTTGTGACCCACCATGTGGTTCTGTGAACTGAACCAGGTCCTCTACAAAACAGCAAGTGCTCTTAGCCACTGAGCCATTTCTTTAGCCTACCACACCCCTGCATCCCATGTCAACCTAAATTCAAAGGGCACTTATAAGGGAGTTTCCAGATAGGCGGGCAGCATTCCCATGGTTCCTTGGGCTTTCATATATACACCCTCATCCAAGCATTTTCTCTCTTGATGCATGTCCTGGCCTGCAAAGAAGTGGCCCTGTTCCTGTCTTACATGGGAACCTCAGCTCTTCCATGCCTTCCCTACATTCTACTTTGCTGTTATTAGGGTGCTCCATCTCCATTCCCTGACCCCTGACCCCTGACCCCTGCCCTCTGGCCTTCTGTGCAGAGACTGCTTATGTCCTGGGGAACTATAAGACAGAGCCATGCAAGAAGCCACCACGGCTGTGTCGCCAGGGCTATGCCTGTCCCTACTACCACAACAGCAAGGACCGGCGGCGGAGTCCCCGGAAGCACAAATACAGGTCCTTTGGCCCCAAGAGGCCAGCGGTGGGAGGGAGGAACGTCAAGGAAGGGGTGTGGCTGAGAGCGCTACTCCCACGGCTCTCAGGGAGGTGGGAGGCAGGCCTGGAGTTTACAGGGCCAGTTCTAAAGGGCGGGACCACGAAGGGTGACGGAATGGTGGGGGCCCTGTCCAGTTCTTGCATGAGGCCGATCCATTTCTGATTCTTCAGGGTGTGTGCTGGAGTGGGGCCAGGCCAGTGTGGAAAATGTGGTGTGGCTGTGGCCCTGACTCTTGAGCTGTCAGAGGTTCAGTGCCTGGCTGAGGGAGCAAAACTATGTCTTCCTGTGGCCAGCTGGGCCAGAGGAGCAGCCAGACTTAGGACCCTAGTAAGACCCTTCCTCTGTAGCTGATCTTCCCCATTTCTGCATCTGAACTTGTGAGAAAGGGAGACAAAAGGGGGGCCCACCCCCACACAAGGACCCAGGTGGCACTGTGTAGGCCCCAGTCTTGTCCTCTCGTGCCACTGTCTGACCCTTCTCATTGGACCAGGTCATCTCCGTGTCCAAACGTCAAACATGGGGACGAGTGGGGAGACCCTGGCAAGTGTGAGAATGGAGACACCTGCCAGTATTGCCACACCCGCACAGAGCAGCAGTTCCATCCAGAGGTAGGCCTTGAGGGGCAGGGGTGATGGACTTACCCACCTCGGGAAACCAGGAGACAGGCAAGAGTGAGGACAGGTGTTGGCACTGTTCCAGCAAAGGATGTGTGGGTAGTACCTCAGTGTGGAGCCTCTTGTTCTGAGACCACCCTCCCTCAGTTTTCCACTGCCAGTTCATTTCCTAGTCCACCGACCAACAGAGAAGGCATGGATAGGACCCGATAGTCTGGCCATTCTGGACTTTGGACTACTTGTGGTACTTATAATCTACTGACCATGGCAGGTCAGAGCCCATGGGACAGAGACAGCAGCCTCCCTGATGTAGTTCTAGCCTCACACTATTAGTTTACCGCCTCTCCTGTGGTTCCTGGGCCTGCCCTGGTGCTGTGGAAGCCAGGATACAGCAATGTAAAGACAACCTTATGTGGCTGTAGACATCACAGGCAGCAGTTAGACCCTGTAGAGATCCAGGTTCTCTGAAAGTGACTCTGGCCTGGCAGTAGCGGCACACGCCTTTAATCCCAGTACTCGGGAGGCAGAGCCAGGTGGATCTCTGTGAGTTCGAGGCCAGCCTGGTCTACAGAGCGAGATACAGGCACCAAAACTACACAGAAAAACCCTGTCTCGGAAAAAAAAAAGTGACTCTGTGCTTCCTGAGGCCTTAGTTCACTTAATAGGAGGAGACATGCTCGTAGGTATCACCCCAATCTTTGTGATGACTGGTGGGACCTGTGACTCCAGGAGGAGGGTGCTGATGGTGCAGGATGCCCTGAGAGTTGAGGAGGAGGGTGATAAGAAGCTCAGTGTGGCAGTGCGTGACTAGTACCCCACCACACGAGACAGTGAGGCAGGTCAGTTATGAGCTGAAGGCAAGCATAGGCTGTATGTCAGTATCCTGTCCCCAGAAAAAGAACATAGGGGAGTAGGAAGGGAGAAAGTGGAGAGGAATTCCAAGCTAGCCTTTCTCAATAAAAGTGTCTGTGTGTGGTTGACCTTGTCCTGTTTCTGCCCTGCCCCCTCCAGATCTACAAATCCACCAAGTGCAACGATATGCAGCAGTCGGGCAGCTGTCCCCGAGGACCTTTCTGCGCCTTTGCCCACATAGAACGTATGTGCCAAGTTCCCATGACCCGGGGCCAGTTCCCTGGCTTCCTTTTCCTCCCGTAACCTCTGCTGAAGCTCAGGCATGGGATCAGTCCCTAGCAGTGTCCTGTGCACAGGAATCTTTGGCCTCATCCCCACTGAAGTTACTGTCCCTTAGCCAGTCTGGAACTGACCGTGAAGTCCTGGTGCAGCTTCCAAGAGCCTGAGACAGACGTAGAGATTCATGCCCTACTGGGCACTGAGTCCCAGGCACACCTGAGGCACCAAGCGTTAAAAGCAACTTGACAGATCCCAGCCAGCCACCCATGTAACCCATGAGCATGGAGCTCTTCTCTACTGAGCCCTGCTTGGTCCACTGGAGCAGGGCCCTCTATCAGAATATGAGGTGGCCCCCATATGGCATTAAAGTTTTGGGTAACGTGCTAAAGAGAGAGAGAGACAGACAGGTTAAATTAATTTCAGCGTTTTTACTTAGTCCAATATAAAATGATATCATAGCTGGGTGTGGTGGCGCATGCCTTTAATACCATCCCTCAGGAGGCAAAGGCAGGCAGATCTGTGAGTTCAAGAGGCCAGCCTGGGCTACAGAGCAAGATCCAGGAAAGGAGCAAAGCTACACAGAGAAAACCTGTCACATTGGGGGGTGTGGGGGGGTAGAGTGCGGTAGGTAACAGAGCACTTGCCTAGCATGCAAGAGGCCCTGGGTTTAACTACAACACTTTGAGGAGAGCAATCACACAGAAAACAAAATAAAAAACAAACAAACAATATGGTATGAGGGCCTGAGACTGAGGCTCTCCACAGTGGGTGGGCAGGGCTGGTCCAGGGCAGAACCATGGCAAGTGAGAAGCCCTGGGCCACAGCTGCACTTGTGTGTGTGTGTGTGTGTGTGTGTGTGTGTGTGTGTGTGTGTGTGTGTGTGTGTGCGCGCGCGCACGTGTTGGAACTAGGGACCCTGGATGTGGTGGCCCACACCTGCAGTCCCAGCACTCGGGAGGCATTGGTGACTTGTTGCTGCAGTGTGAGGTAGCGCAGGTCTAGAGGCTTCGTGTTCTGCTCCAGGCCTCCTCCATCATGAAGTGGGTGCTGGGCTGATGCCCATCTCATCTGCAGATCAGGGCCCTGCTTCTCCTCACCCTCTTTCTAGGTTCAGCTCTGTCTCTCAGATGAGAGAGAATAAAGAGGGAGCTCCGAGAGGGGACCAGATGGAGAGCAGAGAGGTAGCTGGCAGCTGTGGGTCCTGGACACCCAACTGCAATAGCACAGAAGAGTGATTAACAGTTTGGGCTGTACAAAACGGGCTTGAAATGAGCTCGTCTGTCTCCTATCTCTGCTATCTTAGAAGACTTAGCTGACCTTTCTGAACCTCCGTTTCCTTTTCTATGAAGTGAAACCTATCATATTACTTGTATTTTGCAGTTAATTGTAGAAAATATAATGCCAATGGAAATAGTAACTTAATTCCCCGTGGTGGCAGGGACAAGTATGGCCTCCTTTAGAAGATAGGCAGGTAGATATTTGCAGACACAGTCCTGGCTTGGGAGCCTGCTGACCTCTATCCTCTCTTGCAGCGCCACCCTTAAATGATGACATGCAGCCTTCCTCGGCTGTATCCAGCCCCACCCAGGCGGGTCCTGTTTTGTACATGCCATCTGCTGCTGGAGACTCGGTCCCTGTGAGCCCCTCCAGCCCGCATGCCCCTGACCTCAGCGCCGTACGTGCCTGTCTTAGGGAGTGGGTGGGCACCTTGCCTGCCCAGGAGCATGCTCCTGCCTCTCCTCTGCCCCAGGAGCTTGAGTCCCTGGTATTTGTCCTGGGGCTGAGGGCGGGGAGGTGGGGATGCGTCTTCAGAGGCAGTAGTGATCAGCCTGGGCAGGGCTGGGGTAAGCCTTGTCATTACTGTCTGACAATCCCTTATGAGGCTGAGGAGTCCTGAGTGCTTACTGTTACCCTCGACCACCGCCCTTGGAAGCAGGGTTGGAGGGTGGCCATTCCCTGTCCATGTTGTGCCCATTGCCCACCACCTACCTGTCCTCTTCTGCAGCTCCTCTGTAGGAACAGTGGCCTGGGCAGCCCATCTCACCTCTGCAGCTCCCCGCCAGGCCCCAGCAGGAAGGCCTCAAACCTGGAGGGCCTGGTCTTCCCTGGGGAGTCCAGCCTTGCCCCTGGCAGCTACAAGAAAGCTCCTGGCTTCGAGAGGGAGGACCAGGTGGGAGCAGAGTACCTGAAGAATCTCAAGTGCCAGGTAAAGGGTGCAGGGGCAGCGGAGGACACTGAGCTTGACATTCTATATGGGGCAAGAGTAGCTTAGAGGTGAGGCCCAGCTCACCGGTGGGAAGGACACTAAGAGCTAGAACTGAGTCTGTCTTCAGCGTCTTCAGGATTTGGCAGAGTGGATGCTATCGCCTTGCTTCACTGCTGAGGAGGCTGCACAGAGCCCCTCCTACTCAGGAAGTGTTAATCTGTGTTCATTCTGCAAAAGGCCGCACAGCTTCCCCAGAGTCATTGAATCAGTCAGTAGGTACAAGATTGTCCCCCTTTCCTTTCCAAACTAGGATGCCTAATGAGGTGACAGTGCCTGGGGCACCAGGACAAAGGGGTCCTTAATAGCAGGGGACAAACCTGTTCAGGATAGGAGGGCAGAGGAGGGGGCGGGGAGAGGATTTGTAAGTGGAGAAAGAAAGCTGGGAAGAGAAAAAGGGGTTGGTATGATGGGTGACGGGTGCTGTCAGTCCGTGCCCCTCCCCTGTATCTGCAGCCTCAGTGGACCTAGCAAGGCCAGGTGGACACTAGACTTGGAGCTGCCTAGTACCACATCACTTCCTGCTCCCTAATTTTTCTCTCTCAGGCTAAACTAAAAACCCATTCACTAGAGCCCAGGAGTCAAGAGCAGCCTCTGCTTCAACCCAAACAGGTACAGAGCCCTTGGCCCCCATCTCCTCTTCTGGTATCACTATGGATAGGACAGGCCCAGAAGCCCAGCTGGTATCAGCAAGTAGGGTACCAGTTTCTTCACAAACGAAGGCAGGACTAAAGTGGGCCCAGCCCCAAGTCCAGAGAGGGTGGGGGTCCGGCCCTGGAGCCCATCCCCTCCTAGACGTACCATTCACCAGGAATGTTTAGGGAATGTCTCAGTGTCAGCCCCGTGCTCATCCCTCCCTCTACTGTGAGCCTGCAAGGGTAAGTAGCTAATGGCTTCCATGTTTCACTGTCCACCACTACCACTCAACAAGGTGGACTGGGACGGCCAGCCCGGGCCTGTACGGTGCTGGTTGCTTTAGCCCACCTGCCCCGTGCTCGCCTCTGCCACGGCTTCTGTAGGCAAGCATCCCATTTCCCCTCCCCACTCTCGTTGCAGGACGTGCTGGGCATCCTCCCTGTGGGCAGCCCCCTGACCTCAAGCATCTCTTCCAGTATTACCTCCAGCTTGGCAGCCACTCCCCCCAGCCCTGCGGGCACCAGCAGCGCCCCTGGCATGAATGCAAATGCTCTGCCCTTCTATCCCACCAGCGACACGGTAGAGTCGGTCATAGGTAACTAGGCAGGGTTTGTTTGTGAGCCCAGGACTGGACTTGGACTCAGACACGAGGCGTCTCAAGTCAGACTTGGATGAGTGCACCCCATATTTTAGACATCTGGCTTGGGAAAGTCAGGGTAGACACCCTGAGCCCTCTGAGCCAACACTGGGCCACGGGGCCTTTTCATGAAAGTTGTGTCACACAGCCCTAGCTTGTTTACTAGGCACCGTTGGGAGTGAGCAGCCTGCACATCTGTCCTCATGGGTGCTTAGCATGTGTAAGGCCCTGGGTGTGGTCCTCAGCACCAAGAGGAAAAAATCAGTGCCCCTTTCCATCATTACTTATGTTGCCCACTTTGTGCCAGGCTCCATGCCAGGCACTGGGGAATCAGGTGGTAGTATGCTGCTCTTGCCTTCTAGGAGAGAAACTGTACCTTCTCCTAACCAGGCCAGTTCAGTACAGAGGCACTGCATTTGTCAGGAATCTACTGTACATTGCTGTCAAAGAGCTGCTAGCCCCGAGTAACTGAGGGTGAAAAACATGGCCTGGATGTAAGGACCACACCACATACCTCTGTCAGACAGAGCTGCAACCTTGAATTCAGTCATTTTTCTTCTTGAGATGGGATCTTGCTCTATATAACCCAGGCTGGTCTCGGTTATATAGAGTATAACTATATACTTGGTCCTCCCTCCTCAGCTTTCTGAATGCAGAGATTACTGGCATGCCACACCACTCTGGACAGGGTTGGGTCTTGACTCCTCCTAGGAGTGTCAGAGGAGGCTTCAGAAAGCAGCAGCACTTGGCTGGACTGGGCAGGTGTCACCAGGGTTGGTGTGGGGTAGTGCTGAGCAGAGACATAGCAAAGGCCGTAAATGAAGGAGTCAAAGTCAGGAAGCCTGGAGCCAAGGACATGGTCCTTGGGAGCCCACACTCCATTCTCTATGCCTAGAGTCTGCCCTGGATGACCTGGACCTAAACGAGTTTGGAGTAGCCGCCCTGGAGAAGACTTTTGATAACAGCACAGTGCCCCACCCCAGCAGCATCACAATCGGTACTGGGCAGTGGGTGGGCCAGGACGGCCTGGGGAGGGGGTCTTGGGGTTTCACCTGTACCCATGTGGCCTGCCTGGTCCTCACCGGCCACCCTCTGGCTCTCTCATAGGTGGCAGTTTGTTGCAGAGCTCTGCCCCTGTGAACATCCCCGGCTCCTTAGGCAGTTCAGCCTCCTTCCACTCCGCTTCTCCGTCCCCTCCTGTCAGCCTCTCCTCACATTTCCTGCAGCAGCCCCAGGGCCACTTGAGTCAGTCAGAAAACACATTTTTGGGGACCTCAGCATCACATGGATCTTTGGGTAAGGAGGGGACTGGATAGAACCTAGTGTCTTATAGCAGATTCCCCTGGCTGCTCTGCCCGTGACACGTGAGCCCAGCTGTAGGTTACAGCGAGGGCTTCAGCCAGACATGTTCTCTCCCCATCCTCCACGACTGGACAGGTGGTCAGAAGCCAAGCCTCTGTCCCGGCTCCTTGTGCTGTGGATGGTGCAGTGCTCGTGAAGACACGTGCTAGGACAGGCTGGCACCTGGAGAGGCAGGCGTCAGTCTCCAAGGTGAAGGCCTGATCATACTAGTGTGGCTTAGTGAGCACTGGCCTGGCATGTACCAGACCCTGGGTCTGATCCCCAGGGCCAAACACACAATCATTTTATCCAGTCACCCAGAGCTCCTAGCAGCTGACCACATCATCAAAGACCACCAAAGAGCAAAGGGAACGGTTAGACAGGCCCACCCAGTCTCAAGCTTTCCCTTCCTGGTAGGGATAGGCATCAGGGGTCCAGATCTAGCCCAGACTGCTCTTTGCCCTACTCAGTCTTAGAACAGAGTGGGTCTGAGTGATTTCCAGGTTCAGTGGTGAGAAATACAGCAGGGAGACCTATAGGCTAGACCACCACACCCAAGCACCCTTGGCTCCTGGGATGGAGCCTATGGGAGAACGTTCTCTGAGATAGTTAATACGTACACAGCATTCAGCACAGGCCCCTGTCTTTCATCTACAACTCCCTGACCCCACTTCCTAGCCATTCAGAGACCTCCTAGGATGCTGGACCTCCAGTCAGAGGAGGGACTAAGAGCCTCTGAAGTTCTGGTCAGCCTAGGGGCCTCCCTCACCTCAGCCAGGAGTGTACAGCACCTCCTCGATGCAGAGGAGGCTTCTGTGTTGAGGTTGTATACAGTTAAAACTGCTGTGTCTCTGGAGACCTCTCACCTTAGCTCTCCCCACTGGCTCCACACGTCCCCTTGCCGGGGACCCTCTTGTCCTGCTGCTCAGATTCAAGTGTCGGCCAACAGCCTCCGGTCAGAAACACACAGATGCTGGGTCCCAGTCAGGGCAACACAGGATCTACCGTACAGGGTGCTCTCTGTAGGACCGACCAGCTCCACTGCCAGAGCGGTTGACACCGGTGTGGGGAGGGCAGAGGTGCAGGTGAGCAGAGCCTGCTGCACACCAGCGTTTGTGTTGGTGGGCCAGAGGTCTCCCGGCAGTGCACTGCAGGTGTGTCGCAGGACGAAAGCGCTCCGCTCGCTCGCTCGCTTGCTCACTCTCGGTTTTTTGAGACAGGCTTTCTCTGTGTAGCCCTGGCTGTCATGGAACTCAGAGATCCACCTGCCTCTGCCTCCTGAGTGCTGGGATTAAAGGCATGTGCCACCAACGCCCCACACTCTCTCTCCTTTTTAAAAACAAGGTCTTATTATGTAGCACTGGATAGCCTCAAACTCCGAAGTCGGCATGAAGTGTGCACCAGAATCTTCTTTTTTCCCCAATGTGCTGGTATTGCTCAGAGGGGGAAATGTCTGAAATCCAGCTCAGTTAGTGGAAAGGGAGCCAAGCAGAAGTCACTGGAATCATATGTAGGGGTAGAAGGAAGCCAGAGGTAGACAAGGAACTCCATGAAGATAGGCTCTGCCCCGGGAGCCAGAGGACAGTGGATAGTGTCAGCAGTGGCTGAGGGGTGGGCAGTCTAGCTGACAGCAGGCTTCTGGAATCGTGTGATCAGGCTCTCCTGTCCCATTAATGGTTCTTGCTAGCATGTTCTTTGTCCTGCCTGCAAAACAATGAGCGGGCCCTAGCTTCCCAGGCCCCTCCTGTTCCAGCCCTCCCATCAAGGTGTTGGCTGGTTAGCCTATCTGATCTTGTCCCACCTCTCACTGGGATGCAAAAGGAGGTGTGCAGTAGTTCAACAATTAAGATGCCTTCATGCTGTCCTACACAGTCCTAAGCCCCCTGAGGCCACATTAGAGATGAAGATACAGAGATTCACATGTAGTGGTAGATAACAGCAAAGTTTAGACCTGACTCAGCCAGTGATACCTCCACATGCTCTTCTCACATATTCACCCAATGTTCAGCCAGCCCCTGGCGGCCCAAGAGGGGCTGGCCAGGGCCTGGGCCTAAGCCCTCCACAGCTGATGTTCCTCCCCTCCCTGGGGCAGGTCTGAACGGGATGAACAGCAGCATCTGGGAGCATTTTGCCTCTGGAAGCTTCTCCCCAGGCACTTCCCCTGCCTTCCTATCAGGGCCAGGGGCTGCTGAGCTGGCCCGGCTTCGGCAAGAGCTAGATGAAGCTAACGGCACCATCAAGCAGTGGGAGGAGTCCTGGAAGCAGGCCAAGCAGGTACTGGGCCCCACGCCCACCTGCAGTGCCCAGTGCCTGGTGGTATCAAGCCCAAGCCCATCCTACACAGCAGGCATCGGGTGGGGGAAGCAGGGGCCTAAAGAACAGAACAGAAACGTGTTTGCCCTCCCCCATGTGGGAAGACTGATCTTGCCAGTCAGAATGTTACCATGGCTGGCACCACAGGCCTGGGACTCCATATGGGAATTGTTTTTAGAGTGGCCCCAGGACCTCCTGCCTGTCTCTGCTTCTAGATTCTGAGCTAGGCCATCTGTCCAGCTGCCACCAGCTGCCCGTGGGGATGCAGGCTAGGATGTGAGCCCTGCTTTGTGCTCCTGTCATGCTAGGCCCGGCCCCTTCCCTGCATACAAAGGGAGGGTCTGCTGAGGTCCTGAAACTTCTTCTCTGCAGGCAGCAGTAGCCTTCTCTCTGCCCTCCCCAGACAGCAGGCCCAGCTTCCAGCAGGCCCCATAGCCAGAGTGGTCCACACTGGCTCCTGGAGATGCTCTCTGGGAGGGGGAGGGGAGAGGGACGGGGGCAGGGGGCTGTCGTGATGAGACACTGCACATTGGGCCCACAGGCTTGTGATGCCTGGAAGAAGGAAGCGGAGGAGGCTGGTGAGCGGGCCAGTGCGGCCGGAGCTGAGTGTGAGCTGGCCCGGGAGCAGCGGGATGCACTGGAGCTGCGGGTAAAGAAACTGCAGGAGGAGCTGGAGCGGCTGCACACTGGGCCCGAAGCCCAGGCTCTGCCAGCCGCCCCTGACCTGGAGGCACTCTCACTCTCCACCCTGTACTCCCTCCAGAAGCAGCTGCGGGGCCACCTGGAGCAAGTGGACAAGGTCAGCCCTAGAGACCAGGAGTGGGGTGGGACCTTGAAAGCCCAGTGCTGGCCTCTTAATGATGTTCAGCTGTTGGAAGAGGAGGAGAGAATGCCCTCGAGGAGAGCAAGAAAGCTGTAGCGGCAGAGGCCAGTGTGTTAACCTAAGCTTAGTCCTGTCCCTTGCCCCCAGTGCCTTCTCCGGTTCTCCATTCTCCAGGAGACATTCCAGAGTGGTCAGCCACAGGTGCCTGCTGGTCCCTAGGGGTGGCTTGACCAATAGAAACAGTCGGTTTTTCCTCTGAGAGCCCTTCCACAATGAGTCCCCTTGGCCTGTCCCCTGAGCCTTGTTGGTAAGATCACATATGACAAGAGGCATTAACCTCTGTGCCAACAAAAGCCCTGAATGATGGGCTGCCACCCAGCTGCCCCTCCACCTGGCCATTGGAGCTGGGACAGCAGGTGGAGCTGGGAGCTGAGCTGCTCTCGCTGGCCAGGAGGATCTCTGAGTGCTGAGCTTTGGGCTCCAAGGACTCTGAAGCGAGAGTCGAGAGGGCTGCTTGCTCAGCTCAGTGCCCAGCAGGTGGCAGAGACCACTTCATTACCTCAGTGTCATATTTCCCACAGGCCGTGTTCCACATGCAGTCGGTGACATGCCTTAAGTGTCAGGAGCAGACCCGGGCAGTGCTGCCATGCCAACATGCTGTGCTGTGTGAGCTCTGTGCTGAGGGCAATGAGTGCCCCGTCTGCCAGCCTAGCCGGGCCCATGCGCTCCAGTCGTGACCCTGCAGACCTGGCCCAGCTGGGCCCAGACCTTTTCACCTAGGACTTTTTAAAGTATATATATGTATGTATGTATGTATGTACGTATGTATGTATATGTATATGATTATGTACATGTATACATTTCTGTGTGCGGGTGTGCGTGGTGCCAGCGTGTGCACAGTGTCTGTGTGTATATCTGGACATAGATATAGACACACACTTTAAAACAGACTTACCAAGCACTTTTTAAAGAAAAGACTATTTTGCAGTCCTCTCCTGTCCATTCCCCATCCTTCCTGCTCAGAGACAAAGTCCCCTCTTTTCCCACTGGCCTTTGGCAGTGAATATGTTTTTGTCTCTTTTTTTATGTAAGAACTAACTATTTTTAACTTCTTCCTGGGGCCAGAGCATGGAAGGATGGGAAGTTGGAAGGGCAGGCTCCGTTCACCCTGCATTCCAGGCCAGGGTCTATGTCGCAGTATGGACTCAGGTCCCCAGTTCCCAGCTGTGAGGGCTTCAGGGCCCGAGACTCTAAAGCCGGCCTAGCTCCTGGGTTTACCAAATATATTTCACCCTGGGGACAGCCACGGAGCTGGCAGGCCAGGGCTGCAGGCTCGCCCCCGCCCCACGCGTGGGGTCTTGAAGTCTGGGCCTCTCCTTGATCAGCCTCTTTGGCCCCACAGTCAGTCACCTGCCAGGCTGGCACTGCCCTCCCTGCCCCTGCCTCCCTCCCTCTGGCAGCTAGCAGGGCGAGTGTTGGGAGGAGTGCAGTCTGAGGACCAAGGGGCTTGAGCCCGCCCTTCTTGCTGGGGGAGTTGTATGCATTCCTTGGTGCTCTTTGAGTGCGGCTGGCGTCCTGCCGTTGTGGGCAGACGCCTGTGTGCATGTGTGCGCGTGCCTGTCCAATGTATATTGTGTTTAGCTTCAATTTTAAAAATTGTTATGTACAGAGATGCAGTGGAATGGGAAAGCAGAGTGGGCAGAGGGAGGCAGCCTGTTTCCAGCACTGGGTGTCCAGTGGGCTATAGAGGGCCACAAAAAATCTGCCCCAGCCCAGGCCCCCTCCCTTGGGCTCAGCACGAAAGGGCTTTCAATGAATTAAGTGAAACTTTCTCCTTTTTTACAAAAATGCAAAAATCAACAAACTTATTGGAAATAAACTATGACTTGTGGTGGCTTGTTTATGTGGGGGAATGGGTCAACAGATGAGGACATCCAGAGTTCCAGGAGAGCAAGAGCTCTCCCCTGACCCACGGAAACAGCCAGCACCCACATCCCGCAGCGTGAAGAGTCAGCTGAAGAGGCCTACAGTCTGTCCAGTTCCGAAAGCAGCTGAGTGTCCCTGAGCCCGGCCTAGTGCGATCATCACTGTGGAGACCTGCTCAGTGCTGTGTAATGTACTGTGAATGGTTCCCTTATTGATGGTCTCCAAAAAGTAATAGGGACAGAAAGGAGGAGCATGTTACTGAGGGAGTCCCTGCCTCCTTCCCACTGAGGAAGTATCCTGCCTTAGGTAAACTCTTTTACCCTGTTCCCACCTGACTTTCTCCCGAGTATGAGAACACACCTAAGCAGGATGCTCTGCCTGGCCTCAGCTGGCCTTACCACCTACTTGTCAGCGTGTGCAGACTAACTTCACCAGGGTCAAGTTTGAAGACCACTAGCCCTGAAGCTCTCTGACTGCCAGTATTCAGGAGATCTTCCACACACACACTCTGCTGTCCAGAGCAGCTACTCAGCTTCATGGTCCCCCTCCCCAACATCAGCTCCCTGTCCTGGGCAGCAATCATGTAACTGCCAGGTAGTCTGTTCAAAGGTGGCTCAGCAGCTACAGGTGTACACCACACACGTCTGACAGCCTGAGGTTAATCCTGGAACCCGTGGTAGGAGAGACCCACCTCCTGACACATACTGACTGCTCAGGTCTCGGCTTCCTCTGACCCCTGCTTAGTGGCCACAGGGGCTCTGGGGATGAGGTGGGGCATCCAGTGCATTCTAAGGAAGAGGCAGGCATGCAGGGCCTGACATCTCC
The DNA here is from genome assembly GCF_049852395.1 of Peromyscus maniculatus bairdii. Classification (NCBI taxonomy): domain Eukaryota; kingdom Metazoa; phylum Chordata; class Mammalia; order Rodentia; family Cricetidae; genus Peromyscus; species Peromyscus maniculatus. The sequence goes on from NC_134859.1 coordinate 103,690,395, forward strand.
TGGGCCCACTGGGAGCCAACTATAGATTTTCTGAGGGCAGTGGCTAGTGTTTTATTTTTATTTTCACTAAGAACATTTCTAGGTAGCAGGTGCTATCTGAGGGAGGAAGCCCACTCTGTAGACAGCCAAACTGTCCTTTCTGCCACCGTCCATCTGTGCCAGCTTGCTTCCTGCCAGCTCTCACCTCAGAGCCAGAGTCTCTTCCCACCTCCCTCTAGCAATGGCCATCCCCTTTCTGCACTAGGGTGACTTTGACAGGATCCTCTCTCTCTCCCACTAAAGTCTGCCCACAGCCCTGGTCCCAACTGTCTGGGCCCCACCCCAGTAGCTGGAACTGGCTGTTCCTGAAGGCAGATGGCCCTAGACAAACTTTACCAAAGCAGCTTTTTCAGGGGGAGGAGCAGGGATGGGAGATGCTCCTCTGTGCTGGGGTATGGCAGAGAACACTGAGACCAGGGCGAGAGGGAGGGACAAGAAATGATAAATATTCAGGTGGTGGTGGTGCACGTGTTTAATCCCAGCACTCTAGAGGCAGGCGGATCTCTGTGAGTTCGAGGCCAACCTTTGTCTACAGAGGGAGTTCCAGGACAGCCAGAGCTACACAGAGAGACTCGGTCTCAATATATATATATAAAATACTGGTCATGGCACTCCATCACCAAGGGCTGTCCTGGCTCTCCCTGTGTGTCACCAGGGGGAAGGGCTTCCCTCTGTCAGGAAGAGCCCAAGCTTTCAGGCTTCCCCTGCTCCCACTGCTACCGCCCTGGATGTGAGGCATGCTGGGAAGCCTGCTTGGCTCGCTGCCTCCTCAGCTTCACGAAGGCCTGGGCCTCTCGATCGCTCTTACGGCTCTCCAACAGCTGCAAAATTGGATCCCCTGTGTAGAGAGAGGTTTGAGGGTCAAACTCCTGGTTAGGAAATAGCACTGTTCTGCCCCTATACTGACCTTGGAAATTGTGGACACACACCAGCTAAATTCACAGGTATGTCTTAAACAGGGCTGGAAACATGGCAGGTCCTGGGGTGGTGACTACTGCTTTTTTTGTTTGTTTAAGACAGGATCCAGCTGTGTGTGGTGGCACATGCCTTTGATCCTGTCACTGAGGAGGCAAAGGCAGGTGGATCTCTGTGTGTTCTTGGCCAGCCTGGGTCTGCAAAGTGAGTTCCAGGACAGCCAGAGCTACACAGAGAAACCCTCTCTCAAAAAAAAAAAAAAAAAAAAAAAAAAAACAGGGTCCTTACTATGTGGCTCCTGCTGGGTTTAGAGGGGTGCGTCATCACACCTAGCCTTAAGATAGTTTAGTGTCTCATGACACAGACAGAGGCATAGGGGCCTTCCTGTGCAGGACTTGGCCTGCACCGCGGGATGTGTGCCCTGCACAGATCCAGGCCCTTGTCATGGGGACTACTTGGTTTCCCCACCAGAAGTCACATAATCCTTCCCGAACTTGAATTTCACTGGCCTCTCCAGTAGAGCAGAGACTTGCTGAAATACTCAGCAACATGAGCCATGGTGCTCATTCTGGCTTCCATCTCCCGAGAAGGCATCTCTCTGGAGACCAAGCCAGAGAGCCCTGCCCTGGGACTCAGGCCTACCGTTGGGTGCAGGGTATGTGAGAGGCAGGCGAGTCTGAGGTGCTTCACCAGGATCTTCACAACCAGTCAGTCCAGGCACCCTGCAGAGTGGCAGGAAGGCCTCCCCCTCCAGGTCATCAGCGCCCAGGGTGTCGTGGTCCAGCACAGTGAGCAGCAGACATGCCCAGGCTTTTTGGCACGGCTCAGCGGGCACCAGGCTGGCAGGGAGTCAGGGGCTCAGTTAGTTGCCTGCCTCACTCAAATCTGCCATCAACAATCCCTCCCTCCCAATGTATTGGGCACCCTTTACTGAGAACAGCAGTTGGATCTCAACCTGGCTCGTCTCTGTCACATGCTATAACACCCACTCTGATCATGGGCTGATTTAACAGCAAGAGGTCCTGTGGCCCCAAGGCCCATATTCAACAAAGAGCAGGTACCCGGTCAGATACAGCATCCTTCCTGAATGCCTCTGTATTGGGTGGGAATCCACCCGCTTTCTCCCAGGGAAGCAAACACCTATCCCAAAGACTTGCCTTCAGCCCAATGTGGTCATCTCAAGCGCTCTTTAGAGGAGGCAGGGGTTATGAGGGAGGAAAAAAGGGGGAGGGACTGAGAGACAAGAAGGGACTCACAATTCAAAGGTCTCATCAAAGAGTGGATGAAGTTCCTTCTTATGCTTCTGGGTCTCCCTGGGGGCCAGCTCAGGGAATTCATGTCTGGGTTCCAGTGTCAGCTGAACAAAAGGGTCACTGGAACCTGGCAAGTGGCCCCGGGGAGGGGGTGGTGGTTGCTGACTGAGTTCCAGTCACCACCCCACCCCACACTGCCCCCTCCCACCACCGTTATCCCTTAGCCCCTCCTGGTAACTAGAGGAAATGTGCTTAGGGCTCCTGCTGAGCCTCCAGGGTGCTAGTGAGGAGAGGCCGAGGGAAGTGTCCACTCACCATTGGAGTCCAGGGGCAGCAGGCTGGAGGCACTGAGCAACTCGACATGAAGCTTCTGCTCAGAGGCTCGGTAGGAAGCCTTGATGGTGACTGCACCCAGCCGTTCAGAAGTGGTTTCAGCCTGGCATGGGATCACACATAGGGATCAACTGGGAGGGAGTAGGCGCAAGGCCCACTGTGCTCCTCAATGGAAGCTGGGCAGGAGGAGCACCTCACCTGCTGCTGAATTCGGCTACAGAAGTATTTCTGGATGAGCTCTCGGCTGGAGGCTGCCTGCAGCTCCAGGTCCCTCTGCAGAGTCTGGAATGGCATATCAGAACATCCACCTACACATCTTCAAGCCTACCCACACTGATGCTGCGGCCAGGCACTCAGAGAGCCCTAGGACCAGATCCTGAGGCAGAGGTATCAGATGACCTGCTCTGGAAGTATAATCTCCCTGATGCAGGTTTGTAGGGACCCTGAAGGACACTGTATCTGGATTATTTATTTCCTGCCAGCATCACAAAATTTGTAATAATTTTGAAAAAGAGGCCCAACTTAATATTGCACTTGGTTTCATGAATTACGTGGCTGTTCCTGGATACAGGTAAATACAGAAAGACAAGTTCAGTCCCTTGACATCCTATCAGGGGCCCTATCAAGAGGCCCTAACAAGGCCCTGGGGCCATTCCCCCACACTGCTAAGACTCTTACCTGGAAGGTGGCTGTGTGCAGGGCCTCTGGTGGCAGACCACAGCCCTCAGCATGGAAGCAGATCTCCAGGTTCTGGGAAAGAGAAAAGAGATGACTGCAGGCACTCCCAGGGCTAAAATCCTCGCAGAAGCCGGTAGAGTTACCTGAAGGGCTGCCTTCAGTCTGCTGGAGGCCAGTGACGAGCTACGCTGGGAAGAGGCCACCTCCACCAGCACCGTGAGTGTGTGGGTCCACAGCAGGGTCAGAAGGCTGGCCGGAGGCAGACGGGTGCCGGACATAGGACAGTACAACAGGGGAGGAAGAAAAGATGCTCTTAGAAAGGAGAGCCTCAGGAGCCCAGGCTCACTCTGCCTCCCCTTCCACCAGTTCCACACGTGAGGCTCGTGCAGAGCTGGCAGATGCTGTACAGAGGAAGAGCTCCTCCCAGAGTGCAAAGGGGGCAGGCCAAGGGAGTCATCAATCCTGTCCAATGTGTCTCTTAACCTCAGTGGAGAACCCTCTTCAATGGAGCACCGGCCTCCAGCAAACCACTAAAGAGTGGCGGAGAAAGCTGGACCTCAGGATGAGATGGGATTGCGGTGCCCAGCATGGGTAAGGAAAATAAAGTGACAAGAACACGGACTGACAGCCTCCTGAAATTTAACATGCCGCTGTCAGCTAACGGGTCCTCTGTCCTGATGGTGGAGGAGGCCTGAGACGGGGGGATAGCCCAGGGGTACAACACTCGCCTAGCATGTGGGCAAGGAGGCCTTCATTTAAAGTAGTGAGTGAATTCATTTAACAGCATCAGGTACTGTTCTAGATGTTTCTGAGCAAAGCTCCTGTCTTAGTGGAGAGTTAATTCTCGCTTATGTGAAGAAAAACAGAACAGAACAAACAAACCAAAAAAAAAAAAAAAAAAAAAAAAAAAACTTGCCAGGCGGCGGTGGCGCACACCTTTAATCCCAGCACTCGGAGGCAGAGGCAAAGGCAGGTGAAACTCTGAGTTTGAGGCCAGCCTGGTCTACAGATCGAGATCCAGGAAAGGCACCAATTACTCAGAGAAACCCTGTCTCAGGGGAAAAACAAAAACAAAAACAAAAACACACCAACCACTCAATAAATAGCATAAAGGAGCCTGAGCCTCCAGGGGCCCGGCTTTGCTGCTCAGTAGGAGGCGAACAGAACTCTAGGAGGAGGAAGAGCTGCCAATCAGGGCCCAGGTTCCACCTGCAGACAGCTGAGGCTCTGGACCAGCACAGTTCTGCCTGCAGCTCTTCATGTGACCCATTCACTCCTCCCGAGAGGCTGGGACTGTGATCATGGGCATGATAACCTGGACATCTTGAAGCCACTAAAGAGGAACCAAGAAGCTGGAACCTGAACCTAGGTATCCAAAACCCATATCTGGGACATGCCAGACACCTGGGCCATGAGGAGGAAGGAAACAGTCAGGGACCCTGAAAATGGGCCTGGGCCTGGAAGGACACAGGGGGAAGCTTGCTGTGCTCAGAGATGCACAGAACAAAAAGAGCCAGTGAGAGAAGCGGTGAGCTCCCTGTCCCTGAAGCTGTTTAGATCCTCCAGAGGTAGTCACCAAAGGGATTCCCAGCATGCCACCAACCCAGGAGCACTAAGGCCTTGGAGACATGGAGCAGAGGGCAGTGCAGGTCAGGGGCTGCTGCATACCTGTTGAAGTTCTCCTGGACCAGGTTGGTGTTCATGTAGCAAAGCTTCACCTCCAAGAATTTCATCAGGGGCAGAATGGCCTACAACAGACCAGAAGGGCATACAACTCAGGCCTATTTGAGTCCCGACCTCACTCACACTGTCTTGACCCCCTGGGGAGGGAACAGAGCTAGGCTACTGTGCGGTGGGTATTACAGTGTCTGTATTAGTTGCTCGCTGCCTCCTGTCTTTCTATCCCGGTTGCTCTGTCTGCTCCAACCAGACCATCCTCTGCATCCTATGGACCTCCTCAGGACCTCTGTTCTTCCTGAGCCCTCTGCCTGCAATGCTCTTCCTCTGGCATCTTCACAGATCCCTTTCTTGCTTCCTGTGGGTCTTGACTCAGCTGTCACTCAGAATAAGGCCTTCCCTGACCACTATCGAAAAGTGCATTTCCCAGCCCATCCCCTCCTCTGTTTTATTTTTCCCTTTAGTGCTTATCATTACCTAGCACACTATAAAAGTGTGTGTGCAAACACACACATGACTGGATGTGTGCTGATAGTTACAGTTATAATTATGGCTGTAGTTAGTTGTATCTCTGCATTTAGCTATCCGTCATCCCCTCAGAGCAGAAGCCCTAGGAAAGCAAGAGTTTAGGTCACACTGACTTAATACCAAGTCAGTATCTGGAACTAAAATGTGTGTTTACCCAACATTTGATGAGTTAATGAATAACTTCACCCCCTTCAAACAATCAGGGATACACTCTCCCCTTTACACATGAGAAGCTTGGGGTCAGCTGGCGGGCATAAACAGGGCAGCAGAAATGATAAGCCGTGGGAAGGATGTGTTCCCAGATCTGTGTGTTCCTGAGCCTCCTGAGGTAATCCCACACCATCCATCAGTGCCTCCCTGAGCATCCAGGGAGTACACCGAGGCCCATGGAGACATCACACCTGGGTCTGACTCCCTCAGAACCTTCGACTCCCATCTACCTAGGCTGTTCTCACCACCCCAGTGCGCAGAGTTGGCCCAGAGGTGAAGGTCAACAGACAGAGTGGCTACTCACATCCTCAGGCAGAACAGACTCCTTGGCACCAATGAGTTTCTGAATGTGTGTGGCAATGCCCACCTCCAACTGGGGACACAAAGCAGGGAGACAAAGGGAGATGGAGCGAGGCGGGGGCAATCCAGAGAGCTGGCCTGAGACTTGAGTTTATATTTAGGGTCGGGGGGTAGACATCAGCTCAGGTCCTGCTGAGGAACGGGGAGGCGGGGTCCCTGGGAGATCAGACAGTACCTGCTCAGCCAGGGTACGGACGCCAGTACGGATCTCGTGGCCCAGCCCAGCCAAAGCGCCCTGCAGCTGAGCATGCAGTGTATTCTGCAGCTGCCCCTGCTCCAGCACGGCCCCGACCCGCTGCTCCAATGCCTCCCATGCCAGCTGAGTGGGCAGCTTGTGGATGACCAGACGCAATTGCTCCATGTTGTTTACCACCACGCACAGCTGGGGACAGTCACGGGCACAGGGATGCAGGGCACAGGGATGCAGGCCTTCTCCAACAGCACCAAGACAATCGGATCCACCTCTTCCCTGGCCAGCCCCTCAGTCCCGGCCCTGGGTCTTACCATGTTAGCTGCCTGGCCCTGGTCCTTCTGACCTGCAGACAGTTCACGGGCCCGGGCCTTTATAAGGCTGCAGTAAACCAGGGCCAGTCGGCAGGTGTCCTAGGGTGAGTGGATCACAGGAGAAGGATGGATGGATGATGGATGGGTGGGTGGGGCTCTCAAAATGGGTCAATAGAGGAGTCTCAGAGAGTTAGACTCTCAGGAGTTTAGGATGCAAGCTATGTCGGCGGGGCTGGTGATGGTTAGTTGTTTGAGAGCCTGTAAGGAACTAGGTAGGGCAGAAGTGACCTGTCCTAAGGCGGGGGAGGGATGCTGGGAAGACACCCTACCTCCACAAATTTGACAGTGATCATGAAGGCTTCCTCAGGGTCTGGCCAGTCCAGCTGCCGAGCAGTATGGCTAATCTGGGCAAAGCAGGTGGATAGATCCACAGCGGAAGTGCTATGCTTGGTCAGTTCACCCAGGGGCACCAGCTGGGAAAGCGGAGACACTTAGACAGAAGGCTCAAGGCAGGCAGACACAAATCTATTCCCCCAACCACCAAGCCAAGCGCAGGCTGCCTGGAGGATGAAAGCAAGGCTCCGCCCACTGCCCCTTCAGCCCGCAGGACCCCTGGGCACAGGGACACCCTGCTGAGCCTCAGGATATCCGGAGGCCATATTTTCCACCCAGCTGGCCTGAACAGTGCCCATGAGCTGTTCAGAGACAGTGAGAGGCTTCTACTGGGCAGGAGGTCCCAGCAGAGAACCCAACCTCACTCCCAAACCTAGGGCCCCCGCCTGCACCGGGTCCATCTGCACAGCACGCTGCACCCGCTCCAAGGCAACACTGTAAGTCTTCTGCAGCCAGGAGGGGATGGCGGGCTGGAACCAGCGGTGGAAACCATCCAGAGCCAGGACTCCACTGCTGGGGAGAGGAGAGGCTTAGCCTGTGGAAGGCAGGGCTGGCCTCGGGCCACAGCTCTGACAACGCTTTTCCGTCCTGCGGGCCTGAAGCCCACCTGTCTGAGGGGACCGGGCCCAGCTGGCAGAGCTCCTTCAGCGTGACGTAGAGCTGAAACAGACTTTCTCCCATATCTGGGGAAACAAGGCTGCCCACCGCCGCTGTGTGGTCCTGTACCCTCTTGGCCACCTGCAAGGAAAAGCTGGTTGGACAGAGCCGCAGAGCTGGACAGAGGGGTGGTTCCTGGAGATGGCAGAGGCTCTCACCAGCCACTGCAGCTCCTGGAAGGCCACGGAGAAGAGGTCTATCTTGAGGACACTGGAGGAAAGGCAGCATGTGTGACGGTGGTGCCCACTGGGGTCCCACAGGCCCATCCGCTCCAGACCCATAGCCGCTCACTTGTGGAAAATCTTGTTCCATGTGTGACGGCACTGGTACAGATCATCCATAACGTCATGGACCAGGCTTAGCAAGGCCTTGCCAGCCTCCAAGATACCCTGGGCAGGATACGGGTGGTTGAACAGAGTTACAAGGGCAGACACCCCACACTCACCCTCAACCCCTGCCCCAGAATCTACCTGCACCATGGGCTGGTGATGTTGCTGCATCAGGTGAAACCATTCAACTGTGCCCATCTGTTGGAAGACAGGCAGGGAGAAGGGGTGAGTGAGCTAAGGGACATGACCCGGCCCCCGCCCCAGGGAAGACACCTACCCGCAAAGCCTCAGCAACCAGCTGGGGCAGGGGAACGCTGTCCGGGCACAGCTCTCCGAAGGCCTTTGTCTTGCACATCTGTACCAAGACTCTGGCAGACAGAGGGCTCTGTTCAGAGGCCTGCCACCACCACCACCCCCCACACAGGGGGTGTTCTTGACCCCCTGCCCACAGGTGTCACCCCTGCACACTCATCTCTGACCCCTCTGCAGAAGCAAAGGGGTGGCCACTGACCTCAGGAGGGACTGCAGCCTGGATGGGGAGTCAGAGACAGACAGGGGGAAGACGGAGCGGAACTTCCGGATGAGGGAGAGGCCGTAGGCCAGCAGGGAGGTGAAGGAGGTGGCCAGCTCCTCCCGCTGCAAGGCCAGAAAGACGTTACAGGATTACAGGCCGCCGTCCTCTGCCCTCCCCCTCCGCAGCCCTGCCCGCCCTCCGCAGCCCTGCCCGCCCCACTCCCACCACTCACTTGTTCTTCCTTGAGCCGGCCCTGGATCCACTGGTACTCAATGCTGGTGATGGGGTGCAGGAGGCAGCTGCTGGGGAACTCCAGGCTCTGGTAGAGGCGGCTGTAGGCCAACCACTGCCTGCAGAGACCGGAAGCCCTCAGCAGGGCCCAGGAAGGCAACACCACCCTACTCCATCCACCAGTAGATGCTGAACCAGCGGCTGATAATATGACATGTAAGACCTCTGTTCTTTTCTGGTGATGCTTTTCAAGCCATCTGACTTTTTTTTGTATGTTTGTTTTTGAGAGAGGGTTTCTTTATCCCTGGCTGTTCTGGAACTCACTTTGTATACCAGGTTGGCCTCAAACTCACAGAGATCCACCTGCCTCTGCCTCCCTAGTACTGGGATTAAAGGTGCGCGCCACTACGCCCAGCCTCACTTGACTCTTCAATTGTGCTTTGTCTGGTTAAAACCTCAGAGCTGAGCCAGGCAGTGATGGCACACAACTTTAATCCCAACACTCGGGAAGCACAGGGGCAGGTAGATTTCTTGAGTTCAAGGCCAGCCTGTTCTCTGAAACAGAGCTAGTTTCAGGACAGCTGGGGCTACACAGAGAAACCCTGTCTCAAAAGAACAAAACAAAAACAAAAACACTTCAGAACTAGACAGGATGAAGCACACCTTCAATTCTCCCACTTGGGAGGCAGGTGGATCTCTGGTTAGAAGACAGCCTGGTCTACATAGAGGGACCTTGATCTCAAATAGTAACAACAACAAAAACAAAAAACCCTCCACCATTTCTGGGGCCAGTAGGATGGCTCCGTGGATGGGGGTACTTGCACCAGCTGGGGCTGGAGAGATGGCCCAACAACTAGGAGCAGCGGTGGAAGACCTGAGTTTGGCTCCCAGCATCCACATGGGGAGGTTCCTAACCATCCACAACTCAGGCTCCAGGGGCTCCAGTGCCCTCCTGGCCAGTGAAGGCATCCACCACACAAGTGGTATATGATCACACCGACAACGCACACACATACACATAAATAAAATAATTCTTTAAAAAATGATGTGTATATACCCACACATGTGTGTCAAGGTATGATGTAACTGTGTGCATGTGTGTGAAGGCCAGAGGCCAAGTCAAGTGTCTTCCTCAGTCACTCCTGAACTTTCCCAAGTCTACTAGCATGCTGTCTCCATCTCCCTGTGCTGGGATTTCAGGCATGTCAAGCCACTCCCTCGTGGGGTGCTGGGGACTGAACTCAGATTCTGATGTTTGCAGAGCGAGCACTTTACTGACTAACATCTTCTCCCCCAAACTCAACTATGTAGCTGAGAATGACCTTGAACTCCTGATCCTCCTGCCTCCACCTCCCAAGTGCTGAGATTGCAGGTGTCAACCACCATGCCTGGAGAAAGCCTCGGGGTTTCTTGTTTCTTTTGAAAAGGCAGCTCTAGAGTTTGGCACCCACGACAATCATCAGCTGGAGATTCTCTCAGAAGTGTGGCGGGAGACTAGCAGGGGGTGACTGAGTTAGATGAGGTTAGGGTGAAAGCCAGAGCAACCAGGACAGGCTGGGGGCCCTACTGGAACAGCTGCTGCTTGCATCAAGTGCCTAGATCCTGAGAGGGAGCCTGGCATCCACCGGCCTCACCTCCACCCCAGCTTCCTCTTCAGGAACACCCATCTGCCCAAGAACCCCCTCCCCCTCCCACCTCTGTTTTTCACTCAAAGACCAAGTCATAGGCAGGCCCCAGGTGCACTCTGATCTCACCCCCCTCCTGCCCAGCACACGGTGTGACCATTCTCCTCCACTCCACACAGGCTGGCATGCCAGTCATTCATGAGTGCTCCTTCTTGGCATTCCCAGAAGCTGACATAGCTCCGGGAACACGGCGGCCCTCGAAGATTTGTTGTCATTTTTAGAGTTTTGGTGTTTTTTTTTTTTTTTTTTGGTTTTTCAAGACAGAAACGGTTTCTCTGTGTAGCTTTGCGCCTTTCCTGGGACTCACTTGGTAGCCCAGGCTGGCCTCGAACTCACAGAGATCTACCTGGCTCTCCCTCCCGAGTGCTGGGATTAAAGGCGTGCCCCACCACCACCCGGCTTGTTTTGTTTTTTTGAGACAGGGTCTCACTGTATAGCCGAAGGTGGCCTCAAGCTTGCTGCAATCCTCCTGCCTCAGCTTTCTGAATTCTGGGATTGATTACAGACTTGTACCACCAAGTCATTTTAACATCATTTATCAGCTATTTCCTGCCATGAGCCTATGACATCGGGAAATGGGTCGGCTGAAGAGAGGCGAACGTAAGAGCCAGGACGTGAGAGACACAGACGAGGGCAGTGAGTGACCTCAGGGCAATGCTCGAAGAGGAGGACCGAAGCTGGGCGGTGGTGACACACACCTCAAATCCCAGCACTCCGGAGGCAGAGGCAGGTGGATCTCTGTGAATTCGAGGCCAGCCTGGTCTACAGAGTGAATTCCAGGACAGCCAGGGCCACACAGAGAAACCCTGTCTCGAAAAAACAGGAAAAAAAAAAAGGGGGAGGGGAGGAGAGAGAGAGCACGCACTCCTGTTTCATGAACAGCTAGAATCTGAGTTGTGCACAAAATCTCCAGATTTAAAAGTTTGTTAACTGACTCCAAACATAAAAACACAGTTTGGACCTGAGATCACACTCTTGAGCGCTGCCCTTTGACCTGTAGGTGGGTGGGGCGGGGCAGAAAAGATCCCCTAAGAATCCTGATCAGGGCTGTGTACTTACGCCATGGACTGATGGAAGTCTGACAGGTCCTTCTGAGTGGCATGGAGAAAGAGGATGGTGGCACCCTGGGGACTCAGTGATGCATCCCAGGAGGTGCTGCCAGCCTAAGGGAAACAGCAGAGGGATATCAGGACCTGACAGGCGGCCCTGGTGGTGGTCAGTTCCAGCAGACGGCCATACCTGGTGCTGGGTGACTTCATGGGACACCAGCTGCTGCAGGAGGTGCAAGTGGACAGTGTAGCTGGGCTGGGAGCGGCTGGCCACCGTGGCTCTCTGCAAGAGACAGCAGGGCTGTGAGCACCCCATGCCAGATACAGCCAGCCCTCTCCAAACCTTCCTAGGCTACCAACCGAGGAAGACGCAGCCGCTAGCCCAGCCCCTGGACCTACCCGCTTGTGAATGAACTGGAACTGGAGATGGCACCGGCCGCGGTCTGGGTAGGTCTCTGTGCAGGGCTCTAGTGGGTACCACTGGTCCTCTCGGCAGCGCAGGTCCTAGCAGGAAAGACGCACAGTGATGAGTATCAGGACGCTGCCCAGGGCTGAGGCGAGGACAGGCAGGCAGTTGAGGCAACTCCCAGACTCAGGGTGGGTCAAACCCGAAGTCTGTCAGAGCCCTTCACCCCCTCTGCCTTGCCTCTCTCCTGGCCCCTTCCCCTTGACCCTCACCTGCAACTTCAGGACCACGTTCCCCAGAAAGTCGTCCTGGCCTTTATCCTTCCGAGCTTCCTTAAAGATCCTGTTTTGGGCAGGATTGGTGAAGGGTCAGCCACCTGGGTACTCAGGGCAGAGTCTGCACTCCAGAGCCCAGGGTGCCTGTGAAAGGGCCACCTTCCTCCCTCCGATCTGCTGCACCCACCTTCGGAGCCCGTGCAGGTCCGTGAGTTCCCCAAGCTTTTGTCTCACAGACTCCACAGTGTCCAGGTCCCTGCAGGCCAGAGGATTGAGCAAGGGGCAGAGGAGGGGTCCGTGACCTCATCAGTAAAGAAGCTCTGACATAGTGTGAGTGTGTGTGTGTGTGTGTGTGTGTGTGTGTGTGTGTGTGTGTGTGTGTGTGTGTGTCTCCGTCCGTCCCCCCCTCTGCCTCCCACCCCGCCTCCCTGCTTCTTTTTGTTCCCCAGGGGCCCGGCATGCCACTCACCACATGTCCAGGTGAAAGCTTGCGTTGCTTATATCCTCAAACTCCCTTTAGGGAGAAAAGAACATGTGTGCTTAAGGACCTTAGCAGGGTAGGACACGCCATGCACACCCATGTTGGACCAGGCTACAAGGACTGGCCATAAGTCCAGACCTGCCTTCTGAAACGGCCATCCCCAGTATCACCCACCGTGCGTGTGTGTGTGTGTGTGTGTGTGTGTGTGTGTGTGTGTGTGTGTGTGTGTGTCTGTAGCCCTTTCTTGCCTAGTCCTTCCCTCCCTTTTTAATTTTTCTCTTGGGCACAGGATCATGTTATGTAGCCTTGGCTGGCCCGGGACTCACTCTGTAGACCAGGCTGGCCTCGAACTCACAGAGCTCTTCCTGCCTCTGCCTCCCGAGTGCTGGGATTCAAGACTGAGCCACCCTGCTTTCGTAGCCACTTCTCTACCATCTTCAAGGATGGGCTGGAGTGTCCCCCGGCCACCATCCACCCAGAGATGCCCAACTGTCCCTGCTCCACTACTATAGAACGTATTTAGTCTTTTGGCAGGGTCTTGCCATGTAGCCGAGGTTAGTCTTGAACCTGCCATCTTCCTGCTTTCCTCTCTTGGGTGCTAGGATTACAGGTGTGACACTACGTCAGGCAGATACACGACTGGCATTCATGGCATGGGTCTGTCCTATCTAGCCAAATCTCCCTCCAGCTCCACTTGAGGACCAAGCGCTGAGCTCACTCACTCCCTTGATCCAGGAAGATCACTGATCTCATTGGCTAGGAAACCTCCACCCAGAGGAGCCCCCGATGGGAGCAGGGAATAGAGAGAGGATGGGGGCCGGGACAGGGCCACGTACAAGATAAAGGTCTCATCCCAGACAGGATTAAGCGTCTGGCTTTTGACTTGGGTGCGGTGGGTCTGCTCTTCAGGGATGGTGTGCCTCACCACAGCCTTCTGTCGGTGCCGGGATACAGGGCTGTCCTCCGGTACGCCAACCCCCTGCTCGATGCCCAGCAGGCAGTAGGGGTCACTAAACCCTGGCAAGAAGTGAAGAACAAGACTCCAGGAAGTCAGCCAGGTTCCCCTGAATTCCCATCATCCTCCCCCGGCCCAGCCTCCTCCCGGGAAAGCTGGATAAGGTCCCTCTGAACTCAGCATCTAAGCACAGGATGCTAGCAGCTGGGGTGTTTGGTGGCTGGGCTCTCTGGGAGAGGAGGTCCGGGGGCGCCCCAGACACTCACCGCTGACATCCTTGCCCAGAATGCCCTTGGCCTGTTTCACAGTTGCCTTCAGACAAAATACTGGTTTCTGGAAGGATAGGAGTGGGGGCCGCCTGAGTTTCTGAGAAGGCTGGGCTTCCCATGCCCCTTCCTTCCCCAGGGTGCCCTGGCCCAGGTTACCTCAAGCTCCCCAACACGCTGCAACATCTGCTGGTGCTCCTCAGGCTGCACCTGGAAGGCCTGACAAGGGAGGAAGTGTGGGAGGTTAGGGACACAAGGCAGGGTGGCCTGATGGGTAGGAAGGCTGAGCCTTGGCTGTAGGAAGACACCCATCTTCCTATGGCGGGGCCTGGATTTACCTCTTGCAGATAGCGTAGTAGTTCTGAGGTCTCCTTCACATGGTTGGGCGCTGGCTGACCCAGGCGGTGCAGGACAGTGTAGAGGGCTTCCTCATACAGCTGGTCCCGCTGAGACACAGCAGGGTTGCCTCAGGAATCCCATCATCACCCAGCAGCCCTCCCTGACACCAACACCTCAGGCCCAGAAAAGGGACAAAGAGGTATGTGTGCAGGGAAGGCTGAGACTCAGAATATTCTCTACTAGGCTGTGGCAGCCGCCGCTGCGGCGGCCTCTGGGGCCTGAGGGGCCTCCTCAGAGAGGATGTAGGGCTGCTTCCCACATCCCCCACACTCGCCCAACTCCACCTCTTACCTCTTCTGAGGAGAAATGGTGTGACTGAACCTGGACCTAGGAGCAAGGTGGAAAGACACGGTATCACCGGAGGCCTAATCAGCCAGGCAGGGTGACGCAGGCCTCAGACAGTGGGACCCTGGCACCTCAGCCTCTCCGGCCCTTAGGCCCACCAATTCCCCTCACCTGTTCCAACAAAAGGCTCTCTAAAGGGCTCACCTCTGGGTCATTTTGCTCATCCCCTGGCCTGCCATGCCTGAGGTCCATGGGCATTCAGCTGGCCCAGCAGTGGACTCTCCAGCACCTGCCCCCCCTTCCTTGCCCAGAGGAAACAGCAGTGCTTATCAGGCGGCCACCGCTCCTCACCCCAGCAGCGGAAGTGAGGCCTAACAGCAGAGGTGGGTGAATAGGGGGAAATGCCAGCCAGGCAGGTCTGGGGTGGCCCAGAGGGGTCCCTAGGCAGCCCACTGTCATCGGAGATCCTGCTTCGTGGGGCTGACGCCATCAGAGCTAGAGGAACGGCTGGAGGGACAGCCCACCGGAGGAAGAGTCTAGAAAAGCCCACTGTGACTCAGAGACAAACACACGGTGGACCTCTCTCTGCCCACCCGCAAGGCTATGTCCAGGGTCACAGAGGGCAGGTGGGTGGGGGCAGACAGCCTCCCACATCCGCGCCTCAGGACTGTGCGCACCCCAGGCCGGCTCTTTGCCCTCTGTCGTCACTCCTACCTCCTGGGTGGTTTGGGGTGCTGGATCCTGTAGGTCTCTGACCCTGCGGCGCCTTATCTTGATGGCCTGGCGCAAGAGTGGAGGGCGCCGCTGGGGGTGGGAGAGGTGTGTCGCCATGGTGGCTGTCTCTGCCTTTCCCTCTGCCACCCCCCTAGCTGCCGGGTGGAAACAGCGAAGCCGCAGGATGATGCAAAGAGCCCCAAGGTACACCCTCCTCCGTTAGGGGAGGGTGGAGGGATGGAAGGGTCAGGGTGTCACTGCCTTGGCGGGGCCTTCTCCCAGGCTCCCTGCGCCTGCCTTCAGCCTCGATCCTTGCAGGATCCTCCCCGGCCTGGAGCAGAAAGTGGACCCAGTGGGCGGAGCAAGCCCCACCCACCCTTCTATGAGGCCCTGGGGAGAGCCAGAGCTCCTGGCAGGGGTGGTTAAGGCCAGTCTATATAGCAGCCTACCTCAACTATGCCTGGGCCGAGGAAGCTGACCTAGATCTGTGGGTTCTCACCCCAAGGTTTTCTGACTGGCCCCCCATCCGGGTTAGGGTGGGGCAGGCTCAGGGCCGTGACTCCTGAGAAATGTTTCCTCTGCCCAGCAGTCACCTGCCCAGCCTGCTCCACCCAACAGGTGACATTCCAGGGACGGGACGGGACTACTTGGTGTTAGCCAAGGAGGGACAGTAGGGACACGGAGCCCAGTCCCACCACCGGTGGTCAGGACGGTGCTCCTTCACTAGCCCTGAGAGCCCCTGTGGGTGGGCGGCAGAAGGAAGAGGCTGCCATCTCTCTGTGGGAGCATCTTAGTCAGCAGAGGACACTTCGGTACCAGATCTCCCACAGCTTTGACTGAGTGGGGTGCAGCCCTGACTGTGGGGTGCAGCCTGGCCGTGGGCTCAGCTTCTTCTTCCCCTGGTCAGGTGGCATGAAGGTGCACACTGCAGTACCAGCCCAGCCACACTCCCTCACAGGAGTCCTGGCATGCCTGGGCGACAAAGCTGCTTCCAGCCTGTGCTCAGTAGGCGATCGGGAGTTGCAGATGGGATACAGGCCTTGTCCTGCCCCAGCTGGCAGCAGGTGGCATTATGCACCATCCCAGGCATGTACAGGGCCCTCCGTAGGAAGGCTGGGAACAGTTCAAATGTAGCCTGAGAGATTCAGACAGGAAACAGGCTCCCTAGCCCCACCTCCCAGCTGCCAGCGGCCCCTCCTTCCGGAAGACCTCACCCCGGTCACCACACAAGAGTCAGAGCGTCCAGTTACTTCATTTTACTATTTCACAGTTGTAGCAAACAAATCAAGGTGCAAACAGGGTTTATTTCACATTAATATATTACTGGATTTTTTTGTGTCAAATAAATAGGGAATTCTCTTTAAATAACCATCTCCTCAATTTGCGTCCAGGAACATCAAGAGCAAATCTTAATGCTTCCAGGGGGTGTGAAGCTTCCAGGGGCAGATGGCAGCTTACAGGTCACATGGTTGGAGGGGCTCCTTCCCAGACCAGAGGGACCGATCGGACAGACATGCATTCTCTAATGCTCCTGTGAAGAAGCCCCTTGTAAGGGGCGGGCAGAGGAGGGGAAATCATTCCCAGAAACACTAGAGGGGGCTTCCTCCTGGCCACAGTGCCTTTGCTTCTGATGCCGCCAACTGCTGGAGGCTCAGGGTAAAATTCCCAAAGCCGGGGGCAACAGAAGGAAGCAGGCTAGTGTGGCAGGCAGGGTGGGTGGGACTGAGGCCAGAGCCTGGCCAAAGGGAATGTGGACTCAGCATCTGCTGGGACAGCGGCCTTCCAGGGTCAGGCACACACCAGGGGAAGGAATGTGATCATGGCCTGGCGGGGCCGGAGCGGGAGACACAAGGCTGGTCGGATAAGCCCCCAAGATGGAGTTCAGTGGCCATCAGGCTGAGGGGCTGGTGTGGTGGAGGAGTGGCCAGAGAGTCCCTCTGTGGGGAGGAGCTATTACAGAGAGGAACAAGGGGTCATCCCGCGCTCCTGAGAGCCCCAGAGGTGGTGAGAGGGAAGCTAGATGAGCAGCGCCACGGGCTGAGCTAGTGTGGGAAGCTGGGAGGCTCCTCTCAGAGGCCCGGAGCCCCACCCTTCGATCAGGGCTAGTTCCTGCTAACTGTTTATAATCAGGCCTGGGGAAGAGCGGGCCCTCCCTGGCCTCCCAGAGTCCCAGATGCAGCTCCATGGGAGGCCCAGGAAAGGGTCATCCATAAGAGGCAGGGAGGTGAGCAGGGTCTACTGGGTCTTCTTGTCTTCTGGGGGGTAGTAGGGTGGTGGAGGAGGCTGGCTCTAAAGGAAGAAAACAGATCACATGAGACACCACAGAATGAGCTGTGGTCTCTTTCATCACGGCTCCCAGGCTGAGTGACTGAGAGGGCGGGCGGGCGGTCTTGCCCCACTCACCGTGGGCATGTAGACATTGTGTGGGTTGCCTGGGTTGTAATAAGCGCTGGCAGCTGCTTCTGCGGCCTTGGCCTCAGCTGTCAAGGCAAACACATGGAGGAACGGCAATGACCAACAAGCCCCCTCCTCTGCCCTTGCCTGAGTTTGGGGCAGCGACTTTCCTAAGCATCTGCCATGTGCTGGCACTGCCCTACCGTCCCTTTCATGCCCTTGGCATAAGTCTATCAGGTGAACACTGAGGCACACAGGTGACCTTCTTTTCTGGGTCCAAGGTCACTGCTAGCCGAGGGCCGACAAGGCTGGAATCTAGACCTCACCTCATCTTCACACTGTTCTTCCATGTTCTGTGACAGCGGGGACACAGAACACAGGCCTAGCCCATGCCAGGCAAGGGCTCACTGAACCACACCCAGCCCTTGGACTATATACAGCTCTTCACCACCAGGCTACTCTGTTGGTCCCTCTGGTGGTGGAAGCCAGAGACCCTTCATCATCTGAGGTGTTCAGTAGCTTCCAGCCATCTTGTGGGAGTCTCGGTTAGGCCTCCGGAAGGAGAGCTGGTCCTGAAGGACTGCCAGCAGCCCAGGGGCCTCACCTGCAGGAGTGGAAGGGGCACTGGGGCCGCTGACTGGAGGCTCCATGGGCCCAGGATAGGGTGGTGGTGGTGGCTGTACGTATCCCATGGCCCCATCCATCATGGGAGGTCCTGGATAGAACTCTGCTTGGGAAGAGAGCGACAGACAGTGAGCAGCCTGCTTGGTTCCTCAGAAGGCTACTCCTGGGAGGGGCCTGTCTAGGTCCCGGCCGGGGTGCTCTCTAAACTCTCCAATGTCCGTTATGTCTAAAGCAGGTGAAAGGGCACATCTCCCCGCTGCAACCTGAAGGTGCGGTAAGTGGGTGGGCGGGGAGGCTGAGGCTGGGCAGCAAACGACACTCACCAGGTGGGGGCGGTGGATAGGGGTAGCCAGGAGGGCAGGGGTACATTCCATTGGCGACTGGTGGGGGAAAGACATAGGCCCCGCTGGGCATGTAAGGGTACCCATAGGCTCCATTAGGGGCTTCACCTCTGGAGGCTATAAGTACAAGGGGAGAGAGAGATGAGTGTTGCCTGCCTCAGGGACTGGTGGGCCCCAGGACTGTGCCCACAGGTGTGCCCTACAACCATTCCACTGCCCACCCCACTGGGTCTGCCTAGGTCACCATGTGGTAAGGGGAGGGTGGGAAAAGAGGCCAGGAGGCAATCGGACCAGAGTCAAGGACCGCAGTGGAGAGGGAAGTGGATGGAAAGGTGTGTGTGTGTGTGTGTGTGTGTGTGTGTGTGTGTGAGTGTGTGTGTGTGTGTGTGTGTGTGTGTGTGTGTGTGTGTGTGTGTGTGGTGGGGGTAACGGGACGACAACGACTGGGGGAGAGGTGAAGAGAGAGGGGACGAATGTTCAACACGGTGTGCTCGGTAATTTACAATGGCTGCTGGACGGTAACTTAACAGTTGGGTTTTTTGTTTGTTTTTCAGTCCAAACATTTCTGTCAGAATGCTGCATGCCTGTTATGGGCAAAGGAAACCCACAGACTAATAACAGGTTTCTTTCCCAATTCCCAGCCCTGTCAGCTGGGCCAGATTGTTACCTCCTGGTGCTTACAATACAAAATAAAAGGACAAACAAGAAACCCACATGTTAGGTGTGTCGCTAGCCCCGCCCCAAGTTTTTAAGAGCTGGGATACCTTGAGATGCCACCTGGAGCATCCGCTGGCCAAACTCGATGGCGCCCCCTGCTGTGAAGGTCAACTTGTAGGAAGCAGAGCCTTCCCAGCCACCTGAGAAGGGGCAAGGACAGTGGAGAACAGTGGGGAGAGAGAAAACATGCTCAGTTCAGAGAGACGGCTCTTTGTCCTCTCCTGGCCACCAGCCAACACCGAGGAGGCTGTCGGGAAGGGGTGAGGCCTCTGCCTGCAGCCCACAAAACACCTGGTGCTGCACGATGGCCTGGCTCCTGCCTGTGGGTTTCATCCTCTCAAGAGGGCTTCCCCCACCCCCGGCCAAGCACACAGCCAGCACCAAGGCTACATGGTTGATTGTAGAGCCAATACCAAGGGGGAGGGGAGAAGGCTTCTCTCTACCACCAGTAAAGCGCTGGTTAAGAGGCCTCAAGACAGAGCACGGTCCCTCCAGCCTGGCTGGGTCAGAAGGAACGGAGGCGGACACAGAGCCCTCCGGAGTCTGGGAGTCGGTCACATGCAGGGCCCTGCCAGCCTCTGGTGAGGTAGCTGCCTTTCCCTGGATCTCATGGAAGGCTCCTCCCAGGAATAGGACACAGTTCCTCCCAAATTTAAAACCTAGGCCTTCCCTGGGGAAAAATAAGCATTCATTTCTCCGCTGGGCTCACTCTCTGAACAAAAGGCCGGTTTAAGGCAGCCTTTCTCAGCTCCTGGCAACCAAGCCACCTGTGCCGCTCAGCCATTAGCCCAGGTATCTGATGTGAATTTACGGCTGGGAAGGGGGAGGCTTGGACGAGTCTGAAAAGGGCATCTCCAGGAGGCTGGCAGTCAGAGATGGCCCGGACACCTCATTAGCCACCCAATCGTGTCCCCAAGCTCTCATCACCTACCTCCCGCTTCAGCCTTCACGGTCCCCTTAACGAAGTTTGCCCCGAACACCGGCTGCTTGATCTCACAGTCCTTCATCAGATAAAAGGGCATCATGAAGGACTGCATGGCATCCTTCCCCTTGGACAGAAAGATGACCTACAGGGAGAGGCAACCAGGCCGTCAGCGCCAGAACCAACCGGGCTCAGCCACGGCTCCCCACCGGTGCTCCGTGTGCTGGGTCTGTTCCCAGCGCCAGAGCAGGCAGTGTAGCCCAGGTCTGGCAGCCGCATGGCTCCTCTCAGTGCTGTGAAGGGAAAGGCCTGGGTGCAGCTGAGGCCCCAGACTCAGGTGTGCAGAGGAGGAAGCCGCAGGCTGTAGAGCAGACGAGGATACACCTTCTCTCTCCAGAGACAGAGCGTGGCCGGGGCTGTGTGCAGGAGGAGGCTGCTGGGCTAGGTGCAGGGCAGGCCAGGCTCATACAAAATGCAGCACAAGGGTCCAGAAGAAGGGATCACTGTGACTTCCTGTGGGGTCACACTCTGCCTAACAGCCACAGAGCCCTCCTGTCCCATACCTGGAAAACCCCTCAGTTTCTTTTTTCCTTGATTACATTTACTTATGTTATAGGTGGGTGTGTGGGTGTGACATGCCGCAGTGCACAAATGGAGGTCAGAGTTAAGTCCTCCCCTTCCATCATGTGGGGCAACCCCTGGGTTTCCAAACCACCAGACACTCAAGCTAACGGAAGAGGGAAATGTGAGTCTCCAGAGGAGGGCATGGTTTGAGAGGTGCTGTGTCGTCAAAACCTGCAGATGCCCACTCTCTCCAGCCATCCTGACACCACTGGTGGGAAGCCACAGGCAGCACCCTGTCCTAACTATTCATTTGTCTTCCTCAGCGCCCACAGGGCTCATTCTCAGGCGAGGCCATTCTGCAGCCTGGCATCTGTCACTTGGCAGGGTTCTGCAAGGCTTTCTGCCCAGCCTGGAGGCTGTGGCCCAGCTACTGTACCCTGTTTACCACATCCATCACTCTGACTGCGCTCTACACAGCCTCGAGGGCTCCTCCAGGCAAGTCACTGCGGCAGCCGTATCCGACCTCAGAGAGATTTTGGTGGAATCTGCATGGTGCAGGTCAGGAAAGCAGAACAGAGGGCCTGGTGGTTCCAGAATCCAGGATCATGTGACAGAGACATGGGCAGAGCAAGGCACTGGCATTCTCCAGAGGCCACTGGTGTCACAAGGCTGAAGTGGAGACACACAGGACCATCTGAAAGCAGAGCCTCTGATCTGCCCTACAACTTACCCGGTATGGGGTAAGGTAGATGGTGCCTTTCTTGGTCCCTTTGAAGGCCTCTGGCACATTCTTCATGTCATTGAATGTAAGCTCCACATGCTCGTAGGACATTAGGATGCTGTGGTGAAAAACAACAAAGAGCTCCGATGATGCCATCAGTCACCCTGGACACAGGACACATCATTCACAACACTGTTACAACAGCACTACAAGGAAACCATCTGTACAGCCAGAGAGGAATACACTGGGTCTAGAGTCCCGAGTTCCATTTCTACAGCCCCCAAGTGACCAGGGTAAGAGTCTTCACCTCTCCAGCTGGATTAGATAACCTGGGCTTTCTCTTCAGTCTCTCTTGAGCCCTGCAACAGTATGTGTTCTAGTCTGGAGTTTTTGAGGCAAAGCTTCATACAGCTCAGGCTGCTCTTGAGCTTGCTATGTTCCTCCTGCTTCCACCTCCTAAGTGCTGGGATCGCAGACTTCTACCACCATGCTGGTTACCTGAGGTGCTAGGGACGGAACCCAGAGTTTTGTACGTGCTCTGAAAGCATCCTTCCACTGGAACCACAGCCACAGTTCTGTTACTGATGTTATTTTGAAAACCTAATATAAGCCGGGCAGTGGTGGCGCACACCTTTGATCCCAGCACTCAGGAGGCAGAGGCAGGTGGATCTCTGTGAGTTCGAGGCCAGCCTGGTCTACAAAGTGAGTTTCAGGACAGCCAGAACTACAAAGAGAAACCCTGTCTCAAAAATACCAAAAATAAAACAAAACAAAACAAAAACCCAAAAATCAAAACAACAAAACAACCTAATACATAAACATTTGTCTTGGGGATGTAGCTCAGTAATATTTGCCCAGCATGGTCACTGCTCTGGAATCTTCCCCAGCAACACACACATTAAATGTCAAAGACACAACTCTATTCTTTCATTGGATCCTTGGAAGCTGGAGACACCGTGTTCTAAGATACCTGACACAGATGCGGAGAACTAAACTTGGGTCCTCTGCATGGTTTTTTTTTTTTTTGGTTGTTGTTTTTTTTGTGTGTGTGATTTTTAAAGACAGGGTTTCTCTGTGTAACAGCCTTGGCTATCCTGGAACTCGCTTTATAGACCAGGCTGGCCTCAAACTCAGAGAGATCCACCTGCCTCTGCCTCATGAGTACTGGGATTAAAGGCGTATGCCACCACCGCCTGGTTGAGAATATTAGCTGCTGAACTATCTTCCCAGCCCTTAATCCAAGCTTCTTTAGCTGGAGCTGCAGAAAATGTCTGTATATAAAGTCCTTGAGATAGATGTGCGTGCGTGTGTATACATGTACCAATTCTCTGGGAAGAGTTCAATGTTCATTTCTAACAGTGGTTTATGAATTAAAGACTAATGTTCACTAGTTTAAATATCAAAGTTTGAGCACTGCACTTAAATTTCAATTCTTACTGACACATCTGTTTCAGAAGTGAGGCTAAGTTCTTTCCAGAACCCTATTAGGTAACAATGAGCTATGAGCCAGGTGCTGAGGCCCAGGAGGGCAGATACCTTCTTGAAAAGACCCAATGTAAGAGAAATAAAACCACTCTCAAACGATGAAACCAAAGAGCTCCGGTTTTGGTGATGCATGCCGGAATTCCCTGTGCTCAGAAGCCTGAGGTAGGACTGCTTCAGGTTCAAGGCCAACTTGGAATGAAACCATAACTCAAAACCCAGACAGAGTGGTCGTGGAGGAGGCAGCCATCAAAAGGCCTCAAAGTACTTGGCCCAGCCAAGGCCCTGGATGAAGTACACCAGAGAACAATGTAAGGTCTCTCAGATTACATGATCTAAAGGTCCAAGTTCATAGGGTTTCATTCCTGTCTCCTCCTCATCCCAAATATCCTTTGTTGGTGCAGAGGTAATAGAGGACACAGACCCAGCTCAACAGAAGGGACCAGATCCATGCTGGGCTGGCCAGGACCTGCCAAGAACTATGGAGGCAAAGTCAGCATATCCTGTCTGGTCACCCGCCCCTTCTCCTCTGACTCATCAAACATTCCCAAGTGACAGGTCCCAAGATGGGTGTAGGCTCTGACCTCCACCACGTCTCCCTTGGCCTTCAAGAAGAAATTCAAGGCTGCATAGCTCAAGTCTGATTTCCAATGTCTAAGGAACAGAGGAAAGAGGAGCCGTCGACAGGGCCCAAAAGTTGGGACGGAAAGAGTGGATGGTGGCAGGGGAGGGCAGAGAGAAAAGAAACTTAAAGTTGAGAAACCGACTTAGGCCATCAGGAATTCAAGAGAACCAGGCAAGGGACAGGCCTTTACAACGGCCCGCTGGGGCCAGGCACTGGGTTGAGCAGTTGACATTTAGTCCCACCTCTAGGGCCTCAGCCTTTCTCTCGGAATCTGAGAAGTTCTGGAATATACGGGAAGACTGGACAGGAGGAGTGATGCCTATTGATTTTGGGGGTCAAGATAGCTGCCTTCTATTCCCTTCAGTAACTCACAGCACTAAGCCTAGTTATTTACCCTCTCTTGGCCCTCACCTGCCCTACCCGGAAAATGTGTACGATCGTTTCTGGGGCACAAGATGATGTATTATCTAAGGTAGACCAGACGCAGTGGCTGCCGCGCAGTAACAACGTAGTAAACGCCCAATAAAGAGCAATTATTTTCAAGACTCCATCTGCGAAGGGGCTCAAGCGATCACCCGCTGGCCTCACTCATAGCCCCAAACCCGGACACCATTCTGCCGCCCCACTCCCACCCAGCACCCCAGCTGATCAGCGTCCCGGTCCTCCCCCCACGACCCACCCACTCCCTCCAGCCCCGCCTCCAGCCGTTACCGCCCCTTCCCCCAGCACTCCATCAATTCCCTCCCCCACCGCACCCCACCGCCCTCCACACACAGTGGGCGACACCCGCCCTTCGAGTCTCCAGGATCCTTCCGCCGTGTTTTCACCTCTCACTGTTGTTGACGATCACTCCGCCACCCTCTGAGTGATTCTTGTTGAGCGCCATAGTCTCTGCCGCTGGGGTCCCGAGGCTCGCAACGCTCTGCGCCTGCGCCGGTCTTTGGCCCGCCTCTAGTGGCGTCGTTCGTATTGCAGTCAGCCAATCACAGCTCCTGCGCGTAGGCTGGCCAACCACCTGATTTCCAATGTCACGTGCCGAGAGTTTACTCCCGCTCCCCCTCCCCCAAGTTGCACCTGCATCACAAACAAGCTGCTGACTACAATTCCCAGCAGGCCATGGTCCCGCAACCGCGACTTCTCCTTGCGTTGAGTGATGAACGCATTCTGGAACTTGTAGTCTTGTTTACCGTAGGACAGGCTGGCTACGCTATTTACAAAACTTTGAACATCTGTACGCGGCTCCCTACCCGGCCTCGTCGTGTTAAGCAAACTCAATCGAAGAAATGTAACTTAAACGTGATGACTTGATGTGGGCAACGAGTAAAAGTCACTTAATGAGCCGCCTTCATTTCCCCAACTGACCTGAGTGGTTCGCCCATACACTTGGGTGTGCGAGACACAATCCCTTCTATGATGGACTGGAAGAGTCCGAGCAAAATACGCTTTAATCAACTCAAACCCTGACTCCCCCGAGTCGGTCTGTGTGAACTTCTGGGGAGAGTGGTCCGCTCCCCACCCTCTTCCCCGGCCAGCATCAGCCGCCTGCATCAGCTGGCCTCGGGATGGCGCTGCTTTCCTTTCTGGCTGGCCAGCGCAAGAGCGTTCAAGCAAGACCTGGAATAATTGAATGAAACCAGACAGTGTGAGGCCAACGGCCAGAGAGGACTTTCAAAATACCACTGACTCATTTCAGCTTGTGACCCAGCAGTGGGTGTCTGTCCACTGCGTTGTAGTGAATCTAAACTCCATCTCTGAGATGATTCTTTCGCAAGGCTGGGAAAGAGTGCAGAGGGTCCTTAACCTTAGGAGATCAGAGTTTGATTTGAAGTAGATAGCATAGTGGCCCACATCCCAGCACTTGGGAGGTTGTGACAGGAAGTTGCCACAAAATGGAGGTCAACTTGGGTTGCATAAAGATTTCCAGACCAGCCTCAGTAGAATCAGATTGCTTCTGAGCACTGAGGTCAGGCGGCTGACAATTTTCTCTAACTCCAGCTCCTGATGTCTCTGGCCTTCTCATGCGTCATATATACATGCACATACCCACATAGATGCACACACATACACATCATTAAAAAGTACTGAAAATAGATATTTTTAAAAATATTTCTTTATTTTCATGTTGTGTATATAATGGCTTGCCTGCATGCATGGATGTGTACCACAGTGTGTAGAGGTGCCTCAAGAGAATAGAAGAGGGTATCAGATTTCTTGGAGCTGGAGTTCCAGATGATTGTAAACTGTTTGCATGGGTTCTAGGGACCAAATCCCTGTCTTTTGCAAGGACAGCAAGTGCTCTTAGCTGCTGAGCCATCTTTCTGGTCCCATAAAGTAAATCTTTTTTTTTTTTTTTAAGGAAGAAATACACTTTTATTTGCACAAAATAGGATACTGATACTGATAGAGAATCTCAAGCAGGAGTTGCAGCACCAGCCCTTTGAGACAGTTTTGGGAATTTCAGGATGACTCCGTGCAAAGGACTCTTTTGTACTCTTTATTTTCTTTACTAGGTACTCTGATAAAAGTCAAAATGGCTACAGATTTTTGTTTGGTTTTTGAGAGAAAGCCTCTTGTAACCCATTCGGACCTCTAACTTGTTATGTAGCCAAGGCTAGCCTCAAATTCCTGGTCCTCCTGCCTCTACCTCCCAAGTGCTAACAGTACAGATTTCTGTCAGCATGCCGGGCCAGATTTATTTATTTATTAATTTACTTAATACACAAGGTCTCAAGTAGCTCATTTGGCCAGCAACTAACTATGTAGCTGATGATGATCTTAAACTCCTTGCCTCCTGGCTCCACCACCTCCTGAGATTACAGCTGTGTATCACCACGCTGGGCTTTACAAAGTGCTAGCGATCAGATGACTCCAGGATTTCACGCTCATTATGCAAAGCACTCTACTAAACTGGACTATGTCCCTTTCCCCAGTTTTATTTATTTATTTATTTATTTATTTATTTATTTATTTATTTATTTATTTTTGGTTTTTTCGAGACAGGGTTTCTCTGTGTAGCTTTGCGCCTTTCCTGGAACTCGCTTTGGAGACCAGGCTGGCCTCGAACTCACAGAGATCCGCCTGCCTCTGCCTCCCGAGTGCTGGGATTAAAGGCGTGCGCCACCACCGCCCGGCCTTTATTTTGTTTTTTAAAGAGCAAAATCCAAGCTGCGTGTAATGAAGCAATCAGAATCAGAGGTAAGAGGACTGCTGAAAATTTGAGCTCCTTGTCTATATGTTGAATTCCAAGCCATCCAGGTCTTCATCCAGGGACCCTGTCTCAAAACAAAACAAACAAACAAAAACAAGCTGGTCATGGTGCTGCATGCCTTTAATCCCAGCACTTTGGAGGCAGAGGCAGAGGCAGGCAGATCTCTTTGAGTTCAAGACCAACCTGATCTACAAATCAAGTCCAAGACAGCCAGGACTGTTACACAGAGAAACCCTGTCTGGGCCGGGGAGACGACACAACAAAAACAAAAACAAATGAAGTGAAATAAAATTAATAGGCAGCTATGGCTGAGCACGCCTTTAGTCCCAGCATCTGGAGACAGAGGCAGGCAGACCTCTGTGAGTTCAAAGCCCACACGGTGAGTTCCAGGACAGCCAGAGCCAGAGAGAGAGGTCTCAAAAACAAACAAAACAAAAGCAAAAGAGTAAGTGACCAGGAAGGTGACTAAGGGATTAAGAGTGCTTGCTGCTTTCCCAGGGGACAGAGTTCAGTTCCCAACACAAATCAGGTGACTCACAATGGCCTGTAAGTCCACTTCAGTGAATCTGAAACCCTCTTCTGGCCTCTGCAGGTAGCTGCACTCAAACAGGAGCAACACACACACACACACACACACACACACACACACACACACACACACGAATAATAAATAGAAAGAGCAAAATTCTTTCCTGTGACCTAAAGGTCTTTCCTGAGACTTGGGAACAGACCAGCAGGAGGAAGGAAGGTCTCTGGGGGAGATGTCATCTCAGGAGCACAGTCTTTGAGAAGTTTCTAGACTCTAGTCATATCTTGTTTGACACTCACTGAAGTCACAGTTTTGCCTCTTGACCTGGACATTACAATGGACAGAAAATTTATGAACAGCCTCGTTTGGGCCAGTTTCCAGCTGAATTACTCAATACTTCCTTGAGTGGATTGTTGGATTGGTCCAGCTAGTCCAGTGTTTCCTGATTTACACTTCTGTTCTTCAGAGATATGAATATCTGTGAGGAGAAGAAATGTCTTTGCTTTATTTCAACCTCATCTTCAATTTTTTAAATTAAAAAAAAAATTCCTTTTTTGCCAGGTGGTGCTGGTGCACCCCTTTAATCCCAGCACTCAGGAGGCAGAAACAGGCAGATCTCTGAGTTCGAGGTCAGCTTCGTCTACAGAGTGAGTTCCCAGACAGCCAGAGTTACATAGCAAGACCCTGCCTCAAAAATTTGTTTTTAAACTTACTTTTTATTCATCTCCTTTTATGTGTTTTGCTTACATGTATGTACATGTATCATGTGTGTGCCTGGTGTTCATGGAAGCCAGAAGAGGGCATCAGATTCCTGAAACTAGAGTTAAAGACAGTTGTGAGCCAACATGTGCATGCTGGGAATCAAGCCTGGGTCCTCTGGGTGCTCTGGAAGAGCAGCCAGTGCTCTTAACCACTGAGCCATTTTTTTACTCTTTTTTTTTCCCCCAGAGATAAGGTCTCACTATGTAGCCTTGGTTGGCTTAGAACTTGATATGTATCCAGGCTGCATATGAATTCATAGATTTATTCTTGTTTCTGACTCTCAAGTACTGGGACTAAAGGCATGTACTATCATATCCACCTTTGTTTAAAATTTCTTTTTAAAAACATACATATGTTAGGGGACCGGAGGGGTGCTTCAACAGTTGCTATTTCAGAGGACCTGAGTTTGATTTCTAGCACTCATATGGTTGTTGTGTGATATTTTGTTTGTGTTCTGACAAATAAAGCTTGCTTGGAGTCAGGGGTGGAGCTAGCCTCTAGTTAACCACGGAGGTCTGGAGGTCTGTAGAGAGAGGAACAGGAAGTGGTAAGGCGGGGCTGAGACAGGATCTCAACCCTTTTGGATTGGTGGAACAGAAGAGGAAGGAAGGTACTGTGGCTGAATCCTGCTTCTCTGATCTTTCAGGTTTTACCCCAGTATCTGACTCCTGGTTTTTATTAATAAGATTAATTAGATTTATGCTTCACATGGTGGCTCGCAATCTTCTGCACCTCCAGTTCCAGGGAATTCGACATCCTCTTCTGGCATCTGAGAGCCTCCCTATGCATGTGGTACACAGAGAGACACCCATATAGATAAACTAAAAATAAAATTTAAAAAGATTTATTTTTAATTATGCATATATGTGTAAGTGTCCGTGTGGGTACGTGCAAAGGAGTCAGGTGCAGGAAGAGGCCAGAGACATTGGACCTGTAGCTGTGAGCTGCCTGACATGGGTGCTGGGAATCGAACTTGGGTCCTCTGGAAAAGTAGTATGTGCTCCCAAACACCAGGCCATCTCTGTAGCCCTGTTTATAATTTCTTGCTTTACATTTTTAAGTATTAACCAGGTTTGTGGCTAGAATCCCCGCATTCAGGAGGCTGAGGCGGGAAGATCATAAATTTCAAACAGTCTGGGCAACACAGTAAGCATCTGCTGTGGAGCAATCCTTTTCTACACTATGAATTTGTATTACTTTCATTAATAGAAAACTGATTGGTCGATAGCTGGGCAGGAAGAACCTGAGCTCCAGAGCCAAACTAGGAGAACTCTGGGAAGGAGAAGGGCAGAGTCAGGAGTCAACAGCCAGATGCAGAGGGAGCAGGAGATGAATGTGCCATGTTAATAAAGGTACTGCAACATGGCAGAGTGTAAATAAGGAATATGGGTTAACGTAAAATGTAAGAGTTAGCAAGTAACAAGCCTGAGCTGTCAGCTGAGCATTCATAATTCATGTTCAGCCTCTGAATTGGTTATTTGGGACCAGGCAGTTAGGACAAAAAGTGCTATTTATATGCATCCATCTTTAAATATTAATAATAAACTTCAAAAAGAAGAGGAAAACCCACCCCGCATGGTTACGCAAGAATGACTATAAAAGGAAGAAAACTCAGGTCCAGCCCCATTCTTTGACAAACATGGAGTCAGAGGCAGAGCCTGGCTTTGTAGGCTCCAAGCTCATAGAGTTTTGGAGGTCCTATTTAAGAAATACAATACACGACTCAGAACAGAGCCGTTTACAAAGCCACACTGGGGCCTCCGGACAGGAAACATTATGGAGAGGAAGTCATGGTATTAGAGATATCAGGCTTTATCAGCTAAAACGTCCAACTTTGAGAGTTTTAGAAAAGCAATGACCATGTGACACATTAAAAAAAACAAACTGGAGAGGGATGGAGGCGGGGAAGGAGGGAGGGAGGGTGACAGAGAGAGAGAAGGAGGTGGAGTCCTTCAAGTGGAGCTTTTCAGCCCATCACTATCACCTCAGCATCTGATAGGGCAGTCAGGGGAACCAGGAATTTTAGGGCATCTTCAGCAGTGACACCTTGTCCCCCAACAACTAACCTAAGAAGGTGGCTTGCTGTGTTGCCAAGACTTTCTTCTTCTTCTTCTTCTTCTTCTTCTTCTTCTTCTTCTTCTTCTTCTTCTTCTTCTTCTTCTTCTTCTTCTTCTTCCTTCTTCCTCCTCCTCCTCCTCCTCCTCCTCCTCCTCCTCCTCCTCTTCCTCCTTCTTCTTTTCTTCTTTTTGATTTTTCAAGACAGGATTTCTCTGTTTAGTCCTGGCTGTCCTGGAATTCACTTTGTAGACCAGGCTGGCCTCAAACTCAGAAATCCACCTGCCTCTGCCTCCCAAGTGCTGGGATTAAAGGCATGCTTCAAATTCCTGGATTTAAATGGTTCTCTTGCCTTGTAGCTGTGAGTACAGGTGTGAGCCACTGTGCCCAGCCTCACAAGCTAAACAGGGAGCAAGACCTAGATAGGACCCTGGGATTTACAATTGATCAGCCTGATATGGGTAAGAGATGCCAAGCTCACAGAACACTCTACCTGTGGTAGTATTGTGCACCCAAAATATTGTGCACCCTAATAAACTTACCTGGGGTCAGAGAACAGAACAGCCACTAGATACAGAGGCTAGAAAATGGTGGCACTCACGTCTTTAATCCTAGCATTCCAGAGGCAGAGATCTGCCTGGATCTCTGAGTTCAAGGCCACACTGGAAACAGCCAGGCATGGTGACACACACCTTTAACCCCAGGGAGTGATGGCAGAAAGCAGAAAGGTATATAAGGCCTGAGGACGAGGAACTAGAAGCTTTTGGCTGGTTAAGCTTTTAGGCTTTGAGCAGCACAGTTCAGCTGAGAGCCATTCAGATGAGGACTCAGAGGCTTCCAGTCTGAGGAAACAGGATCAGCTGAGGAACTGGCGAGGTGAGGTGGCTGTGGCTTGTTCTGTCTCTCTGATCTTCTAGTTCACCCCAATACCTGGCTCCTGAGTTTGTTTTTATTAATAAGACCTTTAAGATTCGTGCTACACCTACCCACTATACCAACTTTTTAAAATTTTTTATTACTTTGTTAACTCGTGTGTGTGAGTACTGTATTATATAGGTAGAGGAGGGCAGAGGATAAATTCTGGGAGCCAGTTTTCTCCTTTCATCATGTGGGTCCCAGGCTTGGTGGCAAGTGCCTTTACCCACTGACCCACCTTGCTATCATACTTTTACTTTTGTGTGTTTGTGTTCTGACTCTTGTTCTTTTGAGACAGGGTCTCTCTGTGTAATCCTGGCTGTTCTGGAACTCACTCTGTAGATCAGGCTGGCCTCAAGCTCAGTGAGATCCTCCATCATCTGCCTCCTGAGTGCTGCGTTTGAAGGCTTATGCCACCACACCTGCCTCTTCTCTCTCTCTCTCTCTCTCTCTCTCTCTCTCTCTCTCTCACACACACACACACACACACACACACACACACACACACACACACAGGGTTTCTCTGTATAGCCATGTCTGTCTTCTAACTTGCTCTGTAGACCAGGCTGGCCTCAAACTCTGAGATCCACCTGTCTCTGCCTCCCAAGTGCTGGGATTAAAGGTGTGCGCCACCACTGCCCCACTGCTTCTTCTCTTTTCAAATAGTCTCTGAAGCCCAGGCTAGCCTGGTCCTCAAAATTTAGCCTATCCTATCCTTGAACTCAAAACAGTCCTTCTGCCTCAGCCTCCTGATTACTGAGAGTACAGGGAGACACCACCATTCAGAAGTCTGATGTCTTTCTTTTTTTGTTTTTCCTTGTTTTAAAGATTTATTATTTTCATGTGTATGTGTATGAGTCCCCATGAATTGTGTGCAGAAGCCCACTGAGGCCAGAAGAGGGCGTTGGGTCATCTGGAACTGGAGTTACAGGCAAGCTGTTGAACTGGTTGATGTGGGTGTTGGGACCAAATCCAGACCCCCTACAAGAGCAATAAGTGCTCTTGAACATTGAGCCGTTTCTCCAGCTCCTGAGAAAAACCTTTTACAGGAATTGAGACTTGTCAGAGAGCCACTGTTAGGCCAGAGGCCACTGGGCTTCTGACCAAACGACAGCTGGGTAGGTCGCAGAAAGCTGATTTCCTAGAACAATTATAATCCCGTTCAAGTTTATCTCAAATTATTTCAACATTTTATCATGAATGTTATTTTTTCCCAGAAGGAGACTATGAATTACAACAGCTAAAAAGCAAAACAATAAAAATATTGCCCTAAGCTAAGTTAGGGAATTTATTTTTTCTATCTCTTCCTTGTTGTTTTTTTTTGTTTTTTTTTTTTGTTGTTTTGTTTTGTTTGTTTTGTCATTGTTTGTTCCTTTTGAAATAAACTGAAGGAGAAAGGGAAGGTTGTAGAGGAAAGGGTGTAATGGGGGAGCTGGGCTCTTCATCCACATGACTCTTGGATGTGTAGGGTCCAAGAGTCAGCATCCTGAACCGGTGAGGCAGCGTGACTTGGCTCATCCTTACCTTTCTGGTGGCAGGATTACTGTTCTAGCTATTAGGATTTATTTTAGTCTTCATGTTTGTCAGGAGAGTCAAAAGGTTTGTAGTTTCAAGATTGGGAAGCTGAGGCAAGAGGACCAAAAAGTACAGGCCAGTTTGGTCTACAAAGTAGAAAAAAATCACAAAATTTCCTTTTCTTTCTACTAAGAGCGTAGATCACCGGGTTGGAGAGACAGACTGGTGGTCAAGAGCATTTCTTGCTCTTCTAGCAGCCTTGAGTTGAGTTCCCAGCATTCAACAATCATCTATAACTCCAGTTCCAGGAGCTCTGATGCCCTCTTCCTGCTTCCATGGGTACTGCACACATGTGGTGAACAGACATATGTACACTCATACACACAAGATAAAATGGAAAAGAAAAGAAGACAGAGTCACAGGCCTGTGACCCCAGGTAAAATAAAAATTAGAGGGGCTGAAGAGATGGCTCAGAGATTAAGAACACTGGCTGTTCTTCCAGAGGTCCTGAGTTCAATTCCCAGCAACCATATGGTGGCTCACAACCATCTGTAATGAGATCTGGCTCCCTCTTCTGACCTGCAGGGATACATGCAAACAGAACACTGTATACATAATAAATAAATAAATTTTTTTAAAAATTTTAAAAAATTAGAAAATGGGATCATATTATAGCTTAGTGTTAAGAGTACTTGCCTACCATGTATAAGGCCCTGAGTTCAAATCTCTAATACCAACAAACCAAACAATAATAAAATTAAGCCTTTTTGTAGTTCTTAGGGCAGTCTCATGGATTCTCCAAACTTTTTTTTCTATTTTTATTTTTATTTTTAGATAGGGTCTCATGTAGCCCAAGTTGGCCTTAGAATTCCCTTTGTAGCCAAAAAATGACTTTCAACTTGGGGTTCTCCAGGTTCCCCTTCCTGAGTGCTAAGGTTACAGGCATGTGTCACCATACCCGATACCCACTTTTTTTTTTTAATGTAGTCTTTTTTTTTTTTAAAGATTTATTTATTTATTATGTATACAGCATGTATGACTTGCAGGCCAGAAGAGGGTATCAGATCTCGTTACAGATGGTTGTGAGCCACCATGTAGGTGCTGGGAATTGAACTCAGGACCTCTGGAAGAGCAGTCAGTGCTCTTAACCT
This sequence comes from Peromyscus maniculatus bairdii, assembly GCF_049852395.1. Classification (NCBI taxonomy): domain Eukaryota; kingdom Metazoa; phylum Chordata; class Mammalia; order Rodentia; family Cricetidae; genus Peromyscus; species Peromyscus maniculatus. The sequence goes on from NC_134859.1 coordinate 103,724,056, forward strand.
CTGAGCCATCTCTCCAGCCGCCCCCTCCATACCCACTTTTGATTTGTTTTGTTTTTGACACAGGTTCTTGACGTGTGCCTTAGGCTGACCTCAGACTAGCACCCTCCTCTGTCTCCTCAGTGCTGGACTGCAGGCATGCGGCCTCAGCTCAGCGCTTTTCTCACAGTCAGCTTTTAGGGCTGTTGAGAGCGGGCTACTCTATACTCAGCAGGCATAAGGGCCCACGCTGTGGGTATCACTGTATAAATAAAACACTGATTGACCAGTGGCCAGGCAGGAAGTATAGGCGGGACTAACAGAGAGGAGAAAAGAAAGAACAGGAAGGCGGAAGGAGTCACTGCCAGCTGCAGCCATGACAAGCAGCATGTGAAAATACTGGTAAGCCACAGCCATGTGGCAAGGTATAGATTTATAGAAATGGATTAATTTAAGCTATAAGATCAGTTAGCAAGAAGCCTGCCACGGCCATACAGTTTGTAAGCAATATAAGTCTCTGTGTTTACTTGGTTGGGTCTGAGCAGCTGTGGGACTGGCAGGTGACAAAGATTTGTCCTGACTGTGGGCAAGGCAGGGAAACTCTAGCTACAGGCCCAGGCTTTTGTTGGGGAGCTGCGGCCTGTTGGCTGGGCATCGCTTGAACTGAAGAGGTAACGGGGTTAGACTCAGAGGGGGAAGAAAACCTTGGCAAAGCTTCAGGAGACGGCACAGTTCAGGGACTCACTAGTGCTGCAGAGGGCCGTGTGCCCCCACACTAGCTATCCGAGCAGGGAGAATTGTGTAAAGAATTAACTAGGAGCTGGGTGTGTGACAACTCTAATCCCAGGATTTGAGAGGGAGAGGCAGGAAGGAGGATTTTGAGATTGAGGCCAACCCGGGCTACTTAGGTAACGGAAACAGAAAAGGAAATAACCAGAAACGGTTCGAGGAGTTAAAAATGATAGCGGGCACCACTCCCAAGCCTGGAAGACCAAAGGGAATGCTGGGATTCCTACAACATGGAGCCTTGCAGGGGGAAGCCGAGGGAAGCACCACCCAGCGCAGGACTCAGAGGTGCCTGAGACCAGCCCTGGAGCTTCTGATGCTGATCAGGGGGTAGCGTCTGCAAGGGCTGGAAAAATCAGACCTGGACTCAACAGCTGCTAGGGAACTGTGCCAGCTCAGTGAAGGTCTGGGAGCGAGCAGTAAGCAGAACAGACGTAGCCACCCTTCCCCCACACAACAGGTCTTTCCACAACCCCTTTTAGCAGAGTGTGCCCAGAAGCCGTGGGCAGTGGAGCCGTGGGACTGTAGTGGGGCCCACAGAGCTTCAACCACAGCTTCAAGGAGCAGTTTAGCAGGTGGGTATTATGGGCTGCATCGTGTACATCACCCTCAGTATCACCCACCACCCCACCCTGCCGCCCAAATTCCTGCTCGAGTCTTATAACTCCTCATTTTGACCTTATTTGGAAGCAGGGTTGTGAAAGACATTATGAGATCATTAGGTGGCCCTAACTTATTCAGTCATTGATTTCAACTGTTAACTTAATGAGACCTAGAGTCACCTGAGGGGACTCAGACATGCTCAGCAGTTAAGAACAGTGACTTTTCTTCCAGAGGACCAGGGTTCATTTTCAGCGCCTGGTACACACGGTGGCTAACAACTGTTCTTAACTCCAGTCCCGGGTATCTGACGCCCTCTTTTGGCTTCTTCAGGCACTGCATACATGTAGTGCACAAACACACATACAAGCAAAGCACCCATACAGATACATAAAATAAAATAAATACATAAAACTAGAATTACCTGGGGGATGAGTCTCTATGCATGGCTTTAGGGATTACCTTAATTGGTTAATGAGGTGGGAAGCCCCATCCATCGTGGGTGGCATCATTCCCGGGGCTGGGATCCTGGACTGTGTGTAAAATGAGAAAGAAAGCGAGGACAGCATCCATCACTCGCTGCCTTAAAGTTTTTTTGATTTGTTTTGCAAATTTTAAAAACTATGTTTATTTAGTATGTGCGCCATGGAAGTACATGTATGGAACTCGGAGGACAGCTTTTGAGACTCAGGGTCTCATGAGTCTCAAAGGTAACATGAGTCTTGGGGATACAGCTGGGTCATCAGGCTTGGAGACAAGTGCCTTCATCTGCTGGGTGATTTTATCAACCTGCTTCTTTTTTTTTTTTTTAAAAAAAAATGTATTTAGATGTGGGTGAGGTTTCCCCAGCCAAAGCGTTACAGTTGAGCTCTGCTCTGGGAAAAGACGTTACTCCTCTGTTCTGCTCCATTCTGGTGAGAGAAGGTCTCACCCAAACCTCAGCCGAGAGATTTATTGGGAGGGAAGGATCCAGGAGGGTGGCTGCCTCTGCCACGGTGGAAAAAGGCAGCAGCGAACTCAACAGGCACAGGGCGTACACAGGGCTTCTTAGGGGTGGAGGTTTTCCAGGGTGGAGATTTTCAGCGTGCGAATTGGTCAGATTTCAATCCCTGAGCTTAGACAAGCTCGGAGATTGGCTGGTTTTCCTGCTCAGGGATTGGTTGGTTAGGGGCAGAGTGTATTTCTTTGGCTCTGGTTTCAGGACCAAAGTGTGTTTCTTTCATGGACTCTGGTTTCAGGCCAGGGTAGGTTTTGGGGCTGACCCTTTTACCCCACAGTTTGCTACAGTGGCCTTAACAAAGTGATGCTGTGGGTTTGGGAGCTGAGAGAAAATGGTCAGGTATCATTGTGACCCTTGCTTGCCCCAGGGGTATAGTCCGAGTTCCCTTTGGGCCACCAGCTCCAAAGAATGACACAGACTTATTAATTATGAAAGCCTGGCCTTGGCTTAGGCTTGTTCCACTAGTTCTCATGACTTACATTAACCGGCTTCTATTAATTTATGTTTACCATGTGGCTTTTTACCTTTCACTCATCTGTATGTCTGACAATGAGTCTTGTTGGCGTCTCTGGCATAATTCTCTCCACTAGATTCCTCCTCCTCTTCCTCTCTCACCGGAAATCCACCTCTCCTCCCTGCCTAGCCATTGGCCATTCAGCTCTTTTTCACAACAATCAGAGCAACACATCTTCACACAGGTACAAATATCCCACCACACAGGATGTGTGGGAGTGAACTGGGGCCCCACAGAGGGTACTGCGGAAACAGCCCTGGTGGACAGACTATCGAAAGTGTTGCCAATTCCCAGGTGCCCACTAAACCCCAGACTATTATCCCACAGTGGGAGAAGACACAGCCCCCAAAAGAACATGCCTGAGGTTAAAGGTCCTCCCCTTTGGGCAAACGGTGGCTTCTCAGGTTCGTCTGTGGCCGTGATAAAACACCCTACATGAGCCAAGTTAAGTGAGAAAGGGTACCGTACACAACAGAGTACAAGCCAAGGGCTGGAGAGATGGCTCCGCGGATAAGAGTATCTGTTGTTCTTGGAGTGGACCTGAGTTCAATTCCCAGCACCCCATCAGGCAGCTCACAACTGTTTGTAACTCCAGCTCACTCTGACCTCCTTCTACATAGACATCCACAAGTACCCAGGAATGACAGGGAAGTGACGTACATGACAACGGCAGGACAGTCAAGTGATGGCTTGAAGCAACCGGTCACATCACGTCCCCAGTCAGCAAGCAGAGGGTGACGAGTACAAGCTAGCGCTCAGTGCACGTTCTCTACTTTTATACAGTTCGGGGAAAAATACCAAAACGGATACCCCTCCACCCACATTGGGATCAAACCCTAGGATTTGTGTATACAAGGCCAGCCCTTTACACTCCTAACCCACAAAGTAGAGTCTTTTTTTTTCAAGTTTATGTATGTATGTATGTATGTATGTATGTATGTATATGAGTGCTCTGTCTGCATGTACAACTTTATGCTAGCAGAGGGCATCAGATCCTATTATAGATGGTTGTGAGCCACCATGTGGTTGCTGGGAATTGAACTCAGGACCTCCGGAAGAGCGGCCAGTACTCTCTTAACTGCTGAGCCATCTCTCCAGCCCCCAAAATGGACTCTTTTAAAAGCAGGGTTTTTTTGTTTGTTTGGTTTTGGTTTTGAGACAGGGTTTCTCTGTGTAGTTTTGGAGCCTGCCCTGATCTCGCTCTATATCCCAGGCTGGCCTCGAACTCACAGAGATCCACCTGCCTCTGCCTCCTGAGTGCTGGGATTAAAGGTGTGCACCACCATCACCTGGCTAAAAGCTGATTTTTATTAAATTGGTGTAGCTAGAGTTTTCCTGCCTGGCCCACAGTCAGGACAAATCTTTGTCACACGCCAGTCCCACAGCTGCTCAGACCCAACCAAGTAAACACAGAGACTTATTTTGTTTACAAACTGTATGGCCGTGGCAGGCTTCTTGCTAACTGTTCTTATAGCTTAAATTAATCCATTTCCACAAATCTATACCCTGCCTCGTGGCTTACCGGCATTTTCACATGCTGTTTGTCCTGGCGGCAGCTGGCAGTGACTCCTTCTGCCTTCCTGTTCTTTCTTTTCTCCTGTCTGTTAGTCCCGCCTATACTTTCTGCCTAGCCATGGCCAATCAGGTTTTATTTATTGACCAATCAGAGCAACTTGACATACAGACCATCCCCCAGCACAGCCAAGTGCAGACCATCTCAGACACCTGCACTCAAGCCCGTGGTCCTAATCATCCTCTATGCGGACCTGCTGGGTAAAGCCACGAGGAACCCGAGAACAGGCTCCCACAGGACATAAGAACATCCCACAGCAAATTGGTTTGTTTGGTGTGTGTGTGTGTGTGGTGTGACATTGTGACATTGTGTGCCTGTAGAGTCAGTTCTCTTCTTCTACTGTGTGGAAGGGATTCAGGTGGAGCCATGCCATCTTGCTGGCCAGACTTTTCTCGTATCTGAGGTCTACGGATTTATTCCTTCCTGATCTGATGAAGCTTTTTTCCTAGTCAGTTATCTTTCAAATAAACCAAGAAAAGAAACGAAGCTCTTGGTAAAGCCCCCACCTCCTGCCCTTTGCTGTTGGCCGGGCTGAGGTGAAATGGCAGCTGCCATGTGAGGTGGCAGTGTGGACCTGAGCTATTTCAGGGCAAGGCCTTTTTTGGCCACATGTATTTGAGGAACACCAGGTCCCTGCTTCTTCATCAGAAGGCAGGGCCAGCACATGTTGCAGACTCTTTCTGGTTGCTATGGAGAGGGGCCCCACCCTTGGGCTCCCAGCCTGGATCTCTGTCCTGTTCCAAATCCCCAGACACAGCTTCAGGGTTTGTTCTGAGCGATTCCTGATGGAGGAGTGTTTATGCAAACCTCTGCTGCCCGCTTCCATTTCTGCACCTCCCAAGCCCCAGAAATCCTCCAAAGATGGCTCCAACACCAATACTGAGGAGTCAGGGCAAAGGGAGGAGGGTTGTCACAAATTCAGGTATAGCCTGGGCTACATAGTGAGGTAGTGAGACTCGTGTGTGTGTGTGTGTGTGTGTGTGTGTGTGTGTGTGTGTATGTGTGTGCATATGTGTGTGTGTGTGTCACACAGTTAGGAAATGACTGAAGTAGAACCTTTTAAAATTTATTTTTTATCTATTTATTTGTGGGAATAAATATACATATGCATGTGTTCCTGTGTGTGTGTGTGTGTGTGTGTGTGTGTGTGTGTGTGTGTGTGCATATGTGTGTGTGTGTCACACAGTTAGGAAATGACTGAAGTAGAACCTTTTAAAATTTATTTTTATCTATTTATTTGTGGGAATAAATATACATATGCATGTGTTCCTGTGTGTGTGTGTGTGTGTGTGTGTGTGTGTGTGTGTGTGTGCGCGCAGGAGTGGGAGCTGGTACACATGTGTATTCATATGTCAAGGCCAGGGGTTGACATCAGGTGCTTTCTGAGACAAGGTCTCTCCCTGAGCCCGGAGTTCACTGATTTCGCTAGATAGATTAATTGATCTCAAGCCCTGTGCTGGGATTCCAGGCACTCTCCGGTGCTGGCTTTTCACATGGGTGCTGGGATCCCACCTCAGATTCTAACGTTAGCATAGCAAATGCTTCTCTCTGCAGTCCCTGAACTGAAGCTTTCTAGTTGCACAGTTTTTGGTATTGAGATAAACATGTCCTCTAGTCCCATGAGAAGCAGGCACTATGTGCCTAGTTCAGCTTTCCACTTCCAGAACTCAGAAAGTTCTTCAATACTGGGGACAGGGAAGAAAGTTAAGACAGGAGAGGGAGGGAGGGAGGAAGAGGGGAGGGAGGGAGGGAGGGAGGGAGGGAGGAGACAGGGAAGGGACAAAATTGAAGAGAAGAAAAAAAGCTGTGGATGTAGCTCACTTTGTGTGGCATTCTCGATGAGTTGTTGCCGGTTGTGAGGAGCGGATAAAGTCCTGAGCATTGTGTGTTGCTGACATGGGCACAGCCATGTCAAGGACCATGATGCCTCAGATCCATGGAAACTGGCAAAGCCTTCTTCTCTGGGGAGGCTCATGGAATCCGCAAAGCCTTCCTCTCACTGACGCGAACTACCGACCACAGCTTCCTCCTGGGATGACCACAGCCTGAGACCACACACCTACGGAAACCTCCCGGTGAACGGCCAGACCCGCCTGCTTGTCCAGCGTGTGCGGTAAAGCCACTGCCCCATTCAGAAGATAAACACTTGGAGCTTTTGACGTGCTATTCTTGGTGGTAATCTCTATCAGAGCACATGGCCCACCTGATCTCAGCTTTTCTGTGGGTGCGTCTGTGTGTCTGTCCTTCCTTCATTCCCTCATTGCCCTAGGACCAAGCCACAAAGGACTCAGTGTCCCAAAGTATTTACATACTTGGTCCAAGGTTGGTGGTGCCATTTGGGCAGTGTAAGAGGTGTGGCCTTGCTGGAAGTATGCCCCTGAAGGTGCCCTTTGAGAGTTCGAAGCTTCACACTATTCCCAGTTTGCTGTCTGCTTGGTGCATCCAGTTCAGGATGTGAGCTCTCAGCCGGTCCTGCCGCCATGGCTGCCGGCCTGCTATCATGTTTCCCATGGACCCCCACCAGAACTGCAAACCCCAAGTCAACTTTCTTCTGAAATTTCCTTGGTCAGGTTGTTTTATCACGGCAATAGAAAAGTAACTAAGATACTTGGTAGATGTTCGTCTGGCATGCATGAGACCCCAGGTGAAGGGACACTGGCCCATTGGAGCACATGGCTCTGGCAGGCCTTGCCCTTTTCCCGAATCCCCTCTGCCTTGGTAAAAACCATTAGATTGCATCCCTAAAGCTAGCTCCCAAAGTCTAGTCCCTTTATTTGGAGACTGCCTCCTCCTGAGGCTGACTACCAAGGTCCAGCTATCAAAGTATTGAAGTCCGGCAATCAAAAGGCCCCTTTGGCTCACCTAATTAGCATACCCAATCAAAATATACCACGCCATCCCAGTCCATCCTAACACAAAACTTCCTTTTTCTCGTCTTAAAAATGACCCCTGCAAGGTCATTTGCTGCTGTTTTCTGCCTGAGTCAGAAAGCAGCCACTCTAACTTTTCTTCCCCGATTAATAAAGGATCTCTGGGAAAACAGCTGTTTGGGTGTGGTTTGTGCCTAATCTGGGGTCCGAGAGGGAGCCTCGAACTGCTGTGGGGGGTTGTCTTCACCAGGTTCCATCCAGGCATGGTGGCACACATCTTTACTACTGGTGCTAGGGAGGCAGAGACAGTGATCTCTGTGACTTAAGGCCAGCCTGGACTAAATAACGGCTTCAAAGCCAACTAGGGCTACATAGTGAGACCCTGTTTCAAAATAAAACATTTAAAAAGGGATGAGGCCAGGTAGTGGTGGCACACGCCTTTAATCCCAGCACTCAGGAGGCAGTGACAGGTGGAGTTTGAGGCCAGCTTGGTCTACAGAGTGAGTTCCAGGGAAACGCTATCTAGAAAAAATCCACTAAGCGAGGGGTGGGGTGGGGGGCTGGGTAAGGAAAGGACATAAAGTATCAAAGACTATTCCTTGCCAGGCTCAATGCAGGTTCTACATAATGCTGAATCTGTGATGTCACGGGCTGTCCCTAGCCGACTCTAAGCGTGCTAGGGAAGGACAGTGAGCCTCTGCAGTCTAAGCCTACAATCTCTTGTCTGTCTGTCTGTCTTTTCATTTTATGGGTATGGGTGTTTGGCCTGCATGTATGTCTGTGTATCACATGTGTGCAGCACCTGAGGAGGCCAGAAGAGGGCGTCAGATCCCTGGAATTGGAGTTACTGTGGTGAGCCACAGTGTAGGTCCTGGGAGTTGAACCTGTATCCTCGCCCCCAAGTACAGCAAGTTCTCTCTCTCTCTCTCTCTCTCTCTCTCTCTCTCTCTCTCTCTCTCTCTCTCTCTCTCTCTCTCTCTCTCCCTCCCTCCCTCCCTCCCTCCCTCCCTCCCTCCCTCCCTCCCTCCCTCCCTCCCTCTCTCTCTCTTTTGAGACAGGGTTTCTCTGTTTAGTTTTGGTACAGTTCCTGGAACTCACTCTCTAGACCAAGCTGCCCTCGAACTCACAGAGATCCGCCTGGCTCTGCCTCCCAAGTGCTGGGATAAAAGGCATGCGCCATCTCTCAGTCCTCTTTGTTTGTTTGTTTGTTTGTTTGCCAGTGCTAGGGATGGAATCTCTGACCTCCTACATGTAGGTAAACGTTCTGCCTCTGAGCCACTTCCTGGGGCCCTGTCCTGCGGGTCTCGGGCATCCACCAAAAGATGGGGTTGTACGGAAGGGTGCGGCCTTAGCTTCCAGATTCTTCTTACCGTTGCCACCGAATGTGCTGGCTGTAGGATTGGATGGGACAGTGACTCTGCAACTTAAGTTATTTTCCATCCTGGGCCCCCAAACAAGCTCCAGTCCTGCGGTGCCCTCTGCAAACCTCAGCCGCACCCAGCTCAGCCGGTCTTCCCGCCAGGCCCTACAGCTTAGCCACAGGCTCTGCGCAGACTCACAGGCTCCGTCCGGGAGGAGGGGCAGCAAGCGTGCCCTGGAAAAGGGCAAGAGCAGGGCCGCGGGCCTCTTCCCTCCCGGAGCGCCGGGACCCGGCAGTGTGCGGCTGCCAAGAGCCAGTGAGGAGGCACAAGTCCGTTCTCAGCCAGTTGTTTGCGCTCTGGGGCTTATTTTCCCACAGAGACAAAGCTCAAGTGGAGCTTGGCTCCTTGCCTGGCTCCAGGGAACTGTTATTGAGTTCACAGCTACAGCCTCAAACCTTCACCCCTCCACATTGTCTGGGACTGGCTGGGGCTCTAATGGGAGCCTCTGAGACCACAGACCCACAGGCACCTCTGCCCAGGCTCTGGGGCTGTGGGAACTGGGGCCCACAGAGAACACAGTTCAAGCTCCCCACCCCCTCCTTTTGGGGGTGTTAATTCAGGGCTTCTTGTCTCTAAGGCGCTTCATCCCGAGAACTACTCACCAAAGCCATGGGGTAGAGAGAGTGTCCTGAATAGAGGAATCCTGGGCTACCATCTAAATACTCAGGCTTTCTCATTTATAGACGGTAAGGGGGCCAGATCCATAATTCTCTAGCTTTTCCTCTTTCTAACATTTTCTCACGGTGGTGTATGCCTAGAGCCCCAGTACTTAGGAGTCAGAGGCAGGAGAATTGCGGGGACTGGAGGCCGACTTGGGCTACATAGCGCATTCCAAAGACAATGTGGGCTGCAGAGTGAGACCTTGTCTTCAAAAGAAAAAAAAGTTTTTAAAGAATCTTTTGTTTTGTTTAAGATAGGAGCTCACACTGTAGCCCAGGCTGGCCCAGGCACCTGAATATCCAGCATCTTGAGTGCACAATTCCAGGTATGAGCTACCCTGGGCTTCAAGCAGGTTTGACTAAAACCGATTAAAGCGTTGGTAAAGCTGGTGAAGGGATAGACCCCCCTCACACTGCCTATGTGGCAGTGGTGGCCACACCATGTGGCTGTATTTCTTCCTACCTCTTCCTTGAGGAGTGCTGGGGGGGGGGGAGAGTCACAGGGCTAGACACACCCACCCCTACACAAGTACCCAACCAGACAGACATGTACACATACAGGTACACACAACATACATGCATGCATGCATACATACATGTCGACAGACACTAACTCACCCTAGCATTAGCTTAAAGTCTTGGAAAGAACTGTGCATAACATTCCAGACTGGATGGGGGTGTGTGGTCTGAACCCAGGGGCTTCTCAGCTCCCTCTGCAGCCATGGGCAAGCGGACACCACTCTCTTCTCCATTTTGAGCTGTAAAGCTGTATCAGGTAGACTTGGGATAATGATTTATCATCATTATTATTTCTTTCCCTTTTTTACACCTATTTATTTATGTGTGTGTGGAAATCAAGAGAACAGCGTGCAGGGGTTGATTCTCTTCTACCATGTAGTTTCTGGAAATCAAACTCAGACCATGGGGTGACAGCATTTACCAGCTGAGCTGTCTCGTCGCTTGAGACAGTCTTCGGAAACTCAAAGTCACTCTACAAGCAAGACACGTATGAGTGGCTGAAACCATAGCCATGAACGGTGGAGCCGGATCCCAGTAGGGAAGCGCTAGGCCTATGAGGCCCTTGGCTGCCATACTTACATTTGGGGGCATGCCAGGGCTTCCTGCACTCAGGGAGCAGAGGGTGGCAGCAGCAAAGCACGCCGAGCTGGGTGAGGAGAGGAGACAGCCCAGGTGGCCTAGGGATGCCGGGGCTCTGAGGAAGATGCAGGTGAGAAGAGACTCTGGGAAGCCCAAGCTGGCCCACTGTGGGAGACGGTGGAACAGCCTCCTCACAGCCCCGAGGTTGGATGTACTGGGACTGTGGGACCTGTGGCTGCCATGGGAACAGGGCTAAGAACTCAAAGCAGCAGGAGCAGGGAGGCCCCACCGGGAAAAAACACATCCTGGTTGCTGGGGCCAGGCAGGCTCCGTGGGAGGGGTTATTTTTAGCAGTTTAGGCGGCTGGGGCTGGACTTGTATGGCCTTGCTGTCTGGCTGCATAGCACACCCATTGTCCTGTCTGACCTTGCATCGCTGTTAGGAGGCCTCTCTGTCTGCCCCTTGCCCTCTGGGGTGCACCCGGGCTACAAAGAACCTAGAGAGGGAGCTGGCCTGGAAACACAGCCGCTCTGCATAGCCCAGGTTATCCCAGACAGGGAGAGAGTTTCTGGGGTGGTGGAGGTCACTGGGTCTTCCTGGACACCAGCCAGAGGCTCTCCTCCTGAGGCACAGGGCCAGAGGTTCCCAGAGACCTGGAGCAGGGCTATGATGGGTGCAGAAATGTGAGGACCCAGAGGACATAGACCCTTTTATTGCAGGTGTCCTTTCATTCCAGTCACACCCTGGGTGGTCTCTGCAGGGGCTGAGGGGTGTGTGTGTGTGTGTGTGTGTGTGTAAGAAGCCCGGTTGTCTTTCCATTTCTCTCGCCCACACCCAGGCATCCGGCTCAGCTCTTGGCTTTGGGTGTGTGACCTCTGTTTAATTCTGGATACAGCACACACAAAGTAGTTCATGTGGCATCACGGATGAAAAACCGTGCAGGGGGTACCCTCCCCGCATCCAAAGCTAACACGAGCAAGGAGGATGACTATGGAGCTGGACTCGGGGAGAAGCCACCTGACCGGCCCTGCCTAGAGCTGGGGTGCTGCTGAAGAACAGACAGCCTGTTTCAGCCCCCTCCTCCTGGGCCAAGGGAGCTCTGCTCTCTCTTACCTGCTCATTCTGGTGTGTGTGTGTGTGTGTGTGTGTGTGTGTGTGTGTGTGTGTGTAAGGTCTCAGATGTGCCTCTGCAGACATTCACTTTATTTTATTTTTAATTTTTTCTATTTTATGTACCTGCTTGTATGTCTGTGTGAGGGTATCAGGTCCCCTGGAACTAGAGTTACAGACAGTCGTGAGCTGCCATATTGAATGGGGAATTGAACCCGGGTCCTCTGGAAGAGCAGCCAGTGCCATTAACTACTGAGCCATCTCTCCAGCCCCCTCACCTTACCCATTGAGATAAGGTTTCTTACCTGAGGGACCTGCTGGCCTCTACCTCTCCAGTGCGGACATTACAAATAGGATTCTTTCCCGGGGCTCGAACTCAGGTCCTCTTGGTGCGTATGTGTCGAGTACTTTCCCAGCTCTGCTGTTGCCCCAGCTCTCGTCTGTGTTCTTTCACGCATTTGTTTTTATTTATTTACTGTGTGTGCGTGTGTTTCTGCCTGTGATTGTGGCCCATGCACCAGGACATGCAGTTAGAGGCCAGGGGACGGTTTGTAGGAGTCAGTCCTCTCCTTCTACCATGTGTGGTGCGGGAATCAAACTCGGATTTTGATTGGACTTGGAGGCGAGCACCTTTTCTGACAGAGCCGTCTTGCCTGCCCCTATTCTCAGATCTTGAAGGCTGAGAAGTCAGGAATTTCTGGTGGACAAGGAATGAAGAAGGGAGTCATGGATTCAACGAATGTTTATTGAGCACCTACTGTGTGCCAGGTAGTTCCAGAGACCTGGAGAAGAAGGGCTGGGGCAGTCTGAAGTTGTCCCAGCTCAAGGTCTCTTCCCAAAACAAGTCCTGCAAGGGGCTGGGGACCCCTGCCTTGGAGAGTGGAAGGTCTGGTTACAGAAAGCAGAGACCTGTAGAAGCGAGACAGCTCAGAGCGGGGGTGTCTAAGACTGGTGCCTTCTCCCAGGAGATCCGGGCATGGCCTCTGCAGCATGAGGCAGTCCTCCATCACCTCCTCTTCAGGACGGATATGCACGATTTCTTGAGGGGCCCGATCTGCAGGTGGGCGTCCACACTCTCCAGGAAGAAGGCAGGCTTGAGCCTGTGACTGAAGAGCCCTGAAAAGTGGCTGTCCAGGCGACTCTGGAAGGGGTCAGTGGGGGAGGCCAGGGCACCACTGCGGCGTGGCCGGGAGGCTTTGAGCCTCCGAAGAAGGCTCAGCTTTCCGTCTCGAACGGCGTAGAAGGCTAGGGCATGGTCAGCATACTCTAGGCAGACCCCAACCGTGGGGGAAAAGGCATGCGGCAGCGGCGCCTCCAGCCCACAGAACCAGACTGAGAATCCACGCCCGTTCCACTGCAGACAGCACGAGTGTGCATTGCGGCCCAGCCGGCCCCGGTCATAGGGCTCTTGCGGAGAGAAGCCCTCAGCCATGACACCCACGCTGACCCATCCTTCGATGATCTCTACCTCCCAGTAGTAGGTGCCCCGGTCCAGGGCACCCTCTCCTAGCACCTGCTCACAGTGCGTGAAGCGGGTGGGTGACTCCGGGTAGTTGATGGGACATAATACCCTCTTGACGCCTTTGGTTCCAAAAAGCTGCAAGAACTTGTCTGCCGTATCACTGTCCAGGTCCACGATGTAGGCAACTGACCCCATGGATGGGAAGGAGACACAGATCACAGCCACGCTCGGATGGGATGGTCCCCCACAGGGACCCACCTCCCCCAAACACAGTCTCGTCCCTTCTTCAGAAACACCGAGACCCGGCACTAGTGGGGACCACCCGTGGAGGTGACCTTGTCCACCCTAGAGATTAAGGGGAGGGTTCCCAAGCTCTGTGTTTCTGAAGCCTCGCAGCTGACAGAGGCGCTTTGGTAGCACCGCCGGGCTGGCTACTTACACTTGAGGAAGTAATCCCTGGGAGCCTCGCTCTCCAGCAGGTTGGTGCTGTCAGGGTCCTGGGACTCCACATCAGCTGCGCAAGGAGTGGTGGGAAAGCAACCTCTCTGGACCACCTGCGGCTGGCTGCAGGGCTGCCCTCGGCAGTGCCCGCCCCCACCTGCGGCTGGCTGCAGGGCTGCCCTCGGCAGTGCCCGCCCCCACCTGCGGCTGGCTGCAGGGCTGCCCTCGGCAGTGCCCGCCCCCACCTGCGGCTGGCTGCAGGGCTGCCCTCGGCAGTGCCCACCCCCACCTGTGGCTGGCTGCAGGGCTGCCCTCGCCAGTGCCCGCCCCCACCTGCGGCTGGCTGCAGGGCTGCCCTCTCAGTGGGCAGTGCCCACCCCCACCTGCGGCTGGCACTCCCTCCACCCTCCCTTCCAAAGCCCCCAGCCGCTTGGTGACAGACACACCCACATGGGACGTGTCCTCATGCGTGTGTATCGCTTGAGTTTCCCCGCCCTGGCCTCCTTGTGTGCGAGGGAGCAAGAAGAATCACTTTGGGGGGTGTGGTGGGGTGGGGATGGCCTCAGTTCCTGGCAGGATTAGGCTCCCTCCCCCAGGGCCAGACACTTTTCCCTCCTCCGTTCCTGGATGGACACCAGATCTGGGGGCCCACACGGTGCATCTGGGGAGGGGCGTGAGTCATCTCGGAGGGGCACCCACCTTCTGAGCCGCGTTTCTGCAGCTCATCCTCCTCACTGCTCAGGCCCCGCAGCTGCTCCCACTGGCTGGCGCAGGCTGAGACCAGGATGTCTCTCAGCGCTCTGACCACTTGGGAGGACTTGGTGAAGCTGAGTTCCCTGGGGGGCCCAGGCCCAGGGCCGCACCCCTCCTCCAGGGCCAGCCTCAGTGCCAGGAGCTCCTGTGCCAGACGAAGGCCCATTAAGGCTCTGCTGCCGTAGCTCCTCCCAGCCAGGGAAGGTAGCAACTGTCTGGGAAGGCCAGGCACCCATCGCCCTGCCGTCCTTTCTCACTCCCACCCCCTCACTCGATCCCCCCGTGGCTCATGAGCCACCCTCACCTGTAGGAAGCTGACTGAGTCGGCTTCTGGAACCTGACTGAGGTTGTGACGTGCCCGGCTCAGGCGGCTGCGCTGTTCCTCCTGTCTACGCAGGTCACCCTGGGAGCGGCCCAACATAGTGGCCTCCCCCTCCTCGATGAACCCCAGCACCTCGGTCTGGAAACTCTGCAGGGTGGCTGTGGCCTCGGCAAACATCTGGCTCACCCTCTCTCGCTCGGCCACAGCTGCACTCTGCAGGATTGGGCGGTGGAGGCAAAGACCCAACCCGGCTACAGTTTCCTTCTCTGGCTGTGTGAGCCCACCCTGCCCTACCAGGACAGAAGGACCGGCCCAAGCTCTGGGTCTGAGCCAGGTCTCGGGAAACAAGGTGTTCCCGCTTAGTAGGGTTGAGCAGTCCCTAATCAGGGCACGTATGTCTAGAGTGGGTGGTACATACTGGAAACTTATGCCCAGTTTCAGAGGCCTGCTTCGGGGGTGCACAGGGGGTTAGGGTGAGGTCTGACCTTGATGAGGGCCACAGTACGGCGGGACTGTGCAATGCTGGCACCCAGTTCATCCATCCGGTCCTCCACGGCACTCAGGACTTTGGGCTGCTCAGCCTGTGGATTGGGCTTTGTGAGTCTGGTGTCTGATGACAAAGGTCCCTGACCAGATCTGTGAATGGAGGGCCTGGAAGTGGCTGTGATACTTCAGAACATGCCCAAAACACCTTGGGCCAGGCTGCTGCCATCCCCAAATGCCTGGCAAGGAAGCGGGCTGAGGGCATCTGACTACCTGTTGACCAAGGAAGCCAGTCTAGGGCCACTTGAGGTGCTCGATTTATTTGGGATTTTTCCCCTCAGTGGGGAAGAGGTGAAGCGTGAGAGCGTGGAGTTGGGGTATGACTGAACGAGAAGGACACTAAATAATCCTGGGGATTAGTTTCAAAAGAGCCTTCACCCCCAATCCAGCTCTGAAAAATGGGGATTCCGGGCAAATCCCTTGGGTCTTATGAGTCACTGCTCCAGGCAGGAGAGACGGAAAATCCCAAAGCCAGAGGCGCCAAGACCAGGACGGAGGCCAAAGGAAACTGGGGGTGGGAGGTGGTGGGGCACTGGGCACATGCTCCCAACGGCCCCAGAATCTTCGGACAGAGAGGTTCTGTGTGACCAGCCCAACCTCCATGGCTCTCCTGGTGCCTGCCACACCCATCCACAGCGGCTGACTCAGTCCAGGACAAATCTGAGTCGGGACCAGCCACAAGAGCTCCGCAGCCATGGGGCCACGCCCGCGGCCAGCCACTCCTGGTCCCCACCGGCTCCAAGGGTCTAACCCAGGTACCTCTCTGGCTTTACACCCACACTGACCCAGTTAACTCTCTCTCTCTCTCTCTCTCTCTCTCTCTCTCTCTCTCTCTCTCTCTCTCTCTCTCTCTCTCTCGGCTCTTCGCCATTCTTTCATCTACTCAGTAGTTGCTTCTGACTCCGCTTCCATCCACACCAGCCCTAGCAAACGACACTATAGACCGGAAGCGGTCGCAAAGATCCTCAGGTTAGAGGGGGAAACTAAGGCAGAGCCTATTGAGTCAGAGCGATGGGACCCACGCAAAGGTGGGAACTAACTCCACAAAGTTGTCTTCTTAATCTCCACGTGCACATCCCACAATAATAATAAAAGAGACAAACAAATAAAAGGCACAGCCGGAGAAGAGTGGGGGGAGCTGCCCCGCCGGCCGCCCATCTCCACGTGCCCGCGCCCCACCTCCTGAAGCGCGCGCTCCTGCTCCAGCGGCACTAGCTCGTGGCCGCGATGCTCCTGGGCGGCGCAGGCCTCGCACAGGCACACTCTCTCCACGCGGCAGTAGCGCTCCAGCGGCCGCAGGTGGCGCGGGCACAGGCTCTCCTCCAGCCGGCGCAGCGGCGGCACCAGGCGGTGGCCGCGCAGTGCGGGGCTGCGTTCGTGCGGGGCCAGATGCGCAGAGCAGAAGGAGGCGAGGCAGGAGAGGCAGGAGAGCGCGGCGGGCAGGGCGGCGCCCTCCGGGCACGCGTCGCAGCGCACCGGCTCTTCGGCCGGCCAGGGCTCGGGCGCGCAGGGAGCCGAGGGCTCCGGAGCAGTAGGGGGTGCGCTGGGCGCCGAGGGTTCGGGCGTCGCGCCCCGGGCGGGGCCTGAAGCCGGGGCGGACATGGGTCCCGGGCCCGAGCCCTGGCGGAGTTGCAGCAGCTCGGAGAGCGTGTGGTTCTTGCGGAGCTGCAGGCCGTCGGGGAAAGGCTCCTGGCACAGTGGGCAGCGGGCCGGACCTCCGGAACCACCGTTGCCGCCCGCACTCCGGTGCGGCCAGAGCGCGCCCAGGCAGGCGAGGCAGAAGTTGTGGCCGCAGGGCAGTGTCACCGGCTCCCGGAGCGGTTCCAGGCAGATGGGGCAGCTGAAAGGCCCGCTGCCGTCCATGGCTCCGCAGCTGCCCGGGCACCGCCTGTGCTGCTCCCGCCTGGGAGGGACCAGGGACGGTTCGCGCCCGGCACCGCCCCCCTGGGGCCAAGGCCAAGGGTCCAGCCCCCTCCAACCCCTCCGCAGTTCTGCCCGCCCCCAACGCGGCCAGCCGCTGTACCACGGGTCAGCAGACACCGGGCCCGCCTGCCTCCCAGGGGCACCCGACCCTCTTGAGCCCTCCACCCGTCGTGGG
Organism: Peromyscus maniculatus bairdii; assembly: GCF_049852395.1. NCBI lineage: Eukaryota > Metazoa > Chordata > Mammalia > Rodentia > Cricetidae > Peromyscus > Peromyscus maniculatus. Next base: position 103,741,282 of record NC_134859.1, read on the forward strand.
TGGAGGCGGGGGCACTCCCAAACCGGTGTGAAAAGGAGAGGATGAGGACCGAGGATGCCAGGGGATGTATGGGGAGGAGGCTGGGAGGGCATCCGACCCTCCATCCCCCCAACCTTGGTCAGCCCGGTGCCTCGGGAGAGGTGGGAGGGCACAACCGTGTCGCCAGTACCTTTGCTCTCCACACCCCTCCTGGGTACAGTTAGCAAAGTTCACGAGTTGCTGACATATAGAAAAAATTACTGCTAGTGTGTGTCTGTTTTTGCCCCCTAGAGACTCTATTTACCCGCGCTGGGGAACTTGGCCTTGTCTAGATCTGAAATGGGAAGCTGACATCACTGGACAAATCCCTTGTCTGAGGAATTTACTTCCGCTCATCACACTCGCGGGCCCCTGTAGTTCTCTAAAAGGAGGCACTGGTTAAGACTTGCCCAACTATGCATCTAGAACGGCGAGTCTAATTGTAAGGATTTGTGTTTGTTTTGAGACATAGTCTGTATATGCAGCCCAGATAGACCTAGACCTCTTTACTTCATGCCTCAGCCTCCTGAGTGCTGGGATCACAGGCGTGCGCCGCCGCCGCCGCCGCCGCCGCCGCCACCACCACCGCCCGGCGAGACAGTCTTTCTTATATAGCCTTGGTTATCCTAGAAATTCTTATGTTGGCCTTAACCTACTGATCCTTATGGCTCCACTTCTCCGTGCTGAGATTACAAGTGTATGTCATCATGCCCTGATAAACTGACATTGTAAATTATACATCAATAATGTTAATTTTTAAAATTCGTAGAATTCAAATTGTCAATATTATTATTTATTATTATTAAAAGGAGTGGAGCCTGGTGCTGGGGAGACAGCTGACCAGCTGGTAAAGTGCTGAGCAAGTGTGAGGACCAGAGTTAGCACCCAGGGCCCATATTAAAGGCAAAAGAGAAAAGGATAAACAAAATGGGTGGGATAATGTTGTTATAACCCTAAATAAAAAATAAGCATCCATGTGCCCATGCTGATAGTAATAAGTAACGGGAAAAATGAACAAATAGAGGGGGCTGGTAGATACCTTTCCCATTCAGAGGAACCCCAAATAATGTCAGTTACATCCTACTCCTTACCTGTGCGCTAAGCACAATGGCTTCTTTTTCTTTTTCTCCAGAAAGAGTTTCTCTGTATAGCCCTGGCTGTCCTGGAACTCTCTCTGTAGCCCAGGCTGGCCTCAAACTCCGAAATCTGCCTGCCTTTGCCTCCCGAGTGCTGGGATTAAAGGCGTGAGCCACCACGGCCTGTTACAGAACATTACTTTAACTATGGAAAGATGTATTACATTTGGCTGGGCAGTGGTGGCGCACGCCTTTAATCCCAGCACTCAGGAGGCAGAGCCAGGCAGATCTCTGTGAGTTCGAGGCCAGCCTGGTCTACAAGGTGAGGTCCAGGACAGGCATCAAAACCACAGAGAAACCTTGTCTCAAAAAAAAAAACAAAAACAAAACAAAACAAAACAAAACAAAAAAAAAAACACAAAAAAAAAACCCCATGTACTGTTTTTACAGAGGACCAGAGTTCAATCTCCACATCAGGTAGCTCACAATTACTGTAACTCCAGCTCCAGGGGATGCCTCTAACCTCAGGCAGGCACACGCACATACATAAACATACACACATATACATGTAAATAAATAATAATAAAATATGTTTAATAATAAAATGAATTCCTCTTTATATAAAGACACAAGAAAATGGGTTAGGGCCCACCCTACTTCAGTATGCTCTCACTCTAACCTGATTACAAATGCCAAGACCCTATTATTCCAAATAATGTTCCAGCCATAGGCTTGAGGCAGCCCAGGGTGGGAAGAACTACCTGAACATATTATGAATGGGGGAACACATGACCCATAATGGTGCACATGTCAGGGAGGGCGTAGAGCCATCACCCAGGCCAGCAGGGCCAGGGGTGGTCATTCATGTCTCCCATGTGTCCCATCTCTCTCTGTAGTCGATGGCTCCTCTCCTTGCACCTGTCTCAGTGGCATACTGCTGCCTGCCACTACCCTGACTTCTTGCCCGCTCCTCCAGCCAGGCCTCTGTCACTGCCTCTGTTTCCCCAGCTATCTGTGCTTAGAGATGGGAAAATTTCCCTCAGTCTCTAAGATCAGGTTGGAAATGTGTAGTAAGTACTTAAGTGAGGAGCCAAAGGGGAAAGATGAACAGCAGCACAGAGCTGGCCCCTTCACACACACACACACACACACACACACACACACACACACACACACACGTCCCAGCTGGCCCCTTCACACACACACACACACACACACACACACACACACACACACACACACACACACAGGTCCCAGTTTGGGGCTTTTTTTTTTTCTTTCCAGTGTTTCAGTGCCAGAGACTGAGTCCAGTTCTTTGTGCATGTTAGGCAAGCCCTGTACCACTGAGTTACACCCAATGCTGGCTAGGTTTATGTCAACGTGACACAGGCCAGCGTCATGAGGGAAGAAGGAACCTCAACTGAGAAAACGCCTCCATCAGATTGGCCTGTAGGCAAATCTGCAATGCATTTTCTTAAGTAGTGGTTGACGTGGGAGGGCCCAGCCCACCGTGATGGTGTCAGCCCTAGGAAGGTAGTCTTGGGGTGCTATGAGAAAACAGGCTGAGCAAGCCAGTAAGCAGCAGCCTCCCATGGCCTCTGCATCAGCTCCTGCCCTGACTTCTCTGGATGATAGACGGTGAACTGTAAGCTGAAGTAAAACTTAAGTTACTTTTGGTTATGGTGTTTGATTGCAGCGATTGAAACCTAAGACACACCCCAGAGTCTGAATCCCCAGAAAAAAGATAGGTATCATGGTATAGTCCCAGAGCTGGGAGGTGGGGACAAGAGGATCCTGGGAGTTTGCTAGCCATTCAGTCTAGCCAATCGGTGAGATTTAGATTCAGTGAGAGACCCTGTCTCCAAAAGTAAGGCAGAGGGGCTGGATAGGTGGCTTAATAGTTAAGAGCACTGGCCACTTTTCCAGAGAACTCAGGGTTCAGTTCCCTACACCCACATGACAACTCATGACTGTCTGTAACTCTGGTTCCAAGGTATCCAGTTCCCTCGCCTGGCCTCTGTAGGCACTGCACATACATGGTGAACAGATATATGCAGGGAAACTCCCACACCCACAAAATAAAAATATATAAATATACATATTTAAGATAATGATGTGAAGAGTGATGGAGCAAAGAATCTGGTATTGGCTCTGACCTCCACATGCGCACACATGTGTGCACACATACTTACCCCATCCCCCCAAAAAATGTTGGCAGTGGTGGCACACACCTTTAATCCTGGCACTCGGGAGGCAGAGGCAGGTGGATCTCTTGGGTTGGAGGCCAGCCTGGGCTACAGTTTGAGTTCCAGAATAGCCAGGGCTACACAGAGAAACCCTGTCTCAAAAAACAAAACACACAAATAAACAAAAAAATCAAGTGTGCAGTCTAGAGCTGGCCTGGTCAGGAATACCTAGCACTCTGTAGGTAGAGGCAGGAGGACCAGGAGTTCAAGGCCAACCTCAGCTACATAGTGAGTTTCTGGCTAGCCTAGGCTACATGAAAGTCCATCTCAAAAAAGCAGAAACAATCTATATATAAAGTGTGTGGTCTAGCCAGGGTGGCGGTACATGCTTGTAATCCTGGCACATGAGAGGCTAGGACAGGAAGTCCAGTTCAAGACCAGCTTAGATTATATAGGGACGCCCTGCCTCAAAAAGGGAAAACAGTGTACAGTTTATTTTTAAAAAATCAATAGATTCTTTCTCTGGGGCTATCTTGGGCAGTGTTGGATGGTGAGCTGTATCCTTGGCTTCTACACAGTGGATGACAGGAACACCACCTAGTCATTTATACTCAAAATAGTCCTCAGACACTACTCCGTGTCCATGGAGGCTGAGTCTCTCAGCTGAAGGCCACTCTAGCCATGTATCCCTTTAGCTGGTACAGGAAGCTGCTCTCCAGTGGTCTCCAAAAGAGGCAGCTCCCTGTCCTGTCAATCCTCCTCTCCCTGTGTATACAAGACTTCACCCTTCAAAACCTGTATCGATCCTTCCCCTGGACCCAGTCTCCCAGCTGCGGCTGTCGCTGTGAGAAGACAAGGAAGAACTGGGGAGTGGCCAGCCCCTCGGGGAAGTAAGCCAGACATGGTTCAGCCCCTGCTCTCATGAGTTAGGGCTACGGGGCCAGAGTGAGGCTGACTGCTTCATGGATACCAGCCGGGAGACTGAGCTCTGTGGGGAGGTCTCTTTCCAGATCTGCAGGCTGTGACATGACATGTCCTCACTCAGCAGAAGGAGGAGTGAGATCCCTCTGCATTCCCCTTTAAAGATTTATTACTATTATTATTATTATTATTATTTAAATTTAAATTTTTTTAAATAATTTTAAAGTTGGTTTTATTTTATTTGTATTCTATGTGTATGATTTTTGCCTGCATGCATGTCTGGATATCATGAGTATGATTGGTGCCTGTGAAGGTCAGAAGAGGCCATTGGATCCCCCGGAACAGGAGTTTCAGCACTTTTCAGCTGTAGAGGGCAGAAAGGCCTTGTGCACCCAGATGAGAATGGCAGAGACCAGGAAAGTTCATCTCTTCAACGGAATGAGGTGTGCCGCTGCTCTTCCTGGAATGCCAGGAATGGTGTCGTTTTCCAACCCGGTGATCCTTTGCTGTCTCATGAGACGGGCATGGTGTACATCCCAGAGTTTACTCCTCTCATTGCTGTGGGGAAATGCTCTTGCACACTGCAAAGATTTGTCCCTCCAGTTGGTTTAATAAAACCCTGATTGGCCAGTAGCCAGGCAGGAAGTATAGGTGGGGTGACCAGACTGGGAGAAAGGAAGGACAGAGTCAGGAGTCGCCAGCCAGACACAGGAAGCAAGATGAGAATGTCGCACTGAGAAAAGGTACCACACCATGTGGCTAAACATAGATAAGAATTGTGGGTGAATTTAAGTGTAAGAGCTAGTTAATAATAAGCCTGAGCTACCAGCTGAGCATTTATAAATAAATAATACTAAGCCTCTGAGTCAATTGTTTGGGAAGCAACTGCTGAGTATTTGGGAACAGGCAGGCAGGAGAGAAACTTCCACCTACATCTCAGACCCCTAAATCTTGAGCATTGCTTTCAGACCATACCCTTTTCTTTTTCTTTTTCTTTTTCTTTTTTTTGCTATTTTTTGTTTGTTTGTTTTGAGACAGGGTTTCTTTGTGTAACAGCTCTGGCTATCCTGGAACTCTCTCTGTAGACCAGGCTGGCCTCAAACTCAGAGATCCGCCTGCCTCTGCCTCCTGAGTGCTGGGATTAAAGACTTGAGCCACCACTACCTAGTTTGAGCACTGTTTTTAAATCAATAAGAAACCATCTTATGGATAAAGCCATATGCTAAGAGCTTCAATGTAAACATGTCTTCAGCTTTGTTGTACTCGTGGGGCTGAGTTAATCGTTATTTTTCCTAAAACTGTGCTGTGCTTAAATATGGCTAAAGTAAAATGAGCTGGGCCAGACTCTGGAAGTGCTGGTCCAGCACCAGTTAAAAAAAAATCGGGCTGAGCCGATTTTCATTCTTGTCTCTTCATGGGTCGTTTTTTCCCTGCCTGCTGTGAAGCCTGCAGGGATTCACCACTGTCAGCCACCATGTTGATGCTGGGAATTGAACCCAGGTCCTCTGGAAGAGCAGCCAGTGCTCTTAACCACAGAGCCATCTCTACAACCCCAAGAGATTTTTCTTTTTTCTTTCTTTTTTTTTAAGTTTTAATTATGTGTACTGTGTGCATCTGTGCACATGAGTGATGGTGCGTGCAGGCACCAGAGGTGTTGGATGTCCCGTCCCCCGGAACTGCCATGGTTCCCAGGAGAAGAATTGATACTCTAGGAGAGCAGGAAGCACTGTTCAATGATGAGCCTTCTGTCTAGCCTCTTGTTTTTATTTACGCATATGTTTCCATGCGAGTATATCTACTGTATGTGTGCCTGAAGAGGCCAGAAGAGGGCATTGGATCCCTAGGAGCTAGAATTATAGGTGGTTGTGAGTCACTGGCTGTGGGTGCTGTCATTCATACGGGCTCCACTCTCATGACTTATTTCCCGAAGGTCCCACCTCCTAACGCCATCCTCTCAAGGGTTAGAATTCTAGAAAATGGACTCTGAAGGGACACACACATTCCAGTTGTTAAATTGGCCCCCTTAGGTAGAGAACAAGTGTCAAAAGAGAAGCACACTGATGCCTGGGCCCCTGGACGGCTGGGATGGTAGGATGGGGAAGTGGCACCCGAGCTTGGGTGATCCCAAGCTGCTAGGACCCAGGCGGAAGGAGACGGGGTGGGAAAAAGCCTTCTGGACAGAAGGAGCTGTGTGGGAGACAGCCTGGGTGGACCCAGCTTGGCAGGAAACCTGATAATGAGTTCCATACGTTGGTCTCCACAGCGGCTCTTGATCATGACCATAAAGCGCTTGCCAAGCTCCAGGCGTGGCTGGGAGGCTGAGCCACAGCATCCCCCGCTCCGTGGTTTGGTGGCCAGGCTGTTGTGGTTTGCACAGAATATAGACATGCCTGGTTCTGAAGGGGAGAAGGTGCTTCTAGGTTGAGAAGGCTTCTTAAAGATGTGTCCAAGTGGTCCTTCTGTTCCCCATACAGCAGCTCTCTGTCCCCTTTGCTCCCCTAGGAGGCAAGTGTGGAGATGTGATTGGTCAATGCTGGTATGTTTTAATTTAAAGTGTGTGTGTGTGTGTGTGTGTGTGTGTGTGTGTGTGTGTGTGTGTTTCATGTGTTTTTACCACGGATTCCAAGGATTGAGCTCAAGTCTTCAGACTTGCATGGCAAGAACTTATACCCACTGAAGCATCTTGCTGGCCCAAGGTAGATGTTATTAAATATATTTTAAAATTTTTAGGGCCTGGGGAGACAGTTCAGCAGTTAAAAGCACTGAATGCTCTTCTAGAGTTCCCCAGGTTTTATTCCCAGCACCCACATGGCTGCTGACAGCCATCTGTAACCCCAGTCCCAGAGGATTCGCCGCCCTCTTCTGGCTTCCTTGGGCATTGCACAAACATGGTGCATACACATACAAGCTAGCAAAACATCCATGCACAGAAAATAAGGGAATTTCTTTCTCCTTCTCCTCCTTCTCCGCCTCCTTCTCCAAGTTTTAGGTGCCGGAGAGATGGCTCAGTGGTTAAAGTGCTGTGATATAACCATGAGGACCAAAGTTCTCACCCACAGAACCCAAGTAAACGCTGGGTGGGTGTGGGAGGTGGACACAGGGGATGCTCCTCCAGACTAGGTGTATCTGTGCACTCTGGGATTGATTTAGAGACCCTGTCTCAGTGAGTAAAGTGGAAGATTGATGGTTGATTCACAGTCTTGTGCCTCCACATGCAATGTGCACCCACATATGTGTGCCCACACACCACACACATGGAAATAGAAGAAGAAATAAAGCTCTTGAGCTTTGGTGTATTTGTTAATGTGGCTTTTGTAAGTTATCTTTTTTGTTTGTATTTATTTGTTTATTTATTTATTTATTTATTTATTTATTTATTTATTTATTATTTCAAGACAAGGTTTCTCTGTGTAACAGCCCTGTCTGTCCTGGAACTTGCTCTGTAGACCAGGCTGACCCCGGACTCACAGATCCACCAGCCTCTGCCTCCTGAGTGCTGGCATTAAAGTTGTGTGCTACCATCACCACCTGGCTGGAGTCATCTATTGAAAGAGGAATAGAAAAAAAAAGAAAGAGGAATAGATCCTCTTTGTTTCCTTTGAGATTTTGAGCAGTTAAAGCTTTCCTTTTTAAACTGTCTTAAAATTTTGTTTGTTTGTTTGTTTTTTTGAGACAGGGTTTCTCTGTGTAGCTCTGGTGCCTGTCCTGGATCTCGCTCTGTAGACCAGGCTGGCCTCAAACTCACAGAGATCCACCTGGCTCTGCCTGCTGAGTGCTGGGATTAAAGGCATGCACCACCACCTCCCGGCTGTCTTAAATTTTTTAAAGATTGATTGATTTATTATGTATACAGTGTTCTGCCTGCATATATGCCTGCAGGCCAGAAGAGGGCACCAGATCTCATTATAGATGGTTGTGAGCCACCATGTAGTTTACAGGAATTGAACTCAGGGACCTCTGGAAGAGCAGCCAGTGCTCTTAACTGCTGACATCTTTTCGGCCCCAGCTGAGATTTATTAAAGAACTTAATGATTATTGCAAAGCATTGGCATACTAGAGGACAATGAAAACAGAATTCATCTGAAAATGACTGTCCCTCTGGTTCTTTGCATATTTTGTTCACATAGAGACGGCTGGTCATGGTATTGTACACTTGTAATCGCAGCAGCAGCACATGGGAGATGCAAGCAGGAACAGCAGTCCAAGGTCATCTCTGGCTACATAGCCAGTTCTGGGTGAGCCTGGGCTATGTAAGGCTCTGCCAAAAAAAAAAAAAAAAGTAGCAAGTAGTCTAGGTGTGATAGCGCACACCATTAATCCCAGCATTTGGGAGACAGAGGCAGACAGGCCTCTGTGAGTTCAAGGCCAGCCTACTGTACAAATCAAGTTCCAGATCAATCAGGGCCACACAGTGAGATCCTGTGTCAGCACCCTCCTCCCAAATATTGTTAGTTATGTAGCCCAGTGGTAGTCATAGTTATGATGTCCAAGGCTGAGGCTGGAAATAATGGGTTCAGGCAGTCTCCTGCCTTGGCCTTTTCAGTAGCTGAGTGTATAGACTATTTGTCATTAATGGCACAGACAAAATTACTTCAGAGCGATGTAAGAATGTGCTCACACCTGCCTCTCCTACTGTCCTTAGGACTCTGTCCAGAAGGGAGACAAATGGAACCCCCAATAACACGCCTCACGGCCAGCCCTGAAGGGGAAATGGGACAAGTGCAGCCTGAATAACTCTAACCTTATGGGAGTGTGGCTGCAGCCTTACCGAGTCAGAAACAGCAACCACAGCCAAACCCGGCAGGTATGGTGGCTCACAGTTCATGCCTGTAATCCTAACACTTGGGAGGCTAAGCAGGAGGATTGCCACCAGCCTGAGGCCAGCCTGGGGATGCTGCAAGTTCCAGACCAGTCTGGGCCATAGATTAAGACCCAACCTCAACCCCCTCATCCCACAAAAAAGGCAAACAAAAACAAAATCAGGCCAGAAACAGTCTAGCCATGTTGGGTGGGCGGGGCACGCCTATAATTTGCAGTACTTGGGAGTAGAGGCAGGAGGGTGGCTGGACTGCAGTGGGTTTGAAGCATCACTGGGCTTCATAGCTACTTCCAGCCAGCTAGGTTATGTAGATGTAACCAACCGTCTTATTAAATAAGAAACACAGAACCAATGCAAAGAAGAAAGCCAAGAGGTCAGAGCTAAGAGCTAAAACCTTACCCTTCCTCCCGCCGTGGTCCTACCTCTCTGAACCAGAGCTACTTCCTGTGTTAAAGTCTTTATATAGACTTTCTGTTCTGCCTTCTCATTGGTTGTAAATCCAAACACATGACTGCCTTGTCACAGCCTGTCTGCACAGACCTCCAGGTTTTCTATTGATTGGTATTGAGATTAAAGGCATGTGTGTCCAATACTGGCTGTATCCCTGAACACACAGAGACTTACCTAGCTCTGCCTACCAAGTGCTGGGATTACAAGTGTACGCCACCACTGCCCTGTTTTCCTATGGCTTGCTAATAGCTCTGACCCCCGGGCAACTTTATTTATTAACGTACAAATAACATTTGAATACAAATAAAATATCACCATAAGGTTACATAGTAAGACTGTCTCAGGGCTGGAGAGATGGCTCAGTGGTTAGAAGCACTGGCTGCTCTTGCAGAGGACCCAGGTATGGTTCCCAGCACCCACATGGAGGCTCACAATGGTCTGTAACTCAAGTTCCAGGAGATCGGACATCCTCTTCTGGCCTCCTTGGGCATTGCCCATAATACATGTAGGCAAAATACACACATACATAAATTTTTTTTTTTCTGAGACAGGGTTTCTCTGTGTATCCCTGGCTGTCCTGGAACTCACTCTGTAGTGTGGTGGTAATCTAATTGTATTGAAATATTATTTTGATTTGTATTGAAATATTAATTTGATTGTATGTTAATAAATAAAGTTGTCTGGGGGTCAGAGCTATTAGAGCCATAGCAAGAGTGTGGCGGTGGTGGCACACGCCTTTAATCCCATAGATATCTGTGTGTTCAGGGTCAGAGCTATTAGAGCCATAGCAAGAGTGTGGCGGTGGTGGCACACGCCTTTAATCCCATAAGATCTCTGTGTGTTCAGGGATACAGCCAGCATTGGAGACATATACCTTTAAGACCTAGGGGGCTGTACATTCAGACAGTGACGAGGCAGTCATGTGTTTGGGTTTACAACCAATGAGAAGGCAGAACAACATACTTTAAAAATACGAACCGACAGGAAGTAGGTCTCTTTTCGCGAAGCTGGGACAGCAGGAGGAAGGGTGAGATTTTAGCTCTGAGCTCTGACCTCTCGGCTTTCTCTTTTACATTGTTTCTGTGTTTCTTATTTAATAAGACGGTTGGTTACATCTACACTGTAGACCAGGCTGGCCTCAAACTCACAGAGATCTGCCTGAATCTGTCTCCCGAGTGCTGGGATCAAAGGTGTGCGCCACCACCGCTCGGCCATAAAGATTTTTAAAGAAAAATGCTTAAACATTTCTATAAAACAATTATCTTTCCTAGTGTATACTATTACACATATTAACCTTTAAAAACTGCTATAGGCCAGTGATGGTGGTTCATGCCTTTAATTCCTGTACTCAGAAGGCAGAGGCAGGCAGATCTTTGTGAGTTGGAGGCTAGCCTGGTCAACATAGTGAGTTCTAAGCCAGCCAGGGTTACACAGTGATACCCCATCTCCAACAACAACAGCAACAACAAACTGTTACTGTGAGCTGCTGGGATAACTCAGTGGGCAAATGTGCTTAAGGCCAACCTGAGAGTCTGAGCTCCACCCCCAGATCCACGTGGTAGAGAGAGAGAACCAACCCTGTACTTCATCCTCTGACCTCTGCACAGACAGTCCACACACAGCAGCCACCCTGCCGCCAGCTGCACACTAACTAAAGAGAAAAGCATTTCTAAAATCCTTTATTGTGCAATGTTTACCCACGAGCATATAAAACAGACAAATGCTTAAGGAATTACAAAAGAAAAAGAAAAAGAAGTTACAAAAGTAGACATCCTTGTAAACACCAAGACCAGAACATCTCAAGTAACATGATGCCAGGCTGGGGTCGCTGTCAGGGAGAGAGGGAGGGACTCTTTCTTTCTTTTTCTTTCTTTCTTTCTTTCTTTCTTTCTTTCTTTCTTTCTTTCTTTCTTTCTTTCTTTCTTTCTTTCTTTCTTTCTTTTTTTCTTTGAGACAGGGTTTCTCTGTGTAGCCCTGGCTGTCCTAGAACTCACTTTGTAGACCAGGCTGGCCACTCACAGAGATCTGCCTGCCTTTGCCTCCTGAGTGCAGGGATTAAAGGTGTGCACCACCATGCCTGGCCAAGGGATGAGCTCTTGTTTATAGCATTCAAAGCACTCCAAGTTCTAGCCCCTGTACAAAAAAAGTTCTACTTCCAGAAATGTGAGCAAAAGACCACCCTAGGACCCTCATGGAAGCATGTTCTGGAAGAGCAAGAGCAGGCTGCTCACATCTGTAGCACCTACACCCTGATATCACCACATCTGTGGTTAGTCCCCAGCTGGTGGAATAGTTTGGGAAGGATTAGGAGGTGTGGCCTTGTTGGAGGAAGGGTGTCCTTGGGAGTGGGCTTTGAGGTTTCAAAATTCCATGCCAGATTCAATGTCTCTCTGTCTCACTGTCCTCTCTCTCTCTCTCTCTCTCTCTCTCTCTCTCTCTCTCTCTCTCTCTCTCTCTCTGTCTGTCTCTCTCTCTTTCTCTCTCTCTCTCTCCCTTCCTCCCTCCTTCCCTCCCTGCCCCCTCTCTGCCTGGTGCCTGTGGATCAGGATGTAAAGCTCTCAGCTACTGCTCCAGCACCATGCCTGTCTGCTTCCTGCCGTGATAATCATGGACTAATCTTCTAAAACTGTAAGCAAGACCCCAGTTAAATGTTTTCTTTTATTGTAAGAGTGGCCGTGGTTACGGTGTCTCTTCACAGCCATAGAACAGTGGCTAAGATAGATGTCCAGGCAACACACAGAACTTGGCTTTTGCTTGGGGCTGGGGCATCCTATTAATTTTTTCCAATCCCTGTCCCCTTCGAAGAGAGTAAAAAGTAAGCGGATTTAGGGGCTCCCCTCTCATCCCTCTCCTCGGAGTCAACAGAGAGACCAACTGTAGGGGCAAGTTTCTTGGTCTGGCCTGGGCCCACCGTCCAAATCTCTCCCTCCCACCCTCCTGCAGCCATTTATAAAATAATTACTCAGAAGCTTATGTATTAGTTACAAACTGTTCGGTCTATGGCTCGGGCTTCTTGCTCGATAGCTCTTGCATCTTAAATTAACCCATTCCTATTAACCTGTGGATCGCCACGTGTCTGGTGCCTTTTCCTGTGTTGTATCACATCTTGCTTCCCCTGGCAGCTCTCAGCGTCTCCTCCTTGTACCTTCATTAAGCAGTGGTAGCAATACATATCACAGCATACAGAAAGACCATCCCACAGCAGCCAACAGCTGTTCCTTTTAGAATGGTGGCCTTCAGTCTCCCAGTCAGAGGCCGATCCACTCTTGGGCACACAGGCATGGCGGCACCTATCTGTGCCTCCCTCAGATGAGTGCTGAAGCCTCTTCCCTGGGCCCTGGAGGGGGCTTGGCCTCAGGCTGATGGCAAAGAGTCAGGGTCCTCCCCTCAAGGAGCCAGAAGACAGGGAAGAGAGGCTGGCTGAAAAGTGCGTGGAAGGTATGCAGCAGCTGTGTCTGTGGCTCGAGGCTGTAGAAGGTGAGGTAGCCAGAGGTCAAGTTCAAATCGATGCCCAGGAGACGTCCAGGCACCCCATGCAGGCGCTGGGCCTTGCCATTGTGCCAGGCCTGGATACTGTCCTCCTGGATGCAAAGGCCCCAGGAGGAAGGCCCACGGCCGATGTTGTCCGTGTGGGTCCCCACCTTTCGGCGTGATAGTTTTGGGTAGGCGATGCCCAACGTCACAGAGTGGTCAGAGGTGCGTACCTCCCAATAGTGTTGTCCAGTCCGAAAACTCTGGGCACATTGCACCTGCCACAGCTCGAAGCTGCCTGGCCTGGCTGGGCCCTGGGCCTGGAAATGGTGTGTCACCTGCTGGTCCTTGTGGGACAAGTACAAGTACTGGTTGGCAGTGTCCGGGTCAAAGGTCAGGTTGCGGTAATCTGTTGGAAAGAGTTGACCAGAGGTGGCAAAGGTGTCATTCCCCCTAGAGCATAGAGTTACTGGGGCCCCATCTATGGACAGTTCAAATGTCTACCGGGCATACTGTGGGCAGAGCACCAGGCAGTGGCATACTAGGGAGTTGCTCATTGCTACCTCTGAGCTGGAATCTTCGAGGACAAACTGAGGCTCAGAGAGTTAAGTTCACATATTAAGTGGGAGAACTGTGATGGACCCCAGATCCAGGTGGTCAGAATCTGCCCTTTAACACTGTACCGGCTGCATCCACCTCAGGGTGGATGTGGACAAGGTTCACATCCTGCAACAGGTGTGCAGAGGTGGAGCCTGGCCCAGGAAGGACCATGGACAGGACAGTCAGAGCAGGTCCCTCCCGCCATACACACACAGGCATATGCAAGTGTACACATGCTCTCACATGCACACAAAGGTGCACCCATGCACATGTACACACAGGCATCGGGTCTCCTTACTCTGCCAGAGTTTCTTCCTCAGTGGACACATGGCGCTGGAGACTGGTGGCGAAGGACCCAAGGCTTCGAAAGAACAAAGCAGAATCAGGGGAGCGTGTGGGGATGTTCCCTGACTCCCCGCTTCTACCCACTAGTGGGAGGGAGGGTAGGACCCAGAGGGCGAGGAGAAGTCAGCCTTACCCACAGGGCCAGCACGGGCAGCTTTGCCTGCCACCCTGGGGGGCTTCTCTTCAAGGAGGAGTTCACATAGCGGACCAAGCATCTCATTCATGCTGCTCAGCTGCTGCTCTTCATCCCACTGCGGAGTGGTCAGTGGCCCGGGGGACTCCACAGGCTCAGAGAGCTGCTGTAATTCCTGAACCCCAGGGACAGTGTCGGTGAGTGCGGTACAAGGCAGGGAAGCAAGGCCCTAGCCCACTGCCCTGAGATCGGTACCTGGAAGAAGCTGGAGTCGTCCACTTGCCCCAGGAGATCCTGGACACTGTGGTCATACTGGGACAGGACCTCCAGGTGGTCGGTTAGCCGCTGTATCTCACTCAGAGCCTGGTCCAGAGCCTGCTTCTTGGCTACCTCTATGTTCCTCAGTGTCGAGGCCTGAAGCTTCTCCAGGGCCTGTAGCAGGCTGCTGAATCTGCTGGAGACCACTGAGGTCAGGGTGCAGGCTGAACTCTGTGTGGGCACAGGAGGAACCTCAGGGTGGCCAGTCTTGGCACTATGGCAAGGTAGGCTAAGTCCTCAGTCGCCCACTGTTTTGAAGGGTGGGACACAGGGAGTCAGTCAGAGCCCTTGGAACCTCCTCCCCGCCAGGGCCTGGTTTCTGGCTCAACTTCCCACTCCCTGCTGCTTGGAGGCATTTGGAAGCAGCCCAGGGAGCAGATGGTAGGGCCCAGCATGAGGATGTGGCGAAGTACCTCGATCTGGCTGCTCTGCTGCTGCAGCTCCTGAAGCTGGGTCTCAGCCTGGGTGACCTGTTGCCGGGCAACCGCCGCTCTAGCTCTCAGTTGGTCCTGCGGTACCCATCCAGAGGGCCACAAGAGAAGGCCAGGATTGGCTGTAAAGTTTACTTCATACCACCACCACCACCACCGTCCACACGGATCCTGCCACTCATGGTAGACTGCCCCCTTAACATCCCAGAACTAGGTCAGAGTCCCAGGGAGGCCCGGACAGGGGCCGTTCTCTGCGTGGAGCAGGGATACGTAGGAGGGATGCGGAAGTCTTGGGTTGAAGACCCGGCTTCCGGTCCCACTCCCGCTTCTTGCAGGTTGGGTGACCTGAGCAGAGCTCCTGTCCCACCTTCTCAGGTCCATAGCCCACCCCACCCCGACTCCAGACAGCAACAGAGCAGTAACTCTGGCTTAGAGTCTGGGGCAGAAAGGGAGATGGCCAGAGTCGCCTGAGCCGTGATTAGCTCAGCGCAGAGAGCCCAAGGGGAAGACAGGACCCCTATTATTTGGTTGAGTTGTTTCCCTTGGGGACCAAAAGGTGCTGTCACAGGAGCTAGAGACACCGTGCTGGTGCTCTGAGCTGGTGGGTAACACCTGGCTAAGAGTCTCATTACCTGCTTTTACTCCTTCCAACACCCTATCATTGTTGCTTTGAGACAGGGTCTCACTATATAGCCCTGGCTGCCTGGAACTTGCTAAGTAGATCTTGAACTCAACAGAGATCTGCCTACTTCTGCCTCTAGAATGTTGGGATGAAAAGCATGTGCCACCACCATGCCAGCTAATTTATTTATTCTTAATCTTACAAATAAAGATTTTTTCTTTTTCTTTTTCTTTTTTTTGTTTTTGTTTTTTGTTTGTTTGTTTTTTCGAGACAGGGTTTCTCTGTGTAGTTTTGGTGCCTGTCCTGGATCTCACTCTGTAGAGCAGGCTAGCCTTGAACTCACAGAGATCCACCTGGTTCTGCCTCTCAAGTGCTAGGATTAAAGGCATGTGCCACCATCGCCCGGCACAAATAAAGATTTTTATGTAGCCAGGTGGTAGTGATGAACGCCTTTAGTCCCAGTACTTGGGAGGCAGAGGCAGGTGGATCTCTGTGAGTTTGAGGCCAGCCTGGTCTACAAACAGAGCTCCAGGACAGCCAGGGCTGTTACACAGAGAAACCTTGTCTCGAAAAAACAAACAAAATTTTATGTAAAGTTCATGCAAGTGTAGACAAATGGATGAATGCCACACTGCATGTGTGAAGGCCAGAGGGTAACCTTGGGTGTCTCAGCCCTTGCCTTCTGCCTTGAGACAGGCTCCCTGGCCCTTGAACTTCCTGTGCCTCAGTCCTCTCAAGCAAAATCACGTCCGTCTGTCTGTCCGTCGTTACCGCCCCCACTCCCCACCCCACTCCCCACCCCCCAGCATGAGCCATCTGGCTGAAGCGTCCTCCCTGCAAACCTTTGTGCCCAGCTTGGTCTCCACACTTGGACCCCCAGCTGTGTCTCAGCCTCCTCTCTGGGGCTGCAGCAGCAGCTCCAGGGCTCTCCCCCTCCAAACCTCTGAAAGTCCCTTTCTTTCCAAAGCCACTCCCTCCTTTGACCTCACCCGGGCCCTGTCACCAGCTCTGACATGTCTTCCCAAGCATTCACCCTCACCTACCACTTCCACCCCTCACTGTGCAGGTCCTTCACCAGCCGCCCTGCGGGCCCCCCCCCCCCCCGTCCCTCAGGCTTCTCAGCCACCCTTCTGTCCATGTGCCAGCACCCCGTGACTCCCTAGAACACACCTCTCTCCTCCTCCTCTGTCCCATCTCTGGTGACTTTGCCTCACACCCCTGCTGGCTGAGATGGCCATGGGCCCAGGCCACCATCATGGGTCCAGTCTCATGGTCATTTTTGCCCTCTAACCAAACCTCTCAGCAGCACAGAGCACCTAGAGAGCACACTCTCCCTCCTGTAATCCACCGTGCCCCCCCCCCCCCACCGTGCCCCGGCCCCGGCCGGCCTCTATCTCCGTAGTAGATATCTCTGTCTGGGTATAACTGTGGGCAAGGCTTCCCTGACCCAGCAAGTTTCTACTTCTTCCAGGGACCTCTAATGACTTCCAACTGTCTTAGTGCCTGAAGCTCCTCCCAGTTCTCAACAGATGCCCGTCACCCCCGACCCCCGTGTGCCCCACTGCACCCACACATCCACACATCCCAAGCCAAGCACAGAGCAGCCCGTCACCCACAGAAACCCCTACTTCGTTCCCATCTCCACTGGGCGCTGGGCTTCCACTACTTTCTCCTTTCTTTTGCTTTCCAGTTGTGACTCTTCCCCCACCCCCAGATTTCACCTCTTACCCCCCGAAATCTGATGGCATCATCGCCTTGTCTCGAGTTAAGGCCCTGCACCTCCCTAGAAGAGTCAGCTCCTCCCCACCACCACCCATGGTCTGGTCCCCCACGACCTGGAAAGCCTGTTTGGAGATCCTCAGGGACCTGCCTCCTGCCATCATCTCGGGGAGCAGGCTAGCCTCCCAGCTCCTCGCGCTCCACCCCCGCTCCTCTTTTTCTGGTTGACACTTCCTCTCCCCTGAGGAGTCACCCAAAGATCGCCTCTCTCTCCTCCTCTTAAGCAGGGTGGCCCTGCGTCTCTATAGAAGGAAACACTCAGGTTTTGCCGGGACACTATCTGACCCTCAGTCTCTGAAGAGCAGAAAGCGCAGATGACTGATTTGCTCTACACAGCCCTCCTGCCTCCCATGCTGCGTGCTCACTCACTGAATGCTGGCCAGGGCAGCAAATGGGGCTGCCAGCCTTGGCCTAACACTCTGGCTTCTACTTCATTCAGAGCACGTGGGGAGGGCTGGGTGCCACATTCAGATGCATAGGCACTCTGGGTTCATACTGGAACCTGCCGGCAGCCTCCTGCTGCAGCCCCTGCTCTGGCCTCGAACAGTGCCCGACTTCCTGAGCCCCATCCCGCACCTCTCGAACGCGGCGCTCCACGTCCAGCAGCGCCCGCTCGTGGTGGCGGCACTCGTGCACTGTGCAAGCGCTGCACACGCAGAGGCCATCGGTGCGGCAGAAGAACTCGAGCGGCCTCCCGTGGCGCGGGCAGCGTGCGCCGTGGCCGGCGCCGGGCTCTGGGCGCGGGATGGCGGCCTCCTGCGCCTGCAGCTCGAGAGGCAGCGTCTTCAGCAAGGTGCTCAGTGTCACGCTGCGGCACAGCTTGGTGCCCTCGGGGAAGGGCTGGCGACACTCGGGGCATGTCTTCTCCCAGCAGCGCCACGAGTCCTGCATGCAGCCTCCGCAGAAGCTGTGCCCGCAAGGCAGCGTCACCGGGTCGCGGTAGCGATCCAGGCAGATGGAGCAGGTCACTTGGTCCTCCACCAGCTGAGCGGCCATGGCGGAAGCGAGGCCACCCGGCACAGACTTCTTAAAGGGACCGAGGCTACCGGTGCGACTGATGCGGAAGGGCGAAGGACAGCCCAGAAAGACACGACAGTGCGTCAAACATCACAGGCGCTGCTCTCGGTTGGCCTAGAACGTTCCTTGGCAGGGATCCAAGCCACCCTTGCCCGCCTTCTGACGCGCTGGGAGCCGGGGTGCGGCTGCCGTGGGTCCCACTCTGGCACCTCCACGTTGCTTTCCCTGCTCCTCCACGATCTCTCTCAGCTCCCCGAGATCTGGCCTTACCTTCAAGGGACTGAGGCGCTTGGAGCCCCACTGGGCCCAGGGCCATCTTGAGACACCATCTCTGGGGGGTGTTTTCTTGGCCAGTAAATGAAACTGAGTGAGAGTCGTCCAGTACGGAGCTTGGTAACACTTGGTAAATGCTCCTGACCCCCGGCCCCGTGTTTTTTTTTTTTTTCTGGAACAGGATTTTAGGCACTGGGTTTTCTCCCTTCTCTGGGAAATGTATAATTTTGGTTCTTTTAAAACAATGATACAGCCGGGCGGTGGTGGCACACGCCTTTAATCTCAGCACTTGGGAGGCAGAGGCAGGCGGATCTCTGTGAGTTCAAGGCCAGCCTGGTCTACAGAGTGAGTTCCAGGGAAAGGTGCCAAAGCTACACAGAGAAACCCTGTCTCGAAAAACCAAACCAAACAAAAAAACGATACAGAGCCGGGTGGTGGTGATGCACACCTTTAATTCCAGCAAGTGGGAGACAGAGGCAGGTGGATCTCTGTGAGTTCGAGGCCAGCCTGGAAAGGTGCAAAGCTACACAGAGAAACCCTGTCTCGAAAAACCAATCAAACAAACAAACCAAAAACCCAAAAACAACCCCAAAGATATGGAAATTTCTGGTCATTAAAACCTATTTAACCTTCTTTCAGAAACTCCTTATTCTCTTTTTTTTTTTGTTTTTTTTTCAAGACACAGTTTCTCTGTGTAGCCCTGGCTGTCCCGGAACTCTGTAGACCAGGCTGGGATCTGCCTGCCTCTGCCTCCCGAAGGTGCGCCCCCACCACACCAGCTGAGACCCCTTACTCCTTATCTGATGAGGTCTCACTATTGCAGCCCTTTGTGGCCTCTGAAGTCTTTCCCAGCTCTGTCACAGAACACTTGTCCCTCTTCAAGGGTCCTCTAAGCCACCAGCTCAACCTTTGTTGGGCAAGTTCCTGGTCTCCCAGCTGCTTCTGCATCCCATTCATAGGGTAACTGTCATTTCCTCTGCAGCCCAGCAGGGCAGAGAGGGGTCCCAGGGCCTCCCTGGGCAATGCGAATCAGAGCTGACATCTTTCTAACCATGCAGGTAGAACCGACTTGCTGCTAGGTCTCCTTTAGACATCTAGCCACACAGTGGGGGTTCGAGGCCTTGGCTGGAGCTGAAATTATGCTAAGGTCCCAAACAAGTTGTTGCTAGGTCTGACAGGGTCCCCAGCCCAGGGGCAGGAATGCCTCCATGAAAAAGTTCTGATACCCAGGGCGTCTCGTTCAAAAACTTATAGGACAGGTAAGGCTTCACTTCCCTTGTGTTATCTCCAGCTCCCAGGCTGCATGGCGCTCTCTTCTCACCCACGGGGCACTAGCTTCATTACAGGGGGTTCTGGCATTGGCACGAGGAAAAATTACTTTATTCACACATAATCGAAGTACCTTCCAGCAAGCCCCTGGGCCTGATGGGAGAGAGGCCCTGCAAAAGACTGTCTCAGACAGGGCTCCAGATGGCTTGGTTCTCCTGAGGTGTGACCTCCTTCCCGCTCTGCCAGCTCATCCTCTAAGATGAATGAATTCTGCCTCTCAGTAGATTCCGTAAGTGGGCTCGTGACTGTCCCTGTATCGATCCAGATAGCGTAGGGGCTGCTGGTGAGGGAAGCGCTTCTGTTTGGGGTGGTAAGGGGGTGGTCGCACAAATTCAAACACAGGTTCCCGCATGTCTACAAGAAAAGTAAAGGGATGGGGTGAACTCCTGCCAGGAACTGCCCACCTTGGCTTCCAAAGTCAAGGCAGGAGAGGCTTTCGCCTTCAGGCCTGCCAGACCACCAAGCCCTAAAATACCCTTACCTAAAAGCTGATGGAAGGTGTGGGTGACTGAGTCATCCCAGCGGCACTGGAAGAAAGCTAGGCCAGCTGGAGTCATGGCTTCCTGGTGTTTCTTGTAGAAATCAAAAGTGCGGAAGGTCCGCTGGGCCAGCTGGTAGCTGTGACAAGATGGGCGGCATCTGGGAGTGGGAGGGAGCACCCCAGGCAACCCTGGGAAGCCCTGGAGTCCACCCAGCCTGTCCACCTTCTGCCAATCTCAAGGCCTGTACCAAGAGGACTAAGCAAGAGCTACTATCCCAGAGAGCTGGCTTGGGGCTCAGGGTCCAAGTAGGGGTGTAAATTACCAGGGTGAGGGTCGGGTGTCCTCAGAGAAGTCGATTGGCTTGTCCTGCTTGAAGAGCAAGAAGACAAAGCGGTGGAAGCCAGAGCCTCGAGCAGGGAAGGGGGGGAGGTAGGGACATGTTTCCTGTCCTTCAGTCACCCTGTTGCTTGGGATGTTGGTCCTGGTCAGAGGGGAGGAAAGTACCCATTAACTACCAGGCCAGTGAGGTGGCAGGAGTATTACACCCTAGAAGCAGAGTCACGCCAGGGGCCAGACCCTGAATAGTCTCTAGCGTGCTGACCTCCAGGACCTCAGAGACATGCTGCAAACATTATTAGGGAGCACAAGTGGTTCAGAAATCAGAGGGGCTGGAGGGACAGCTCAGTGGTTAGAGCACTGACTGCTCTGCCAGAGGACCCAGGTTCATCCCCAGCTTCCACACGGAGGCTGAAACCATCTGTAACTCCCAGGGAATCTAAAGCCATAAGTATAGCTGGAGTTTTCACCAGTCCTGCTCGGGCCTGCAGCTGCTCAGACCCAAGTAAACACACAGAGACTTACATTACTTATAAACTGTATGGCTGTGGCAGGCTTCTTGCTATCTGGTTCTTACATCTTAAATTAAGCCATTTCTATTAATCTATACCTTGCCACATGGCTTGCGGCTTACCAGTACTTTACATCTTGCTCCTCATGGCGGCGGCATCTCCTGACTCAGCCTCCCACTTCCTAGCATTCTCCTCTCTGCTCATCCTGCCTGTACTATACTTCCTGCCTGGCTACTGGCCAATCAGCGTTTTATTTATCAATCAATCAGAGAAACACATTCACAGCATACAGAAAGACATCCCCAGCACATAGGCATCAGGCATGCATGTGGTGCACATATAAAAATGCTTGCACAATATGGTGGCGCACGCCTTTAATCCCAACACTCAGGAGGCAGAGGCAGGTGGATCTATATGAGTTCAAAGCCAGCCTGGTCTACAAAACAGCCAAGGCTACACAGAGAAACCCTGTCCTGAAAAAAACAAAATAAATAAGAAAGAAATCGTTCACACACATGAAATAATAAAATTAATAAATCTAAAAAGATAAAAGACTAAGTTTGGAGTTTTCTGCAAAAAGCAAAACACAACAAAACAACAACCCCACAGCAGTGACAAAATGAAGCAGCTGGTTCACTCGAGGAATGGGAAGCAGGGTGTCTGCCCACCATTTAGGTCAGGAAGCCATACCATCTTTGGGCAGCTTTTCCTTCCATGCCCTAGGGTCATGTCAGACAGTTTCCCAGCTTCCCAGGTCCTGGTTTCCATTACAGAGGGATTGCCAAAGCTCAGGGCACTGCATGACCTCTGTCCAGGCCTGTGCTCAGAGCCGAAGGCCAACACGGACTGCTCAGGGCGGAAACACCCATGGGCTGAGTGTCTGGAGAGTGCTGCCATGATGAGCTGATCGTTACAGCACCCCTGGGTGGGTAAAACACATGGCGACATCTCCAGTTTCACAGGACAGAAAGTAGCTCAGAGCAGCACAGATGCTGTGAGGACCGGCAGGGCCTACTGCACTTTTTTTTTTGAGGAAGGGTCTCATTACTTAATGTCAAACTCCAGAGAGATCTGCTTGCCTCTGCCTCCAGGGTGCTAGGATTAAAGGCTGTGTCACTACACCTGGCTTCTGCCATTTTCTCCTGTGCTTGTGTTAAGTACACACTTGAATCCCAGGCCCAACATTTCCAGGGCCTCCTGGAATTCCCTGGCTGGCTTCCCACCCAGATACTCACAGCAGCCAATGAACGTACTCGGCATCTGGCTCCAGCAGGTGTCCATCTGCACAGAAACACAGAGAGACCCTCATTTCAAAGGAGCCAGGGCTGGAGTGTGCTACCTGCCCAGATCCCCGGGTTCTTGGCTCAGGGAAGGGAGGCTGGAGGCCAGGTGGCCCCTGACACCTACCCAAGTTGGTAAGTAGTAGTGTCCACAAGGAATCCTTGTCTGCCTCATAGGTCACCTCTGGGGCCTGGGAAGCCTAGCAGAGAGAGATCAAGGGAACACTCACCCTCACCAGGTTTCTCTATAGAGGGCTGGAGTTTGCAGGGGCACTGTGGAAGGGTGACTCAAACCAGGACCCCTGACAGCTCCTCAGACATTGATAGAGAAAGAGATTTTTTTTTAATACTAGTTTTTTTTTGTTTTTTTTTTTTTTTTAAGATTTATTTATTTAGCATACAGTGTCCTGTCTGCATGTATGCCGGCAGGCCAGAAGAGGGCACCAGATCTCATTGCAGCTGGTTGTGAGCCACCATGTGGTTGCTGGGAATTGAACTCAGGACCTTTGGAAGAGCAGTCAGTGCTCTTAACCTCTGAGCCATCTCTCCAGCCCCGAAAGAGATGTTTATAGACTGCCTGCTGTTTGTAGTGGGTAGCCATTCCAGCTTTGATATGGAAGTTCCAACCCCCATTGAGGCTTAGGTAACTGTCACACCTACAAGGAGGGGCCAAGAGAGGGCCCTGAAGACCCGAGATCTGGATGTGGATGCTCACCAGCTCTCTTGGTTCCTGGACCCTGGATGCTGGAGCTAGACAGAGCAGAATTCTCAGAGAACACCGCCAGACTGCGCCACACCTTTCCCAGACTCTGTAACCTATCCCTTCACTTGTAAGTTACCCCACAAAATAAACCTCCCTTTTAACTACGTGGAGTGGCCTTAATAATTTCACCAATAGCTGTTCATCCTGAGATCTGAACTATAAGGACCATGTGCCAAGAGACATGGAGGCCACTCCAAAGACAGCGGCTGCTCACAGAACAGGCACAGATGGCACTTCTCATTCCTGTGACTTTCATGATGTTTATTTCCAGGAAATCAAAGACAGAGTAACAAAACTTCAAACCAGACACTGTGATGCCACAGTGCGTGTGCCCATGCACACAGAGCGTGGAGAAGCACAGCGACTATTACCTCAGCTGGAGTCACTTCGTTGCCATGATACACTGGGACCAGGTCCTCTTCTCCCACAGCATAGGCCACGTGAAGGGGGACCCTGGGCACAAACGTGGCCCCGTGGAACAGGTCTTGGTAGAGGCCATAATACTCGGCCAGACGCTGCTTGTGGTAGGGACCGCAGGTCCTCTCCCACTCGGCCCGCACTGCCTCCAGTGGGATGCTGGCTGGGGAGGAAGAGCAGAGTTTGGATACAGTGCGGAGTGTGCGCCTGGGGGCCCTCTTCTGGGAGGCTCACCTGTGCGGAGCCGGGCTGCCCGCTCTTCTTCTACATTGGCTCGAAGCTCCCTTATAAAACGTTTCCGATCCTGTAGCTGTTGAGTCCGAACGACCCGAGATGGGGGCAGTCCAATGTCAATTTTGTCTCTGGGATCTAGAAAAGTAAGACATGATGGAATAAGCAGGACCAAATCTTTAAATTCAAGTGTATGTGTGTGTTGGTTCATGTAGAAGCCAGAGGTTGACTTGGAGTGTCTTGCTCGATGCCCTCCATTTTTTTCTCTGAGACAGGGTCACTCTATGTAACCCTGGCTGTCCTGGAACTCGATTTGTAGACCAGCCTGGCCTTGAAGTCACAGAGTTGTGCTTGCCTCTGCCTCCCAAGTGCGAGATTAAAGGTGTACACCACCATGCCTGGCATTTTTTTGTTTTTTGAGACAGAGTCTCACACTGAACCTGGAGCTTGATGATTGGCTAGACTAGCTGGCCAATGAACTCCAGAGTTCTGCCTGTTAGGCTACCCCAGCACTGGGGTTAGAAGAAGACCCTAAACTGGCCTCTGTGTGGATGCTGGAGAGCCTACCTCAGGCCCTCATGCTTTGAGGGTGGGGTAGGTGCAGGCAGACACTTTGCTGCTGGTCCATCTCCCTGGCCCAGAATCAAAGCTCGTTGTTAAGCAGCCTTTCTTTATCTAGTCCCCTCGCTCCGCTACTCCAGGTTTTGATGGTCATCCCTGTGACCCACGGAGCTAACCTGCTCAGTCTGCTCCCCAGACCCCAACAGGGCCCAGCTAGTAAGAAAATCAGCTAGAAGGTAAAACTATGGCTCCTGATCCCTAGACTAGGTCACGATGCTTTGTTCAGGTCCTGGACTCCATGTTTGAGGCCAGTCTAGATTGCACAGTTTATTCTAGGCCATCCTACACTACAAGACCCTGTCTCAAAATAAAAGTAATACATACTAAGAGTAAATTCTTTAAGGCTGGGTCCCTAAATCACTTTTCCCAGGCTTAATTTCACTTAACAAATTACTGCCCACGTAGTGTCACGCACTGTGTGGGTGCAAGCATCCAGTGATGGGCAAGCCAGGCAAGTTTCTGCTCTCTGTGTGGAGGCTGGAAGACAGGACGCGGTGTGGCAGAGCAGTTCAGGAACACTGAGGGTGCTCCAGCCCGAAATGGGGGCGGAGTTGTCAGGAAAGGATTTCAGTCGCTGAGTTAGAAGGAACGCTTAAGAGTTGGGGAAGGGCTGGGCAGTGGTGGCGCACGCCTTTGATGCCAGCACTCTGCGAGTTCCAGGCCAGCCTGGGCTACAGAGTGAGTTCCAGGAAAGGCGCAAGCTACACAGAGAAACCCTGTCTCAAAAAACCAAAAAAAGAAAAGAAAAAAGAAAAAAAGAGTCGGGGAAGGGGTTTTCCAAGTGGGAGGACCAAAAGATGTGCAAACTAGTGGGGCTTGGCCTACAGTGGCCTCAGGAGTGCAAACGCGTCCCCCTCGTCCCGGAGCACACGGGGCCGAGGCCGGGGAGAACCCGCCAGCGGGGCTCCGGCCACAGCCCTGCTCCCGTCTCCCCGCACCTGTCTCCTTCACGAAATGCTCCCGGTAGGTCCGCCACCAGTGCGGGGCCCGCGCCTCCTGCTCCGTCCGGCGGCGGTACCGCTCGAAGCTCCGGTACTTCTCCAGCCGCTCCAGGTTGCTCACGTCGATGTCCTCGTTGGGCATAGGCCCGAGAGGAGGTGTCCGGCGGCGGAGGGAGGCTGAGGGCAGAGACCGGGGTGTCACGCTGGCGCCAGGCCCCCGCTGAAGCCCAGGGCCGGAGCTACAGGAGCCCCAGAGCTCCCTAAGCCCACACCACTCACCCGAGGTGCTCAAGCCCCTGCATCTCCCACTCGCGAACAACGCGGCACGACACCAGGGCGCCGCCATCTTCCCCTGGGGTCGCCAAAGACGCCGGCAGGACCCAGAGGTGGCCAGGCAGAAGCCTGCGCGCCCGCGGGAGGCTCCGCCCCGCCCCTCGGCAGGCCCCGCCCCGCCCCTCGGCAGGCCCCGCCCTGCGGACTCAAGTCTGAAAGCTCCAGGACCTTATTTCTAGGGGCGAAAAGGATACAAGCTGCGCCGGGGCTGAGAGCTGCCACCAGGCGGTAGCTCCAAGAACAACTATGGGTTTGATCCCGGGGATTTCTCTCAAATTCCTCTTCCCATGACACAGGGATTGATGGGGAGGATTCTAGAGGGGAATAAAACAGGTAATCATAGTGCTCGCTTCAGAGGTCTGTTAGGAGGGTTTGCACGCTGCTGTATCTGTTATCTTTGATCATCTCCAGTTTATAGTTCTGGTGGTCCCTACCTGCTTCTGTCCCAGCCTCAGCCCCTCTGCCCTGGAACCCACGCTTCCAATATGGCGAAGCTTCACTTCCTCAGCTTCTCCCAGGCTGTTATGTCTGTTCCCTCTGTGACCTCCCTGCCTCGAAGTGGTCCTTTCAGGAGGTCTGGACATCCCAAGTCCGGGCTGATGACAGCCACTTGCTACTAGCTGAAGTTTGACCTCTAGCTCACACTGAAATGCAAGGGGGTCTCTATACCCAGCATAAATGGCCGCATCTTACGTTTCTTTGCTTCCAGACAGCTAAACCTCTCGCCACCACTGCTGCTTCTTTTTTGTACATAAAAAAAGAAAGAAAGAAAGAAAGAAGGAAGGAAGGAAGGAAGGAAGGAAGGAAGGAAGGAAAGAAAGAAAGAAAGAAAGAAAGAAAGAAAGAAAGAAAGAAAGAAAGAAAGAAAGAAAGAAAGAAAGAAAGAAAGAAAGAAAGAAAGAAAGAAAGAAAAAACATTTATTTTACATCCCGGCTGCGGTTTCCCCTCCCCCTTCCCCCACGCTCTTCTGTTCCCATCCTCCAATCCACTCCCCCGGCCCCGCCCCCCGTTTCTGTTTTGTGACCTAGCACTCTGCATATACGTTACAGTTGTGTAGCGTGCTCCTCCTGTGGGACTCCTAACAGTGGGAACAGGGGCTGTCTCCACCTCTTTTATTGCCTTTTGGGACCCTACTCCTCATACTGGGTCTCCTTGCCCAGCCTTAAAACATGGGGAGGTGCAAAAATTATAGGAAGCCTACAATCTCATGGAAACTGAATAATGCCCACCTGAAACACCAATGGGTCAAGGAAGAAATAAAGAAATTAAAGATTTCCTAGAATTCAATGAAAATGAAAGTACAACATACCCAAACTTAGGGGACACTATGAAAGCAGTGCTAAGAGGAAAATTCATAGCTCTAAATGCACACATAAAGAAGATGGAGAAATCTCATACCAATGACTTAACAGCACAACTGAAAGCTCTAGAACAAAAAGAAACAAACTCCCCAGGAGAAATACATGGGGAGGTGCTTATTCTTAGTGCAGCTTGATATGCCATGTTTTGTTGATACTCACCATCACTTCTTCTTTTTTTTTTTTTTTTTTTTTTTTTGGTTTTTCGAGACAGGGTTTCTCTGTGTAGCTTTGCGCCTTTCCTGGGACTCACTTGGTAGTCCAGGCTGGCCTCGAACTCACAGAGATCCACCTGGCTCTGCCTCCCGAGTGCTGGGATTAAAGGCGTGCGCCACCACCGCCCGGCAACTTACCATCACTTCTAATTCCTCCAGCAATGAGCACCCGCCGTCTGACAAGTGTTGGAGTTCACAGGTCAGGGTGACTGAGGCTCAGGCGTCCTGAGGAGTTGATGTTTATTGAACGGTTCCCGCTGAGTGTTAGGGAAACAGAATGCATCCTGCAGTGTGCTTAGAAAGTCTCACTGTTTTAGCCTTTTGTTTCTGAATCCTCATACATGAGTCTCTAAGTTCTCTTCTCTGCTCTTGTACTGCTGAAGGCACATTCTAAGGAATGTGTGGAGGCTCAGTGCTCACCCAGATAGCCTGTTTTTCACTCTCATTCTGCCTGTCTGGGAAGCTCTGAAGAGAGGGGCTTGGATTTCAGCTGTTTGAGAGGCCTAACATGGATCCACATGTCCCGACTGGAAGCAGCAGCTCTAACAACATTAATATTAATTTTAAATGAGTGAGGGCTCTCTATGTATCCCTACCTACCTTGGCACTTATAGTCTGACTAGCCGTGAACTCATGGCAATCCTTTTTTTTTTTTTTTTTTGTTTTTTCAAGACAGGGTGGGTTTCTCTGTGTAGCCCTAGCTGTCCTGGAACTCACTCCATAGACCAGGCTGGCCTCAAACTCACAGAGATCCGCCTGCCTCTGTCTCCCAAGCACTGGGATTTAAGGTGTGTGTCACCACTGCCCCACTTCATAACAATCCTCTTATCCCAGCCTCCCAAATGCTTAGATTACAGGCACATGGGCACTGTTCATCTGAGTGATGCTGCGGCCCTGTCACATAAGTCAGAGATTTGGGTTCCTCTTCACATTTTCCTTTCTGATGCATGTTCAGATGCTTAGGAGCACTTTTCTATGGCCCCTCTGCTGTGCCAGGTGCAGCTCTGCTCTGTGTCCCTTCCCGTGCACCAGTCTTCGCACGCACGCACGCACGCACGCACACACACACACACACACACACACACACACACTCGCCCTATTCTCACTCCTGCCCCTCTTGTCTGTTTGTAGCTCATGGCCACAATGGATTTCCAAATATGTAAATATGGGGCTAGAGAGCTGGTTCAGCTGTTGGGTAAGAGTGCATGCTGTTCTTCCAGAGGACTTGAGTTTGGCTCCCAGCACCCACACTGGTGCCTCCCAACTGCCTGTAGGGGATCCAATGTCCTCTTCTGGTCCCCTTAGGCACCCACATGTGGAACATGAAAACACACACACATCTTAGAAATGCAAATGTACTTTGTAAGCTTCAGGGAGCACTGATTGCCCTAATAAGCTCAAACTTCAAGATTTTCTGTTCACGGGTGTTTTATTTGGGTATGTCTGCACACCACGTGTATGCTTGATGCCCTGAGGGCCAGCAGAGGGCACTGGATGTCCTGGAACTGGAGATGCAGAGGCTTGTGAACTGTCATGTGGGTGCGGGGAATGGAAGTGAGGTCCTCTGCAAGAGCAGCAAGTGCTCTTAACCATGGAGCCGTCTCTCTTTTATTCTTTTTGTGAGACGAAGTCTTTCAGCATAGCCAGACTCTCCTAGAGCTCACAAGCCTACAAGTTGGCCTTCCCAGTGCTGGGGTGACAGGTGTCTACCACCACAGCCAGCCAAGTTCAGACTCCTGAACAAGGTAACACAAGGCTGGCTACACCTGCTCCCTAAGTCTAAGCTTCATTGCTCAGGAAGACCAAGGTCTGGGGGACTCTTTGTAGTGCCTCCCTTCTCCTGCTCTGGCAGTTGCCCACTGTCCCTTCAGTTAATGGCAAACAAAAGTGCGAGATGGGCCTGTATATGCCAGCTGATTGATCACTCATCTTCAGACCCTCCACTCTTCATGCAGGGTTGACTCTGGCCTGCTTGTGTGATGAGAGGACTGAGTCCCAGGCTTGCTCAGTCCTTATGGGCACCAGCTACAGAAGCAGTGCTGTTCATCGTACTTGCACTGTGTGTCACATCCTCTTCCCCTGGGGGTGCATTAGGAAGAAACCACGGTTGGCAGTTGGGACTTGAGAGTTGGCCTGGGCAGAACTTAAGCCCAGGCCCTGCTGCTTGTCACTTTGTGCAGAGTTTGCGGTCCCCAAGTCTCCTCTTCCACCCTTGAGGCAGAGGTGGTGAATTACTCCCTGCAGGTGTCCTGAAGGACTGCAGATGCCAGAGGAAGGGGTGTGAGGTCACAGGAGCCTGGGCCTGGCCACTTCCGGTCAGCTTTCTGCAGAAGCGCCTGCCTGGGGACTGTTTTACAGTAAACAGCAGGAGCGCAAAGCAAACATTGTATTTCATTTTTGGTTTGTTTTCTGAGAAAGGTGTCCCTGGCTACTCTGGAACTCACTCTGCAGACCAGTCTGGCCTTGAACTCAGAATTTCACCTGCCTCTACCTCCTGAATGCTGGGATTAAAGGTGTGCACCAGCACTTATTCTGTGGTCCAGCTGACCTGGCTCGGAACGTTCTGTAGCTCAGATTTGTCCCAAACTTGAGGCAATCTCACTTGCTCAGGCACTTGAGCGCAGAGATTACGCGTGTGAGTCCCCATAACTGGCCAGGGCAAACATGTTCCAACTAAGGACACATTCCAATGGGCACTGGGAACTCTAAGGATCCAGATAACAGGAACGTAGCAGATGGGCTCTAGATGCAACTCAGGGGAAGAACATTTGCCTACCATGTGTGCAGCCCTAGGAGTGATCGCCAGCAATGCAAAACCAAAACAGAACCCCAAAGAATAGAGCAGTTTAATGGGTCTGAGACCAAGGCTGCAAACCGTTGGCTGGAGAATTAGGCTCCTTTGGAATGGTCCTGAGAGCAGAGGCGGGCTCTGCTTCATCTTCTCAGGCACTGCTCCTCTGCCCACCTGCTCCTGTGGACATACCCTCAGGTGGAAAGGAAGGAGCGCTCTGTAGGAACAACTGCCGTTTCTTTCCGAGTCCTTCTGGATCATTTGCCCTCTGCTGCCCCTCTCCTGATACCCTATGAGAGGGTTTCAGCACACTAGAGAGTGGAGGAGCAGCAGCAGCTCAGCTGTGTGGCCTCTCACAGGCCCCAGTGCTACCCCATTTCCGGGCAGAGGCTCTAGCTCTCAACATCTTCCTTCCTCCTCTGCTTCCCCACACACCCTCTGTGGTCCACAGCTCCCCATCCTCCTCCCTCTGGTGGGGACCTGGATGAGGAGGCAGAAGCCGGTGTTCCAGATGAGTTAGGTGGTCACCCGGAAGTAATGGGAATGAGACGGGATATGTGCAAGCAGCCTGAGAGTGGGGTAAGTGCTGAGTGAATCCCAGAAACACCAAACTAGAAGCTTTCTGGGTATGGTGCCCTCCAGAACAATGCCATCCTTGTCCTTGGCCAGGCCTCCCACTCACTCAGCTTGGAGGCCCTTCACCCCAGTTGGGAGGGGACCTATCAGTCAGAAAAGTAGAAGGCTGTTCATCGTGTCCCACCCTACTGCCCTGAGATAAGCCCAGGCATAAGGATCCCCAGTGCCTGCCCTGTAGAAGAGGGTGATGAGCTGGGGCCTTACTATGGGACAAGAGTGGGCGATGGGTGGTGAGACAGCCTTGCTGTTATTGCTCCCAGGGGGAAGGCACCAGCTGCCTCTCAGCTGCAGGTCGTAGTGCCTGGGAAGAACACACGGATACCCTGTCCACACAAAAAGTTGTAATCAGACTCTGGGTAGTGCACCACCTTCCTGGGAACCTTTTCCATGGACGTGGGAGCTGGTCAGCAGTGGGAGAGAGCTCTAGGGCCAGATACTTGCTGAGGAGGCAGTGGGTATTTTCAGGCAGAATGGTATGCCATATTGTAGGGTGCTTTCTTCAGAGTTTCCAGGAAGAACTGTTCATTCTCCAGGAAGTCGTGGTCCTGTGAAGCAGATTCAGATTAGTGTTCACACTTCTGTGCACTGACAGGGACTCCTGACCCTGGTGGAGCCAGCCTGCACCTGGCACCCCCTTCACCTACTCCCTGGCACTGGGAAGCAGTGGGGGTATGTGGGAGCTCAAGCATGGAGTGAGACAGGCTATGATGTCAGTCCTGGCGAGGTCTTGAGAACCTTGGAATTTATTAGCAATGACCTCATGTCTCTAGGCCACAGTGTCTTCATCTACAAATGGAGGTCAGACTGTCTCATAGCTGGGCGAGCTGGCTCACACCTGCAATCCCAGCACTTGCAAGGAAGACTGCATGCAGATCCAAGGCCAGCCTGGGCTACAGAGCAAGGGTAGTCATACACACACATCCCCCTCATGTAGGGCTGTGAGAAAGGAAAGTTCACGATGCACATGGAGTCTTCACCTTGGAGCACAGCGTGTGGGACATGCTCCCTGAGTGACAGCTGCCTTCACTGGTGTCATAGGTTATTTGCAGTTTAAGGGGCTGTTGCCAACCTCTTATTCCTAGAACAGGTCTTAGGAGCTGTGTAGGCAGTTTGCCTCCTGTCTTTTTTTTTTTTTTTCTGGCAGGTTTCACTGTGTAGCCCTAGCCCTGGCTGGCCTAGAACTTGCTGTGTAGAACAAGCTGGCCTTGAACTCAGACATCTACCTGTCTCTGCCTCCCAAGTTGCTGGTTAAAGTTGTATGCTCTGCATTTTTTTTTCTTTGATTTTTTTTGAGACAGGGTTTCTCTATGTATAGTCCTGGCTGTCCTAGAACTCACTCTATAGACCAGGCTGGCCTTGAACTCAGAGAGCCGCCTGCTTCTGCCCTGCAAGTGCTGGGATTAAAGTCGTGCACCACCGCTGCCTGGCTCACAGCCAATTTTTAACAGGGTTCTTGCTGGGGATTGAACCAGGGCCCTGTACAAAATGGACAAGTCTTCTACCACTGACCACATCCCCAGTCCTCGCTGCCCACTCCCCACTTTGTGAGCAGGGCCAGCCCTCCTGGGGCCTTGGAGGGACCGCTTGTCTTGAGTGTAAACGGAAGAGCCTGGGCCCAGTGTAGACGTACCTGTGCCGCTGTATGCTTCAGCAGCAGCAGCTTGGCAAGAAGGTGTGTAGGCACCGGGGCAGCAGGTATCTGGCTGCACTGAGGCGTGGCGGGAGCAGAGGCCTGGACGGCTGAGGAGAAAGGCAGGAGCCAGTGTCAGGGGAAATACTGAGGGGCCTGGCTTTTTTCCGTAGGACCCGTACCCACACTGCCTACGGGAAGAGCCTGGCCCGTGCCCTGGGACTCTGCCAGAAAACCCAGGTTCCAGTCATAGCCCCCACATGGCAGCTCCCAACCATCTGTAATGCCAGTTCCAGGGGACCTGATGTCTTCCTCTGGCCTTTGTGGGTACCAGGCAGAACACCCCACACGACACCTTTTAAAAAGGACAAGACAGACTGTGCCGGCACGGGACACCTGGTGACATCCTGTGGGCTCTATGCACGGTGATCACCCACACGAAAGAACAAGGAAGAAAAAAGCCTTGGAGCCTGTGGTAGCAGAACACACCTTCAATCCCAGCATGGGGCGGCAGAAGCAGGAGGATTACTCTGAGTTCAAGGCCTGCCTGGTCTACAAGGTAAGACTTCAAAGAAACAAATAACAAAAATGTATGGTGACCCATTAATACCAGCACTCAGGAGACACAGGCAGGAGAATTTCTGTGACTGTGACTTCAAGGCCAGCCTGGTCTACATAGTGAGTTCCAGGGGAGCCAGGGCTACAGAGTGAGACTGTCTCAAAACAAAAAACTCCCCTCACAAAGCTGGCAGCGCACATCTTTTATCCCAGTACTTGGGAGGCAGAGGTAAGAGGATCTCTGTGAGTTCGAGGCCAGCCTAGTCTACAGAGCAAATTCCAGGACAGCCAAGGCTACACACAGAAACTCTACCTTGAAAAATAAAACATCAAAACAAAAACAAACAAACAGAAAGAAAACAATAAAAGGGGTGGGGCTACAGAGATAGCTCATAGCTCAACAGGTGACACCCCTGTAATCTAGCATCTAGGACACTGAGGCAGGAGGATCTGAGTTTGAACCCAGTTTGGGCTATAAAGCAAGATCTCTGTCTTCAAACAGCTTCAAGCAGCCCCTATCTTGAGTAGCTGGAGGAGGTCCTGCTACCTCCTGCTCCAGGCTCTGTCCCATCCTCTTGGAGTCACTTACCCTCCATGCTGGACGCTGCCGGGCCCTGAACTGCAGAGGGCAGCCCTGGAAGGCTGGAAGGCACTTCCTGCCGCACACGGTCCAGCTGCAGCCTCTGCTGAGCCAGGCTCAGATGTTCCTGCGCCCAACCCCAAAGAGACCGACTCAGTGAGGAGGACAGGCAGGCGGGCCTGAGGGGCAGGAGGGCCTGAGGGGCAGGAGAGTGGGGACTGGACCCTTGCCTGGTGCATACGCTGCTCCTGCTGCCGCAGCCATTCCTGCTGCCGCTGCACTGTCTGCAGCCGGCCCTGCTGCTCAGACAGCCTCTGCTGGGCTTCCTGGAGGGCCTGCTCACCCTCCTCATACTTCTTGGAGGCCACCTGCAGGGCGCCACTGGGTCAGAACTGGCTAGCGTCAGACGGGGGCTCTTCCCACGGCCCTTCCAAGGCACACCTTGCTCATGTGTTCCACCTCCTGTGCTCGGGCCTGGAGGCGCAGGCTGGCTTTGTGTAACCTGTCCTTCTCCAGTCGAAGCTCCTGGCGCTCTCTCTCCAGAGCCTCCCTCTCAGCAGCTAGCTTCTCTTCCCTGGCCCGGAGCTCACAGGCCCTGACCGTCAGCTCTGCCTGCTCCTGAGAAGGCAGAATCACTGCTGTGGTTACCCATCCAGAGCTACCCCGGGCTCTGTACAGGCCTTGGGGGCCCCTTCTCCCCTTGCCTCTGGAAGTGGGCAGTAGAGCAAGGGGCTTCTTAGACATGGACCAGAGAGGCCTGGAGCCAAGCTCGGGGGCTCCCACACAAGCCGCACAAATTCAGTGTCCAGTGTCTCTGAGTATCAGCTTCCTCACTTACATATCCGAGTCAAAGGAACCAAAGAAGACAAGAAAGGGCAAGTGACCTGAGGTGCTGACTGCTGTTCCACAGTCTTGCTATAGCTAGCTGTGCTCTGATTTCCTAGGCCTGGGATCTTCTGCACACAGCTGGGAGGCCAAGGCCACCGAGGCTCTGAGCCCTACCTTGGTCAGGCTGATGATGGTGCCCTCGCGCTGGGAGTCTGCATGCATGGCCCTCTCAGCCTCGCGCTCG
The DNA here is from genome assembly GCF_049852395.1 of Peromyscus maniculatus bairdii. Lineage (NCBI taxonomy): Eukaryota > Metazoa > Chordata > Mammalia > Rodentia > Cricetidae > Peromyscus > Peromyscus maniculatus. Next base: position 103,775,827 of record NC_134859.1, read on the forward strand.
GCTCGCTCCTTACTCAGCTTCTGCTGTGTGAAATACTCGGCCCACTCTGCTGCTAGGCGCCGACGCTCCTCCCCACACTTACTCATGACCGACTTCTGCTCCTCTAGCAAGGCGCTCTGTGAGGGGCCAGTGAGGGCAGTGTGAGGGTCCTTAGCAGGAATGGTGGGGTCAACAGCTGGGCATGGAGCTGGACTCACTTTGGCTCTCTCCAGCTCCTCCCTCTCCATGGAGATCTGCTGGACCATGACCTTCCTTTGCTCCTCCAGGGTGCGCTGTGCAGACTCTGCCTTAGACTTCTCCGCGGTCACCCGCCAGCGTTCCTGCAAGGGCCAGCGCAGGGCTGAGGGTTGGCTCCTCACTCTGGGAGCAGGCCAGGCTGTTCAGAGGAGCTGGGCAAATCTGCCTTCTCCAAGGCTAAGTCACAAACTCCTCATTCCAAAGAAACAGGAAGTGACAGGTGCTTGGGAAGTACTGCCCAGGTCCAGCTCCTGCAGTTCTGAATTAGGAGGTCCAGGACTCAGGTGAAACTGCACCACGGGCAAGGTTCAGGAGTGCTCTGCCCTGAACCGCCAGGTCTGGCCCATTACCTATCAGTCACACGTGCTAGGAACCCACAGTTTCTGCAAGCATGAGAAGTTCAGCCAGTTTAGTCTTCCTTACAGACTAAAATTAGGGGCTAAAGCTCAGCAGTTACGAGCACTGCCTGCTCTTCCAGGGGACTGCTCAGTTCCCAGTACACCACAGCGGCTCACAACCATCTGTAACTCCAGTTCCAGAGGATATGACGTTCTGTTCTGGCCTCCAAAGGCAAAACACCCATACACATGAAACAAAACAAGACTGACACTCACTTCCATCTGTGAATGACACGTAGGGGGTTCAAACACATTTGCTACATGATGGGGTTAAATAACATTCAGTAGGCAAGAGTATCCATTCCAGTGTCACACGCTTCAGCTGATGTGACAGATCTGAGTGACAAGAGGGAGGGGGAAGTATAGTGATGGTGGGGACCCTGCAGGATGGCCCTGGGGCTGGTAGCTGAAGAGCAGGTGGTCGGTGGCCCAGCGCAGGGTTGAAAACAGAAGCAGGAAGAGAGGGGAAGGACAGAGTGGAGGTCAGAGAGTGGCTGGTCATGGGTTTGGCCTATTGGCTAGGATCAAATGCAGAGTGGCTGAGCTCATGACAGGTGGCCCTGAGTGCAGGTATCCTGTACATCAGGACAGACTCACCTGTTCCAGGAGCCGGCTCTGTTCACTCAGGCGCACCTCCATCTTCCCAATGACCTCCTGGAGCCGGCCACGCTCTTCCTCCATGTCTCGCTGCTGCCTGCCCAGCCGCTCCTGCAGAGCTGGACAACACACAGGGTGCTCACTGACCGCCCTCCTTCCTAACGGGGGTCTCAGTTACAGAGGGGCTACCTCGCAGCTGCTCATCTTGCTGCCGGATCCCCAGCTCTCGTTCCTGTGAGGTGCTAAGGTGTGAGGCCTCCACACGGGAGGACAGCGTGTTCAAGCTGCTGGAAAATTTCTCCATCTGCTCAATGATGCCGTTCAGAGACCTGAAGGATTATCAGGGCATCTCATCCTGGGGTCACCCGGGACACCCAGGCCTAACTAATCCCTTAGGGAAGCAGCACCAGGTCGCACACATACCGAGTATGGGATGTGGCACTGGTGACAGCATCGATCTCTTGGTCCTTCAGCATCTTCAACCTCTGTAGTTGGTGCTCATGGTCCTTGCGCATCTCCAGGATGGATGCCCTGAGGGATGGCAGCAGAGGCAAGGAGGGCCAAGGGCCACTGTGAGCAGGACTACACAGACAGATGACACCAGAGAACATGAGAGGACATGCCTCTGACTACTATCTCCTCCTCTTCCTCCTTCAGGCACCTCCTCAGTGCCTCAGCTCCCCTGGCTCTTCTGTCTCCTCTCTTGCTGCTTCCATCCCACATGCACATACACCTGCTGCTCAGCAAAGGACACCTTTCACAGCGCAGGAGGAAGCTATGTGCCTAGGCCTCTGTGCTGGCCCAGGGCTGCTCTGGCCTCCAGCCTTCACATGTCTTTTCTTAGTTCCATTCTCATCCAGAGAGACTCCCGTGCCAGCAGAGTGGGTGGAACCCCACCCATGAGGGTAAGGGACTAGTGTGCTCAGCCTGAGCCTTCATCTCAACAGGCTGAGTTCATGCAAAGGCTGCAGAGCCACACTGTGGTCTCCTGGGCACTGTCAACCAGCCAGTCCTCACAAGCCTCCTCCCCAGCTCCCTACCCAATCCTCGCCAGTCCTTGCAAGGCCACTCCCCAGCCTCTTGCCCTTACTGCTGCAGCTCCCGAAGCCGGGCCACCTCCTGGTCCTTCTCCTGTGCAGCCACGGCCAAGTGCCGCTGGTGCTGGGCTATGAGCTCAGCCCTTGCCTGCTCAGCTTCCCGGCAGTAGGACGCATGCTGGGCTGACAGAGCCTCCTTCTCTCTGCGCAGCTGCTCCTCCCGCTGCTGGTAGGACGCTTCTAGCACCTTGACACGGCTTCTGTCAACAGAACGCCCACCCGGAAGGCCTCACTGAGCACCCTGACCTGATCCTGGGGCTCAGGGAGAAGATCTGAACCTGAGCTTGGCAGGCCCCCCAGACTGCAGATAGCAGCTACCTGTGTGCATCTTCAATGAGCTCCAGGTCGGCCTGGTGCCGCTGCTGCAAACTCTCCAGCAGCATCCTGTGCTGGGTCCGCTCTAGCTCCAACTTGCGCACCTAGGCATGGGTGACGCAAGGGTGCTAGGGTCCTTCAAGCAACCAACTCCACACTTTGTGCATCCAGTCCCTCCTCCCTCCTGGGGGTGCCTCCAACTACTTGCCATGAGGACAGTGGCCCTCAGTGCCCTGCAGCTCTCACCTGGGCCTCCAGCTCGGACAGCTTGGTCTGGCTCTGCAGCAGCTCGGCCTGAAGCTGGGCAGTGCTGCTCTGAAGCTGCCCTTGGGTGGCCAGGAGTTGCTTCTGGTACCCTGAGCCTGGCAGCAGACTCTGCAGCACAGACTCTGGGAGAAGGGGCTGTGGGAGAGGACGAGAGCTGTTCCGAGACAGAAGCTGACAGGCCTGCTGAGCTCCACACACACACCCCCACCTTCTCTGCTTGCTGGACCTCCTGACCATTCCTTAAGACAGGTAAGACCAGAGCAGCTCCAGCAGGACAAGATCTTGGTGAGTCCTGTGCCTTGCAGGGAAGCAGTCATCAGAGCTCCCTTTGAGCTCTGGTCAGGAAATAGAGCACCCACCCTCCCCAAGGACATCCTCCTCAATGAGGAGCCATCTCTAGTCCGAGAGAACAAATGCCTCAGTTATGACAAAAGCTTCTGACCCTGGCCCATTAGGTGTAGTAAATTGCCCTTCAGCCACGATTTCCCAGGGCTGCACTCCTGACTGTCATACCTCCCAGGGTCAGTGATGCAGTTGGAAGATGCAGAGATGGGGATGTTTTCCAGCAAAACAACAGGGTCTCTCACTCTGTAGTTAGGGCTGGCCTGGCTTGGAACTATAGCCCAGGCCTGGCCTCAAACTTTCTACCTCAGTCTACTAGACTAGGGGATTGCCTGAAATGGACCATGTTGGTGCTTTGCATGAGAATGGCCCCCATAGGCTCATATATTTGAATGCTTGGTCCCTGGTTAGTGGTACTGTTTGGGAAGGATTCGGAGGTGTGGCCTTGTTGGAGGAGGTATGTCACTGGAGGTGGGCTTTTAAGTTTCAAAAGCCCATGCTAGGCCCAGCATCTTTCTCTGTTTCTGCTGCCTAAGGATCAGGATGTAACAATAACTAAGACAGCATTCTTTTTTCTTTTTCTTTTTCAGTACTGGGGACTGAACCCGGGGCATTGCACATGCCAGACAGGCCTTCCTCTAGAGAGCAACCCCCACCCCTCTTGAACCCAGGCTGGGCTAGAACTCACTATGTAGCCTTAGGCCAACCTCAGACATATGGTACTCTTCCTGTCTCAGCCTCTTGAGTGTACCACCATGCCGGGCTTGTACTAATGCTTTCTCACTGGAACATTCCAAGCTGCTCCTGCACAGCAGCCATCTCCAGTTCCCTACTGATGCTGGCAGAGTGACACCCAACTCCACTCGGGAGTAGTGAGACTAAAAGTTCAGGAACGTGCTAACGGGGGACACCAGAGTGAGTGGGTTGATGTCCTACTGGATATATCTGATATATTCTAGCAGAGTGTCAAAGTCCAGCTCCTTGAGTTGCCTCTGAGTAGGGGAGAATTGATCTCTGGGCCCAATATCTATACCTGTTTGAACACCTTCCCTACCTGGACAGGCACAGACAGCCCCATGGGTTCCTGGGAATGTGGAACATAAACTGCAGGCTCTGAAAATTGACAACAAAGAACACAGCAGGCATTTCAAAGGACTGCACAGATCTGGACCAGTAAGTACCTGGGAAGAGTCCCTTGTCACTCATCTTCCAGAGTCCCCAAAGGAGCTCAAGGGACCTCTTCCTCACCCAGGGCCAAACTCCAACCAAAGAAGGAAACAGACCTCTGATAGAAAAGTCCCCAGAGGCAGAGGCCATTCCCATCTTGGGGTCACCTATAGGGAGGGCAGTGGAAGTTTGGCTCCAACTCATGGAGGATCTGGGGACAAAAAGAGAGCACATTGAGTGGCTTCTGTGTGAGTGAGAGGCAGAGAAGGAAAGCAGAGAAAACCACTGGATTCAGATAACTGAGTGCTGGCCTAGGGGCTGGTACTTTACGGGGAGTGAAGGACCTGGCTGCACTGGTGGTTTGGTAAAGGAGGTGAAACGTGCCCTCAGACATCTCTGTCCTATAGGCATAGATGCTGCACAGGACAGGATCAGTAAGCCACCGTGGGTCCCGGCACAGCCATCCTGCCTATCTCGGGGAAGGAGGCCTGAGCTGGCCGCACTCCCCTGCCACCCCCCAGCCCTGTCTGTGCACATACCCTGCGGCCCCAGGCCTGACGGCTGCCATCGCTTCGGTGGTTGCTCTTGAGGCTTCTCCAGCAGTGGCCTGCTCAAGGGCCTGAGTGCTAGCAACAGGCTGGCTGAGGAGAGTCCAGGTGAAGGTACATGAAGACAGCCCCAGACAAGCTCCTAGCCTGAAGCTTACGGCAGTCTTCTTCCCCTGCCTCTGCTCCCACCGCTCGGCTGGAATTTTGTTCCAGGCTTGGCTCCCGGAGTTTGTGGGCTGCCTTTCCCTTCTAGGATGCTGCCGACCTCAGCATCCATCGTGGTTCAGTAACACAGCAACCATGGGCATGTCACACACACTGGAGTTCAGTCCACACTCAAGCTCCACAGCTGCCCTTGGGTTACTCTATTCTCCCCTCTTCTTTCTGGGCTCTCAGGTCAACAGCTTTCCCTTGTTCTCAGGTCAACATCAAAACTGCTCTCCCAGCACACCAGCTCTAGGACATCTAAGACACGATGGTGGTGTCCCTGGACTCTCACAAAATCACACAATCCTTTATGGTGGCGAGGCTTGTCACCGCTTCCTCTGGACTTGGCCTTCTCAAGCCCTTTCCCTTCCTGCCTACAGGGTCACTCTCTACCCAGCCTTACTGGACCGCCATTCTCAGGATTCTCAGGAGCTGCCTCTCAGTTTCCATGTTTACTCAAACACTTCCAAGAGGATACAGGAAGCTCAACTCACACATGCATTAGCCACCTTTAACATGAGCTGACAGAAACACCAACACTTGGCACAATGGGTTTCTTTGCCACTTTGATTGGTGCTGTGGACAGGGCCTCTGCTCAGAGACAAGGGACAGTGGATCCTGCTACCTCGAAACATTCTTGTTTTCTCTTGCCTAATCAGCACCTGTTCCCACGGCAGTCAGGGCATGAGTGTTACCAACCCCTGGCCTGTCTGTCTGTATCTGGGCAGCTCTGTTCTGCCCGTAAGGAAGAGAAGCTGAGTTGGCATTAGTGCTCACAGTGGTATCTCTAACAGAGGATGGAACAGGTAAGATGGGCAAAGTTAGCCCCCGAGACCTTGCCAAATCCTTCCCATCAACCATAGTAGCCCACGCTCATACCTGCTAGAAGGAGTCTGACCCAATGATCCTAGTGAGTTCAGGCCCTTAGAGGGCCCAGCACGTTCCTCTCTGGCTAGAGCATGGGATTTCTTCTGGGATATGACATGGCTCAGCCAGTCATCTTCCTTCTCCTCAGAGACTTTCAGTGAGGCCTGGCTGGCTTTGGTGGAGGGCCTGGCACCCTTGGCTGCTGGCTCTGCTGCTGAGGGCAGTCCAGCTAGGGCAGAGCGTGGCTCTGGGGCTGAGTGCCGGTTTGTAGGAGGGGGCAGAGAGGGTGTCAAGATGGCTGAGTCTTCTTGTTGAGCCTTTTGAACAGGAGAGGGAGACAGCAGGTCCAGGTCATCATCCTTAAGGCCTAACCAGTCAGCTCCTCCTTTCTTGGGGTGGATGGGGCTGGAAGCTGGTGGAGGGCTTTGTTTGAAGCTGGGTTCTCCCTTAAGGTCTGAGCCACCTTCTCCCAGGAACCTGCTTCAAGACAGAGAGGAGGGTGTTGGAGAGGGGAGGAAGCCCACCCCACTAGACCCCTATCAGCCTTACTCTCTGCTGTTGAGGGGGCGCATATCTGGCCCACAGCAAACTGGACATGGGAACTCACACCTGTAATCCCAGCACGCAGGAGGCTGAGGCAGGACTGCTGTAAGTTCAAAGCCAGCCTGTGTTACAAAAACCCTGTGTTCAAATAGTATTAACAATAGTGAACATCCCACAGCAGCTGGAGATATGGCGCAGCTGCTAGACTATGTGTCTAGCATATACTAAGCTCATTCCTAGCACCACAACCAATCAGGATGCTAACACACACTTGCTGTCCCAGCATTCTGCCCAGAATGGAGGCAGGAGGGTAAACTCGATGTCATACTTAACTACATAGTGAGTTAGAGGCCAGCCTGTCTCAACAATAACAACAAAAAGGGCTAGAGAGACAGGTCAGCTGTCACATAAGCATGAGGACCTAAGCTCCAGGGGGATCTGACATCTTCTGACCTCCCCAGACACCAGGTACGTGCATGGTGCACAGACACACATGCAGGCAAAACACTCATACACACAAAATGAAAAAAATAAATCCTTTTAAAACAAAAATATATACTTGGAAAAAAAACAACATATGCCAGAAAGTTCGTTGCTGGTCTTTTTCTATTGCAAATTCGGAGTGTGCCATGAGGATATGGCCAATGCCAGGGTTCCTGGAAGCCATTGGAGGAGCCCTCTGCTATTTCAGGATGGTGGCTGTGCTACTCCTTGGGCTGTGGTTTCTCTGGGAGACCAAGTGACATAACAGCCTTTCATGACACTGAGGGCTTCGAGCAGAAGCAGGCCCAGCTCCTCCTTTTCCTTCTGAGGAGTCCAGGCATCGGGCTGCCAGTCTGCCCAGCTCCGCCTGGACCGCTGGGCGCTCCTGGCTTCCATCTCCTTTAGCACCCGTAGACTCATGGCTGCCAGGTGGGATGGGGAAGGCCACAGGGACAGGCCTGTCCCCGAGGCTGACCTCCCTGAGGCCCCACTTACTTGACCGACTGCCGGCGGGACTGTCTGCCCTCAGAAGAGGCCACAGTGGGCTGGTAAGCCCCAAAGGTAAGGATCTCATCATCCCAGCTGTCTTCTTTGTCTGTAAATTAAAGGGCACAAACAGGATTGAGAACAAGGAAAGCCAAGCTTTGTACAGGATCTGGCAGATGCTAGGCAAGTGCTCTACCACTGGGCTACATCTCCAGGCCAAGGGAAGCCAACTGAGTGAGTGGAGGCCATCAATCAAACAGCAGCTACAGAAAGGAAGAGCGCTAGACCACCTACCGGTAAACTATCTCATGACAGCTGCCTCAGTGAGTGTTCAGAATGTGTGTTCTCAGTGAAGCTTTGTTACAGGCTGTGCTAAAGACGTGGTTTGAGCTGAATACAGCAATATACAATCCTAGCACTTGGGAGGCTGGCGCAGGATTATCACAAATTTGAAGCTAGTCTAGAGTAATATTCTGTCTCAAAAGAGAGGAAAACACTGGGCAAGGGGACTCACACCTTTAATCCCAGCACTTGGGAAGGCAGAGGCAAGCCGATTCCTGTGAGGTCATGACCAGCCTAGTCTAAACAGTGAGTTCCAGGCCAGCCAGGAACTATAGAGAGACCCGCCCCCCATCTCAAAAGACAAACAAACAAAAAACAAGGGGTGTAGGGAGGGGACAGAGAGAGAGAACAGTTACCTTGCTGCTCTACAGCCTCCTCCCCTCCTTCCCTCCCTCCGGGCATCCTCACCCTCTGTCTTCTGATACTTCTTGTCTAGCTTGAACTCTCTGTGTTCCCCAGGGCCTGGGCGAGTAAGGAGCTTGGCCGCTGGGCCTCGACCCAGCAGTTCATCCAGCTTTGAGCGAGCAGGGAGGGGCCCTTCCCTGCGGGACAGGGTGTAGGGAAGGAGTGTGCCATGACATGGGGTTCCCATGTTGCCCCAACCTTTGAGCTTTTCCCTGGGCCTTAGGCAGCAGCCTGGCCAGGGACTCCCCACTTCATAAGGATCCTTACTGGTCTTCTGTCTTCTTCCTCTCTGCCTTGGGGCTGTCTTCAAAACCCAGAGTGGTCATGATGTCGTCGCCTTCGTCAAACAGCAATTCTTTCTTCCGGTTGGGAGTATCTCCAGGAGTTAGAGGAACAGAAGGACCTAAGAAAGAGAACCAGGGCCCAATGCTTGGTGACTGAACGGGGTGGGAGGTGGCAACTGTTTCCCCCTGCCTGGTTTGTCCAGGGACCCTGACTCTAACCCCACCCCAGGCTCACACATTCACCTCCTGACCCCTGAAGCCTGATAATCAGGTTCTAGACAGGAGGACCCAGTGGCCTGCCCTGCTGAGGTCTCGGGCTCTGGACTAGAAAACTGTCAAGACTCTACCCCAGGACCAGGAGCAAGCCTCTCTGTCCTACCTTGGCCTGCAGCCATGCTGGGGCTCTTCGAAGCAGGCTTACTCTCCACTGTGGGTGGCTTCTTGGCAGTTTCTTCCTCCTTATCAGAGAGAAGTCCTGCCAGTGGGTCTTCGAAGTTTCATGGCCAGGAAGAAAGACAAAGGTCAGACTGCTGTCCTTTGCTTAGGAAAACAAGCCAGGAGCTGAAGTTAAACAGACTCTTCCTTTAATCCCAGCGCTCAGGAGGCAGAGGCAGGTGGATCTCTGAGTTCGAGGCCAGCCTGGTCTACAAAGTGAGTTCCAGGACAGCAAGGACTAAACAGAGAAATCCTGTCTTGAAAAAACAACAAACAAAAAAACCCCAAACAAACAAACAAAAAAACCAACCAAACAACCAACCAAACAACCAAAATTGGATTCTTCAGTATCTACAGATTAGGGTCTATGGGAGAGGGTAGACACAGAGGGGCTTGAGCAAAGGAGTAGGGAGCTGGGTGAACCCTGGGACTCCTAGAAATGTCCGTAAGGTATGAATCCATTCATAAAGAAAAAGGGACCTTTTCCTTATATTTTAGAAAAGCTTCATTTTGAAGCCTGGCTTCAAAGTCTTTGCAAGTAAGTTCCTCAAACCTCCTGACTGATAGAGCACAGTTAGTTCCTCTGGGAATTCGTGAAGACTAAATCATGACCAGCTCTCTTCCTCTGACACACACAGAGACTTGGCCTTCAGCAGCATTATCATTATCCAGACTGCTCTCAAGTCAAGCGTTCCAGAAAAGGGGAGGATTGTGTGTGCACGCGGCATTCCAGAAGGGGGGGGTGCAGTAGGGGAGATGGGGCTCTGATACCTTCAAAGGAAAACTTCCTGTACTGAAGCCCAAAGCTGCTGGAAGTGGGAGGTGGCCTCTTAGTGGGAACGGCATCTCCTACAGGAAGGAGAGAGAAGGCCGTCATGGAACTGGGCCTTTCCTGTCCAAGGTTTTCCTTGTATTGGAGCCCCAGGGACAGTGGGCACTTTCTTCTGACAAACTGAGATTCTTGGCTGTAGGCACAGCCATGGAGGAATCCATATACCCTGGTTCTCACCTGGGCCACTGGAGGGGAGACAAGATGGAAGCTACTTCTACCCCTCACCACCAATCACTCGAGACAGGCTTGGGTGATTTACAAGCTGCCATCAAACTTCTTTTCCTTTTATTGCAGTGTTGTGGGGTAGAACCCAGGATGCCATGCACAGGCAAGTGATCTATCACTGGGCCATATTCCCCAGCCCAATTTTCCATTTTAAGTAAAAAATGATCCTTTAGCAGCTGCACAAGAGGTGTGCTACACAGTTTTAGGCCAACTTGACACAAGTTATCTGAGAGGAGGGAACTTCAATTAATAAAATATCTCTAAGATTGGGCTGCAGGCAAGCCTGTAGAGCAGTGGTTCTCAATCTTCCTAATGCTGGACCTTTTAATAGAGTTCCTCATATTGTGGTGATTCCCAACCATAACATCATTGTGTTGCTACTGTTATTAATCATAATGTAAATATGACATTCAGGATATCTGATATGCAACTCTTGTGAAAAGTTGTTCAACCCCCAAAGGGGTCACGACCCACAGGTTGAGACCCACTGCTGTAGAGCATTTTCCTAATTAGTGATTGATAGGGAGGATCCAGCCCACTGTGAGTCATGACATCCTTAGACTGGTGTCCTGGGTTCTATAAGAAAGCAGGCTGAGGAAGCCATGAGGAGTAAACCAGTAAGCAGCACCCCTCCACAGCTTCTCATCAGCTCCTGCCTCCAGGTGCCTGCCCTGCTTGAGTTCCTGTCCTGACTTCTTTCAATGATGAACAGTGATGTAGAAGTGTAAGTCAAATAAACCCTTTCCTCCCCAAGTAGCTTTTGACCATGGTGTGTCATAGCAACGGTAACCTTAACTAAGACAAGCAGAAGGGACCAGACCTTTTCCCCACATAAACACACAGACAACTGGCTCCTTGGCCTCTTCATCCTAGGCATGTGTGGTGTCTGAATGAGAACGGCCCCCATCTGCTCACAGATTTGAGTGCTTAGTCACCAGGGAGTGGAACTGTTTGGAAAGGACTGCAAGGATTAGGAGGTGAGGCCTTGTTGGAGCAAATGTGCCACTGGGGCGAGAGGGGTCCGGGGGTTGTGGGGGTGGGCTTGGTGTCTGTCTTTCTCCGTCTGTGGGTCAGGATGTAGCTCTCAGCTACTTTGCCAGCACCATGTGTGCCTCCATGCTCCCTGCCATAATAATGGACTAACTCGGAAACTGTAAGCAACCCCCCAGGTAAATGTTCGTTTGCTTTTTTTATTAGCGTTGCCTTGGTCACAGTGTCTCTTCACAGCGACAGAACACTGACTAAGACATCACAGAAAACTCATAGGACACAAGAGCTATCCTCCACGTACCTTTCTCATTAGCTGTTAATGTGCCAGCAGGCTTGGGGTTGCTAGGCACTTCTTTCCCAGAACCCTTTGCAGTTCCTTTGCCAGAAGGTGGATGAGACTTCATCCGACCAAAGAGATCATCATCCATGCTGTCCAGGTCCTAGGACAGCATGAAGAGCGAAGCCTGATGTCTGGGAAAGAGCTATGTTTAGGATTCCCCAGAGGTCCCTAAGAGGAGTCTTAGGGTGGTGTATTAGGAAGCAGTAGTCCCTGGTCATTGGAGGCAGTCTCTTGAAAAGAACATCGGAGCCACATCCATCTTTTTTCTTTGTTATGCTCAAAGGTCACCGTGTGACCAATACACTTCCCTGCTGCCACGGCCTCAGGGCCAAACCAATTCCCACTCCCAACTTCATCTTGGACACTGAAGCTCCAAAACTGAGCTGAAGAAATGTCGTTTGCAATTGAACACTTTCTGTAGCAACAGAGCTGACTGGCTTGGAGGAGAGGAAGGAGAGGGAGGAGGGGAGGAGGGGAGGAGGTGAAGGAGGGGGAGGAGGAGGAGGAGAGGAGGGGGAGGAGGAGAGGAAGGGAGCAAGGCTGAGGGCTGAGGGCACCCAGGCACGCAACTGTGAGAGGACAAAGGAAGTTGAGGAAATGGAAGCAAAGGCAAGCAGAGTGGGGGCGGGGTGGGAACTGGCTCAGACTGCAGTGAGACACGGGTCACCACAAAGAGTGAGGGTGGGGACATGCGAGTCACGCCAGCACCAAGGCTGCTGGCCTTGGGGAGAAAAATGGAGACAAGAAGAAAGTGGTCACAGAGCTCTACAAGGCTGAAACCAAGAGCTCCGCCTTGGCCTGGGGCCTCCGGCAGAGTGGGGTGAAAGTGCTGCTGGTTGGGAGGCGGCTGAGGCCCAGGCCAAGCTCCCAGTCACTGTGAGCCGATGTTCTTATCCACAGTCCACAATGCCTCCTAAGAGTCCAGGATAAAGACTCGTTTCCTGCTTCATCTGATGAGAAGGGAGCTCTCTTGACAGGGGATTTGGAGGAGACACAGGAAAGGCGAGGAACATACTTTAGAGGAAACATTAATCCTGCTCTACTCCCCAGGTGGAAGCAGGGGATGTCAGGGACCCAGCTAGGAAAGTCTCTGGGTTCCCACTAGAGGCCCGGGGCAGACTTTCCAGGCTCTAGATGCCCAGAGTTATAAAGGAGAAGTTACAAGGACTGGGAAGCCTTGGCTTAAACTGTTGGGGCCCCACACCCACCCCAGCCTTGAAGAGGACAAAGCTATTTTGCTACCTTCATGTTCTGCAAGAAGACCTGTGGGTCTGCATCCGAGACACTGGAGACCTAGGGGGCAGGTGAAGACACAGTGAAACCAATGTTAGCCAGGACCCAGCAGCACTTGGGGGTTCCCAGATCCAGTCACCCTGCTTTTGCTCAGCAGGGGCAGAGCTTGCTAATAGGGCACAAACAGGAGGGTCTCGTACTCTCCAACCTCCAGGATCAGCTCTTTGACGTCAAACCTGCCCATCTGAGGAGACCCAGAAAGTGTTCCCAGTGTGTGTTCTCCCAACTGCAGAAGCCATTTCCACCACAAGCCTTCAGGAAGACTACTTCCTGATCACACAGCCAGACAGCTTGGACTTTCTCATGGGAAGAGGCGATACCCAATTCCTGCAGCTGGGAGGGCACTATCATCTAGCTCATTGTTCTGGTGAAGAGGAAATGGATGCTGTTTGGGTCCATTCAGCAGTCCATGGGCATTACTCTACTTTAAGAATCAAGTACAGGGCTAGAGAGATGGCTCAGTGGTTAAGAGCACTGGCTGCTCTTCCAGAGATCCTGAGTTCAATTCCCAGCAACCACATGGTGGCTCACAACCATCCATAGTGAGATCTGGTGCCCTCTTCTGGTGCACAGCATACATGCAGGCAGGATACTATACACATAATAAATAAATCTTTAAAAAAAAAGGGGGGGGGGTGTATAATGCTGGGCGTAACAGCATACCCCTTTAATCCCAGCACCTGGAGGCAGAGGCAAAGTAGATTTCTGAGTTCTAGTTTGAGGCCAGCCTGGTCTCCATGGTTAGTTCCAGGCCAGCTAGAGCCACATAGTGAGACCCTGTCTCGAAACCTGTGGGGAAAAGTACAGGTTGTGTGGAAGCTTCCACATCTGTAATCCCTGATATTGTCTTAGGCTGAGGCACAAGGCTTGAGCTACAAGCTAGCTTGGGTCACACAGAGAAAATCTACCTCAAAATGACACAAAACAAAACAAGCCAACTTTGCAGGGACTCCTAAACCTTTCTGTGAGCAGCTGTTAGGCCTCTCCAGTCTCACTGTTTGGGGGACATGCACAAAGGTCAAGGACTGGGGAATGGACCAGGCTCACCTCAGCATCAGCTCCCATCAGCCCTTCAACACCGTCTTTTTGGAGGGACCTGCAAAGAGACAAGGTCAGCAATGACCCCTACGGAGGGGAGGGGAGGGGAGGGGAGGGGAGGGGAGGGGAGGGGAGGGGAGGGGAGGGAAGGTAGTAGGGGAGGGAGGCAGGCCAGCCAGGTGTAATAGCATACACCTGTTATTCCACCACTTGGAAGCAGAGGCAGAAGGATTAGGACTTCAGGTCACCTCAGGTACATACCCAATTTTAGGCCAGTTTAGAATACAATGAGACCCTGTTTCACAGAGTTGTGGAGCAGGCTACAGTGTCAGAGTGAACCTGGAGTGATTTCTCCGGGGGACCAAGACAGAATAAGACTCTCACAGATAGCTGTGTGTGGTGGTGCATGCCTTTAATCCCAGCTCTCAGGAGGTAGAGGCAGGTGGATCTCTGTGAGTTCAAGGCCAGCCTGGTCTACAGAGCGAGATCCAGGACAGACAGCACTACACAGAGATATCCTATCTCAGAATACAAAACAAAACAAAAATACACAGACCACAAAGTACAGAAATTTTCTCCTTAAATTGTTTTTCTACTTTTTTTCAAGCAGTGAAGCCCTTTAAATATGAATTGTTAGTAATAAATAAACACTGGGGTGGACAGAATGGCGCAGTCAGCTCAGCTAGCATTTCAAGCATCCCTGTCTCCAGCACCCACGTGACAGACCAGGCAACCTTAGCTCTGGATGGGGAAGGGGCATGCAAATCCGAGAATCCTAGGCGCTCCCTGTCAACTAGCGCAGCAACCTGATGAGTGCTGGACACAATGAGAGAGCCTATCTCAAAAGATAAGGTGGAGGGTAATAGTGGAAAACACCCAAAAAGACTAGCTCTGGCACGCGCCACACACATACACACACGTTATAGTTAAAGCTGGGCACAGTGGTACGTCTGTAATCCCAGTATTTGAGAGGCTGAGGCAGGAGGATTGCTCCAAGTTTGAGGCCTATGAGCTCAAAGATCAGTACCACTCTGGGCTACATGATTAGTACCAAACCAGCTGTGATTACATAGTAAGACCCTGTCTTAAAATAAATAAACAAAAATAAAATAAAAAAAAAAGCCAACAAAAACACAAATAACAAAAACAAAAAAATGTTTAAAACAAGAGAGAATAATAATTGTTTTTTTGGTCTCTCTCTTCTTTTAAGACAGGGTCTCACCATGTAGCCCTGATTAGCCTGGAACTTCCCTGTAGGCCTGACCAGCCTCAGACTCACAGAGATCCACCTGTCTTGACTGGGATTAAAGGCCCCACCCCACCTAGATGGAAAGAAGGTGAACAGTGGAGTGCTCCTTCTCAAGAGGTTGACCTGAGCCAACCTCTCATTTTGGGAATAAGGAAACCTGGGCAGAGAGGTAGGTCTGGGAGGATCCAAGTAACAGATGGAGGACTAGAAGCCAGGCCTTCAGACTCCCGGGACTGGGTTCCTGGTTCCTCTCCCTCTCTGATTCCATCAATAATCAGAGCTGAGGGGAAAGTAGACTCTCCCAACATTAACTGCACTGGCCGAGATGGAGTGCCGTGGAGGGAGGGGGCTGGAGAGAAACGTGCCAACAGGGCCTACCTTGCTTTAGCCTTTGAAGGGGGCCACTGAGGTGTGCTTGCTGTGTCTTTGGCATGTGAGGCTGGCTCAAAAGGCTTCTCAAGCAGTGCTGCGGGAACAAGGAAAACAAGAACGACACACCACGCTCTTCAGCCACATGAGGAGGAAGGTGAGTCCTCCACTCAGCTGCTTCCTGCACCTTCCCACAGCACGCCCGAGTGGAGTGGTACATTTCCAAGTAGGGAGTCAACCCTAGGTGCCAGGAGTGCCAAACGGACAGTTTACCCCACCCCGTCTGTGCCACGTGAAAAGGCAGAGGAACACAATGGCTTTCCATGTCCTAACTGTAGGTGAAGTACATGGGTTCTCCCTGGAAACAGAAGCCTCCAGACTCCCGGTAAGCTCTGCTCATCCCCTGAGCCCTGTTCCTCAGTGCAGCAACATGGACACAAATAATAAGGGGCTAGATGGACATGACAGCCTGCTGTGGGTATCACTCTATATAAATAAAACACTGATGGCCAGTGACCAGGCAGGAAGTATAGGCGGGACAAAGAGAGAGGAGAATTGGGGAAACAGGAAGAAGGAGGAGAGACACTGCAGCCACCGCCAGGACAAACAGCATGTAAAGATGCCGGTAAGCCACGAGCCACGTGGCAAGGTATAGATTTATAAAAATGGGTTAATTTAAGATAAAAGAACAGTTAGCAAGAAGCCTGCCATGGCCATACAGTTTATAAGTAATATAAGCGTCTGAGTGATTATTTTATATGTGGATTGTGGGACTGTGGGGCTTGGTGGAAGCTGGAGAGAAGCCCTCCAGCAACAACGGCCCATTGTTAGAATATCAGCATGAGGGAGTCTAAGACAGGGGGTTTCCCCAAGTTTGAGGCCAGCCTGGGCTATACAGTGAGACCTCATCTCAAATACAAATAAATAAACAAATAAATAACCAGCAAGATGGCTCGGCAGGTAAAGGTGCTTTTCACTGAGTCTGATGACCTGAGTTCAATTCCTGGAACCTACAGACTAGGAATTGTCCCGATCTCCACATTACACAAGAATGCACCACCCCTCCAAAAACAAAAAGTAAGAAAATAAACCTAAGAGATTTTTAAAAAGTTTTATTTATTTACTATGCATATAGTGTTCTGCCTGCATGACAGAAGAGGGCACCAGATCTCATTACAGATGGTTGTGAGCCACCATGTGGGTGCTGGGAATTGAACTCAGGATCTCTGGACGAGCAGTCAGTGCTCTTAACCACTGAGCCATCTCTCCAGCCCCATAAGAGATTTTTTAAAGAAAGACTATATAAGGAACTTGGGCTGAGAGAAGTAGCTCAGTAAAAGGGCACTGTAGGACCCTGGTTTCCACTCCCAGCATTATACAAAATGTAGAAAAAAACCAAAATAATAGCGTATCTGAGGACTCTTACAGCTCCACAATCCAAAGCCAAGGGCTTTAACCAGAAATGAACAAAGCTCTGAACAGACATCTTTCCAAAGATGACACCTTTAATCTCAGCACTCGGGAGGCAGAGGCAGGTGGATCTCTGTGAGTTTGAGGCCAGCCTAGTCTACAGAGTGAGTTCCAGGAAAGGCGCAAAGCTACACAAAGAAACCCTGTCTTAAAAAGAAAGCTGGCCAATCAGCATTTTATTTATACAGAGCAATCTCCACAGCATAAGCACACTTAGGAGAAGATACTCCACAGCATTTGGGAAACCTACATCCCAGCCACCCACAGCACGGCCATGACCGTGGTGGGGAGCCGGGCCTGGGAGCACAGGCTTGTGAGCACAGCTGCTCTGGAAGCAGAATGGAAAGGTAGTGGTTCCCTGGCCACTCAGTGAGTTCAAGGCCAGCCTGAGCATCACACTGAGGTGAGACCTCGTCACAAATAAAAAGTAATAAACTGACTGGGGATACTGCTCAGTGGTGCAGGGGCTGCCTAGCATGAATCAGGCCCTAGGTTCAATCCCCAGCCCAACAAACAAATAAGCAAGAAAATACAAATCAAATAAAACCAAAGGTGGGAAATAAGCATCGGTGGGGTGTGGACAAAGCAGGAGCCCTGGTGTTGCTGGTGGAAATTTAAATGTATGGCTGCTGTGGGAAGAGACCACAGGGTCCAGCAAACACCTCGGCAGTTTGTGGGAGTTGGTCTCTCCTTCCCCATGTGGGTCCTGGGGGTGGAGCTCCTGTGGTCAGGCTTACACCCTCACTGGCTGAGCCCTCTTGCCAGTCTCCCATGCTCTGCCCAGGGAAGGAGTACTTACTGTCATCTCCCAGGAGGTCACCAAGGACATCATCGATGGAACCTGAAAACAAATGGGCCATCAGGACTTCAGGAGGCAAAAATGACATTTATAAACCCACAGCCTGAGACTTCTGTGTTCTGAGTTCTCTGATCCCAGGCTGAAGGCTGACATCAATGTTCCCTGGCCACGAGATGATTTCTAATGGCAACAAGCCACAGTGCCTTGGTGAAACCTCAGGTAGACGTTTAGAATAACCTTCCCGAAGAATGACAATGATGATTTTTCAGTGAAAAGTTTCTAACTACCTCACCCAAAACACACAAGGCCATCGGGCGGTGGTTGCACACACCTTTAATCCCAGCACTTGGGAGGCAAAGCCAGGCTGAAGTCTATGAGTTCGAGGCCAGCCTGGTCTACAGAGTGAGATCCAGGACAGGCACCAAAACTATACAAAGAAACCCTGTCTCAAAAAACAAACAAACAACCCCCCCCACACACACACACACAAGGCAGCAATCAGTCTTCCAGCCTCTAAGAGGCCAGTATGGTCGGGAAAGCATCCACACACATGAAAGCCTCTTGTGTCTCTGTACCCGCATCTGACAGCTCCAAGAGCTGGAGGCACAGTGGGGACACCTAGGTGAGCATGTGTGGATGAATTCTCCTATCCCGCTTTCTTTGCCTCCACCACCCTTACCTTCAACCACATATCCCCAAATTCGGAGCTCAATGAGGAACATTTTTTCTCAACCTCATTTATTTATTTACCTGTTTGTTTTTAAATGTTGGGTAGTAGAGTCAACCCTGTGGTTTGCTCCACTAAGGGCTCTGTTCTCTCCACCTCTTTTTCTAGGAGTGTATCAGCAAAGTCCTGCTTCATCAGACGGCCTTCTTGATCTTCTAGTTTTCTAGTTTTTTATGAGATAGGGTCTCTCTCTACATAGTTCTGTCTGTACTGGAACTACATAGATCAGCTGGCTTTGAACTCACAGAGATCAGCTTGCCTCCGCCTTCCCAGTGCCAGGATTAAAATTTAGCACCAACATACCTAGCTTTATTCTTTTTCTTTTTCAAGTTGGAACAGAAATGTATGTCCTGACATTTGTGTAGAGGTCAGAAGAAAACTTGCAGGAATCAGTTCTCTCCTTCCACCATTTAGATCCTTGGGATTCAGGTTATCAGACTTGGGATGAGATACCTTTACCTGCTGAGCCTCCTCACCGGCTTTTTTTTTTTTTTTTTTTTTTTTTTTTTGGTAAAGGCATATTCCTTTAATCCCAGCACTCTGGCAGAGGCAAGCAGATCTCTGTGTGTTCCAAGACAGCCTGGTCTACAAAGGGAGTTTCGGAATAGCCAGGGCTACACAGAGAAACCCTGTCTTGAAAGCAAAAAAAAGTGTATTTGGATTAAGGGTGATGTTCCATGTCTCCACTCACCTTTCAATCCTTTCTTAGTTTTCAGTGCCTAAAATGGAGGGCAAAAAAGATCACATCATCACATCAACAAAATGCAGCAGTGAGTATGTGCTGGAACTGGGCAAGAAGAACGCTCTGCCTTTCTCCTGACCCCCAGGGAAGGAACATCAGGCATTACAAGTGAAGCTCTTTTCCTCCAGCATTGGAGAATGGATGTACTGAGAGTCCAGACACAGTCCTTGCTATCCAGCAAAGCCAGGGTATAGACGGACACCTACCTCTCCTCAGACTTACAGATACCACATGCAAAAGCCACGAGGCAGGTGAAATCAATAACTAGAACATTTTCTTCTGTTCTGTGTGTCTGATGGGTGTTTAAAATGCTTTCAGCAGGAAATGCAGAGGACTCAGAGGCTTAAGAGATAGACTGGCATGGCTCACCTTCAATCCCAGCACTCAGGGAGCAGAGGCTGGTGGATCTCTGAATTCCAGGCCAGCCAGAGCAGCAGTGAGACCCTTGCCTCAACAAAACCAAACCAAAGAACAACAACAACAAAAACAGAGGCTCAAGGGAAACTTTGCTCACTGATTAGTTTGTTTTTTGCAGGGCCTGGGAAGGGTCTCACTGTGTAGTCCCGACTGGCCTAGAGTTTGCTATGTCAAACAGGCTGGCCTGGAATTCACAGAGATCTACCTGCCTCTGCCTCTACTTCCAAGTGCTGGGATTAAAGGCCCAACTTGAATGCTTAAGGTTTTTCTAATGTGACTCTGCTATGGAGACCATCTCCCAGTCCTTGCCACAAAACTTCTGGAATATTCTATGCAGTCAAAATGTTCAGGGATGGGGTGGGGGTTTGTTCACATTTCACATGTCTAATCTGCACTCTGCCTACCATTTTGGGCTTTGGGGCTTTCTGCAGCTCCTTCACAGTACTGTCCAGTCACGTGCATTCTTGCTGAGCAAGTTCATCTTCCCTAGTAGAGAAAATTAAAGTAGCTGTTTAAATGTGATGTAGCTAAAGCTGGAGAGACGGCTCAGGAGCTAAGAGCACACACACACTGTTCTTGCAGAAGACCTGAGTTGGGTTCCCAGCACCTGTGTTGGGTAGCTCACAAACTCCTATAACTCCAGCTCCAGGGGGGATCCAAGCCTCTGGCCTCCATGGGCCCCTGTATCCACACACACTTACACACACAGAAAATCTTTTTTTCAAAAATAAGTGTTTTAGTTGGACATGGTGATATAATCCTGAAATACCAGAACTTGGGAAAGGAAGGTGGAAAAATCAGAAGCTCAAGGTCATCCTCAGCTACACAGCAAATTCAAGGCCAGTCTGGGCTATGTAAGTCTCAGAAACAAACAAAACCCCAAAACAATAAATAAATAAATAAAAAACAACAACAACAAAAAAAAACCACAGCATTTACCAGTGCTTGACCCTAAGGTTGTTAAGCATCCTATCACTTAAGAGGTCAGAACCTAGCCAGGCAGTGGTGGCACACACCTTTGATGCCAGTGCTTGGGGACAGAGGCAGGAGAATCTCTTGTGAGTTTGAGGCCAGTCTGGTCTACAGAGCAAGATCCAGAAGAGCCAGGAATAGGTCAGTGAATAATGATGCTTTTTGCCACCATGCCTTGCTGTGGGATGATCCTTCTGTACACTGTGAATATGTATTAGTCCCATTGGTTAATAATAAAGCTGTCTGGCCTATAACAAGGCAGAATAAAGTAGACAATCAAACTGAGGACTGGATGAAGAAGGGCGGTCAAGAGAGACTCCAGCAAGCCGCCCAAGAAGCAAGATGCCAGAGGACTGGTAAAGCATGGGCCATGTGACAATACATAAATTAATAGAAATGGGTTAATTTAAAAGTAAGACCTAGTTAATAATAAGCCTGAGCTATTGGCCGAGCATTTTGTAGTTAATATAAGCTTTTGTGTGTTTAAGGACTGAGCGGTCAAGACAGAAAAACTCTGCCTCTGTTTACAATGCCTTACTACATGAGTTGGATCCTCAAAAAACACATGGAGGGGGAAAACTGACTCCTGAAAGTTTTCCTTTTACCTCCATGTACAACGATGTCCCACACCACACCTTCCAAACAAAGAAGAGCAATTAAAAAAAAAAAAAAAAAAAAAAGAATTCCAGAGCTGGGTATGTTAACACACACTTAGCTTTGCCAGGTGGTGGTGGTGCACTCCTTTAATCCCAGCACTCAGGAGGCAGAGGCAGTCGGATCTCTGTGAGTTCGAGGCCAGCCTGGTCTACAGGACAGCCAGGGCTGTTACAGAGAAACCCTGTGACAAAAAAGAAAGAAAGAGCGAGCGAGCAGGGGGAGCTGAAGGGAAGCCTCAGGCATCAGGAGCACTTGTTGCTCTTCCAGAGGAGCTGGGTTGGATTTCCATTGCCCACAGGCGGCTTACAACCTCTGTAACTCCCTTGGGGGGCAGGAGGGATAAATGGATCTGATGCCCTCTTCTAACCAACCAGAGAACTTCATGCATGTGGCACACAGACATACATGCAGACAAAACACCCCTACACATAAAATAAAAATAAATTTAAAAAAGAAGAAGAAAAAGTTAGACATAGTGGCTCATACTTGTAATCCCAGCCTTTGGGGGCCGAAGCAGGGTTGCTTGAGTTAGGGACCAGCTTTGACCATATAGTGAGTTCCTGGACTAGGGTGGGCTCCTGTCTCAAGGAACAGATTGTGTGTGTGTGTGTGTGTGTGTGTGTGTGTGTGTGTGTGTGTGTGTGAGAGAGAGAGAGAGAGAGAGAGAGAGAGAGAGAGAGAATGAATATATGAGAGAATACACGAGAATGAGAGAATATGAGAATTCCCTAAGAGAGAGAGAGAGAGAGAGAGAGAGAGAGAGAGAGAGAGAGAGAGAGAGAGAATGAATATATGAGAGAATACACGAGAATGAGAGAATATGAGAATTCCCTATCTACTTATTGGGTTTTCCTTGGCTTGGAGAGTACTTGGATAAGGCAGTGCACATCCTTTACCCTGGAAGAGGATGCTGAAGTCGCAAAGAACCATGTGGGAATGGTACCGCATCTTGGCCCCTTTTACCAACTCTGCCGACCGACCATTCATAGGCAGCATCCAGCAGAAAGCGTTAGAGTGAGCTCTGGTTTCTCCCTTCAGATGGCAAACATTTCACCCTGGAAACAGATGTTTCTAGCATTTCCTCCCTCCCTTTCTCCCCTCTTCCTTCCCCCAAACCCACCTTCACGTGCCTAGGAAGAAAGGCGGCCGTGGTGCTCATCTGGCTTCCCGGTGTGCCTAGCCTCTTATTAAAATGCAAAGTGTATCTGGGGTTGTGGGCACCGGGGAATGCTTGTGTTTCTCCCGTGCAATGGCAACTTTGGCGACCTACAAGTCCAAACGCGTTTTGGCTCGTATCACATCGAGAATTTCTATCTCCTAAGCAGCCCGTCGCAGCTTCCCAGGTGGTGGGACATTTTCTAGGAGCGGCTTGTAAGGGCCGAAGGGTCCTAGAATAACGTCGAGTCTTCACACCTAGTCAACCAACTCCGAGAAGACATTTGAAAGACCGCGAGCCCGCCCCTCGGCCACAGCGGGTCCGGGAGGGTCGCGCCAGGCCAGGCACGGTGCCCCTCAATGTTCCATGCCCCGCGCGCCCATCCCGTGCTTCTCCTAGTTCCTGAGGACCCTCTTACGAGTCGTCCTTTCAGAAATACGGCCACGGAAACCCAGCCCAACCAGAGTCCCGGATTCCGACTCCACTCAGTCCGCCCGTTTCCGCCAGGCCTACCACCTCTGCGCCAGCGACATTCCCACCTCGCCGCCTCCGGCCTCAAATCGAAGGCGGCGTGAAGCATTCTAGGAACTGTAGTCCGCGCCCCGCTCACTTGCGGGTCGAACCACAAGAGGTATCGGGAAGAACTACATTTCCCAGGGTGCTCCGCGGTGGGGCGCTTCTCCCGGCAGGGCGTCAGTTGGATGCTCCTTGAGTTGCTAGGAGCTGTCTCCACGCCACTCTGGTGAGGAGCAGTGTAGCATTCTCACACTGGGTGCAAGCCTGGTTCCTCTCCCTGTGAGGGCTGATTGATGACAGTAACCTTCTTGGTCATACCCAAAACCATCAACAAAGACACACAGTGGACTTGCCAAGCCCGGAATCACAGCATTTGTAAAGCCTAGACTGGACCAAGGTCAAAACCGGCTGTAGAACAAATTTGAGGCCAGTTATATAATAGCGTCTCAGAACTACAATTAACATATTTTCTTGGGTGTACTTATTACAGATTTTTTTTAAGATTTATTTATTTGTTATGTATACAATGTTCTGCTGCATGTATGTCTGCAGGCCAGAAGAGAGCACCAGATCTCATTACAGATGGTTGTGAGCCACCATGTGGTTGCTGGGAATTGAACTCAGGACCTCTGGAGGAGCAGTCAGTGCTCTGAACCTCTGAGCCATCTCTCCAGCCCCTTATTACAGATTTTTAAAAAGACAGAGTCTCACTATATAGGCCTATCTGTCCTGGAACTCACTATGTAAACCAGGTTGGCCTCGAATTCAGAGATCCCTATGCTTCTGCCTCTCAAGAGGTGGGATTAAAGGCCTGCACTATCATGCCTATCTCATTACATATTTAAATATAAGATTTTATTAAAGTGTTGGCAGGTCATCGGTATCCAACCGTAATTTGCAAGCTGTGGTCCTGAGAAAAAACTCCTAAAACCCTATTTCTACAGGGTTAGGTAGTAATACATGCTAAAGGTTATTGTCAGGAACTAAAGGATACAAGTCATTTAGATAAACCCATAGCAACTGAAAATGAAATGTTTATCAACCAGTAGCAAGCAGTCTCTTAAAAGATAATTTAAATTATTATTTGTATGTGTGGGTTTTTGTGTGAGTGCATTGCTCAGAGGGGCCAGAAGTGGGCATCACATTCCTAGGAGCTGGAGTGACGGGGCAGTTGTGAGCCTCAGAAATGGGTTCTGGGAACCCAACTTGAGTCCTGTGCATGAGCAGTATCTTAGTTATGGTTTCTATTGCTGTGAAGAGACACCATGACCACAGCAACTCTTATAAAGGAAGAACATTTAATTGATATGCCTCACATTTTCAGTTAGTCTATTATCATCATGCAACATGGTGGTGTGCAGGTGGACATGGTGCTGGAGAAGGAGCCAAGTGTCCTACATCTTGACTTGCAGGCAACAAGAAGTGTACTGTCTCACTGGTGTGGCTTGAGCATATATGAGACCTTAGATCCACAGTGACACATTTCCTTCAACAAGACCACACCTACTCCAACAAGGCCACACCTCTTAACAGTGCCACTCCCTTTGGGGGCCATGTTCCTTCCAACCACTACAAACAGCATGTCCTCTTAATCACTGAGTCATCACTACAGGGTATAAGTGGTCATTATATGGAAGATAATGTGTACTGTCTTAAAAAAAAACAGTATGAAAGCCAATCATACTGTAGCAAAATAGATTCAGAATTCCCCTTTTACTTTTTTTTAAAAGATTTATTTGTTCATTATGTATACAGTGTTTTGGCTACATGTGTCCCTGCAGTCCAGAAGAGGGCACCAGATCTCATTACAGGTGGTTGAGAGCCACCATGTGGTTGCTGGGAATTGAACTCCGGGCCTCTGGATGAGCAGCCAGTGCTCTTAACCACTGAGCCATCTCTCCAGCCCCTTAATATTTATTTTAAAATTATGTTTTGTCTTAGTTGGGATTTCCATTGTTGTGAAGAGACACCATGACCATGGCAACTCTTATAAAGGAAAACATTTAATTGGGGCTGGCTTACAGTTTCTGCGGTTTAGTCCATTATCATCATGGTGTTGTGCAGGCAGACATGACGCTGGAGAAGGAGCTGAGAGTCCTACATTTTGATCCACAGGCAGCAGAAGGAAAAACTGTCACACTGCCCAGACATGAGCTTTTAAAACCTCAAAGCCCACTTCCCCAGGGACACACTTCCTCCAATAAGGCCACACCTACTCCAAGGCCACACCTCCCTGTGAGCCAAGGGTTCACACACACACACACACACACACACACACACACACACACACACACACGTCTATGGGGGCCATTCCTATTCAAACCACTTGTGTTCCTGTGTATGTTGAGGGGAGATGGCAAGTCTGTGCACTCATGGAGGTCAGAAGAACGTTTCTAATCCCCTGGAGTTACAAGCAGTTGTGGGAAGCCTGACATGGAAACCGGGGATTAAATTTGGGTCCTTTGGATGGAGAGTTGGCTCAGTGGTTAAGTTTGAAAGACTGATTCCCAACACACACTGAGGCTCGCCACCTCCTCAGGCACCAAGGAATGTGGTGTACAGATGAACATCCAGGCAAAATAGTCACACACATAAAATAATAAAAATAAATCTAAAAATAATGTAAACTTGGTTTCTCTGTAAGAGTAGTGGGTAATTTTGTTTGTTTTGTTTTTGGAGAAAGGATTCCTCTGAACAGCCCTGATTGTCCTGGAACTCAATTTGTAGATCAAGCTGGCCTCAAACTCAGATCCACCTGCCTCTGAGTGCTGGGATCAAAGGCGTGCGCCGCCACCGCCTGGCTTAAACTTGAGTTTTATATGTTTATGTTTAGATCATATTCACCCTCCACTCTCCATCCCCCAACTCCTCCTATATTCACTCCCCCCCCCACCTGTTCCCTCCCAGCTTCAAGTGCTCTTTTCTAAAACCACTGCCCCACTAGTGCCTCCTGGAAGTGCAGGACACTGGAGCACGGGCTCCAGGAATTAGGGGAAGAATTCCGAATAAAACCGGCACTCCCTCTCCCATCAGCCATCAATGCCAAAGCTCCTCAGCTAGGGCTGGGCCTTTTGAGGCTCTCTTCATCCATGTTGGCTGGCCTGCTCTTGTGAGAGCAATAATAGCCAGAGTGAGCTCACCTGCGCAACCTCCCCATCGTGGTTGGAAAGCACTGTCTGCAGCAATCCCCACCCATTCTACCCCACTTTGACAAAGATCCCTAGCCTTAGAGTGTGTGTGTCCCATTTAGGACTGAGCACTTCCATAGTGTCTTAGGCGCTGTCTCGGTATTAATTGCCATCTATTGCAAAAAGAAGTTTCTAATGAAGTTAACGTGTAGACGAATTTCTAAATGGTCTTATTAAATAAAAAAAAAAACACAGAGCTAAATATAGGGGTGAAAGCCTTAGAGAGATCAGGGATATAGGAAAAGCCACCAGCCAACCTTACCTCACCAACTCTGCAGCTTCCGAATTCAAGCTACTTCCTGTCTTACCCATGCCTTTATATGCCTTGCTATTCTGCCCTGTCATTTGCTTTTAGCCCAGCTACCTCACTTCCTTGTCACTGTCTGTCTGTACAGACCTCCAGGTCTCTATGGCTGGTACTGGGATTAAAGGCGTGTGTCACCACGCTGGGCTCTGTTCCCTCGTATGGCCTTGAACACACAGACCCTGCCTGCCAAGTGATCGGATTAAGGGTGTGTGCTGCCTGACTTTGTTTACTTAAAATGGCTGGCCTTTCCCCCCCCCCCCCCAATCTCCAGGCAAGCTTTATTTATCAAAGCACAAATAAAATATCACCACATTTCCCCTTTTTGTCTAATAAATATACAGGCAGGTGAGAGATTTGTCCTGACCGCAGGCCAGGTGGGACAGAGGAAAACTTTCAGCTACAAATGGCACCAAAATGTGGGACCTAAAACCTGAGAAAGCTTTTAAAAAAAAAAAAAATTCTAAAATGGAACTAAAAACAGCTTCCTAGCTGTGTCTCTCAGGCCAGCCATGAGCTACAGTATGGCAGGTTCCCAGTGGCCTGTGGGCTTGAATGCAGCATGGCAGATTTCTGCCATGGTAGAGTGGTGTCTCCAAGCTGCACAGTGCACTGCGTTGTGATAGATTTAGCTTTTGCTAGCAAGGGGGGAAAAAAAAGATGTTTCTGGGCTACTGGATGGAAGCATAGATCCACTGTTTCCCAGAGTGTGGGGCGTTTACCCACCACCCCCACAGTTCCCCCAGAGTTTTCTTGAGTGCAATCAGCAGGAAATATTAGATAGAAGGATTTATAGCAGAGAATCTTGCGGAGATAAACAGATAGAAAATAAAGGACAGCCTCTAGAGGGCCTGGAACCTATTCCAATGGGCCCCAACTGTCTCTGGCCCAGGGTTTTTATAGAGATGCCAAGGGGTGGAGCAAAAGACCTCCTCCCCCAGCACAGCCAAGTGCAGACCATCTCAGACACCTGCACTCAGGCCCATGGTCCTGATCATCCTCTATTCGGACCTGCTGGGTAAAGCCACGAGGAACCCGAGAACGGGCTCCCACACCAGAGTCAGTGGAGAGCATGGTTCCCCCAGAGCTTTCGGTAAACGTAGTTCCACCATGTTAGAAAGTTGACGTGGTGGAGTCAGCAGGCAAAGCTGCTATTTCAGTCCTAGTAATGCTGCAGTTTAAAGCAATAGATTCACAATAAGTCAGATTCAGATGGAACAAGACTTTAAATGGTTTACAGTGTGTGTAAAAAATGTAGGTAGGCTTGGAAGAAAGAAGAAAATTAATGTAGACAGTTATATAAAGAAATAGTTTTATAAAATAAAGTCTTTAAAGAGACAGTAAAAGTAGTATAAAAATAAGCCATGTAAAGATGGATATTACACAGAGAATCTGGATTGTGTTGTCTTTGGTATTTTTAACTGAAGAAAGAGATTTGATTGTAGAGGCTGCTAAATTAAGCCAATATATATCTTTTAAAGGTAACTTGACTTCAAAATTTGGATCTAAAGATATGTTGCTTTGGACAGGAGGCTCTGCTTTTGTTTCCACTGGAGGCAAGATGCTATGGATTTGTTCCAGATTAAGATACATCAGGTTTGACCAGCCAAGACCCCCTGAAAGGTCTCCAATGACACCATGGCCCAGATCATCCAACATCCAAAATAAACTACAAGGCAACTGGTTCAAAGAATACAGTGTCACAGACTACTCCAGTCAGGACTTGACCATAATCCTAAATTTATTTTTATGTCCCCATAAGATTACTAGTGCCCTCTATCAGTAGGAAGTAGCCTAGAAAACTACACCCACATTCCCAAAAAAATAGATTATGGATGTTTGTCTTTGTTTAGGTAATTGGTTACAAATTGTTATTAGTTATAATCAATATCTTTCTAAAAGAAGAAAGGGGGGTATGATATGGAAATATAGGATATAGATATGATAGGATAAAAGGGTGGATTGTTGAACCTACTTTTAAAGAGCAACTTGTTTAAAATGTTTTACATTGGTATAGATTTTAGTTTATTGATACAAATTTAAAGTTAATTTTGTTATACTATATATAAATTTCTACTCTTGTTTAAGGTATTATGTCTGTGCAGCTCATTTAAATTGTAATGGATAATTAAAAAATACAGATTAATAATTAGTCTTCTATGATTATCAAACTTATAGTCATGTTAGTTAAGTTTTCAAAGGTATATATAGATATTTTTCAATTAGGTAGGTAATCTTCAAACACTTCAAAGACCTACAGAATATGGCATTTAAAATGTTTTAAAAACTAGCCGGGTGGCGGCGGCGCACGCCTTTAATCCCAGCACTTGGGAGGCAGAGCCAGGCGGATCTCTGTGAGTTCAAGGCCAGCCTGGTCTACAAAGTGAGTTCCAGAACAGGCTCCAAAGCTACACAGAGAAAACCTGTTTCGAAAAATAAAACAAAAACAAACAAACAAAAAACTGGTTTATAAAAAACTAGAAATAGGGTTTGTAGTATTTTTACCATTATAGACCACAGGAGTTTTTAAAAATTCAGTAAGCTGCCAGGCGATGGTAGCACACACCTTTAATCCCAGCACTCAGGTGCAGAGGTAGGCAGATCTCTGAGGCCAGCCTGGTGTACAGAGTGAGTTCCAGGACAGCCAGGGCTACACAGAGAAACCCTGCCTTGAAAATAACAAAGTAAACTAAATCTTCAGTGCTGGGGCTGGAGAGATGGCTCGGCAGTTTTAAGAGCACCAACTGCTCTTCCAGAGGACCCACATGGTTCCAGGTGTCCGCCACTACATGTAGTACAGACATACATACAAGCAAAACACCCATATACATAAAATACAAAATAAAAATTAAGAAAAATTCACAAGTATAGACAGATAAAAGCAAAAATCTCATATATATTCTTTAATTTTATATTTACTCATGTGTGTGTAGCACCCACATACCACAGCATGTGTGGAGGAAAGACAACTTCCTGGACAGAGGACAACTTCCTGGAGTTGGTTCTCTCAAAAAAAAAAAATTATAATAAAATAAAACAAAGACCGATCTGTAGGAAGGCAGGCTGACGCAAGGCTTTTCAGTCCCTGATTAAAGGACAAAGGATCACTAGAGGACTTGGCAAGGTCTGGTCTAGGGCTGGACCAGGGCCTTGAAGGATTGTTTCAGTTTGTGGGCACCTGACTTTCTCCCTTGAGAAGACTGGCGTTATCAGTCCCAAGACTGTTTGGTGCGCGGTGCACTTGAGATAACCTGGGTTCTCTCTGTGCAACACAGCTTGCTTAACTTTCTGCTGGCATTCCATTGTGTGGTTGCTCTCTGCTGACTCTGGCCCATTTTCCTCCTACAAACTGTATATAAGATACTGTGTATTGTGGTATTGTATTCCCCCAAATATTGTGCATGCTAATAAACTTATCTGGGGTCAGAGACAGAACAGCCACAATATTAAACATAAAGGATAGGCAGTGGTAGCACCCGCCTTTAATCCTAGCATTCCAGAGGCAGAAACCCATGTGTTCAAGGATACAGACAGGCATGGTGACTCATTACACCTTTAATCCCAGGGAGTGGTGGTAGAGAGCAGAAGGGTATGTAAGGTGTAAGGACCAGAAACTAGAAGCATTTGGCCTGGTTAAGCATTTGGCTGGTTAAGCATTCAGGCTTCTAGCAACAGTTCAGCTGAGACCCATTTGGATGAGGACTCTGAAGCTTCCAGTCTGAGTAAACAAGACCAGCTGAGAAGTTGGCAAGGTGAGGTGGCTGTGGCTTGTTCTGTCTCTCTGATCTACCAGCATTGACCCCAATAACTGGCCTTGGGTTTGATTTTATTAATAAGAACGCCTGGGGGCTGGAGAGGTGGCTCAGAGGTTAAGAGCACTGGCTGTTCTTGCAGAGGTCCTGAGTTCAATCCCCAGCAACCACGTGGTGGCTCACAACCATCTATAATGAGATCTGGTGCCCTCTTCTGGCATGTAGACAGAACACTGTATGTGTAATAAATAAATAAATAAATAAATAATAAAAAAAAAAAAAGAACGCCTAAGATTCCTGCTACAGTGTATATATGTATAAAATTTATTTATTTCTATGTGCATTGGTGTTTTGCCTGCATGTATGTCTGTTTGAAGGTATTGAATCCTGGAGCTACACACAGCTGTGGGCTGCCATGGAGGTGCTGGGAATTGAACCTGGGTCCCCTGGAAGAGCAGCCAGTGCTCTTAACCACGGAGCCATCTCTCCAGCCTGATACTGGTCTAAGATATAGCTTAGGCAAAACCTCCTCACCTTACAATTCCTATCTATATTTTCTGGTCTCTTGGTCCTTCCTCTCAGGAACCTGTCACTGAAGAAGCTGCTGATCCAGATCACCAGCCAACCACAATGACTGTCAGGTATTACAGACCACCCATACCTAATTCACTTCCTAGGAAGACAGACTTGAAAAAATTTAGAAAAGGAAGAGCAACTCTGGGCAGCAAATGTTTAAACTTTTGACTCCAGAGAATGCAAGGTGATGAGTTTGTAAAGTTCTAGATGGCAGCTAAAAGCTGTACCGTGAAGGAAAACCAGGAAGTAAGATTAACACACGAGTTTTAGGGTTCAGGAGGCAACAGGTTCTAGCCTTTGGACATAACATAGCAATAAGCAAAGCACCTAAGCACAAACCCAGGGCTTCTCCAGGTAGAAACCAAAGGGCACATAGCTAGCGTGGTCAGCTTGATAGAATCTATAATCATCTGGTATTGAGCCCACTCTGCATGGGAGGTTGATTGGACCACCGGCCTGGATACCAGATATTTGTAAGGGTCTAACGAACAGGGGGGAGGTCTCCCCCCCCCCCCCCCCCCCGGCACTGTTATAAATAGATCTTTGGAATAAAGTTCTGGACCTGTTTGGATAAGGATACAGGTCCACCCGAGTCTATCTTGTGTTTTCTCTCTCCCTCTATTTCTAAGTCTCTTATCCCTCAATCCTCAAGAGTTCCTGGGGTAAATAAGTGTGGGGGCTGGTCCACCACAATCTGGAAGACTGGTCTCTGGACATGCATGCAAGGGACTGTCAACAGATGTGGGAGATTTAGCGTTAACTGTGGGTGGGCCCAATCCTGGGCAGGGGATTCTGAAGTGGAAAGAGCTGAGCAACAGTAATCCTTTCTGCTTCTTCCTTTCTTTTTATCTTCTTCCCCCTTCCTTTCTTTTTAAAGGTTTTTCTTTTATGTGTATGGGTGTTATGTATGTACAGAACCTGCATGTGTGTATGTGTACCATGTATGTCCGGTGTCCTCAGAGGCCAGAAGAGGGCTTCGGATCCCTGGGAACTGGAGTTGCTCGTAGGAAGGACTAACAAATCTCTGTAACTTCAGTTCCTAGGGATTCATCATTCTCTTCAGGCCTCCAAGGGCAACTGAACACATGTGGTACACAGTCAAAACTCCAGTACCGGGTCATGGCAGCTCCAGCAACCTGGAACTCGTTATCGTATCAACCAGGCTGTCCTTGAACTCACGGAGAGCCACTTGCCTGACTTTGCCACTACACTGTCACTTTTTAAACAGAACTCAAGGGCTGGGGTTGGAGGTGGCTCTGTAGTGTAGACCATCTCTGCAGCCCTGCTAAGATCCCAGGTCTATGGAACTGGATGAGGTGGGCTGGTTCACATGGCAGATGGTGCCCACCATTTATTTATGAATACAGTATTTAAATTCAGAAATAAGTCTACATTTAACAGCCACAATTCAGTCATTTAAATTTATTTATTTTCCAGAATACGAACTAATGCCAATAGAAACCCAAATGAAGTGATATAGTGCTAATCTTCAATCTTAAGCAATTATCAGTTGTTCCAGCAGAAAGGTTAAGGCTTGTGTCAACAATCTGTTATCAACTCCCCTGGGACATTATTTCCACTCCATTATACTGTGTTCTCAATAGTATAATGTTCTCAATTTTTTCATGATGCAAATGCCATGGATACAGAGTTAACAGGTTAAAATGTTTTCTCTACTGTGATTTTATGAACAGAGTCCTTATTAGCCAGGCATGGTGGCATACATCTGTAATCACAGCACTCGGGAGACTTAGGATCAAGAGTTCAAGGCCAGTCTGGGCCCTATCTCAAAACAAAACAAACAAAAAATCACCACACAAAGAACGCACACACACACACACACACACACACACACACACACACACACACACACACACACACACACGCACACACACAACACCAAAGGTGTATTTCTTTCACCTTTAAGCACAGTGATTGTAGAGACTGGACTGCAACTGAAGGGGCCAACTGACCACCCAGGTAAGGCTGCTAGCGGCTTACCACGAAGCCAGGTACTCAACAGCAAGAAACTAGCTGCGACCTCTAATCGTCCTCCAGCCCGCATCAATGATTGCATCTTCTGAACTAGAAACCACAGCACGTGGCTGTGGCAAAGGGTTTTCTGCTGTTGCGGGTGTAAAAAGTGACCTGAGGGATTTATAGGCCAGATACTTGATCACCAAGCACTTTAACAGCTTACGACAAGATGACACCGTCTTTCAAATCTGGATTGTCCCAGGAAATTTACTTAATAAAGTCACCAAAATACAGCAGTCCCACAGCTGAGGGCTCTCCCTACACTTAATCTACAAGGAAGGACAGTTACCGTCTTTAGTACCTCTTTCAGGAGGAGGCAAGCAAGAAACGGAAGATGTCAGCCACCATGACTGAAGTCCAGGCAACGGTCAAATAAGGGAAGATAACTATGGTTCCTATGTCAGAAAGTGGGGACCACAGGTGTGACATGCTACTACCAGGGAAGGTAGAGCCTGGGATGGATGATCACTCCCAACTCAGGCTTATGGCTCCCAGGTGGATGTGTGCTGAGGGGTCTCGTCGGCTACGTGAACGCCAAGGTTGACAGGGGCAACACCAGCACAGCAGGCACCAGCCGCACACCCACATCTGTCAGGGTTTCTGGCTCCCAATCTGTCCTCAGTGTAGATCATGTAGGCTGGAAAGTCTGGAAAATTCCACTTTATAAAACACCTTTGCTTTAGAAAACATATATCCAGTGATTAGCAGGAAAAATGTGACACTAAGAATTTAGTAGTTAAACTCTGTTAATTCCTCAAAGTCATGGCCTACTGGGATTAGCAGCAGTACAGCCGTGAAGCCCTCTGAGTACCTCCAAGTCTCCGTGTTACCTAAAACATACTGAATTTCTCATTTCATCTGCTCATTTTTCTTTACTTATAGAGAGGAAAAAGGCCAACTCATCATCTGCTCTAGAGCTACACAAATGTGATGAAGATTTCCCGAGGATCAGTGAAGTGAGGAGGAGAGATGTCCGGCTGCTGCCTGAAGCAGATGGGCGTGTCCCAGGGACGCTCAGAGCTTGGACAACAGGGGTTTCAAGTGCTTGTAGTAGGACTCGTGGACCTGCGTGAGAGCAGAGGAGGCCAGTGAGGACCTGTCCCGGAAGTCAGCATTCTTCTCAAAACACCACCACCACTTGGAACTGAGAAGTAGTGGACCTTGTACAGACACAAAGGTAAGTATTTGATGTTTGTTTTGTCTTGTTTTTTTTTTGTTTTTTTTTTGGTTTTTTTTTTTTTTTTTTGGTTTTTCGAGACAGGGTTTCTCTGCGTAGTTTTGCGCCTTTCCTGGAGCTCACTTGGTAGCCCAGGCTGGCCTCGAACTCACAGAGATCCTCCTGGCTCTGCCTCCCGAGTGCTGGGATTAAAGGCGTGCGCCACCACCGCCCGGCTTTGTCTTGTTTTTTAAGCCAGGGGCTCATTATATAGCCCAAGCTGACCTCGAACTCATAGAGATCTATCTGCTTGCCTCTCTGCCTCCCCAGTGCTAGGATTAAAGACGTGCCCCACTATGCCTGGCCTTTAGTTAAAAAAAAAATTAAATGTATATATTATACTATTTATTTATGTGTCCGTCCGTATGTTAGTATGTTCCTATGTGTTCAGGTGCCCATGGGAGTCAGAAAGGGTGCTGGATCCCCTGGAGCTGAAGTCATTATGTGAGCCACTCAACATAGGTGGCAGGAACCAAATCCAGGTCCTTTGTAGGAGCGTCAAGTACTCCTAACAGCTGAGCCCCTCCTGCCCCATACTTATATGACAAAAGTCAGTGGGCTCGGAGCGCCATCAGTGACAGGGCCCTTGCCCAGCATTCAGTGAGAACCTCAGAGGTCAACAGACTGTTGTTGCTTGTTTTACCTCCGTTTTGTTCAGCGGGGACTTCTTGGCCCACTCAAACAAGTTCTCGTACACGTTCCCGTCATAGCGGCCAAGAACAGAGCCGAGTGCCATATCCTTAAAGTCAAAGGCATCCACCAGAGCAACAGCATTGGGGCGGATTAGTGTGAGCAATTCCAGTATCCGGCTGTTTACTTGTGACATCTGAGCCCCTGTGATGATGTTCCCCTGAGGGAAAAAATGAAACAAATGACTAAAACTATGTCCGGACTAGACCTTCATACACATACAACTTTAAAACAGACAACTGTTTAAGTCAGACAGATAAGCACAAGAAAGGCTTCTGCTTCAAAAGTACTGACCTCAAGAAAATCTCCTCCTTTCTGGCTGATCCCATAGAGAGAATACAGGAAACACAGATTCCTCAGGACAGCCTGGACGGCTTTGTCTTGGATCTTGGGGAGTTTGTCTGAAAAGATCTTAACCACCACGTAGTGGCAATGAGCCTGGAGGAAGACAATAGCAGGGTGTGGGACCCTTGGAAAGGTGGGTGTGGTGGCCTGTGTCTAGTTCCAGCGTTTGGGAGGCTGAAGCAGGAGGACTGCCATGACTTTGAGGTCAGTTTAGCTACTTGCTGAGTTCCAGATCAGCCTGGGTTAGCGAATGTCTGTCTCAAAAAGGCTACCACAGTGACCCGGGCACCAAGGAAGGGCAGCAGAGCAGTGAGGGGAGGCCACCACTGACCTCACTCGCCCGAACAAGGTCAACAGAAGTCAGGTTCCATGCTACTTCCTTGCTCTTCCTGTGACTCATATGAGTCTTTAGGTTTTTTGCAGCAATTTCTATTAATCTGTTAAGCAAGAAGGAAGAGTAGAGAGCTGAGGAAACCGGCATGGTTCCCACTCCTCTACTCGGCCTCTTACCCTGAGGGGGCTCACCTGGCTGCACGAAGCTTGTAGGCTTCAGTCAAGCTGTCCAGGCTGTTGATGTCCACCACAGTTGGCCAGACCGCCACCTGCTGCGGCTGGATCCGCTGACTGGGCAGGTCATTCAAGTAGGACACCATGCCACCCACCAGCTTCCCCGAGTGCACCTGGTCATAGATTTTCATTAAGAACCTAGAAATCACCAGAACACATGCTTTTAGTAACGCTATGAAATGACGTCACAGTCTGACCAGGTGCTGGCTAACTTTATGTCAACTTGATACAGGCTAGAGTCATGCGAGAGGAGGGAACCTAGGAAAGAAGTTGGCACCAGGATAGTAGGGTACTGCTGTGACAGACCTGACCAGGTTCTTTGGGGAGGACCGTGGGAGGACTGTGGGACTAGGGGCTGGAAAAGCCATTGGTTGTTGGGAGCTGAGCGGACTGGTCTCTCGAGTTTGGAAGGAATGCTGAGAGCAGTGCAGATGGTGGAGGCCTGGCCTGGGAGGCTTCAGAGGAAGCCAGGATCCTACCAGGCCTTTTGTGTGAAGAATCTGTGATTCCAGTCAGCTGGAGCTGAAGGATCAGCTGTGATTACCAAGAGAACAGAACCACTAAAGTTAAACCTTTGCTTTGCTGGGACAATGGATGCTGGTCTGCAGGGCTGAAGAATCAGCTGTGATTAAGAGGCCTGAGGTGAAGTTTTCTGGGAAGTGTTTCCTCAGGGCCACCACACAGAAGCTGTGATCCAGAGATGGCCAAGGTTGTACCTCATGCTGGCAGCTGAACTTGGTAGTGTAAGAGTTACCCAGGTGGTACTGGTTTTGAAGGCATGAAGGGGTCATGCGGAGAAGCTGAGGCTTGTGCTATGTGACAGGGCTGGAGTCCCTAAGAGAGCCCAGGAGAGGTTACTGGTGAAGGTGTAGCTCAGTTGCAGTTTTGGAAATGCCAGTACCATGGGTTGACCACCGAGAACAACACCAGCAGTGGAGGACCCCCGGGAACAGCACCAGCAGTGGAGTGGAGCCAGTCGGAGCCTAGGAGACAAGCTGTGTGTGCTGCAGAGGGCAGAGCTGGAGAAGTGACCCAAGCCCTTTAGAGGAGTCCAGATGATAAGTGAATCCCAGATAGTGGACATTAAATTATTTATCTGTTGGGAGTTTGGTTTTGCTTTGTTCAGATTATGACTGTGTCCTGGTTCTTCTCTCTTAAAATAAGAAAGTATTTAATTTATTTTTTATTTTATAGGAGTCCACAGTTGAAAGACTGAATTTTTTAAAGTTAAGATTTTAAGAGATTTTAGATTTTTACAGAGACTGAATTTTTTTTCTGAGACAGGGTTTTCTTTGTGCAGTTTTGGTGCCTGTCCTGGATCTCGGTCTACAGACCAGGCTGACCTCGAACTCACAGAGATCCGCCTGGCTCTGCCTCCCAAGTGCTGGGATTAAAGGCATGCGCCACCGCCATCCGGCCAGAGACTAAACTTTTAAAGTGCATGAAATGGTACAGACTGTGGGACTTTCAAGTTGTAATATGTCTTATATTTGTGGTATTTATTAATCTGAGATCTTGGGGATGAACCAAAAAAAGGGGGAAAGATTATGTCTTAAAAAGCCCTTTCCTCCCCAAGTTGTTCTGGTCATGGTGTTTCATCACAGCAACAGCACCCTAACTAAGGCAGACCACAAATAAGAAGTGAGTCATGATGGAAGCAAACCATCCCTGCCTTTCATGGCCAAGTCTGTAAAGACTGCTGCTCACCTGGCCGTCTGTAGCATCATGACAGTGTTCTCTCCCTCGAAGGTGCAGGCTGGGGTAAAAGTGACGTAAATATTTGGAATTCCGCTGCTGTGAGAATAGCCATGCCCACCACAAGCCATCCGACATTCTTCAATACCAGCATTGGCCGTCCATGTAGTAAAAGCCTTAAGCCCAGCAGTGAGGGCGTGAAGCTGGGGGACAAGCACAGGCCATGAGAACCCTGGCTTAGAACCCACCTTCTAACAGGAAGACACATCCTCCTGAAGTGCGCCGGCCGTCACCGTCAGAACCAGTTGTGCGCATGCCCACTGAGGAGGCGGTCATCTGCAATCTGAATTAGCAACGCTCTCACACCTTTCTCAACGGTTGTACCCGGCCAGTCACCCCTTTCTTTAAATTCTATTAATAAAAATTCCAGCTTCACATATGGTCCGTTTTTAATTTTAAAAAGTTCCAAGGTTCTATAATTCCTTTCAGGAAATTCCAGCATGCAGTTTCTGCTGGATGTCTGCCAGCAGGTAAACATGAAACCTGAGGGTATCTAAGGAAACTACGGGTATCCAGGGAGGAATGAGAAAAGTATGTGCGTACCTCGGGCAGCTCGCTCAGGTCCCCTTGGCCAATGCTCTCATTAATTCGAAGGTAGGTCTCCTTCATGTACCTTCCTACAAAGTGGAAGGCGTAGGCAGTGGCCAGCAGTGGGAAGAGTTTATACTGCTGGGTTTGAAAATCCAAAATCTGTGGTTCTGGTTCACTAAGTAACAGGAAAAGAAAAAAAATTAGCAAATGCTGACTTGTATTATCCCAGGTTTCAGTCCAAGTTCCCTGACACAGCAGCTGAATTCATCCTTGTACAGGTCCTTCCTGAACAGAAGCTGTCACTCCTGTCACTTTACACATGGGCAACGGAGAGAT
Source organism: Peromyscus maniculatus bairdii (assembly GCF_049852395.1). Lineage (NCBI taxonomy): Eukaryota > Metazoa > Chordata > Mammalia > Rodentia > Cricetidae > Peromyscus > Peromyscus maniculatus. The sequence continues at coordinate 103,813,936 of NC_134859.1, forward strand.
GGGGAAATCTGTCTGAGCTCACACAGCTCAAAATGGCAATTCTTTGGCTCTGTAAGGTCACATTCTTTTCTTTTTCCCTCCTGGTTCTTTGAGATAGAGTCTCTCTACACAGCCCTGACTGTCCTGGAACTCATTCTGTAGTCCAGGCTGACCTTGAACATAGAGATCCACCTCCTGAGTACTGGGATTAAAGGTGTATGCCTCCACACCCAGCAATACTCCTAACCATTCTACTGCACTGCCTTGATTCTTTAACATCATTCTTGCTGGCTAGGTGGTGTGCCTCTGGGAGGCCTAGCACGTGTAAGCGCTGGGTTAACACCTAGCACACGGTGCTGGGGCCAGGGTGGAAAGGCGGATGAAGTCGCTATTCTGATCTAGCCTCTTAAGAACAGGGTCAAAGTCATCAGCACCAGCCCATCTCAGACCCTACCCTTACCCTGGCTTGATTTCCGACTGGTGCCTCACGGCGCTGTATCGTATGGCAATGGTGCACGCCTTGGACAGACACCGAGCTGCATCTCCCACGAGGAAGGACCTGACGAACACCATGGTCCCATACGTCAGCTTGTTATTCAAGGGCTTCACATATGTGCCATCAGGCTTCACCTGAAAAAACGAAACAGGCCTGAAGTGTCTTTCTGTGAGGCCAAGAAACCATGGACTGATTCTCCAAGTGTGTCTCCTGGAGCAGCAGGGGACCTGGCAACTGTCTGAAACCCTCCATTTCGTCCCCGCCTCTGACCTTCTGAACCAGAGTTTGAGGCCGGACTGGACTACAGAGTGAGTTCCAGGACAGTGAGGGCTACACAGAGAAAACCTGTCTTGAAACAAAACCTAACAAAAAAGACATGGGCTTGCTATGCAGCTCAGCCTGACCTTGAACTCACTTCCTCTGCCTCTAGTGCACACCATATTTGGCTCACAATCTAAGTTCCAACTGGCCTTCCAGGTGACTCCAAGTTGCTGAATGGCTTGAGAACCACAAGTCACTAACAAGGTGATACTTTTCACACCCTCCTCAACTGCTTCTAAGTCACTGTCAAGAATGAAAGAAGTTCAGAAGGAAGAGAATGTCACCTTCTGCAACTAACATTTAGAGGCTGGGGGCAGGAGGATTGCTTTGCTGGTCTGGGATATATAGTGAAAACTTGACGATAACAAACCTAAAACCAAACAAAATAAATAAATATACCTGGGCGAGCCGGGCGGTGATGGCACACACTTTAATCCCAGCACTCAGGCACCAAAAGTACACAGAGAAATCATGTCTCAAAAAACCAAAACAAAAAACCCCAAACAAACAAAAAATACCTGGGCATATTTCATCAGCATGTTCTCTCTAGGAATACGGTAATTGTCCATCTTCAGGTAGCCATTATCCATCTCTTCATAACCAAATTTGGGGCCAATATCCCCAACAGTAATACCTACCAAAGACAACAGGAAACACGTGAGATATTTATGCTTTTGAATCCTTGCCTTCCTATGTTATTTAATTGTGCCTTATACTTTTTGCAGTTTATTTAATTATTTTATTTTTATGTGTGTGGGTATTTTCTGTGCATTTATATCCATGCACCACATGTGTGCCTGGTGCGTCAGGAGGCTAAAATAGGGTGTTGGATCCCCTGGAACTAGAGTTACAGCTGGCTGTGGGCCACCATATGAGTACTGGAACTGAACCCTGGTCCTCTAGAAGATCAGCCGGTATTCGTAACTGCTAAGTCATCTCTCCAGCCCCATGCAATTTTAATTTTTACCTTGACATCAGATGAACAATCCTTACCTGGCAAGGGCTTGTGGGTTCCGATTTCACGGATAGGGACAACAAAGGCATGTAATCCATAGCACTCCCCTTGAGTGATGAGCTGAGCAAGAACTATTGCATGATTGGAAGTCTTCCCAACTGCAACATGGAGAACAGAGGAGAAGTTAGTGTGCTGTTCCTGCTTCTGAATTTTTCTTTTCCTCTCTTTTTTAAGGTGGAGTCTCCTGAACCCCTGACCCTCCTACCTGTGTGTCCTGAGTGCTGGGATTACAAGTGTGTACCACCACACTTGGATGTGTTTTTGTGTTTTTACTGATTATATTACACGTATTTGGGGGGAAGTAGCTCATGCTTGCAATATGGCACACATGTGGAGGTCAGAAGAAAACTTGTGGGAACTGTTTTCTCCTTCTATCATATGGGTTCTGGAGATTGAACTCAGGTCATCAGGGTTGGCACAAGTACCTTTACCTCCTGAACCCTCTCACTGGCCCTGTCTCGAATTCCTAAATGGTTGAAACACAAAAGCATGTGAAAGCGAGTCCTTTCCCGTGACAACATCACACAAAGTTTCTGGACAAAGCTTATAGCTTTGTTCTTATTTTATTTTTTGGCAGATAAACCCTACATTAAACAAAAAGGTATCTCTTCAATTTTTTTTTTTTTTTTTTTGGTTTGTTTTTCAAGACAGGGTTTCTCTGTGTAGCTTTGCGCCTTTTCCTGGAACTCACTTGGTAGCCAGGCTGGCCTCGAACTCACAGAGATCCGCCTGGCTCTGCCTCCCGAGTGCTGGGATTAAAGGCGTGCGCCACCACCGCCCGGCTTCTCTTCAATTTTTTTAACATTTATTATTGTGTTTGTGTGTGCACACGAGCATGAGGAGGTGACACACGTGTGCCACAGTGCACGTGGAAGTCAGGACATCTTGAAGGACTCAGTTCTTTCCTTCCACCACGTGGTTTATGGGGATCAAACTCAGGTTGGAGGCTTGTCCCGAATGTGCCTTTCCCTGCTGAGCCAGCTCTCTGCTCTGGGGCCTGTCCCAGCTTTTTACCTCACTTCTATTCTCGGGAATGCCTTTATTCTCTCTCTCTCTTTTTATTTGTTTTGTTTTGTTTTTCGAGACAGGGTTTCTCTGTGTAGTTTTGGTGCCTGTCCTGAATCTCGCTCTGTAGACCAGGTTGGCCTCGAACTCACAGAGATCCGCCTGGCTCCACCTCTTGAGTGCTGGGACTAAAGGCGTGCGCCACCACCGCCTGGCTGCCTTTATTGTCTTTAAGAAACTGTCTCTATTTCCATCACACAACAAAGTTCTAGTCAGAAGTGGTAGCTCACTCTAGGAATTCCAACACTTCAGAGGCAGGTAGATTTCTGTAAGTTCTAGGTTGGCCAGGACTACAGAGAGAAAACTTCTCTTAAAAAAAACCTAAAAAAAAAAAAAAAAAATGCAGAGGCTATTCTGAGATACTTAGAGAATCTGAGACTAGCCTGGATTACACAGCAAGATCTTGCTCCCCAAAACAAAAATAAACAAAGAGAGAATGTAAATAATCAACTAGTTATACCTGAAATAGACATTCCAACTCAGAGTGAAAGTAGATACTAAATATAAATTTTATATCAAAGCCAAATAAATAAAAATCTGAAAGTAACTCAAATTTTTGACAAAAATAAGAAATAGGGAAGTTATACTGGGTGTGGGGGCTCGTGCCTTTAACCCCAGAACTTGGGAGGCAGAGGCAGGTGGATCTCTGTGAGTTCAAAGCCAGCCTGGTCTACAGAGCGAAATCCAGGGCTGTTAAATAAATGAGAAACCCTGTCGTGAAAAACCAAAAAGAAAAGAAATAGGGAAATCTATTCGATTTTGTGAGACAGACTCTCACTGTGTAGCTCTGACTGGCCTGGAACTCCCTCTGTAGACCAGTATGGCTTTGGACTCATGGGGCTCTACCTGCCTCCGACTCTGAGGTCAAAGGGTGGACTGCCACACTTGGCTAGGACTTTTAAAGGAGGACTATGGAAGCTATGGTACGCGGGGATATTTAGATGAAAAATTAAACCAAGTATTCTAAGACAGCCATTACTGTTGTGCTTTTACAATATATAAGTAGAAGTAACATCTTATGATATTTAAGACTTTAATTATTTTTTTATTTCACAATTATATTCTCATATAAGGTCAACATTCTAAATATAACCTCCTAAGTCCTCAAAATGTTCAACAACAAAACAACAGATGTTTTCCGTTTGTTTGTTTTTTTAATCAACTTACGTCCCCCAGGCCACCACTTAATAGAAGTCACAGTGGGACTGTTGAGAATGAACTCTTGGGTTTTGGGGTCGTATGTGGCAGTGGTCTCCAGGCCTCGAAGATGAGTTCCTAAGGAAAGAGATCACATGACCTCAGACACAGCACAGAGGGGAAAGAGCAACAAAACAGACAGTAAAGATTCTCTGCTGAGGCCTGAAAGTTCAGGCCTCAGAGGAGCCACGAACCAGCAAATGTGTCTGTAGAGGGGCGGGGCGGGGCGGGCACACTCCATTCCACTGGCCAGTTCCCCACTAGGCCGCAAGCAGAAGTGCCTTGTGAGCATTCCACTTCTGAATGGGGCTCAGTGGGTGTGTCAGAGTTACTGAAATCAGTGAAAAGAAATGTAAAGGCAGCTCATGTTCTTTGTGACAGAGGCAGCTCGTGTTCTATGTGACAGAGACATCACATTTTAAAATTACATTTACTCTGTGTGCACTGAGCATGAGCTGGCGCACACCAGCCACAGCACACACCTGTGTGAGTTAGTTTTCTCTGCCAGGTGGGTCCTGGGAATTGATCTTGGGTCACCAGGCTTGCCACCATGTACCTTTACCACTGAGCCACACTGCCAGCCTGGCAAGTGCAAGCTATTTCTAAATTTGAAAAGAACAACTGCCAGTCTAGTGAACTATTTACTTCTGTACTTCTGGGGACAATAAGAAATGTGTGACAGAAACAGACTCAGCTGACCTTCCGTACATTAGAACTTATTTCAGAATGATCACTAAAATGGAAACTAAGAACTTGAAAACATTTATTCATTATGAAAAAGGTGACTTCCTAGAATTCTCCCCGAGTCCAGCAATGCCTGGGTTCAGGCTGGCTTTCCAGGGCCCGGCTCCACCTCAGTGCTCACCGCTCATGAGAGTGAGGAAGCTTATGTTCAGTCTCGTGTTGCTGGAGCTGGATGGACACTTCCACTCTGAGTCCTAGGTGTGCACACTGCAATTCTTTGAGAAGCATTACAGAAAACGGTGGGTGTCGTTCTAACAGCATTACACTGAAACAAATGCTGAGGACTTTTTTTAAAACAAACTACTTGGGAACACCTGCCTTCACTGAGCACTTTGAAACATCTAGAAATTTCCAAGCCAAGCAACAGAAACAGACAGTTTGTAAGCAACAGCCTTCAAAGCAGAAGTCAAGAAACCAGGCACTGAGTAAACTCCTCTGCCAAAGAAGCCTTTGGTGACACATTAGACAAAGTGTTCTCACGTGACAGCTGACCTCAACTGTACGCCACTTTGTATCTGTGAGGAGCCTATAAAATACTGCTTAGCATTATTTATTGTACAGGAGGCTGTACAAAATACACATTTTTTCTGAGTCCTCAGAGTCGGGGGAGGTCCGGGGACGGACACAGGATGGAATGGGACACAGGCATACACAAATGGCAAACAGAGCCAATTCAGAGAACATGCGAAAAACTACCCCCTCCAGCCCCACCTGGTCCAGAAAGATGGGTGAGGTGGCAAGCGTGTGCAAGCAGAGATTGATGTCAGTGGCCTCGGCAGGACGGCTTAACTTCTAACCTCTGGTCAAACCACCTTCTGAACTGTTCTGATGCACTACGTCAAGTACAGGTAACTCCAAGACATACATACTGAATAGTTCGGATTACAGGAAGTCCAAGGGCACTCACACATTAACGTGTCCCTCTAGGTGATCATCAGAAAGTAACCAACAGATGGGGTCAGAGTCTACACGCACAGATTCCACAGACTGCATGGTAAATAGGCCTGACTGGTCATTCCTACAGTCAGAACCAACAACCACAGTGATAAACTAACTTCATTTACACTGCCCAAGCCTCCGCTGGGAGCTGGACTCTGCAGAGGCTCCCAGAACAGCCAGCAGCATCCTGCCGTGCTCTATATAGGTCCGGTTGGCAGGGCCCGCCCACCCAGAAGGTAGACTAAATACACTGTACCATGACCCATCTCTGTCTGGGCATAAGTGCCCGTGATCTCCAAATTCCAGGCCGGCATGAAGAAACGCTCCTGTTGCTCTGCGGTGGCCTGGTGAAGCAAGGTGGGCAGGAACATGCCCAAGTGAAGGTCCAAAGGCTCAGGTCGCCCTCGGTGTACAGAGCTTCGAAGAAATACCAAGGACGGGAATTGGAGGGAAGCATCATCGGGTGTGTGAGAATCAATAATGTGAACAGATAGAGCAGGGAAGGAGAAAAAAAAAATTAATCAATCACGTGCATTTCATCATGGACGGGAGCACTGCCCTTTTCTGTATCACTTTATGATTGGCAACAATGTCCATCTTTCTTAAGCTGGCAGAGTGTGCAGCAGGACGGGCTGCGGAGACCCAGACCCGTGTAGCACAAAACAATGTGTAAAGGCAAAACTCCAGCCTTGCAATTAAATGAAAGGAAACGAAAATTCTCAAAAGGAGACTTGAAGGGGAACAAGGCGTCCTTGGGTGGGACAGAAATAAAATTAATCCGGGCTGAGGTTTTCCTGGATGTAATTTTAGTGAAGTGTCTAGACTGGGGTCCTTTCTGTGTGTTCAGAAAACATCTAGGACAGACCACAGTCTTCCCATGACCAATTTCATCATGGCAGACATCCAGCTCAGATCTGCCAGTGCGGATTAACACAGAGACGGACAGTGCTCTCCCTCCCAACAGTTGCAGCAATTCAAGACAAGCCATCTCTAGTGAGGACCATTACACTGCAAATCACAGCTGTGCGCAACAGGGTCTGCACTCCGTTATGATGCCTTTTCATTATCTTAGAGATGAGCCTGGACAGCCTTCCAGTCTTTCAACCTCTCGGCTTGTTCCAGCTTGTTCCCTCTAAGCTGGGGAGGAGAGTAGGCTGATAGGCTCAGCAAGAGCTCACCAGGACCTCTCCAAGGCAAGTGGCTGCGCCGTCAGCTAACCATCCGGACACAGTGAAAGCCCCACTTCATAAGCCATGAAGGTGGGTGGCCCAGTGCCACGTTTGCATCAAAATGACGGTGGTGAGCCAGGACAAGGGTTTTGCAGCCTAGTCCTGACTCTGGTTGGCGAGCTTAATGTCCAATGAGACACGGACTGAGTCTAAAACCCAGAGCTGTCCTTGGAGACATCAACACGGAAATCCCAAATGATTGGTTGCTGGCAGAGCAGGGGCAAGGGCTGGGCGACTCTTGGTGCTACTTTTGTAACTCCCCATGAATTTGCAATCATTTTTAAATTAGAAAAAAATTGAAACTGATTCATGGAATGAGCTGTGATGGTGCACATCTGTAACCCAAGCACATAGGAGGCTGAGGCAGCATTCAAGTTCAAGGCCAGTTTAGGCCAGACAGGGAGATTTTACCTTAGAAACCCAAACCACATCAACCAAATCAAACCAAACTGCACTTGTGAGATGCCTTTCTCACTGACAACTCGTCCAGCTTTTAAAACGCCAGCAACGGGATGGGGTAACCAGTGGTTAACAGTTTGCCTTGGGTTTGCTCAAACAGACAAAAACAAACCACTGTTAATCCCACACACTAAACATAGAACTCATCTGGGAGGCCCTGGATTTCAATGTGGGGGGAACCCCAGGCTGGGGTGACACTCATGTTAGCGTACTTAGACCCTGGTTTAATCCCTACAGCTTTCCTCCCCAAAAGGCTAGGATCCAAGTCCCCAGGCAGTAACTCTGACCTAGGGCTGCCACCTAGGGCAGGGAGCAGCCTGTTTTCTGCTTTCAGGAGAGCTGTCTGTGCTGCCAATGACCAGAGACTGCTGGAGGGGGAGGAGCCTGGCAGCGGCCCCCTTCAGAGCGAGGGAAGTTTGTATCTGAGCTGGGCTAGCCTAGCCTAAGAACAATACAGTGTTATCAAACACAGGGAGGAAGGCAGGGCAGGCACTCCAATCAGACCCTGGGACGGAAGACTGTCTGGGGAAAAGGTGTCTCTGGTAGCTAACATGGTATTAGTCACACATGGGTAAGATTTCGGAATGCGAGAGAGGAAAGGACAGTTTCTCTACTTGAAGTTAATTATGCATGGCAACGACACACACTACTGTGAGATAAGTTGTCTAAACTGTACAGCAGTACATTTGAAAAAGCGTTAAGTCAGTTCTTTAAAGCTGCTATGTGGAAAGGTCTCCTCAGTCTCTCCTTCCACAGGCTACAAAGCTGGAAAGGCCGGCAGCCAACAGCGGGGAACCATCTGACTGAGGGCCCTGGGCTGGGAGTACAGTCGGTAGAGGGTGGTCTAGCATGCATGAAGTCAGTTCCACCCAAACGAAAACCAGGCCGGGACACACACCTAATAGTTCCACCAGAGGCAGGAAGATGCCCCCCCCAAGTTTGAAGCTAGCCTGGTCTACAGTGACTCCACAAGCCTGTCTCCCACAAACACCCTCCCCAAAAAGATCTGACTGACAGGAAAGAATTAGCTGGTTTCTGCCGGAGAGGACCAAACGAATGGAGTACTTCCCAAGAAAATAAAAAGCTCTGCCATACACCAACTCAAATTCCTCAGCGCCTTCTGCAACTTGACAAACTGAGATGAGAATTCTGAAGTCAGGAGCTGGTGGTGGCACACCCAAGTAGCCAGTGCTGAAGGTGAGGGAGGAGGATTGCAAGTTTGAGGCTAGCCTGGGTTATACCTCTGAGGCAGGGCAGGGCTTGCCTGTGATCCCCACACTGCAGAGGCAGAGGCAAAAGGAATGAGGAAAATTCCAGGCCAGCCTGGTCCACATAACGAGAGTTCCAATAGTTAGTAGGACCCTGTCTCCAAACAAAACCGAAAGCAAAGGAGGTGTTAGGGAGATGGAGAGAGCACCTGCTGCTTCCCACAGACCCGAGTTCAGGTCTCAGCAGGGGGACTCATGACTCCGGTAATTCCAGCTACAGGGGATCTTCTACGCTCTCTGTGGACACAGACACATGGACACATGGACACACACACACACACACACACACACACACACACGCACGCACGCACGCACGCACGCGCACGCGCACACACACACACACACACACACACACACACACACACACACACACACACACACACGCGCGCTCACGAATAAAAATAAATCTAGGGTTTGTTTCTTTTTTTGGTTTCTTTTGTTTTTGAGACAAGGTCTCACTATGTAGTCCTGACTGGCCTGGAACTTACTATGTGGACCACGTGGGTCTCAAACTCACAGAGATTTGCCTGCCCCTGCCTCCCAAGGGCAGGTGTGTATCACCATACCTGGCTACAAATAAACCCAAAACAACAACAATAAAACCACCAAAGGAAAAAGAACACCAAATGCATAACTCTTTTGTTTTGGGAGTTTGGTATTGGAGAGTGAGCCCAGGGCCTTGCACACACTGCACAAGCAACCACGCCCAGTCTCCAGACACAGGGAAGCACATGTGTATAGTACATTCCAGAAATAAAGTCTTACTATTACAAAACTCTAGAAGAAGCTACGAAGAACCAACAGGAAAAAAGCCGGGAGCCGAGGACATACAAATTTAGGAAAATGTCTGAGAGTCGCTCTCTCTAAGTCAGTGTTAGAGATGAGCTAAACAAACCCAGAAGACAGAACAATCAGAGGAGAGATCTGCACCTACTCCAAGAAGGACACGTTGAGTACATAGAATAAAACGTTTAACACATGAGGCAGGAATGGGAAAAATTATTAGATGGACACAATATTCTGAGAAGGTCAACATGCAGATTCTATTTCCATCAATACTCAAAGGGAAAACAGCCCCTTCAGGTCACAGAAGAAAATGCAGACAGCGAATGAGGATGTGCATCGGCGTACAGGCTAGTAACAGAAAACCGTAACCTGGACTCGGGTGTGTATTAATGTGGTGAGAACAAAGTGGCCACCTTGACAGGCTACAGAGACAAACGAATTCTGAAGACACTAAAGAGAAGGGACACGAGGGACTATAATCCCAGCACTGGGAAGTTTGAGGCAGGAGGATCACAAGTTCAAGGCAAGTATGAGCTATTTACAACAAGAACCTGTACTACAACAAAGCGTTAAAGACAGTAGAAGCTGGTTCATCTCAGAGTCTCATATTATTTTATGCAATACAAACTATGAAATGAGGCTGGGTTTGTAACCCGATACTTGGGAAGTTCAAAGTCATCCTTGGCTCATGATGAGTGTCTCAGAACACAAAACAAAATAAAAACTGTTTAAAATATTCATCTCCTTCAGTGCAGTAATTCATTTCTGATAACCCCCAATACTATGTATGTTTATGTACATATGTCTGTGTGTGTATACACATATGGTTTTTCTTCCTTCACTGCAGCACTGGGGGTCGAACTGAGAACCTCTGGTGTGCTAGGAAGCATTGTTCTTAGACAGAAGTTAGAGGAGAGCAGCAAGAAGGGCCACAGATGCCACTCGGGGTAGAGTGCTTATCTATTATGATGGAGACTGGGTTCCATCCCAGCATCAAAGCAGACAGACAGACGGACAGAAAAAAGTGAGAAAATTACAATAACCCCAAACCAAGAAGCAAGTCTCATGGGAACCCCAGGGTTCAGTCAGCTGGGAAGAACGGGCACAGAGGCCGCAGTGGAGCGGCAATGCAGAGGACTATTATTCAGGAAATCACGTCTGCCGTCTTCCAAGCTCTGAAGGGAGACAGGAACTTCCTCAGTGAGAAGAATCTGCCAATGCTGTCTCCCAGGGCAGCGCCTGGATGACAGATCTACATTCCTCAACCAAAGTGCTAATGTGAAATGAGGTAAAAGAGACAGTCCCTATGAGGTGGCAAGTCCTCAACTGGTCACCTGCTCTGTGACCTAAAGAAATGTGAGGCTGATTTCCACACTGCTCCTTCACACTAGGGCCCCGTAGAGGGACCTTCCTCAGCCCGGGCCTGCGCCTTCCCACGAGGCTCACAGAACAGGTCTGATAGATTTCCGGGGATGTCTCAAGAGGAGGGAAGACACACTCTAGAGCAGCTGTTCTCAACATGTGGGTCTCCCACCAGCCCTTTCACGGGGGTCACCTAGGATCATCAAAAAACACAGATATTTACATTATGATTCCTAACAGTAACAAAATTCCAGTTAGGAAGTAGCAACAAATAATTTTATGGTTGGGACTCACCACAACAACATGGGGAACAGTATTAAAAGTTCAGCATTAGGAAGGTCGAGAACCTCTGCTCTAGAGGGAAAAGATAAAACTGACAGGGATATTTTCTACAGGGCTCTGCCTTTTCCTTGATGGGGAAGGCTTCTGTTTTAGTCTGCTCTTTGCCAGGTAACACTGTCACGATGCACATTAACCAACAGACCTGCCATGGGACAGAATGGGGTGGGGCGGGGAGAATACCGAAACGAACCCCAAACTCCAGGAAGCAAACCTTAGTCCTCTCGCGCTGTCCCGACAGTGCTCTTCACAGACAGGACGGAATGACTCAGATACCATGGCTTTCTCTCCCCAGGGCACCTGTCATCAGTGCTGGCACCCTGACGAAAGCCCTGGGTGTCTGTAAACAGACCCCAGCCCTCTTACCCCCACTCCCAGCTGCTGCGTGGCTCTCTGAGAGGGTCTCACACACAGCTCAGGCTCACTCCCTCCCAAGGGCTGGATTATGACCGCTCTACCGTGCCCAACCTTCCCTCTCTTTCACACTCCATCTTGGCAGTGGAATATGAGGCAGAGTATCTCAAATGTAAAGCGTTCATCCTGTTGGGCATGTGGTGCACACCTACCATCCCAGCACACAGGAGGCTAAGGAGTCGGCAGGTTTAAGGCCAGCCCAGGCTAACTAGGCCAACCTTGTCTCTGCTTTCTTTTTTTTGGGTTTTGGTTTTTTGAGACAAGGTTTCTCTGTGTAGCCCCTGGCTGTCCTTAAACTCACAGAGATCCACCTGCCTCTGCTTCCTGAGTGCTGGGACTAAAGGTATGCACTACCACTGCCCAGATTTGTTTTGGTGTTTTGAAACAGTTTCTCTGGCTGTCTTGAAACTGGCTTTGTAGACCAGGCTGGCACCTCCTGAGTGTCACCACACTTGACAGGCAATCTTGTCTAAAAAAACCAAAGCAGCCAGACATGGTGGTGCACACTTTTTTTTTTTTTTTTTTTTTTTTTGGTTTTTCGAGACAGGGTTTCTCTGTGTAGCTTTGCGCCTTTCCTGGAACTCACTTGGTAGCCCAGGCTGGCCTCGAACTCACAGAGATCCGCCTGCCTCTGCCTCCCGAGTGCTGGGATTAAAGGCGTGCGCCACCACCGCCCGGCTCGGTGGTGCACACTTTTAATGTCAGCACTCGGGAGGCAGAAGCAGGTGGATCTCTGTTGAGTTTGACGCCAGCCTGGTCTACAAATTGAGTTTCAGGACAGCCAGGGCTGTTACACAGAGAAATCTTGTCTTGACAAACAAACAAACAAACAAACAGCACACAAACAAAAGCTAAAACACACCCATTCCCACAGGTGTGGTCCCTGAAAACAAGCCTATTCCACTCTGAGTCCACAAACATAACCTGCTGAACATGCCCAAGCATTTAGGAAGGATAAACCAAAAACTACTGGCAGTGAAGGACCCACAGGCCTTCACGGGGAACTGTACAATGAAGAGCTGAAGAAAACCACAGGGCCCCTTTCTCAAACTGGAGCAGCTAGCGGTCACGGAAAGACAGGACAGTCCCTGCCATCACTGTGTTATTACAATGCATTCTTCTGACGTCACCTCCAGACACTGCTGAGGCATCCATCATCCCTCTGGAGAACTGCCAACAGACTCCTTCACAGTCACACACACCAACACAGCGGGGTGCTCTGATACACTTAAATGCCACCTCTCCAAGGTGCTCAGGAACTGCTCACACTGGGTAAGTGTGACAAACAGTGGCTTTAAGAAGTGACACTGAAGGACGTTCATAGGCCAGAGCACTGGGAAATAAACTCAGAAAGGGGAAACTGGGCTTTGATGCAACAATTTGAAAATAAATTCCCAAACACGTAGCTGCAGGGGAGGAGGGAAAAAAAAAAATCAAACGTCAGGAGTCCCTTTTCTTGAGCTCATGAGGTGGTCACCCCGGGATCGTCAGATGTGGACTAACCGTGGCCCATCTCCGTCTGGGCGTAGGTACCAATTATCTGGAGATCTTTGGACGGATGCATCCATTTCTCTTGCTGAGCAGTGGTGCCCTGATTCAGCAAGGTAGGAATAAACATGGAGTAATTGAGGCCCACAGGTTCCACAAAATTGACCAAATGTAGTCTACAGGAGAGAAAAGAAAAGCGTCTCAGCCTCACGCAGGACACTGCACCCACCGCTCACCACCGCTCACTCTCGTTAGCGTATCATTGGTGTGTGTGCCATGGCATGGGGGTGGAGGCACCACAGGGCAGAGGCCCCCTCCCCTCTAGGTTCTAGAAATCCAGCTCCATCTGTCAGGCTTGGCAGCAAGTCCTTGAGCTATCTTACCAGTCCCCTGACCTCACATTCTTGAGAAAAAAATCTTGGCCCTCAGGATGAAGAACAGAAAATTGAAGACCCTTTCACTAAATGAGATGTAAAGTTTACCGTCTACTATATAAAAGCCAGAGCAGGTCTTATGTGGCGGCTCTTGCCTCATCACCTCAGGGCCAGATTCCTTCTGTGTCTCTCTGGCGCAGAATGGACCCAGCTCCTCGGGCAGCTGAGCCTGGTGCCAGCCCTGAGACACAGCCTGCAGTCTTCAGAATCTCGTCTCATCTTTAAAAGAGAAGTCCTGTATAACCTCTACACTGAATCTGAAACAGTGGACTGACTCTGTGGTTACCTCTGCTCTGACTGTGGGTGTCACAGAGTGGCTGTGAGTACGGCTGTGGTCCTTTCAGGTCTAACTGGCTTGGAGGACCAAAGGGAACTCTACAAACATTCTTTACTGTAGACCAATTAGCAAAAACTCCTGACAATATTAATTTTAATGTTTGTTTTTTCTCTCACTACATATCCCTGGCTGATCTAGAATTTACTATGTGGCTCAGCGTAGTCCCAGACTCCTGGGAATCCTCATCCATCAGGCCCAAGTGCTGAGATTACAGGCATTCGCCACCAGGCCTGGCATCAAGAACAGTAGAACAGTCTCTGCCTAGATGACCTAAGCAAATACCCTGATGAATAAGTACACTTTTCAGGGCAGGACCATGGGTCTCTAAAGGTCTCCAGGGTATCTAAGGTGAGCAGTTTAAAAATCGTCCCCAGTGGCCAGCGAACATCGCTTCAGATTAAGGGAACTGCATATGACACTGAAATCCAGCCCACAACCTTCCCCTCAAACAGATCCCATGAAACACAAACTGAGCACCCCAGCCAGGACTGTGCTTCCATCCCGTGGACTTCCAGGGAGTCTGGTTTGCATTTTGGCCATGTGCACCCACAGAACTTGAAGTACAAATGCTGTGTCACCTAAGTGACTTTGATGTCTTCTCAGGGGTTACTAGAAGAGGTGTCACCCAGGAGACCTTGGGCTTCACAAGGAGCAGAGCATGGACTACAGGAGGAAAGGGACACTGTCACTCACTCCACAGAGGGGCCACCACCTTAAAAGCAGCAACAGCAAACACAGTAATTGCCTACTATTCTATTTCCAAAATAAAACCACACAAACCAGCCCAGATTCTTCTGCTTTCCATCAATCACAGCCACTCCGAGACACTCTCCTCATGGATGCTCTTAGACACTGATAATGTCAATCAACCCAACTGAGCTAAGGTGACTACAGAGTCTAGCAGAGGGAGTGACTTCTGTGTCCTGTCCTGGGGAATGCTAATGGATGCTGCTCAGTGAACATTTGCTCCGATGTCAACGGTTCCAGTTGTGTGGTTAGGGCAGAAAGATCACTTTCCAGCTTTGTCTAGCAAGTAGAGGGCACTATGGTCACTGCCCAGCAAAACAAATAAATCACTTCGTGTACGCTAGGAACAAATGCCCAAATGTCCATGGATAACTGACTAGCCAACGTGAATACATAGATGACAATAAAACCCCAATAATGAAGTGCCTTTTGTCTCTGATTTCTCTACCATCATAGTCATCAACTATTTTAAACTGGTGGAAGCTGGTGTGGCACATGCCTGTTACTTCAGCAAAACAGGAGGCTAAGGCAGGAGGATCCTGAGTTTGAAGATGCTGCAGAACAAGAAACAGATGGGAAACTGGAGAGAGGATATGAATGGAAAGGAAGTTAAGCACTAAAAGTCTGGTAAGACAAACGCTTAAGTCCTCCTCAGGGCAAAACTAGAGCAGCAGCCCACAAGCCTGCATCTCCCCAAAACCATTGGTATTACATACTTCCCATTTCTTTGAGCACAAGTGTGAGTATGTAAAGAGGAAACGAGGAATTTCTGAGAAATAAGGTGTAGTTGAGGAGCCAAAAATGGTGAATATATAATGCATCCACATTTCCCCGAGGGAACTAAAAAGCCTGAGAACTTTAGTAAAACACTCTGAAAACTGGAAAATGTAATTATAAAGACATTAACACAAAGCGGTTTTAGGAAATGAGAAGACTGGGTGTGACAGCATTATCCTATGAGGCTAGTACTCAGGCATCTAACTGAGAGTTCAAAGACAGCCTAGACCACATAGTGAGTTCCAGGCTAGCCAGGTCTACAACAGTGAGACCCTGCCATGAAGGCAGAAGAAATAAACAGGATATAAGAGTGCTATTTTTTTTTCTTAATTAAAATTCTTGTTGTTTCCCTTTCCCCAGACCACTAGAAATGTAACTGAGGAACAAGATCTGTAGCTGGGAGCAGTGGGACACACCTGAGAATCCAACATTCAGAGCCAAGGGGTGGGGGGGCGGGTGGGGGGGGTGTACAGAGAAGGAATGCCTGGGCTGTATGACCCTGTCCTACTCAAACCAAAATGAAGAATAAAATCTGAAACTTTGTATTTTAGTGATGGCTAATCCCTCCTGCAGATGCTTGTCAAGAAATGAGGCTTAATTAATTAATTATCAACTGAGCTGCACACCTTTACCAGCCTCAAGGGATCAGCTTCAAAAACCTAAAGAGTCTATAAAAAATCCAATTGACCCTTGTTGGAATTTCAAATTACTCTTAACCTTTTCCCTTCAGAGCAGAGGGTATAGTAAAAAGCACTCAACAAGCTGAGGCTAGAGAGCTTCCAAAGTCCAAGGCCAGTGTGGGCAACAGGGCAAGACCCTGTCTCTAAAGCAGGGAAAGGGGTCTCAGCAGTTTAGAGCACTGGCTACTCTTCCAGAGGACCTGGGTTCAATTTCCAGCACCCACATGGCAGCTCACAGCTGTCTGTAACTCCAGCTCCAGATCCCATACTGCTTTTGGTCTCCTCAGGCACCAGGCAGGCAAGTGGTATAGAGACATACATGCATGCAAAACACACATATACACCAAGTATCTTTTAATCAACTTTGTAAAAATAACAACACATTCTTTAAAAAGAAAGAAAAACATCAAACAAGACATAAAAGAGACTGTCTTAAACAGCAGCTGAGCAGTGGTAGCACAAGTCTTTAATCCAAGGACCTTGGGAGGCACAGGCAGATGGATCTCTGAGTTCCAGGCCAACCTGGTCTATACAGTGAGTTCCAGGACAGCCAGGACTACACAGAGAAACTCTGTCTTGAAAAACCAAAAAAGCGGGGTTTCGTACGTAGCAGAGCAGCTCCCTCGCTTCGATCTATTGAAAGTCAGCCCTCGACACAAGGGTTTGAAAAAAAAAAAAGAGAAAAATTAAAAAAAAAAAAAAACAAAAAAACAGAAAAACCAAAAAAGAAAGAACGAGTAACAAGTACCTAACAAAGAGCCCAGCAAATGCCCTACTCCTCAGAAGTCCTCCCAGTCAATTCTGGCACTCCTCCCTCATTTAGCTTACCTAGTGTATTTTACAATTAATGGTAAGTTGGGGGGGTGGTTTCCTAGTAATTTATTACTAGATGAAGCAGACTTACAACATAGTCTACCTGAATGCAAAAAAGCCAACTACAGCAAATAATAAGAAACTGGGCTACACAGAGAAACCATGTCTCGAAAAACAAAACAAACAAACAAAACAAAACATAAAACAAAAAACAAAAAAAGAAACTGGGCAAAAAGGAATAATGATAAGTTTTCTTGGTGGCACATAAAATTCTGACGTGAGTTACAGAGTTCAAGACACAGGTAGGACTATATGCCCACAGAAGGCCTAGCACACAGTCACTGCCAATACCAGCTCCCAGTCTCCTCCTCTAACTTAAATGGATCTCCTGACTCAGGGCATTAAAACTTATCATTAATATTTCACCTGAAAAGGAGGAACAGCCCACAGGAAGGACTCTGTTCCAGGCCTCTGTGACCTCACTTAAATTTGCCTGCACAATGTGCACTAACACCAGTTACGAAACATGCTGTATCATCTGCTTACAGAACAAACAGTGACCCTTCTCTCTTATGCTGCTTTGAGAAGGTATAAAATCTTAGCAAGTTTTAGGTTGTAAATCCAACTTAGTCCATTTTGTAACTCTTTCCTAGGATTTACTGTGCTTCAAAATCCCACGAGTTACAAACTTTAGAAACAAAAATGAATATTTGGAAGTTGGTGAGTATTCTGATTGGGGCTGCCAAACTAAACAGAAAAAAGTTTAAATGTAGCTCAGACCGTCTTCAGACTGGATAAACACAGAAGGATGACCTTGATCTGCCTCTACCCCCATGTGCTAGGATTACAGTACTCGTCATCACGCACCAAACAAGTATTTCTGACTAGTCAGATTGAGTGGAGTTCTGAGGAAGTCTTAAGGGGCAAAGCAAACTACTTCACTGTCACAGTAATGACCACATCAAGTCACACGTAGACACTGAATGTACTGTACCCACAGTGCAAAGGAAGAGGGAATAACCATTACCACATTAGGGCGGGACTTATAATCATTTATATTAGTTCTTGAAAACATATTCTTAATAAAATGTAACCTCTTTAAGCCAGGCAGGGTGGCTCGTACCTGTAACCCCAGCACTTAGGAGGCTGAGGCAGGAGGATTACTTGTTGGAGGCCAGCTTGGACTACAGAATGAGTTCCAGGCCAACCTATTTCAAAAAACAAAATGAAAACAAAACTGTCTGTTGTTGCTCAAGTACTGTAGATTTAATCTAGGGCATGGGGCACACCAGGCAAAAGTGAGCCATACTTCTGGTCCAAATTTTTATTTAATTTTTTAAAAGAATTATTTACATACATGAATGCTCTGTTTGCAAGTATGCCTGCAGGCCAGAAAAGGGCATCAAGTCTCATCATAGATGGCTGTGAGCCACCATGTAGGTGCTGGGAATTGAACTCGGGACCTCTGGAAAGCAGCCAGTGCTCTTAACTGCTGAGTCATCTCTCCAGCCCACTTTATTTCATTTTTATTTCTTTATCTGGCAATGCTAGGGATTGAACCTAGGGAATTGTGCATGCTAGGCAAGTGCTCTACTGTTGAGGTCTAGCTCCAGCCTCCCAATTTTACTTTTAATGATGAAAACACTGGAGTTCTTCTACACTGTAAAAACCCAGAAATAAGAAGCAGCAGAGACAGCTAGAATGCCCATTAAGGCTAGGGGGAGGGGGAATCTCTATGTATAACTGAAAAGCAAAGTGTAACAGAGTAAGTGAGAAAAGGACAGTTCCCCCAGCAACAGGATGAAGGCAGGTTTTACGCACAGGACATAATGAATGCTACAATACATTCAACAATGCTGGATTCTTAGAATGTGGTTCTCAGACTATCAGATTATTCATTCTGAGACCTGACATGTTGTTCTTTATCTACTCTAACTTTTCCTATTATTTTATACTCAAGATACACATTATATAAAAACAAAATAGGCTATTATTCCAAAAATTTTTTTTTTTTTTTTTTTTTTTTTTTTTTTTTTGGTTTTTCGAGACAGGGTTTCTCTGTGTAGCTTTGCGCCTTTCCTGGAACTCACTTGGTAGCCCAGGCTGGCCTCGAACTCACAAAGATCCGCCTGGCTCTGCCTCCCGAGTGCTGGGATTAAAGGCGTGCGCCACCACCGCCCGGCTTTATTATTCCAAAATATTTAAATGTCTGGTCTTGCACCTACATTTCAGGCAATCAGTAGGCCTCTTTTCCCTTGTCTTCAATGCTGACAATCAAACCTTGGGCCTTGTGAATACTAGGCAACCTGTGTCCTACTGAGCCACACCCCGGTACAGGAAGCTTTCTTACATTCTGCATTTAAATAAACCTAATTGGGATTTTTGGAACAATTTTTCTTATTACTATTTGTTTGATTATTCTTTTTTCTTTCTTTCTTTTTTCTTTTTTTTTCTGAGACAGGGTTTCTCTGTGTAGTCTTGGCTGTCCTGGAACTGGCTCTGTAGATCTGCCTGCAATTGCCCTCTGAGTGCTGTCTGGGATTAAGGGTGTGCACCACCACTGCCTGGGCTAAACAGAATTTTTTAAATTACATTTTAAATTGAGTTCTATTGTGTGTGAGGGTACACCACAGACTCCTCTAGTGGAGAGAGGTCAGAGGACAATCTCTGACTCTCTTTCTACAATGTGGTTCCTAGGAATTGAACTCAGATCATTGGGCTGGGTGGCAAGTTCCTTTATCCACTGAGCAGCCACCTCCGGAGCCCTTAACTTTAAAATAAAAAAAGATACAAAATTGAGCATATCCATTCATTATTTTCATTTTACAAATATGTCACACTATCCCACTAAAGGACTTAGATGTGATGTGGAAGTAATATTTTTCACACATAAAATGGATTCATGAAACGTTCAATTTGAGCCTTCAAACACATGAAAGATAACAAGGCCCCCCAGACTGCAGCTGTAGTCTGGGTTTGCACTACAGTGCAAAGGTACACCTACTTTTTGAACCACATGATTTCTTCGGGGTCTGAGATGCCAAATTCCCTCATCTTCTTCACCATGGTGGCACTCTTCTTAACAGCCACCTCGTAGCGTTGGCTGCGAGTGAGGAAGTTATAGTCTTCATGCTGGAAGTCTGGATCGTTCAGAATCAAGTTCTCTGCAAGGGAGTTAAATGACATCAAGAGAAACCGCATTCAACCTCCCGGAATCCCAGCGGATTAGAACGGAGGGCAGTACCCTCCTAAGTTGGGGGTCCCGGCTTCCCCTAAACTCCAGAGACCCCAAGTTCTCATTCACGGGGTCTTCCCCGTGAAGAGGGAGGCCTGGCCCTCCGGCCTCACCGATTTCTCGGCGGCGCCGGGTGTTCTCTGGACTGCCATCCAAGATGTGCGTGATCAGTTCCGGATTGAAGGTGGCGGCGGCCCGCTCCTTGCGCAGGTCGGGGTTCATGGTGGCGGCCAGTGTTGGTGGCGGCGGAGGTGGCGACAGAAGTGGCAGGCACCGAAGCGACGATCCTTGTCGGCAGCTGAAGCGCGGAGCCGGCCCTAAGAGCTGTGCCGAGGCGGCCCGAGGCCCCGCCCCGCCCGCTCCGGCACGCCCCGTCCCCGCCGCCGCTCCCCGCGTGACCGGCTGCGCTCCCAGACGCCGGGACCGCCCGCCGGACGGACGAATCCCCTGCTGCGAGCCAGGGGAGGTCCCTGAGCGGCTCCCCGCCAAGGAGACCAAGGTAGAAGGTCAAGAGACCGCGGGGGAGAGGGAAGGGGAGCGGGGCGATCGCGGGCGTCGCGTCTCCAGGTTCACGTGATCTCTCCGGGCGGAAAGGAGGGACTTTGACGCCCAGGAGACGCGCAACCGATTGGCCAGGGCCTTGAGGGGCGGGATTGCGCCTGCGCCGTGGGGCTCACCTAGGCTTTAGGGTCCTCTCCCTAAACTCTCCCGGCGGAGGAGAAGGGGAATGGGTGTCAAGGGCCTAGGGCGGGATGAGGAGGCTAGGAGAGGAAAGATGTTGGTTCTACTGGAACCCACCCAATTGGAGCCAAAGGGGACCGGGACAGAGGTCACGTCCGGGAGAAGGTTCATTACCGTCGGTTAAAAGTACTGGCGACTGACCTTAGAGTTACGGGCCTGGCCCTGCGAAGCCTCCCGGCTTATGCAGTGGACATGGATTTAAAGTGAGAGGGAACAGGAGGTGTTTCTCTACATTTTATAATCCAAGACATTTTCCTCCTAACCTGGCAGGACCTAGAAGTTTTGAAATCCAGACTTTGGTTTTCGTTATCATTATAATCGTCATCGAAGACGTAAATGTAACACATGCCTAAGAAGCTCCAGCGTACGATTTATAACAGAGTTCCTTTAAGCCTCAGAGATAGCCAGTTTTCACCAATTTGTTTTTTAGTTCTTATTCCTTTAAAAACTGCTAAATTGCCGAGCATGGTGGCGCGTGCCTTTAATCCCAACACTTGGGAGAGTTCAAGGCTATCCATCCTGGTCTACAAAGAGAGTTCCAGTACAGCCAGGGCTACACTGAGAAAAGAAACCCTGTCTCGAAAACAAAAAACAAAAAAAGTGCTAAGTAGTGGGCTGGAGATGCAGCTCAGTACAGTGCTTGTCTAGCATGCACGAAGCCCAAGATTTGATCCCAGGCACCACATACACTGGGCATGGTGGCACAGGTTTATAATCCCAAATTGAGATCTAAGGATCTGGAAGTTCATTGCATTCTCAGCTGCGTAGTTTGAGGGCAGCCTGGGCTGTGTGATGGGCTGTTTGAAAAAGTCTTTAAGTGCCAAGTAAAATGCACTTTCTTCATTTGCTTTAGCTGTCTTTTGACCTCACACCACAAGGGAGAACTAGTTTGTTACCTCTCTCTAACTTGCCCTTGTAACAACATATTTAAGACCCACTAATATTACCTCGAATGGGTAAAATGAATGATTTATCTTGAATACAAAATTTAAGGAAGCCCCCCCCCCAATTCAATATTTTAATGCAGTGTTTTTTTTCTTGGTGCAGGAGATGGACCTCTGAGCTACAGCCCCCAATTATTTATAAGTTCAAAAGAGAAAATAAGCAAAATACTAAAAATTGAAAGACTATAATATCATTATTGCCAATTGTACCTTTGCCTCAGGCTGCAATATGTCTGATCAAGGTTTGATCATGCTTTGTTACTGAGGCTGTTTTCAAAGACACTCCCCAGGCACTGATACATTATTTAGTTTGGTTATTGTGAATTGTATTCCTCTTATAAAAGCTTGTATCCCACATACAATCAGCACAAGCTATTGATGAGATAAAACAGAGGTTAAGGTTATTACTTAATGGGGTAAAGGGGAAACACTCCGTGGCAAACCTTTGGCAGAGTCTCAGAGAGGGGAAGATCTGCTCAAACTTAGTGACGACTGGAAGTTCAGCCTGGCCTGTTGGCACAGACCTGGAATCTCAGCTACTCAGGAGGCTGAGGCAGGAGGATCACAGGTTCAAGGTCAGCCTTGAACTGTTAATTTGGTTTAAAGCAGCTCCTTCAACTGTGGGTCTTAATTATAGTTGTGTAAGAATCACAGTCCATGTTGGGTGTGGTAGCGCACGCCTTTAATCCCAGCACTCAAGAGGCAGAGGCAGGTGGAACTCTATGAGTTCCAAGCCAATCAAAGCTACATAGTGAGACTCTGTCTCAAGACAACAACAGAAGAATCACAGTACAAAATTGGAAATGACAAGGTGAGGGGATTCAGGTAACCTCAGAGGGCAGACTGGCAGTCAATGTTGTAGCCATTCACCAGGGTGGACAGTCCAGGCACAGGGAGAAATGCAGATGAAGGCAGAATTCTGGCAGATTTACATTCACGGAGATAGTAAGGTATGGCTTTAGCTCAGTGCCTAGCAAGTGTGGGGTGGGTGGCTTTTATTTTCATCCTATTCATGGATCTAGTCATCCATTAATATTTAATAATGTCCCAGAAACTGGTAGATGAAAAGAACATAGTGTTATGACTTATTACGTGTGTGTGTGTGTGTGTGTGTGTGTGTGTGTGTGTGTGTGTGTGTGTGTTTTGGGGGGCACCCCTGAGGGTATCCCTCGAGTGTAGGGAAACATGCTGGGCAGATGCACGCCATGCGGGCATAGCAGAGGCAGCCAGTAATTCATAACCCAGACGCTGCATCCACATGGATAGTTTATTATAATAGAGAGATAAAGAGAAAGAGAGAGAAGAAGAGAGAGAGATATCGAGGGGGGGAAAGGGGAAGAAAGAGAGGAAAGGGAGGAGTTTTTCCTTAAAATGAGGATTTTATGTCAGGATGCAGGGCGGCACCAAGTGGGGGGATTTCAAGGGGGCAGATCAGAATATTAACACATAGTCATCAGAATCCCCGCCTCATGGGGATGATAATCTGGTGAGTAAAACAAGAAAACAGAGGGACCTGTTTGAAACCTGATTATTTAGTAAACTGCAATGAATGAAGTACGTTAATGAGGGGTGCAGAGTGAGCCGGCTATAGAGAATGCTATTGTAGAGGTAGAGGAGGAAGACGCCGCTATCAAAGAGATAGCTGAAAATATCTGAAGTAGAAGGGACCTGGAAGAGAAGAAACAGTTACGCAAGGTCTGGAAAAGAGAAACTTTTGGGCTGACAAGATGACTCAGTGGATAAAAGCTCTTGCCTTCTGAAGGTGCAAGCCTTCAGCAGACAAGGTCAATCCTCAGAATCCACATAAAGGTTTTGAAAGAGGAGAATTAACTCCATGAGGTTGTCTTCTGACCCCCACTGTGTGCTATGATATGCATATGCCTGCAATACACCGACAATAAATGCTATTTATGTTTAAAAAAAAAAAACAAAAAACAAAACAAAAACCAGGCTTGTCAGGAGTCAGAAGCAGGGAGGACTCTGTAAGTTCAAGGCCAGCCTGGTCTACTACATAATGTTGTGGGTTGCAGGCCAGCTAGAGCTACGTGGTTTTTGTCTTAAAACTAACTGAATAAAACCTGTTTGAGAATCAGGAAGAGCTCAACTATAGGCCGTGAGTTGATCATGAGCCAGGGGAAGGGGGAAGGGAAGAAAGGGTAAAGTTGGCCACTGCCCACCCCGGGTGGCACCATGGACCAACCTAAGGCTGAGTTCTGTTAGTTATAGTGAGAGGTTGCCCTTCATGCTGTTACGGGGTGCCCTGTGTCTGACCACCACGTGTGGATTTTCACTTTTGAACACTCAGGAATCTCAATAGGGGAATCAAGAAGCAATTCACCTTTCACCCAGGTTCCCTAGTTAACGTTTGTCTCGTCACCTGCAGGTCAGCTTTGTTTACTCACTTTCTCTTTCTAAGCTGTGTGAGGAAACTGTGGAAGTCCTCCATTGCTTGCAGATACTTAGGAATTTCCTAAAAATAAAAACATATGCAAGATGATTATGGTTAAGATAATTTAATGTTGACGCAACACTCTGTCTAATCTACATTCCTTTTTATGGCTTTACTGTTGTCCTTCACCAGATGTTTTACTCATCTGGAATCTAATCTAGCATCATAAGCGATACTGTGTTATCTGCAGGGGGCTGGTGAAATAGAATGCCACAGAGTGACTTAAATAACACACATTTACAGGCTCATCTCCGAAAGCAAGGAATCTGAGATCAGAATGTGCACAGAGCTTCATATAGCAGTGCATACTCTAAATGCCAGCAATTGGGAAGGTGGGCCAGGAGGAAGAGAGTGGGAAGCCAGCCAGAGCCACAGAATGGAACCCAGTTGTAAAATGTCCAAAGGCTGGAGAGACAGCTCAGCAGTTAAGAGCACTTGCTGCTCTTGCAGAGGACCTGAGTTCAGTTCCCACCACCCATGCCAGGTGGCTCCCAGCTGCCTGAAACTCTATTCCCAGGAGACTGATACTCTCTTCTAGCCCACAGGCATGCACACCTGCACATACACACAGAAGTAAAAATCTTTTTTAAAAAGGAAGATAAGGGCCGGGCGGTAGTGGCGCAGGTCTTTAGTCCCAGCACTCGGGAGGCAGAGGCAGGCGGATCTCTGTGAATTTGAGGCCAGCCTGGTCTACAGAGTGAGTTCCAGGACAGGCTCCAAAGCTACACAGAGAAACCCTGTCTCAAAAAACCAAATAAATAAATAAATAAGAATAAAAATGAAGATAAGGGCCTAGAGAGATAGCTCAGTGGTTAAGAACTTTTACTGTTCTTGAAGGGAGCCCAGGTTCCCAGCACTCACGTGGCAGCTCACAGACATCTGTAACTCTAGAGACACTGGGCACACAAGTGGCACGCAGACATACATGCCAGTAAGACACCCACACCCACTTAAAAACACAATTTTAAAAAGGAGTTCTGGGATGGATTACTTCCAGTTTCTGCAGTACTGGGGATCCAACCCACACTAGGCAGAGCTCTACCAGCCGAGCTACATCCCAGCTCCAAGTTGCAGCCAGGACTTGTTGGGATTAAAGGCACAAGTGGCCGAGGTTACCAGCTTGTAGCCAGTGTTGGATTAGAATGAGTCAGGCTCCTCTGTTTTTGTGTTATCTATAGCTATTCTCAAATGGCAGGGGCTGGAGAGATGGCTCAGCAGTTAAGAGCTCTGGCTGTTCTCTCAGAGGACCTGGGTTGGATGTCCAGCACCCACACGGTAGCTGACAAATGTCAGCAGATCCTTTACCCTCTTCCAGCTTTCTAATATTCAGTGGACAGACATACTCGCAGGCAAAACACTCGCACACATAAAATAAAAATGAGATGGCTGATATAAGCGGCAATAGAGACCTCCATCCCATAAAGATGGAATACATGTGCATCTTTTTTGGGGGGGCGGGTGTTTCAAGACAGGGTTTCTCTATGTATCCCTGCTGTCCTGGAACTCATTATATAGACCAGGCTGGCCTCAAACTCAGAGATTCACCTGCCTCTGCATCAGAGTACTGACTAATATGTGTTTCTTTACAGACCCCTGCCTATGAAATTGATGGAGAATGGAGACTGCAGTGGGAACAATACTTCCCCTGTAGCTTTTATTTATGCATAATGTATATGTGTGTCAGTGTGTGATGTGATGCAGGCTTGTGTATTAACATGTGAGCTCATAACATATCAAAGACGTCACAACCCTTCCTGCTGGAGCTAGTCTTCCGGATGTGGCTGGTCTCTCATGTCTTATGGTTGGCTTGGTTTATCAGGAATCTTCAAAACTCCATCCTAAAACTATTTGGTTCCTGGTGCCATTCAATGCTGCCCAAACCTGGTATCTATTACTTCCCCTGGGAAGTCAGTGATGGCCAAGTTCCTGATGGAAGCACACTGCGAACATTTGGCAGGTAAGAATGGTCATCCCTTCAAATAATCTCAATTAAAATGGTTTTAATATAATTTTGCCTAATTATAAACACACACACACACACACATATACACACATATGACAGGGTCTCACTGTGTAGTCCAGGCTGACCTGGAATGAGCCATGTAGACCAGGCTGACCTTAAACTCACAGAAATCTGCCTGCCTCTGCTTCCTGAGTGCTGGGATTAAAGACATGCACCACCACCACCTGGCTGTATTATTTTTGTTTGTTTGTTTTTTTTTGTTTTTTTTTTTCCGAGACAAGGTTTCTCTGTGTAGCTTTGCGCCTTTCCTGGAACTTGCTTTGGAGACCAGGCTGGCCTCGAACTCACAGAGATCCGCCTGCCTCTGCCTCCGGAGTGCTGGGATTAAAGGTGTGCGCCACCACTGCCCGGCAGGTATTATTTGTTTTAATACAAATAACCCACAGAGGGGCTGGAGAGATGGCTCAGCAGTTAAGAGCACTGACTGTTCTTCCAGAGGACCTGGGTTCAATTCCCAGCACCCATGTGGCAGCTCACAACTGTCTGTAAATCTACTTCCAGAGGATCTGACACCTTCACACCACATGCACATAAAATAAAGAAATAAATAATTTAAAAAACAAAAAACAAATAACCCACAGAGAGTAAAGAAAGCAGAAATTACATGTGGTATCATTGTCCAGACAACCATTAATAAACTTTGTGACTACTCTATACTTTCTCATATGTATATATGTGAGTGATCATCTGGGTGGAGGTGGATACACACTTAACATACATACATACATGCATACATGCATACATACATACTATGTTAGTTGTATATTGTTAATCCACAGATCACCTGAAAGTAAAGTGACACCAAGCATAGTAACACACACCTGTCATCCTAGCTTGGGAGGCTGGTACAGGAGGGTCTCAGGTTCAAGGTCGGCTTGGGCAGCTTGGCAATGTTCTGTCTCAAAAAAGAACGAAAGAAGCTGGGCATGGTGGCTCATGCCTTTAATGTTAGCCCTTGGAAGCAGAGGCAGGTGGATTTCTGTGAGTTCAGGATCAGCCTGGTCTATGTATTGAGTTCCAGATCAGCCAGGGATACATAGTGAGACCTTGTCTCAAAATAAAAAATGGACAAAATTCAAAGCAAGAGTAAGAAAATTGAAAGGCAGTTGCCTCCCATCCATAAGGGAAGTGGGAAGCACTTGGTCTGGTCCGTGGCTTATATTTTATTTTTGGATGCGATTGAGGGCAATCATGGACTTCCAGGTAGTTGCTGGCCTCCTCTATGGAGCTTGGTGGTAGGCTTGTTGGTGAGTGGAAATGTTCATACATCCTCTGCCCTCCAGGTTGTGCCTCTACGACATGGCACGCTCCCTTGTGACCCTGACGGCACAGCACAAATCCGATCAGTGTCAGCTGCATGTCTGCACCAAGCTGGTGGAGCCTTTTGAACCTCACGTGGACTTCCTGTACATGGTTCTTGGGGAGCTGGAGCATGATGAGGGTAAGCTGTGCTCCCCCACACCTGCTTCACTGTCTCTTGAGCTGGGGCGTCTTTGTCTTTTATGTAATCAAGAATGCACTGGGCCTGGGACACCCACTTTTAATCCCAGCACTCAGGAGGCAGAGGCAGGAGGATCTCTATGAGTTCGAGGCCAGCCTGGGCTACCAAGTGAGTTCCAGGACAGCCAGGGCAAAAGAGAGAAACCCTGTCTCAAACAAAAACAAAAAATAAAACAAAAGAATCAGGGAAATGTGGGGGTGGGGCTATAGCTCAGTTGGTAAAGTGCGTACTGTACACATGTGAGGACCTGCGTTCACATTCCCAGAACACGATGACACTCGATAGGTGTCTGGTTCCATGGTCCTACAGGGAGGTAGGGAGCAGACACCAGACTGGTATACACGTGCTGAGCAAGGGACCCTGCCTCAAACAAGATGGAGGCGAGGACTGACTCCAGAGGTTGTCCTCTGATGTCTACACATGTGCCATGGCGTACACAAGCCAACACAGAGAACTGAAAAAAAGTCTGGGCAGTGGTGGCGCACGCCTTTAATTCCAGCACTCAGGAGGCAGAGGCAAATGGATCCTTGTGAGTTGGAGGCCAGCCTGGTCTACAGAGTGAGTTCCAGGACAGCCAGGACTGTTACACAGAGAAACCTTGTCTTGAAAAACCAAAAATGAAAAAAAAGGAGGAATGGGTTGGCCTGTCCTATGATCTACTGGTGTCACTGTTGCTTACAGATCAGCCCCTGAGGTCAAGGACTCTTAGGAGGCAGGTGTGACTGGACTCTGATAGACCAGCCATGTGGTGCCATGTCAGAAAAGGGATGGGAAGTGACAAAAGAGAAGTCAGGTTTCTGAGGGTCTGTGTGTGATGATGTGATTTGCCAGATCTTTCAAATGTGCCCACCAGCCCTTAATCTGTGTCTTATGGCTCCTTCACTAAAACCAAAGCTCAAGAGAAGGCGGGGCTGTAATAACAGGCCGGGCAGTCAAGGTAAGAGAAAGAAAATGCAAAAGGAGGAATAGAAACAGTCTGGAACAACAGTCTTCCTGCATGAAGAATCGAAGACAAGGAGGGAGTATGGCCAAGTGGGAGATGCCCAGCATGCATCAGTCCTGGGTCCCAGCAGCAGCTGAAAAAAAACAAAAACAAGAGTTGAGCAGGCTGAGCTCCCGGTCATGGAGAGGGGCATGACTGACTTTTCTCTCCTGGGGTGGAGATGCTTATCAGCGACATTCTGGGGTGTGTGTGTGTGTGTGTGTGTGTGTGTGTGTGTGTGTGTGTGTGTGTGTGTGTGTGTGTGCTGCATTTATATCCTCATTTTCAGGTAGCGTTTGCTTCCCTAACCCTGTTATCAAAGGAATGTGTGCTCACTGTAGAGCATTTAAAGAGTAAAAGGAAACAGGGAAGGGGCTGAGGATGGAGCTCAGTGGCGGAGCACTTGCCTGCCTGCCGTGCGTGCGTGTGTGCGTGCGCGAGTAAGGCTCTGCTTAGTCACCAACAGTGCAGAGAAGGAAGGAGGGGAGAAAGAAAGAAACAGGAAAAGGTCACTGTTGACCCTACCCAGAGACAGGAACTGTCACTAACCTTGCACGTTGCCCCTCCGCTACTTTCCACTTTTGTATTATTAGAAAAAAAAGTCTCCTTACATTGTCCTGTCTGGTTCCACCCTGAGTTCAACTGATTCTTTTGCCTCAGCCTTCTGGGTGATCGGCTCTGCAACCAAATCTGGTAGTTCACAACTGTCTGTAACTTCAACTCCTCTTCTGGACTGTGCAGTTGCTTCACCCACATTCATTCACAGACACACACACACACACACACACACACACACACACACAGACACACACACACTTAAAAATAAAATCTTATAAAAATTCATGGTGGGTTATAACCTATAATTAAATACATTAATTAAATAGGGAAATTAATTAGTTTAAAAATAGAAATTAATTAAATGGTTGATTTTAATTATATTGGGTTTTTTTTGTTTGTTTGTTTTTTGTTTTTGTTTTTCAAGACAGGGTTTCTCTGTGTAACAGCCCTGGCTGTCCTGGAACTCACTTTGTAGACCAGGCTGGTCTTGAACTCACAGAAATCTGCCTACCTCTGCCTCCCGAGTGCTGTATTGGATTTAATAAAAGTTCATCTCACTCAGATTTAAGCTTTGAAGGTCAAAGTTCCTGTCCTCAAAATTGATTTGGAACAGATGTGAAAGGCGGCACAAAGGGCCTTTTATCTTTAAAGAAAAGACAATTTCATGATTGTGTGTGTGCACACTCACTTTTGCCTCAGCATGCGTAAATGTGCTGGTATGGTGCTCCTTAAGGCCAACTCTCCAGCTCCTGTTTGATTTTTTTTTCCTTATAACTTTTTCTGCATTTTTCTGAGTATTTCATACATGCCACTCTGATCTTGAGTGAGGAGGTATTTCATACATGCCACTCTGATCTTGAGTGGGGAGTTAAAGAACAAGCAGTGGGTGGAGCCCTGTGTAGGCTGAGTGTGGCCATGTCTGTCCTGACCTCTCACCTGGGCAGAGGGTATACTGTGCGGGTGCTTTCAACCTTCCTGGGCATGGCCTTAAGTCCTGTCTGGGTGCAAAGGTCCATCAAACATGTGTTGTGCCCTGTGTCCAGGTTGAAAGTCCTGAGGACGAAGGAGAGGTTAGTTAGAGGAGCTTTTCTAACGTCTCCTGTAGAGCCAGCCACAAGACTAGTGTGAGACAGCGCCAGCTGTGAGGTGAACGCCTAAGACATGACAGCTCCTGGTGCCGCCCACGGGCCTGAGGGGCTCTGTCTGGACATGAGGTGCTTCTGACCACCTTCCCCAGTCCGAGGGTTCCGGCTTTGTAATTAGCAATAATCACACTTTGTATAAGCCCCGCTGGCTGTAAGAACTGCCACTTCACAAATCTCATTTCTGCTCTTTTCAAAACTACTGTAAAAAGTTGAATTGGCTCATGGTGAGTGTATAAGCATATTATGGGGACAAGGTGACATTTTAGTACTTGTCCGTGATAGATAATAGATAATGAATGGCCACATACAACAATTGGCATCTCTGTAGTCATTTCGTATGTGTGTGTGTATGGTGTGTGTGTGTGTGTGTGTGTGTGTGTGTGTGTGTGTGTGTTAGGAATACTAAAAAATCCTCTCTAGCTGTTTTGAAATATTCAAGTAGTTGGCAACAAGTGGACCTGGTGGTGCAGGACTGTAATCCTAGCTACCTAGGAAGTTCAAGGCCTGCCAGGGATGCAGCGTGAGTTCAAGACCAGCCTGGGCATCTTGGCAAGGCCATGCCTCCAAAAGTTAAAAACAGAAAAGAAAAAAAAAGCTGGGAAGGGGGCACACAGTTCAGTGGTGAGAACACAAAGTGGGAGGAGCTTCTCTAAGAGAGACAAGGGCCATGAGGAAGCGGTTACATGTTTGGTAACCACCTGAATAACTGTCACAGAGCCTGAGGCCAGGCTGACCAGGACACAGGAAAGGGTTTCTAGGCAGATGGAGGGAAGCTGCACAGAGAGAGAAGATTTGAAGTCCTTGTGTTATAGGAATCCATGCAGAGGTCTGTGGTCTTCCTCCACCCATCTGTGGGTGTGACCAGGGAGGGTAGAGGCTGGAGTTCATCGGGCAGGAAGCTTGAAAGGCAAAGGCTGATCCCTACAGTACCAGGAAAATGACTGGAAGGTACTTAGGGCCAGGCGAGGGGACAGAGAATGTGAGAGGAAATCCAGGAGTCCCGGGAGCGTGTCGGGGCTGAAGTGGGCTGCGGGGGGAGGAAAAGGGCAGGGACGTAGTTGAGAACAGTGTTTCTACAGCAGAGGTGGAGGATCCAGGGCAACCGGTCCAAGGTGCAGGGTGGGTGTGGGAGGTAGAACTGGGGCAGAGGTGAACGGTGGTGTAACTGGTTACCAGTGGGAAGGAGGAGACGGGGTGCAGTTTGAAACCTGAGCAGCGGGGAACTCTGGACTCAACCTCCCAGCTCAGTGGGCAGTGTGGGAAGACCCGCTCGTCTG
The DNA here is from genome assembly GCF_049852395.1 of Peromyscus maniculatus bairdii. NCBI lineage: Eukaryota > Metazoa > Chordata > Mammalia > Rodentia > Cricetidae > Peromyscus > Peromyscus maniculatus. The sequence goes on from NC_134859.1 coordinate 103,845,680, forward strand.
GATGATCCAGGTTCTAGCCAAGTCCCAAAGCAAAGCTGGGAGCGTCCTAAAGACTCTGGAAGAGAGAGACAATCTCCCAGAGGGTGTAAAAGGAAGGTGACAGCAGTGTGTGAGGTGGGATGAGGACATGGTGGGGTTTGGGGTGACAGGTCAAGGACAAGCCCTGATGTAGTCAAGGGACCACCATTAAGGGGTACACACGGCAGCTAGTGCTCTCCACACAGCAGGGCAGCGATGGTACTTGGCAGTTGTGTGTGCTAACAGGGGCCTCCTGCGGGCCAGGCAAGTGGTTATGTTTCTGCTGTCTTAGATGGTCTCTCTTCTGCACTAGACTGGCCGTGTATTGGAGGATGACCTTGACCTCCTGAGTGCTGGTATTCCAAGTGTGTGCCACCATGTCCATTTCATGTGGTGCTGGGGCTCAGACCCTAGGCTGAGTGGGTTCTAGGCAAGGACCATACCAGCTGACCACTTCCCCAGCCCTTTCCTCTCTTTTGAAGATTTATTTTATTTTTAATTGTGTGTGTGTGTCTTTCTGTCTGTATATAGGTATGTGCACATATATGCAGGTACCTATAGAAACCAGAGGCCTTGGATTGCCCTGGGGCTGGACTGAAATGGTTGTGAGCAATGGCTGGGAACTGAACTCAGGTCCTCTGCAGGAGCAGTTTGTGCTCTTGACCGCTGACCTGTCTCCCAGTCCCTCCTTTTTTTTTTTTTTTTTCCAATGTACGTTTTTGGCATGCTAAAGGTCAAACTCAGGGCTGCATACACTAGACAAGTATTTCATTTGTTGTTTGAGATGAGGTTTCCAGTCAGCCACACCTTTCCAAGAGCTAGGAGTCTAGGCAAGCCCCAACATGCCCAGTTCTCCTCACACCTCTTCCAGTTAGAACTGAGGGCATGGGCAGATGTCCCCAATGATGTGTGTCCACGACCGTATTATTCCTTCCATCCACCTGTTCTGTGGGTCACTTACTCTGTTACACGCAGTGAAGTGTTGCCCAACTAAGACTATTGAACTTAAAAATGAAAGTAATGGAGCAGGAGAGCTGGTCCAACAGTTGAGAGTGTTTGCTGCTCTTCCAGAGGATCCAAACCTGGTTCCCAGCACCCACATATCTGTGAGTTCAAGGCCAGCCTAGTCTACAGAGCAAGATCCAGGACAGGCACCAAAACTACACAGAGAAACCTTATTTCAAAATACCAGAAAAAAAACCAAACCAAACCAAAAGACCCAGAGCCAGATATCAGGGTGAAAGCTGAAAGATCAGAGAAGCAGAGCAGCCAGCCTCTAGTTCTTCCCTCTACGAAATCCTCAGCCTTGTATACCTTTCTCTGCCCTGCCATCTATCTTCCTGGGATTAAAGGCGTGTGTGCTTCCCAAGCAAAGGCATGAGATCTCAAGTGCTAGGATTAAAGGTGTGTGCCACCACTGCCTGACCTCTGTGTCTAATCTAGTGGTTCTGTCCTCTGATCCTCAGGCAAGGTATTAGGGTACACAATATATCACCACATGTAGATATCCCCTGGCCAGAGGCCTGAGTGGTAATAACCGGCAGCCAACACCCATTCATAGGTGCAGATGGGGCCACACACTGAGGCCTCTGTGAGTAACGTCATCTCTGCCACTCGGCACCCAGAAAATGAGGCTCAAACAAGTTCATTTTTCACAAGCAACCTATGCAGGTGGTTGAAACTAGACAGCTTGATGGTGAGTTCTGCCCCCAGACTATCTTCAATAGGTAAATGGCCTAGACTAGAAAGGTCAGGCTAGACTTCACCCAGAAAGCTGTTATCCTAAATGCATCAAAAATAGATGGAGTAATTGAGCTATTCATTGAAGTTCCTGGGAAACAGTGAGAACTCCAGGGGAAGTTCTTTCCAAGCCAGCCATGGTGACATGTCCCTGTCATCCCAGAACTTGGGAGGTAGATGTAGGGGATCATGGGTTGAGGGTCATCTTAGGATAGATAGCAAATTCCAGGACAGCCTGAACTATACTAACCCCGTCGAAAAGCAAGTCGGGGCTGGAGAGATGACTCACTGCCTGGGTTCCATTCCCAACACTCACATGGTGGATCAGAACCATCCATAACTCCGGTTCCAGAGGATCTGATGCCCTCTTCTGTCCTCTGGGGGCACCAGGAACACACATGGTACAATTACCTGCATGCAGGCAAAACATCCATGCACATAAAATAAATCTGAACATAAATAAGTAAATATAGGGGCCAGAGAGATAGCTCGATGGTTAAGAGCATTTGGTGCTCTTACAGAGGACATGGGTTCGGTTCCCAGCACCCACACAGTGGCTCACACCACCTGAAACTCCAATTTCAGTGTTCCAATACCCTCTTCTGCCCTCTGAGGGTACTGCAAGCCCACTGTGCACCTACATACATGTAGGCAAACACTAATCCACATAAAATAAACATATTTTTTTTCTTTTGAGACAGGGTTTCCCTGTGTAATCTTGACTGTCCTGGGACTGGGACCAGGCTCGCCTACAGAATTTACACCACCTGCCTCTGCCTCCTGAGTGCTGGGATTAAAGATGTGTGCCACCACTACCTGGCAAAAAAATAAATAAATAAATAAATATTTTTAAAGTAAAAAAAGCTAAACGCCTGTTGTGGACATCCCAATGTCTTTCCTGTTTGCTATTATAGGAACACTGGCATTATATATTAGGTCACCACTACATCTGCCAGCAGGTCCCCAACCCCGTTTCCAGGGTAGGGTGACTTCCCCCTATAAGGCCAACCTTGCTTGGAGCTCAGTCCCTTGGATTTTATCTATCAATATGGTTTCTCTTCACTCCAATTCCCAATGCCACTGGTCCTAGGGTGCCAAGGAAGGTGTTCCCTTAGAGCAGACAGTGTTTCCTCAACGCTGGACTTTTGGAAGGCAAAGGAATTAATGGCAGAGTTGGAATGTGGAGGTTCAATTCCTGCTTCCTGACTTACATGGTGAGCCCACAGTTCTGGGTATCCTGGAGACAAAGTTGCCAGCTTTCTTAATGCCTCAGGAATGAATACCAGGAAGCATCGGTAGAGTCTCACAGACCCTTGAGGAAGTCACTGCTAACGCCTCGGTGTCTGTCTTTCAGATGGAGGTTCTGTGGTGAAGGCCCGACTGCTCACCTGTGTGGAGGGGATGGATCTGTCTTTGTTAGAAAAAGCCATCTTGGAGCAGAGGCTGTACCTGCAAAAGAAGCAGCAGCCAATAGGAGACACCAACACCTTGCCACCCCCTCCACCTGCTCCTCATTCCCAGTGACAGCCTTCATCTGGAACCAGAGAGCAGAAAGCAGCGGCAGGGGTCGGGGTACCCCTTTCCTGGACTGTAGACTGACCTGTAAATGAACTCCCACCCAAGCCGGCCATGGTGGCCCATGCCTGTAATCCCAGAGCTAGGGAGGCAGAGTCAAGAGGATCCGAGTTTAAGGCCAATCTGAGCTACATGAGACCCTCCCTCTAAAATAAATAAAATATATATAAATAAATATCTATATCTATATATCTATATATCTGATACCCCACCCCAGGGCCCTGGGGCTGTGCCTTGTGAAGGACACAAAGGGTTCCTCCATGTCCTCATGAATAAAGCTTCTAGTGTGTGTACATGGTGCAGAGCCGGGTGCAGCCAGTAGGGGCCAGCAGGGGGAGCCACAAGCAGACAGCTTGCCTGACAGAGAAGCTGCAGCCTGCTGAGGGCTTCCTTCCGGTGACTTCTGGGCTAGGAGGTTGAGGGGAGGATGCTAGGGGCCCAGGGGCAGAATTTGGGGGTTCAGGAGCAGAGTTTGGGGGCCTAGGAAGCAAAGGGGTCGCCTTTGGGCTAGAAGGCTGAGGTTCTGACCTGACATAGGCTAAGAATTGCCAAACGGGCCAAACTGAGGCCCTGGGCCCTGATGTGTTGGCCCAGGGCAGGATTGTGGCTTCAGAAGCCTTGGCCAGCTCCTAACCTCTGCCTCACCCTCTCCTGTACAGCCTTTCTGGGTAGATTCTTTGGCCCCGGAGCATGGGTTTGACTCGACCGAAGCATGGGCTGAGGCAGAAGTTTGGGCTCTCCTGCATTCCGTAGCCAGGCAATGGAGAAGAATCCTGGAGCTGGGTTGAGCTGGGCTGGGCAAGAAGGAGCCTTGAACCATCTTCCCGAGCAGGATGGGGAGAGCAAGGCCAAGGCTGGGTCAGGGCAGGGGGTTACATGCAGACTGGAGTCCGACAGAGGGATGCTTCATGTGGGAATTAACCGTCCAGATGCGATCTGTTTCCCCGGGCAGCTCTACAGACATGGATGTGTTCCAGAAGGTCGAGAAGATCGGAGAGGGCACCTATGGGGTGGTCTATAAGGCCAAGAACAGAGAGACTGGGCAGCTTGTGGCCCTCAAGAAGATCAGGCTGGATGTGTGAGTGTTGGGGTTCATCCCAGTGCCCTGTCTCTCTCTCTCAGGGGAATACCAATGGGCTTGCACCCTCCCTGCCTTCTGACTAGCCTTTGTCCTGGTCCAGCCCTGTGAAGTTGGGGGGTGTAGCATATGCCGAGGAGCACAGGTCCTATTCTTAGACAGACCTTCTGTGCAGAACTGAGGAATGGTGTATGTAGTGAAACACACAAACACATGAACATGTGCACACACGCACGCGCACACACACCCACACACACGCACGTGCACACACACGCACCCTGGCCAGAGGTGACTCCTTGTGTCCATTGGTATTTCATCTTTTCCACCAGGGAGACTGAGGGGGTTCCCAGCACTGCCATCAGGGAGATCTCCTTGCTCAAAGAACTGAAGCACCCCAATATTGTCAAGTGAGCTGGGAAAGAAAGCGGGGGGGGGGGGGTGTGGCATCCTGAACGCCACATCCTGAGACTGACCCCTCTTTGCCAGACTGCTGGATGTGGTCCACAGAGAGAAGAAGCTCTACCTGGTGTTTGAGTTCCTCACTCAGGACCTGAAGAAGCACATGGACTCCACTCCCACCTCGGGGCTCCCCCTGCACGTAGTCAAGGTGCCCAGGGAAAGGAGAGGGCGAGGCCACACCCCCACCCCTGCCAGCCCCCTCTGTTTAATGGCTCCTCCTCTGGTCGTTCCCACAGAGCTACCTCTCCCAGCTGTTGCAAGGACTGAACTTCTGTCACTGTCATCGGGTCATCCACCGAGATCTGAAGCCTCAGAACTTGCTCATCAACCAGTTCGGGGCCATCAAGCTGGCGGACTTTGGACTGGCTCGAGCCTTCGGGGTTCCCCTGCGCACCTACACCCATGAGGTGGTGTAGGCCGGTGGGGGGGGGGAGGGACAGCCAAAGGATGTCACTAGGGGATTCGGCCACCATGCGTGATGCTGCTTCTGGCCCCCACAGGTGGTGACACTGTGGTACCGTGCCCCCGAGATCCTCCTGGGCAGCAAATTTTACTCAACAGCTGTGGATGTCTGGAGCATTGCTTGCATCTTTGCGGAAATGGTAGGAGGGGGACAAGCTGGGCTAGGGGCATATCTCCGTGGTGGAGAGCGCCTAAGCTGGGGCAGGTCTGGGGTTCCATTCCCAAGACTGCAACAAAAAACAAAACTTTGAGCCGGTGGCCAGGGAGATGGGAAAACAGTACTTGCTGTCCAGCCTGACAACTTGAGTTTGATCCCTAAAATCCTCATGGTAGAAGAGAACTGATGTTGTCCTCTCACTGCCACACATGCACTGGGATGCAAATGCATGCACTCTGCACGCACACGCGAGCACACACACACACACACACACACACACACACAATCAATTAATAAGTCTAAAACAATTTTTTGTAAGATTTATTTATTTATTATGTATATACAGGCCAGGTAAGGGCACCAGATCTCATTATAGACGGTTGTGAGCCACCATGTGTTTGCTGGGAATTGAACTCAGCACCTCTGGAAGAGCAACCAGATGCTCTTAACCTCTGAGCCATCTCTCCAGCCCAACAAACAATTTTAAACCAACAAATTTGAGCTGGGCATGGTGGCATGTGCCTGTCATTCTAGCACTTGGGAAAACAGGGCGTTCTTGAGTTCAAGGCCAGCTTTAAAAACAAGGACTAAGAACGAAGCTCGGGGTGGAGGACTTGTGTAACATTAAACAGACAAACAGGAGGGAAGGGGAAGGGGTGCAGCCTGGACTACACAGATCCAGGGCAGCCGGGACCACACTGATGTCTATTAGATGATGTCTAATGTCTATTAGAGATGGGTTGAGGTGTGTCTGTGGCTGCTGGGAAGCAAGTCTTGTTCCAGGAAAGATTAGAATTTTAACAGAGCCCTGGGAAAGGTATCTTTTGTTGTGTTGTTTGTTTTGAGACAAGACTTCACTGTGTAGCCTGGCTGGCCTGGAACTCACTCTGTAGACCAGGCTGGCCTCAAACTCATAGAAATCCACCTGCCTCTGCTTCCCAAGTGCTGGGATTAAAGGCATGGGCCACCACACGGAGTTTGGGATGCTCCCTCCCTGTGTCTTTCCTCTTACTCAATGTGGGATTCTGTATCACAACACTCATACAGAGCACAGCCTTCCTCCTCTCTCCTGCTCCAGGTGACTGGCAAACCTCTGTTTCCTGGGGACTCAGAGATCGACCAGCTCTTTCAGATCTTTCGTACCCTGGGGACCCCCAGTGAAGCCACATGGCCAGGAGTCTCCCAGCTGTCTGATTATAAGAGCAGCTTCCCCAAATGGACCAGGAAGGGGCTGGAGGAGATCATGCCTAGGCTGGGACCAGAAGGCAAGGACCTGCTCCTGGTAGGTATTAGGGAGCAAGGACAGGAGCCCAGAAGCTGCCGCTGCTCCAGAGCGCCCTCTATCAGCCATCACCCCCCCCTTTTTTTTTTTTAAGATTTATTATTTATGATGTATACAGTGTTCTGCCTGCAGACCAGAAGAAGGCACCAGTTCTCATTACAGATAGTTGTGAGCCACCATGTGGTTGCTGGGAATTGAACTCAGGACCTCTGGAAGAGCAGCCACTGCTCTTAACCTCTGAGCCATCTCTCCAGCCCCCAGCCACCCTCTTATGTAACTCTGAGTCTGGGCTGGACTCTTTCGACCTTTGTACACCCTTGGCTTGTACGTATTGGGTCAGGAGCTTCTCTCCTGATATCCAATGTTCATCTTCCCTTTTGGACCTTCTCTGAAGTAATTAGCTTTGTTTTTCTGACGTGACTTTTGTCCCTTTTTCCTGGTTGTCTTGTGTCTGACTCTCCCTGGTGTACTTTGTGCCCCATCTCGGTGGAGCTCTTCCCTGGGCTGAGGCCACACCTCCTCCTGCCTCAGTGTCCCCCCATACCTTTCTCAGAGGTTGGTCTTCACATGGGACTGGCTGTACAGAACAGGCTGTTCCCTACCTTCTGGCCTCCTGGGCCTCAGATAAAGCTGTCCCAGTTTGCCCGCAAAGTCTGCATGCCCCATTTCCATCTTCACCCTGGGGTTGGGCCTGGGGAGGAAGGGCAGGGTCTCTGTTGGGGTCATGGTCAGCTTCCCAGAGGCCGCCTATGTGTGTTGTCCACCAACATAGTGGCAGCCGGATGGCATGCACTTTCTGCTAAGGCCCCTCGTCCTTCCTAAGCTCTTCATGGCATCCTGCCTGGGTCATGTGCCTGAGGGCAGAGAGCTGGACAGTTCCCCTTAGTGTCTCCTTCACTTGCTCATTGTCCGTCCAGCACCGCCCCAAGCGGACGGACGTTATTTGGTCAGGTTTAGGGACTGCTACCTCAACATGAAATGTACCTGTTCTCAGCCAGAAGCAGGTGGAACCTGGAGGGGACCTGGATGAGCCACAGGCCTGGGACAAAACTAACGGTTTAGCTCCCGTTCCGGGGGTGTCCAGAGCTGGCTTACAAGCTGGGGCACATAGGCTGAGGAGACGGTCCAGCGGGCAAAGTGATGCCGTGCAAACGCGAGGACCTGACTTTAGATCTCTGGGTCCCGCACAGAGCCGGGGGCAGGGCTGGGGGATGGTTCAGTGGCTAAAGCTCTTGAGGCACCATCGTGAGCATCCAAGAAAGCATCTAAAGCTGGACACTGTAGCAGGAATCTAGAACCCCAGTGCCCCCAGGGCAGGATGGGGACCTGAGACAGGAGGATCGCTGGAGTTCACGGGCTAGCTACCCTGGCACATGCAGTGCAGGCAAACGACAGAGACCTGTCTTCGGGCCAGAGTGATGGCTGGTCTTGCGGAGTCAGTTCCCAGCAGCACACCAGGTGGTTCATAGCCGACTGTAACTCCAGGTCCAGGGACCTGATGCCTCGGGCCTCCTTGGGGCAGCACCCATGTGCACATACGAACACATACAGACGCACAGAGACACACACACAGCTCAGAGGCAGTGACTTCACAAAGTTCTGGGTTTAGGCAACCTCTCAGGGACTGGGTGGGATCTGTGAGGGAGCTCCTCTCCTGACCCAGGGTCAATCTGTTGTCTTTCCTCCTCAGCAACTCCTGCAGTATGACCCCAGCCAGCGGATCTCTGCCAAGACCGCCCTGGCCCATCCCTACTTCTCCACAGAGCGCTCCCTAGCGCCCCGCCATTGCGTGGTGGAGCAGCGTTTCTACCACTAAGATCATGTATGTGGAGCCCACCACCTCACACCCTCTCTGGCTGCCCCTCCCCCCGCACCCGTTTCAAATGAAGCATATTTAGAGAGAGAATACACCCCTGAGGAATTTTACATCGGTCATCAGAAGGCCGGGCTTGGGTCTGTCCTGCCTGCAGGTTGGGGAATTCCTGTGTTGTTTGATTTAATGGTGCATTTCAGAAGGCATGCAGGTGCTCCGTACAGGGGGTGGGACTGGACGCATAGCTCCTTGGGCACTGGACCCCTGGTGTCCAGCTAGTTGACAGGCTCCAGCCCTTCCCCTTCCCTGAAGTAGCTGCAGAGCCAGGCCCAAGGACAGGGCGCCCTCTGTCGGTCTTGATTTTGTTTTAAGCTGTTTGTGGGAAGAGGCGAGTCCAGTTCAGAGGGCTCAAGCCGGAGGTGGGGTAGGACACTCTGGGGGCACCTGAGGGTGTTCTTAGTTGTTGTCACATCATCAAAGAGGCTGTGGATGTCCTTCTGTGTGACAAATGGGGAATAAATGTAACTTGTTCCTGAGTTTTCGGGTGTCATTCTGCTTATGGGGGACACAGCTTGCCAACGAAAGGGAGGTTGACAGAGGGCTGGAGACAGTTCTGACAGGAACGGAGGGATCAGGGGTCTTCGTGGTCTCTTTTCATGACCACCCATTTCTCAGGCAGGTGAGTTGGACACATCTGCCCCACCCAACACATACTTGGGGGAAAAATTCCCAAGCAGTTCTGCCCCTGGGTTCACCCCCAAAACATACTGATCCTGCATGCCCAAATGAGAGCAAGACATGGCACCAAGACAAATCATTTATTCGAAGCGTGGGGTGGGGGTTGGGAGGAACAATGGCGTTCCCCAAGTTTGGGGACAGAGCCCAACACCACAAATGCTTGAGTAGGTAAGATAGGAAGGACAGAGGGAGGACCCACTGCCGGGGTTATGCTGCTCCGGGGCAAGGGGTGCATGCATCCTCCCTTGCCCTCTGCATCGCCCTCATTAACGCACGCAGGAGCGTGGCAGGGTGGGGGAGGCTGCGCGGTAGCAGCGATAGCCTTCAAGCACGGCTGGGAGCAGCAGCAGGCCACTGAGAGGGTCTTTGCGGCAGCGCTCCATGGCCTCCTTGTAGCTCAGCCGCTCCTTGGTGATGGGGTCTGTCAAATCCTTCTCGTAGCCTGACTCATCTTGCAGGAGCTGGCCCAGCTCTTCACTGACCATCCCACAGAGCACAGCCTGAGGCACGGGGATGCGCCCCGTCCTCTTGGGGTCGATGAGGCCCCCGGTCAGGTGCTGCACCAGCAGGTGGGGAAGCACGCTTTCCTGGGGCATCCATCCCTTCTGGATGGCCTCACCTACTGACAGCCTCTTCTTGGTGACTGGGTCCTCAATGCCAGTGAAGGCCTTCTGAGCGTTGAGCAGCCGCTGAGTGGAGGTGTTCTCAATGAGCCCCCGCTCCACCGCCTTGTGCACGGAGTACCGCTCGCGGCTGAGAAGGTCCACGATGCCCCCTGTGGCTGCCTGGGCCTCCAACAGCTTCTGCCCAGTGATGGGGTCCAGCATGTTCTTGGCCACGGCGGCCTTGATGCTGCACTTGCTCTCCGTGGTTGTGTCGTACACCCCGGCGATGGGGAAGCAGTCATCAGTGAGCCCAGAAGAGAGGCCTGTGGAGAAGAGACTGGCACTCTGGGGACCTGGGGAGCAGAGCGGGGACCTGGAGATGATGGACCCAATGGAGAGTGAGGAACAGGGCTTGGTCTCCCCAGCCACGAGCAGGGCAAACTCGGAGATGGGGAGGCGGCCGTCCTTGTACCGGTGGTACTCCTCTTTAGAAATGCGGCGGCAGCGGAGCGCAGCCTCAATGGAGTATTGCTTTCCGCTCTTGCGGTCCAAGAGAACAGACTCCTCCCCACAGGGGCTGGAGGTGGTGACTTCTTCCCAGTCACACTCCAGCTCCTGCAGCTGGAGGTACTGGCCTCGGTCGATGATGCCCCTCTTGTAGGCCTCGTACGGGGACATGTCATTCCCAGTCTCCGGTTCCAGGATGCAGATCTTAGTGGAAAGGTTGGTCTCCCGGGTCTGGGTTTCCTGGCCGAGCTCCTCCCGGCTCACCTTGGCGTGCAGGTCCCTGAGGGTCCTCTCCTTCTCGTAGATCTTGTCCTTTTCATGGAGAATGGCTGCCTCGAGCTGCGAGAGGGCCTGGCCACGCTGGGCCGCCTTCTGCCGCTCGCTCTCGGTCTTCTGGCTCAGGAGCCTCCCCTCTTCCTGCAGCTGCTGGGCTCTCTGCTGCTTCTGCCGCTCCAGCCCTCGGAGCTCTTGCTGCAGCCGCCCACACTCCTGGCTTGCCTGGTCCCGGGCCTTCTGGAGTTCAGCCTCCTCACGGGACCAGGACCTCCTCAGAGCCTCGGCCCGGTCAATCCGCTCCCGCAAGCTCCGGACCTCCTCCTCCCGGGCCTGGCGGGCTGCGCGCTCCCGTTTGAGGGTCTCCCACGCTCGGGCTCTCTCGCCCTCCAGCACGGGATCCTTCTCCACTCTGATCACTTCCTTATAGATGGTCTTCTCCTGTGATTTAGTTTTCTGGAGGAGGTCAACCTGGACCTGCAGGCCCTGGCACTCCCGATGCAGCTCCATCACCCGGCTCTTCTCCTGGTCCAGCTCCCGCCTCAGGGCTTCTGTAGACCTCTCCAGATCCGGGTCCTTCTCTAACTTGACCACTTCCTCCATGATGATCTTCTCCTGCCGGGCAGGGGGTCGCTTCTCCAGCTCCTGGATCTTCAGGGTCAACTGGTGCAGCTCCTTCTCGGCAGCCAGCTTCCTGCTGCGGTCCTCCTCAAAGCTGAGCAGGGCCTCCTTCTCCTCCACACCGGCACTCAGCTGCCGCACCTCCAGCTCCAGCTGCCGCCGCCGCCCCACCTCCTCATCCAAGCTCCGGCTCAGTCGGTTGTGCTCCTCATGCAGCTTCGGGTCCTTCTGGGTGACCACCACCTCCTGCACGACAATCTGCTCTTCGGGCCGCCTCCTCTCCAGCAGCAGGTACTTGTTCTGCAGCTCATAGACCACGTCCTCGGCTGCTCGCCTCTTCTGGACCGCCTCCCGCACCTCCTGCCGGAGCCTCTCAGCCTCTTTCTCCAGGACCGGGTCCTTCTCGTGCCGCACGACTTCTCTGCTCACCATCTTGGTCTCCACCTTGGACCGTTCCCGCTTCCACTCGTCACGCTCCCCCTGCAGCCGGATGAGCTGCTCCTGGCAGCGCCCGTTGGTGTTGACCAGCTCATTGAGCTGAGCCTTGAGGCGGTCGATCTCACGGAGCACCTCTGGGCTCCTCTCGTGCCTCACCACTTCCTGGGTCACTTCCTTGTATTCCACCACGGGCTTCTGAGCCCGCAGGACCTCCAGCTCAGGCAGCAGTTTCTCCACCTCCTGTTCCACGCCGCTCCTCTTGTGGCCTGTCTCCTGCAGCTGGGCCCGGAGCCGTGCGATCTCACGCTCCGTCTCAGGGTGCACCTGGAAGATCTCGTTGACGCGCTCCTGGAGCTGTACCTTGGGCTTCTGCTTCTCCACCACCCTGAGCTTGTCCTGCAGCTCCTGCAGTTCCCTGGCCAACACGACATTCTTGTCCTTCTCCTCCTCCAGGAGGCTCCTCAGCCTGGCGGCTTCCTTGAGAAGGCCAGGGTCCTGCTCCACCCTCTTTATCTCCTTCACAATGACCTTGGGCTCCACCGAGCTGATCACCTGCTCCAGGTCTTTGATGCGAGCCTGTATCTTGGCAACTGCCTCCTTCGCCCCCTTCCTCCGAGCAGCGTCCCCCTCAATCTGTAGCCTTAGAGTCTGGACAGCCTTAACCATTTCCAGATCCTTCTCCACCTTAACCACCTCCTTCACCACAACCCTCTCCTTCACGTCCATCTCCTTCTGCTCCAGGGCCAGCAGCTCAGCCTTCAGATCTTCCAGCCGGGCCGCGAGGATGCTGTTCTCCCCGCTCAGCCGTTGCCGCTCATCTTGCAACTGGGTGGCCTGGCTGTCTCAATTTGAGTGACCTCTTTGGTCAGCAGGTGAGGCTGCGTGGTCCTCCTCTGGCCCTCCAAGTGGACGACCTTTTGGGCCACCACCTCCAGCTCAGCCTGCAGGCGGGCCCGCCTCTTGGCCTCCTCCTCCACCCGGGTTGACATTGTAGCCACATCTCGTTCCAGCTGGGGGTCCCGGTAGAGTTCCACCACTTCCTTCTCCTCCAGCCTCGCCACAGGCTGCTGGGTCCTCAGCTGCAGCAGCTGCTGCCTCTTTTCCTCCAGCGCACGCTGGACCTCAGCCACCCGCTTCCTCTCTTTCTCTAGCTGGGACTTTAGGACCTCCGACTCTGCCCCTGCTTGGGCTGGGCTCCCAGGTCCCTGTCTTGCTGTGTGTGTCACGTGGATGTCCTCACTAAGCTCCTGCAGTGGGAGGGGAGAGAGAGAGAGTCCTGGGGTGAATGGAGAAAAGAGTGGAGCCCCATTTTTCTGTACCCCACCCCTGAGGTCAGAGACCCCTTCCTGTTTTCTGAGACAAGATCCCGGGCCATGGAGCTGAAGATGTGGGATGCTTGGACACAGGATTTTGAGGCTCTCAGTTAGATGCTATTAGGGTACAAGGCAGGGTCCAGGCCATTTGCAGCAGATAGTGCGCACAGGACCCTCCCAAGCCTCCCCCACCCTCAGACCCATCTTTCTCCAGTAGATGCTGAAATATGGCTCGGGAAGAAAAAAGCAGGCAAGCCACTGGAACCATAGAGAGCTCTTGGCTTCTGCTCTATCAGCAACGGAGACCCAGGTGTTAGACCTGGGTCCTAAGGCTGATGACTGGAGCATTTCTTGACTCTCTGGGGCTAGAGGACATGTCCCCATCAGAGGATTGCCCATGGCTAAGCATTGACTACAGGGCATCTCCAGGGCCTGCCTGGAACAGGCACAGGCCAGTGAACTTCTGGAGATGTCTTCATGCCCAAGCCCTCTCGGGGCTGGAGGCCGCAGGGGAGAAAGGATGACATCCAGGCCAATAGGCCTGGTCGGCTGTGTGGGCACAGGGTGGGCGCTGTCTCTGTACCTTCTCCAGCATCTTTTTAGCAAACTCCAGCTGGTACAGCTGCTGCTGCTGGGCTGCAGTGACCTCCGTGTAAGCCTTGGCAAGGTTCTTCTCCTGGAGGTGGTGGAGTGGGGAGGAGAGCAGCGTCAGCTCTGGCCTGAGCAACTGTAGAGCTGGTGCCAGAGGACGCCGAGCCCTGCCGGGACCCGCCTCACCTGAGCCTGGATGCTCTCCTGCAGAGAAATCACTCGGAGTCTCTTAGGAGCTGGCACTGCCAGGGTGGGCTCCAAGGAGCAGCGGTAGGTATCTGCTTGCAGCTCGTAGTCCTGAACAGGGAGAAAAGTCACTTACAGAGACTGGGCATGGAGGATCGGAGTCTGGAAGGGGGAGGGAGGGAGGCTGGTGGGAAAAGACGGAGAAGCTGAAGTAGGCGTGCTCACCTGGAGAGCTTCCTGCAGGTCCTGGGTGAGGCGGGACACTGTGGCCCGGTCCTGCTCACGCCCCAGGATCTCTTGCATCAGCCTCTGCCAAGGAGGAAGCAAGAGTTACGGGCTGGGCAAAGCCCCTCTGCTCTAGCTGGTATCTCCGGGGTTACAAGCAGCCAGCACACACAGAGGCAAAGGGGACCCAGGGGCGCCTGGCTTCTCTGACATGGCTCTCTTGGACCTTCTTGTCTGATGACCCTAGGAATTCTGTCTTGGCCCAGCGGCTCTCGCATTGTGGCTTTAGTGTCACCGGGCCAAAGATCTGCTGGACCCGGCTGCCCAGTGGGAGACTCTGCAGCCCTGGGGCACTGCCTGAAGAACAGTCTGAACAAGCTTCCGGGTGATGCCAATGGCACCATTAGGGATCAGGCTCTGGAAGCCACTGCTCACCCATCGTCTGAACCCTGGGGATGCCTTTTGATTCACCCGGGATCTTAAAAACAAAACAGCAAACCAATAAAAAGTAACCACCAGCCGGTGGTGGCGCACACTTTTAATCCCAGTGCTTGGGAGGCAGAGGCAGACAGATATCTGAGTTCAAGACCAGCCTGGTCTACAGAGCAAGTTGCAGGACAGCCAGGGCTACACAGGCTACTACCCTGTCTTGAAAAAACCAAAACCAAACCAACAAATAAAAACAAAACAAGTCTCAATGCTCTAAGAATTCCAACTTAACTTTTTGGGGAAGGACACGTGGTCCCTTCCCCCTGGACTTCTGCCCTGGCTCTTCAGAGACCCTCCCTGTCTTCACCCACACCCTTTTATCCACTGTCCATTTGGAGCCAGAGACCACTTTCAAACCATCTGAGGGCGACCTTCTTCCCCCAGGGCTCCCAGTGCTGTAAAGTCAAGTCCAGATTCCTTCCTGCGCTTAGAAGAACCTGTGTGGTCTGTCCTTGCCTCCAGACCCAGTTCATTCTCTGGACCAGAGTCCTCTGAGTGGGACATTGCTCCTCCTCCCGACCGCCAGGCTTTTCCTCAGGCCACTTGCCCCCACTCCCACAAGTGTCCACCAGGGGGTGCTCACACTAAACTGGTGTCTGGTCTCTGAAAGCTTTGGTTAGCCTCAGGCCTGGGATGGACAGACTGCCCAGCAGGTGGACTGCCTGAGGGAGTGGGTCTGTGCCCTCCCCTCCTGGCTCATCCCCTACAGCCTTAACAAGGATCGGGAAGGGCATACAGCAGTGGCTGGAATCCCACCAGAGGAAAGTGCCCTTGAGCAGACTGGCCAGGGAAGGGCCACGCTCCCAAACCTCCTGGTCTCAACGGGGAGGCCTCTGGCTTTTGAGCCTTGGCCTCATCAATACAAGCAGCTGTCCCTGCTGGGGAGGTGACTGGAAAGAACAGGGAGCTAGCTCGAGGTCCCAGCTCTGGGCCAGGCCCTGACTCAGGTCAAGCCCCGAGCCCCAGCCCTCACCTTCTGGGCTTCCAGCTTGTAGGCAATCTGGCTGGGCCCATCGCTGGGCTGCACCTGGTTGTGAGGCAGCTGCTCCAGCCAGGAGCTCAGGTTGTCCCTGACATTTGTGAACTGCTGGTAGCTGAGCCTGGCATCTTGTAGTGTCTTCTCCCTGCCGGAGGACAAGGTCCCACATGGGGGTGAGAGCTGAATCCAGGGAAGAGTTGGTGGTCCACAGAGGAGGCTGATGGATGCCTCCATCCTGAGACAGAGCAGAAGGCCTGCGTGACAGGCCATGTAGGTCTTTCCTCAGAGACACAATGGACACTGTATTTCAGACACAATGAACAGCGCCTCCCCGACACAGGTAAGGGCAGGAAGTCAGTCTGGTGACCACCCCCTTTTAGAGGGGAGGGAACGGTCTTAGAAAGGCTGTCGCCAGCTCAGCAGCAGCCGTGCCTGGGCTCCCCTACATTCCGCTCACCTCAGATCCAGCTGGTCCCCTACGGCGTGGTAGCGGTCAGTGAGGACGCGCACCTGGCGCTGCTGGCGAGGCAGGTCTTGGCAGAACTCTTGGAAATTGTTCTGCAGCGCACCGCACGCATGCTCAGCAGCCTTCAGCTGGCGGTGCAGCCCCAGCACACAGCCCTGCTGCTGGAGGAGCTCTTTCCGCTGGTGCTGCGGAAGAAACGGACAGGAGCGAGCATGCTCCGGGCTCCTTGGGATACCCCTCCTTACCTGCCCCTTGCACCAGGAAGCTGCCGCTGAGCCTACCTGCAGCTCATTGACCCTCTCCTGCAGCGCCCCAGAGCCTTCAGGGATGGGCCCCTCCTGGGCCAGGGCAGCCTCGAAGCCCCGAATGACCCTGTCTGCCTCCTGGATCTGCTGCTCCAGGCCCAGAGCAGCTCTAGCTCTGCAGTGAGGAAGCCACCGTCAGACACTTCCGGCGTACCCTCCAGTACCCTCCAGATGCCCCCCCCCCTCAGCACTCACTTCTCCCCATAGAGGTGGCACAGACTCCGCACGTCATTATATTTATTCTTGACGTTGTTGAGGATCACAGGCAGCTGCAGGGCAGCTGGGCCCACGGGCTTAGTAGACAGGAACGCCTCACACTCCTGCTGGGCCGCCTCCTTCTCCGCTCCCAGGCTCTGGAGGTGCTGTGCTGTGCCCTGGGTCAGGGTGGAGCAGGCAGAAAACACAGTCAGAGGTCCCTGGGTCACCGGACCCTATGAGCATGAAGGCATGGTACGAATCGGAGGCCAGGCCCGACTATTCTAATCCCCAAGAGGATAGTCTAGAGCAGGACACCCTTCCCACCTCCCCCTCATCTGTAGAATGATGGATTGGGCCATGAAATGAGATCCTGTATACTAGGCGCTTAGCAACAAGAACCAGGCCCGCGCTGGCCTGTGGTTGGCACTGTCACTCTTGCTCACCAGCAGACCCTCTACCCTGCTGTTGCTTCAGGCTGGGCAGGCAGAGCCCTGGCTCAGCTCACTTGGGGCGCTGCCCTCTGATCTTTCATCACAATTATTTCACCCATTCCGTAAGGCAGACCTTCGAACTGGGCTTTTAGTGGTCTTGCCAACACCTCTGATATGGCAATTGACCTAAGAACCAAAGGACCTCTGGATGTGGTGGCTTGTGGCTGTAATCCCAGCACTCAGGATGCTGGGGTGCGAACCAAGAGTTCGAGGCCAGTCTGGGCCACAAAGGAAGATGTCTCAAAACAAGCAAGCAAGCAAACAAAAACAAACAAACAAACAAAAACCCACAGACCCACTTTGGTGTGGCAGGGTAAGCCACCAGCCTCCAATATCCTGTACCTATGCCCTCCCTCCCACAAACATCCCATCTGTGAGGCCCTCCAATGAGCACCCAGTCCCCTTGGGGACCCCATTCCAAGCCAGAGCACCCCACATGCAGCATCTGACTTCATATCCCCTCCTCCCTGGCTGGGCTGCCACCTCCCTCCATCCACACTGCAGCAGAGACCAGAACAGGTTATACAACAACCTAAATGAACATGGTTCACGTTTTTAAAAACCAAACACTATTGGTATGCTGTATTTGAAGAGAAGCCGGTTTGGAAGGCTGGCTAGAATGCTTGGGCTTCCACCCAGGGCACTTCCAGGCTGCTGGGGTCGTGTGTCAGAGAACGTGGTCACCACCGGCACTGACAGTCTTTCCACGCCTCTAGGCAGGCTTTCCTGGAGTGCTGAGAAATCTCCCCCACCGGGAATCCCAGGATTCCTTGCTGTTCCCACAGCTCTCACTAGAAAAACTTCTGTGTTGGGGGCCTCTGGCCAGGCATGGTCACCTTGTCACCCTCAGGACGCCTGAAGGATCTGGGTACCACCCCAGACATGAGAAACTCAGAAAAGTGACTCGTCCATGGCGACAGAGCCTGTCATGGAAGAACCAGGACGGGAACCCTGTTCTCCGAGTCTATGGCCCCAGGAGTGTGCGCAGCCTCAGAGCAGGCCCCTCTGGTACCAAGCTCTCAATGATGCTCGCTTACCTCATGACTGTGGATGCGGTCCTCTAGGTCCGTCAGCGGAGCAGAGCGGTTCAGTGGTGTCCGAGCCCAGGTCAGCACCTGCCTCTCTATCTGCCTCAGATCCCCATCCAGCTGGGTCATGTGCGTCAGGAGCTTCTGAGCCTGTGGGTCAGCTGGGGCTGAGCCTGCTGGAGCTGGGGGCAGAAGAGCCGGTGAGGCTCCAGGCCTACCTATGTCTGCCTAAACTGGGCTCTCCCTGGAGCCTGCAGGGAGGGTGTGGAGGACCTGGAGGGAGGACTGGACCTAACCGAGGGAGGGATAGTCCCAGAGATGGAGCACCGCTTGCTCATCGTGGCCCTCCCATCGGCCCCCCTCCCTGGCCATCCTCTGGTACCCTGCTGGCCAGGCTGTAAAGGCTCTCCCACAGTGGCCTTAAGGCGGCTCTTCACTGTAGACAGCTTCTGCTTCAGGGTCTGCAGCTCCGTGGCCAGCCTGGAATGAGGAGATGAGAGAAGCGTGTCTCTCTCCCTAACCCAGGACTAGCACCCCACTGCCTCAGAGGAAAGCATTGGCCTTGGAGCCTGTGAGTATCTTGGGGTGAGCCACCTGGAGGCCTTGGCTACAGCTTCAGGGTCTGGTGCTGGGATACAGAGGCAGGCAGCTGGGGCGCTCTTGGTCTCTCCTCCGGGGCCCTGAACCACCCATGTATACGGGTCAGCATTGTCCTTGAGTGTGTACTGCTCTCCTCGGAGCAGCTGCACCTGAGGGACCGATGGAGAGCGGTCATGTGGGACCAAGGACAGGAGCTGGAGAGGTGGCTAGGGTCAAGATGGGTGGGTGCTGGGGATGGGGTGGATGGGGACAAGGGTGTGCGGGGGACAGGGGTGTGCGGGGATCCGGGTGGGTGGTGGGGACATGGGTGGGTGGGGTTAGGGGGTGGGCGGGGACAGGGGTGGGCGGGGACAGGGGTGGTGGGGATAGGGTGGGCGGGACAGGGGTGGGTGGGGATAGCGGTGGGTGGGGACAGGGGTGGGCGGAGACAGGGGTGAGTGCTGGGGATAGCGGTGGGTGGGGACAGGGGTGGGCGGGGACAGGGTGGGTGGGGACAACAGCTGGGACAGGAACTGGAGAAGAGGTGGGAGCAGCTGGGGTGAGGGTGAGGACAGATCAGAGGTGGGACAGACTTGAGAGGGGTGGGGCTGGGTCAGGGAAGGATCGAGGAAGAGGGAGGGGTGCGGGGGTGGGGTGGGGTGGGGGGTGATGGTGGGGTGGGGTGGGGGACAGACACGGGAGTGGGTAGGGAGGGCCGGTCGGGCTCATACTTCTCCTGAGTCCCAGTCACAGATGCTGTCCACTTGCAGGGGCTGCTTGGGGGGGTTCCTACGCTGCGGCAGTGGCGCCACCTTCCGGCTTTGCTGCTGCAGCTCCCCGACAGCCCGCTCCGCCATGGCCAGCTGCTTCTCCTCGGCCTGCTTGGGACCCAGGCAACAGGAGCTCAGGCAGGCTGCAGTGGATGCTACCTCACCCCCTTTGCATCTCCCAAGGGGAGTGTGGCCTTCGTCAGGGGAGAAGTCTAAATCAGACTGGCTTCGCACTGATGGAGGGTAAGGACACTGGCTAGCGTCACACAGGCCTCCAGAGTGGCAGCTGTGGGGACCTCAGAGCTCTCCCAGATGGCACACTGGAATCTAGGAGGGTCAGGGCTCCTGCTGGAGCAGCCTTTGTTCTGGGGCCTTGGGCCTGAACTGGGGACCTCGTTCCTGGAGACAGTTCCGTGCCTAAGGACAGGACACAGATGGCCCCGTGGGGCTGGGTGGGGTCACCTCACCTCCAGCTGTAGTAGGAGCTCCGTCGGGGAGCTAGAGGAGTCCCCAGGGACAAGGCCGTACTTGGTGTCCAGGTTGGAGTTGAGCTTTGCCAGGGTCTGGTTGACTGAGTCCGCCTCTTCCTGGAACTAAGGTCACTGGGTAGTCAAGGGCAGAGCCGGGGGCAACCCTGCTACCCACTGATCCTGCAAGGTAGCTGGAACACTGACCAGGCTAAACTCATCCTAGGATAAACTTCAAGTCAGGCTAAACCCACGCCAGCTACCCCTAAAACCAGCTTAAAACAAAAACAGGTTAAATCTCAACCAGCTAAACAAAGACCAACTACAGCTACCCAGGCACCAGGACCTTTTTAAAAGGGTGTGTCCACAAATGGGACAGTTTTGGTTCATTGAAAATAGCTTTTAGTGTGTCATAAGACAATCTGCTGTTTTTTGTCCTCAGGGGTCTGGTGCATGTCGGTCACGTCTTCTACTACTGAGCTACACCTGTGGCCATTTTATCCTCTTCTTCCTTTTTTTTTTTAGATAGGGTCTCAATAAGTAGCACAGGCTAGCTTCAAGCCTCAAGTCTGTCATCCCCCTGCCCCTGCTTTCTGCTCCAAGTGCTAGGATATAGGTGTGCCCTTTCAGCCACAGCCACCACACTGGACCCCGTCTGTTATTTTATTATTATTAATTTGTTGTTGTTGTTGTTGTTTTCTAGACAGGGTTTCTCTGTGTAACAATTCTGGCTGTCCTGGAACTTGCTTTGTAGACCAGGCTGGCTTTGAACTCACTGAGATGTACCTGCCTCTGCCTCCCAAGTGCTAGGATTAAAGGCCTGGGTCACCACTGCCCAGCCTATTACTACTTTTTGTTGTTTATTTGAAACAAGGTTTCTCTGTGCAGCCCTGGCTGTCTGGAACTAGTTGTATAGACCAGGCTGGTTTCAAACTCCCAAGTGCTGGTATTAAAATCCCTCCCAAGGGCTGGGACACCGCCTCCCGACTACTATTAATTTTTTGAGACAGGGTCTCACTATGTAGTCGTGGTCAGCCTCGAACTTGCTAGGTAGACCAGGATGTCCTTGAGCTGATGGAGATCGGCCTGCCTCTGGCCTCTCCAGGCACCTGTACTAATGTGCACATATTCACACTCATACATATGTACACATAGCTTAAAATAAATTTAAAAAAAGAAAAAAAGACGAAAAGGAAAAACAACCCAGGGGCTGGTGATGCAGCTCAGTTTGTAGGGTGTGCAGAGAGGCCCTGGGTTCAATCCCCAGCACCACATAAACAAGGTGTGGTGGCACATGTCCCAGTGCCAGTCGGCACTTCAGAGGATCAGAAGTTCATGGCCACCCTCAGCTAGATAGTGAGTTTGAAGTCAACCTGGGTTACATAAGATTCTGTCTCAAAATAATTGATTAATTTTAAAAATTAGAAAATAAGCTCACTCTGTAGGGGTGAAATCACCCTGCAGAAGAACCCAGTCTTATTCCCCCACGGGGACCTAGGCACAGTGCCACAGCTCCGTCTTCTTAGTGGCCCCTGCGATCTGTGCTGCCCTCAAGCCCCACCCCCCGGCTCCCCAGCCCCAGGCTCACCCTGCGGTAGTCCTCCACATGCTGCAGCTGGTTCTCCTGGCAGATGCAGAGGTTCAGGAAATTCTGCCACTCCATTTTGAGGGCCTCCTGGTGGACCTGGAGCACAGCAGGGGGGGCGCTGGAATCTTGCCACACCCGCCAGACCTCCATCCTGTTTGGGGAGCAGGGGTTGGGGGGCATGGGCGGGGCCTCCACACCTGGATGGGCCCAATGGCTGGGTGCCCAAGCTGCACCATGCGCTCCGCGTCATCCTCCAGCTGGTTTATATTCTGCTCCTGGGCCAGCAGTTCATGCTGCTTGAAGTGCTAGGGGCGATTGAAGTGGGGACAGCAGCCATTAGCAATAAGAGAGCCCTAGACACCCCCACTGCCGGGGCCTGTCCCCACACACCTCGTACTCGCGCCTCACACCAGCGGGGTCAGGCATGAGGTCATTCCAATCCTGCTGCAGGATGCGGCCTTGCTGCTCGGCCAGAGCATTCAGCTGCCGAGTGCAGCCCTGCAGATGTGTGTACAGGCTGCCCAGACTCTGCCGGCGCCATGAGGCCGCCTTCTGTGCTCAGGAGAGAAGGAGGTGGCAAGAGGTGGCATCAGTGCCCTCGGCGACCCTAGGAAGGGTCCAGGCGAAGCGGTCCCACCAACAGCAGCACCCAGACCCCGTCCGTCTCCCAGCTCACCAGTAGGTCACGGTATTGGTTCCTGATGGTGGTGGCATCCTGCCTCAACCAAGGAGAGAAACGAGGCCAGTGAGAAGCCGGGTACGGTGTGATGGCCCCCTGCATAGGGGCTCCTCCCCACCAACACCCTTCCCTTGAAGGCCAGCAGCCCATGTCTGGCTGTGATGGGAGGAAGGAAGGCCCACACCAGGCTGGACAGGGGTGCACTCACAGGTCCCACCAGGGTCCGCAGCTGCTGCCCGTAAGCCTCGATCTCCCTCTGCAGGATGTTGTGCTCAGCTACCTGCTGCTCCAGCTCTGCCATCCCGGGCCCATACTGACCCTCACAGACCAGCTTCTGTGGAAGAGCCAGGTCCTCAGTCCCACCAGGAAGGCCTGGGGGCTACAGTCCAGAGAACAATTCCACACCCCACCCCCACAGCCACCGGTGCCCTCCTCACAGCAAGAGAAGCAGAGTTAGTCAGAGAGGCAAAGAATGGACCGGCCAGGTGAGCAGCGTGGATGAATGGCCGCTGGTCCCCATAGCAGGGACATGCCATTCTCATGTGGCCATCGGGACTAAGGCTCAGTCCCACTGGCTCTCAGGACTCAGGTCTCACACTGCACTCTTGTGTTATTTGTGGCCCGAAACCTCAGCAGCTGCTGCCTGAACTTGTCCAGCCAGGACCTGCCCTCCCCCACAGTCCCTGGTTGTCATCACAATGACGGCTGCTCAGTGTCCTGTGGCTTGGTATGACTACTGTCCATCTACCCCACTCCTCCCAGCAGGAGGCTCTGTGCCTTCCGGGGTGGGGGGTCCTCCCTCTTCACTGTGACCCAGCCAAGTCCTCCCACTTCTCAGTGCCTTCCCCGGCTGCACTGTCTTCCTGCTGGCTACCCCCCTGGGTCCCCGAGCTAGCCCCGGGTTCAAACTCAAAGCCCCGGTAAATGTCTTGCTCTCTGACTGCAGCGGGTGTGGCTTTGAGCACCTGGAGAATGAGTCCATACACGGGTTCCCCTAACCTGTTTCTGCTCCAACACCCGCGCCCAGTCGACCCTGGGCCCCACATCCGGCGGCAACACCATCTTCTCATACAGGGCGCGGTACTCTGCACACTCCTGGGTCACCCGCTCGTGTAGCTGCTTGATGCTGCCAAGGAGTAGCCACCAGGTCAGAGCCGGGCTGGCTCTCCACGGCCCCCCACCCCACCCCCACCCCCGCGCGCGCTTCCGTTGTGAGCCCCAGCTCACTTACTCCTTCTCAATCTCCTCAGCCTGCGGGTGCTTGAGCCGCCGAGCCTTGTCTACGTCCAGGAAGAGATCTTTGAGCAGCACCTCGGCCTCCTTCAGGTTGCGCCCCGTCTCCTGCTGGTGCTGCAAAGCCTGGTTCTGCTCACCGTTCTGCCGGTCCTGGTGTGGGACACGGAGCCACATGCTGGGCCCAAAGCCTCACGGCCATGTTCTTGCTGACCTGCCCCTGCTGGACTGACTCCGCCCTCCCTCCCCCTGCAACCCGGCCCTGGAGGGACCCTGGTTGTACCAGCCCACCTTGGGGACCATCAAACAGAGGGCTGGGGCGTCCATGCGGCAGGTGGCAAGGACTCCTAGGTCAGGTAGCAAAGGTCCTTCTATTTTATTCCCAAAGTAGGAAGCATGATGCAGAAAGAAAGCTGAGCCCTCCCTGCGACTGGGGTGGGCTATGGGCGGTTGAGGACTAGGTTGTCCATCCCTCTTCATAGAAGGAATCTGGGGGCGCCTAGGCATTGACTCTGGGCCTCTGTCCCCCGTCGTCTCCCCCCCTCCCCGTCTCCTCCCCCCAGTTGCAAGGTCCTTACTTGCTGCAATTTCTTCTGAGTCTCCAAAATGTCCCTCTCCACCTGGTCAGCGTTGGCTTGCATGCGGGAGATGAGCAGGGCCAGCTCCTGGGTCGCAGCCCTGGTAGATAGTCAGGGACAGAGGGACACATTATGGAAAGGCCCTCTGTGTCTGCCATGTGGGATCTCCCCTGTCCTCCCACAGGGAAGAGTCCATGGTCTGAGCTCTGAAGTGCTCAGCCCTGCAGAGGGTTTGGAAAGTGACCTTCCAGGGCTGTGTGCTGCTCCAAAGCATGTGTGCCTCAAATACTCCAAATCCTGCCCAACCACCTGCCTGCACCTTGAGGTGGGTGGGGAGGTGGCCCAGGGAGAAAGTCAGTTACCTAAGATAGCCTGGCTGCCTTCAGGAGGCGCAGCTGGACCCAGTGGAAGCAGGGGAGCAGAGGCCTCTTCCCTCACCCCAGCTTCCCCCATTCCAGCCCTGGCTGCCCCCACCATCCTTCTGCCCAAGGGGCTTCAGCAGTATGGAAACTCTAGTGACTCCCTGGAAGAACCAGTGTTGGGACATGGAGAGGCCAAGAGATGGCTGGATACCCCAATATCCTCCTGCTGATTCAGGGGCTCAGGAGCCTGGCCTCCAACCTGCTTTGCTTTGTTTTGTTTTTTTTCTGTTTGTTTTTTCTGTTTGTTTGTTTGTTTGTTTCGAGACAGGGTTTCTCTGTATAGCTTTGTGCTTTGTGCCTTTCCTGGATCTTGCACTGTAGACCAGGCTGGCCTTGAACTCACAAAGATCCACCTGCCTCTGCCTCCCAAGTGCTGGGATTAAAGGGGTGCGCCACCCCTGCCTGGCTCCTGCTTTGCTCTTTAGTACACCCTCAGGAAGCCAGTTGCTCAACCCCCAGGCTTCTTCCCCAGGCACTCAGTGTCCCCCACTCAGTGTCCCCCACTCAGTGTCCCCCACTCAGTGTCCCCCACTCAGTGTCCCCACAGAGCTCTTCAGAGCCCCTCTGTGGGCGTGCACTCTGAGGGAGAGAATCGGCACACTTGAAAAGGCATCTGTCCAGGGCCTCTGTGCACAACACCCTGCAGGAGTCACAGGCCAGGTGACCGGGAGCTGCCCCTGGACCCTCAAAGCACAGTGCCGGTGAAGATACGGCCTTCTGAGAAGGCTATGGCCAAAAGGCCTGGGTTTGGTCCTCCTTACTAGTACTCGGTACACAGCCAAGGTTGGCTTGGTCATCCTGCCTCCCCTTCCCGAGGTGCTGAATTTATAGGCATATGCTACCACATCTGGCTTTACTTATTATTTTTTTTTTAGCCTTAAAAATACAAACAAACTTGGTCTCAACAATTCTCGCTCATACAATCTCTCCTCTTTCTCGCCGATTGGATTCCTGGAGCACCACCTGGGGCCTGGCCGTGGATCTCTGCATCCACTTCCATCAGTCATTGGATGAGATTTCTAGCACGACAGGGTGTTTGGCCATCCGATCACCAGAGTAGGTCAGTTCGGGCTGTCTCTTGACCATTGCCAGTAGTCTATTGTGGAGGTATCTTTGTGGATTTCTGGGGACCTCTCTAGCACTTTGCTTCTTCCTATTCCCATGGGGTCTTCATTTATCATGGTCTCTTTTTCCTTGTTCTCCCAGGGACAAATAGCCAAACTAGTGGAAACACATGAACTATGAACCAATAGCTGAGGAGCCCCCAACTGGATCAGGCCCTCTGGATAAGTGAGACAGCTGATTAGCTTGAACTGTTTGGGAGGCTCCCAGGCAGTGGGACCGGGACCTGACCTCAGTGCATGTGCTAGCTGTTTGGAACCTGGGGCCTATGCAGGGACACTTTGCTCAGCCTGGGAGGAGGGGACTGGACCTGCCTGGACTGAATCTACCAGGTTGAGCTGAATCCCCAGGGGAGTCCTTGCCCTGGAGGAGATGGGAATGGGGGGTGGCCTGGGGGGGTGGGGGTGGGTGGGAGGAGGGAGGACAGGAGAATTCGTGGCTGATATGTAAAATTAAATCAAATTATAAAATTAAAAAAATACAAACAACAGCCGGGCTGTGGTGGCACACGCCTTTAATCCCAGCACTTGGGAGGCAGATGCAGGTGGATCTTTGTGAGTTCGATGCCAGCCTGGGCTACAGAGTGAGTTCCAGGAAAGGTGCCAAAGCTACATAGAGAGACCCTGTCTCTAAGAAGAAGAAAAAAAAAAACACAAACAACAAGAACTCACAACAACCAAACCTTACACTGTAGCCCAGGCTGGGCTGGAACTAACCATGCCTGGCCCTGAACACAGAGCTCTCATAGGCGTTTGAAGAATTAAGTCATGAGAAGCACCCAATTCTGAGCCTCACAGCATCTAGTTCATATTATTTCATTTTTATGGGTGTGGATGTTTTGCGTATATCTGTGTACCACGTGCATGCCTGGTGCCAGTGGAGACCAAACAAGGATTCTCTGGACCTGAAGTTACAAATGGTTGTGAATGTGGGTGCTGGAACTCGAACCCAGGTCCTCTGAAAGAACAGCCAGTGCTTTTAACCACTGAGCCATCTCTCCAGCCCCATTTTTGTTCAGTTGAGACAGGATCTTCTTACTGTGTAGTCCTAGCTGGCCTGGAACTCACTATGTAGACCAGGTTAGCCTCCAACTCACAGATCCACTTGTCTCTGCCTCCTGAGTGCTGAGATTAAAGGCAACACGTTCATTTTGGTTGCACTGATGTGGGCACCTTGAAGGTAGGGACATCACTGTTTCTCTTGCAGGGCATCCCCAGAGCCTAGGGCAGACCTGACATACCACAGGTCCTCAGTCAAGAAGGGCTGAATGAGTAGGCGCCTCTGAGGGGAACCAGGAGCCCCCAGGGGGATGTGTGGATGGAGCTACAGGAGTCAGGAACTCAAGGCCAGGAGGCTTCTGTGCCTCAGGTTGGACCTCCCAACAGAAGTGCTTCCACTGGGAACTTGCACTCCACCCTGGGCTGGGCTCAGTGCCTCAGGGGGACAGGTCACTCCAGTGAGAGTCTTTACCGCTGTTTTTCCTGTCCGCCCAGATGCCCAGCCTCTGGGTTGGCACCCCGATCCCTATCGAGGTAATGGGTACCCAGACCTCAGCCTTCATCTCTGCTCTTATCTTGACACCTCTGCACCCTAACACCTGACTCCAGGCAGGCTGCTACCTCCTCCTACACAGGGCTTGAGGCCAGTGAGCGGGAAGAACATGGCCAAGTCTCTGCAGAGAGCTGGTGACCAGAGCATGCATGGTGCCACCTCCTCTCACCCCCACGAAAAAGGCCTCCTGACTCCCCTGGGGGAAAGTCGTGTGTTAGGTGGGGGATGTAGCCAAGCCCAGGAACCTTTCTCTCCAGCCTCTTGGTCTTGCCCACCCTGTGCCCACGTCCCAAGACTTATCCCATCCAAGTGGTCCACCAGAGTTGAGTGGCAAACAGGGAGCCAGACCCTGCCATTCCAAGTCACCTTGTCCAGCACCTCCGCAAGCCTCCTCCCTGCCCCCTCCCCCGCATCCCCCCTCAGGAGAACGTGGGCGGCAGCAGGCTATCTATCCATCCCTTGTTCAACCTGGGCCAGAGGCAGGAGGGAGTCTACCCTTGGGCCCTTGGCCTCAGGACACCAAATGCCAGAACTGGGCTCCCAGGTAGCTGGAACACCTGGGCCCTGCACCACCCTGATCCCAGCACCGCTACCCACGGCCCCGCTCACCGATTGTGCTTGTTGGGGGAGCCCTTAGGGGACCCCTTGGCTGGGGAACCCTTGGGGGACCCCTTCCCCTGGGAGCCTTTGCTCAGCCCCTTGAACATGGTGGTGAAGCAGGTGCCGGCTCAGGCTGGGCTCTCCTGGACGGAGGGCGGGAAGGCGACGCGTCCTCGCTGGCTACTAGCCGGGCTCTGGAGAGGTGGGGCGGCGGTCGGTCGGGGATGGCAGTTTCTGGGAGGCCCCTCCCTGCAGGTGTGGTGTCCCGGTCAGGCCCGGCCCGCGCATGCCCCAGTGCCCGCCCCGACGTGCACAGCGAGCTCCTGCACAACCAGTCTGGGAGGAGAGGGCACAACCCAGGGGCGGGGCGCCCGCGCGACTCCCACGGAGGTTTGGACTTGTTACACCCACACGCCCAGCTAAAGAGCAGCGATCACACCCAGGTGGGGAAGTGACCGGCCGGGGAAACAGACCGACAGAACTCATATGTAGGCGCTGGCTCAGCGGGTCCTAGAGCTGGGGTTAGCTAACACCTGGGCCCCTTGCACAGAGGTCCGCTATCAGCCGGGCCCCCACCCATGGCTCGGCCTGCCAGGAGAGGTGGGGCCACCCGGGGCCTTGCTCTATCTCCCACGGGGCAGCTGGGAGACATTCACACCAGGCAACTCATTTGATTTCATTTTCTTTTCAATTTGAGATGGGCTCTTGCTATGTAGCCCAAGCTGGCAATCCACCTTTGTGCCTCAGCCCCCAAGTGCTGTGACTACGGGTGTGAGCCACCATAACTGCCTGCATCTGATATTTTTTTAAATGTAGGTGCCACCCAGCTCGTTCCCCATGGGCCCCTACAGCTCCATGCACGATCAGGACCCTCAGAAGATTCAAATGCTAGCTTCAGAGAGGCCAGACTACCTACCCACTGCACCCCTTCTTGGACCACTACCAGAATTGGTCAGCCCTGCAGCTAAGCCTTGGCAGAGGTCACTGGACAATCCATGGCACCCTGGTTGTTTTTCCGTCCAGTTTCCTGGTAGAAAGGCCACTGAGTGGCCCTTGTGGTTCCTACCAAGTCAGCCTGACTGTTGCATGGTCACACTGATTTAGTGGCGTTTTCCTCCCATCAAGTGCCAAGTCAACTCCTATTTCTAGCAGGGCCTCAGGGCACCGGGAGAGGCCCAACCATCTTTTGGCCCCATCTCACTGAGAAGCTACTGAATTTGGCCACTGACCTAGGGAGGAAGATTCAGTCTTCTGTTCCTGAAGAGGCTGGCAGTAGCAATGAGGGGTGAAGAAGGCCACGGGAGGAAACGAGGTGGGCCTAGGCACCACATGATTAGTGAGATAGCACCAGAGGAGCAAACCCACTCGGCCTCCATCCCCCACTTTAATTCCTGTGACAATTTCCTTCTGAACACTAATATCCCTGCCTGCAATCAGCTTGTCTCACCAGGGACCATTTAAGTGACTGCATGGCCCAAAGGTCCACGCTAACTACCACCTTTCTCCTGGACCTGTGTCCACACAGCTGTCTTCCCCTTTGAGACAGGGCCCTTCCCAGGAGGTAGTGGCCGTGGGAGGTGGGGTGGGGTGGTTGGAGGTGCCCAGATGGCAGCCGGTCTGTGCCACAGTGCTTCCACTCCGCCGCGGAAGCCCTCCAGGCAACAGATGAGCACTGTGGGGCCAACGTGTGCACCAAGGCTCAAGGGCTAATTGACTCACTGCAAGAAAAAACAGGAGCTGACTCCCTTGATGTGACTGTCAGATCAAATCAGATCAGCTCCAGCTGAGGGCTGGCCAGGGCAGGCAGGAAGACTCCAAGCTCTGACGTGAACTGTCGCAGCAGAGGGTTCCTACTCAGATGGCAGAGCATTGGTCCCAAGAGTAAACCATAGGAGAAAGGACAGGGACATGGAGAGAGCTGTGACTCTGTGTCGCTGTCTCTATGGAGACCTGCAATGTTGCACAGTAGTATGTCACCAGCCTTGTGCTTGCTGAGCATTTGAACATTCCTAAACCGAACCATGTACAAAATCAATCTCTCTCTCTCTTTCTCTCTCTCCTTCTCTCTCTCTCTCTCTCTCTCTCTCTCTCTCTCTCTCTCTCTCTCTCTCTCTCTCTCTCTCTCTCTCTCTGTGTAACAGTCCTAGCTGTCCTGGATCTCACTCTGTAGCCCAGGCTGGCCTCAAACTCAGAGACATCCTCCTGCCTCTGCCACCCAAGTGCTGGGATTAAAGGCGTGTGCTACCATGTTTCAATGAGATTTTGAGTATATTAAGTTAATATATTAACACTCCCCCCTCCCTTTTTTTATTTGGCTTTCACTGCTGGGGACGAAGTTCAGTTAATGGAGTGGCAGCCTAGCTAGCATTCGGGACGCCTTGGGCTCAATATCCAGCGCTGCATGAACCCAGAGTGTCGACTTGAAATCTGACACTAGAGTGACAGAGGCAGGAAGATCAGTAGTTCAAGGTCACCCATGTCTTAAAAATGAATAATAGGGGCTGGAGAGATGGCTGAGCAGTTAAGAGCACTGGCTGCTCTCCCAGAGGACCCGGGTTAAATCCCCAGCACCCACATGGTGGCTCACAGCTGTCTGTGACTCCATTTCCAGGGGATCTGACACTTTTTTCTGCCCTGAGCACGCCCACAAAACACTCACATAACATTTTAAAAATAAAATTTTAAATAAATAAATATGTGGCTTCTAGAAAACTTGGTAATACAGGTGAGGCTTGCCATCTGTGGCTCATGTTGGAATTCTCTGGGATACAGGTGGGTGTGTGGACAGTGCTTGCTACCCCAACACTTGAGAGAAGGATCAGGGGTTCAAGGTCATCTTCAGCTCTGCAACAACTTCGAAGCCAGCCAGGCCTCCATGAGACCACCACACAACAAAAAATTCTATGACACAAGCCAGGCATGGTGACGCGCCCTATAATTCTATCATTCAGGAGGCACAGGGAAAAGGATTGATTCGGAGTTTGAGGCCAAGCTGGGCTATGTAGCAAGTTCCAGGTCAGCCTGGGCTTCATGCCAAGACCCTCTCTAAAACAGAGAAAGAAACAAAAACAAAAGACTTAGTAGCAGCTGGCGGTGGTGGCTCACACCTTTAGTCCCAGCACTCTGGAGGCAGAGCCAGGTGGATCTCTGAGTTCGAGGCCAGCCTGGGCTACAGAGTGAGTTCCAAGACAGACTCTAAAGCTATACAGAGAAACCCTGTCATGAAAAAACAAACAAACAAACAAACAAACAAACAACTCAGTAGCTTAGCTCTGAGCTACCAGCTGGACAGGGTGGGCCCCAGGTGTCCTCCTCCTCCCCGTGGGACACGGTTTCTGGTCCTCTCTGTCCCTTGCTCTGTTCCCTCCTCTGTGCATTCAGAGGTCTGAAATCAGCTGAATGCCCCAGTCCCTGTGACTTTAGTGGTGCTGTGTTCATACCCCTCAGTCTGCAAGCCCCTCCAGGCTGAGCTGGGCAGCTCAGGGGAAGCCACAGGGCCTGTGGGGTCTAAGGGCTGAGCAGACTGGGAAGCACAGAGGCCAGCTGAGCACAAGTGCAGCCTGCCCCTAGTGGGGCCAAGATGCCAGGACTCAAGACTCCTCCAGCTCAAGGGCCTCATCCCTGGAGCAGATGGTGGCAATTCTCTTTTCCCCGGAAGTAGGAAGTGGCCCTTGGTTTGCACAGAATCTGCTCTTTGACCCTTGGGCAACCTGAATGACTTCCTTCCATTACGCTCTTTGCCCCAGTGAGGAACAGAGGAGCTGTCCACCAACTGGGCCTAGAGAGGCCAGCCAGCTAGGTGGGGGAGTCGGGAGAAGCCTCCTTCCATCTGTCAGACGTCAGATGCAAAAGGCTGGGCCCCAGGAATCCACAGGGCTCTCTGGGGGAGGTTCTTTTGGCAGTGTGGCTGATAAAACGGAATGCCAGAGGAAGGTCTGGCTGGAGAGGAACAAAAGGTGGTACAGCCCGTGTGACTGTGGCGACCCTAGGACTGTGCGGAGGGCGCACGTTCTCTTGTTCTCTTCCTTCCGGGCTTTCTACACCAACCAACTAGACGCGGCATTTCAAAACCACCCAGGGCACCCAGGACAGTAACCCACGGTGGAAGGAGAGAAGGACCCTTGAAAGTTGTCCTGACCTCCACACCCACACCACAGCAAGTGTATACTCCTCCCCCGATGAATGGGTCCTTTAAATGTGTCATTTGAGATTATTTCTGGAACCCACACCTAGTTAACAACCCCCCTGTGGACATTTGCAGAGCCTTTCCTGTGTGCGCACGGATGTCAGGGATGAGGCCTCCCGTGCACACTGGACAGCTGGGCTTCCAGCCTGCCCACGGGTGCCCTGACCACAGCTGCTTCATGTCCCAGGCTCTGCAGGTCTGGCAGCCACCGTGCAAGCGTGTCTAAGGCTGAAAGGACAGCAGGTTAGATGGTTCCAATTGGTGCTGTCAGGACACAGGCGGCTTCCAATTTATTCTCATGCTTTGGAGCATCGATAAATTCTACAGCTAAATCTGCTTTCCATCTCCTCTGTAGCAACAACCGTCTTCAAAATAAAAATACATAAATCAGAAGCAGCACATATCTTTGCTATCTTTGGGTATTTTCTTAGCCCTCTGAATGTGCGCAGCTTTCAGGGCTGTGGACAGCAAGGGGCTGCTTGGAGTCCTGTGATCAACTGGCTTTTCTGTGTAATTAATGGTGTACGGTCCCGACAGATGACAGTGAGCAGGGACCTTCGCTCCTGGGTGGAGCCAGCACCCCAGCATGTAGAAGAAGGGCTTCCTGCGGTCCAGGTCTACTGTGGGACAAGGGTTGCTTGGCCATTGAAGGCTGTCACTTCACTACCTGGGTAAGAGGCTCAGTTGCTACCAGGGAAAGGATGCTGGAGTCAAGCCTGGCAAGCTACAATCCCACTCTAAGCGTGGGTTCCAAAAATTTACTCTTGACATGAAGAACGGGCAAGAGATAGACACCAAGTGAGGGCATGGTGGAAAAGACACTGGAGTTTCCAAAGGCCTTCTGTACCACCTGTCCCTTCCCAGCAGTACCCTCGCCAGCCTCCCTGTGTCCCATCAGGTGGAACCCATCAGACAAGGAAGCAGATGAGTGTTAAAACAGGAGTGGAACCAGGTGGAAAACAGGTGGTGGTGGCGGCGGCGGCGGCGGCGGCGGCGGCGGCGGCGGCGGCGGCGGCGGCGGCGGCGATGGCGATGGCGGCACACGCCTTTAATTCCAGCACTCGGGAGGCAGAGGCAGGCAGATCTCTGTGAATTCAAGGCCAGCCTGGGCTACAGAGCGAGATCCAGGACAGGCTCCAAAGCTACACAGAGGAACTCTGTCTTGAAAAAAACAACAACAGAAACATAAAAGACAAAAAACAGGCGTGGCTTCTCCCTGGAGTGCCCTCTCAGTCAGGAAGACAGCAGACAGACAGGGACAGGAGCCACCACAGAACAGGGCCCACCTCCTGAGCCTAAGGACTGTGACTCAGGCCCCCCGAATGTCCATGAATCCTGCCAGTATCAAAGAATTTGTGAGCTGGAGACCTCAGCTCTGACCCCTGCCAAGTCTATTTCCTTATGTAAATACATTGTGTGTGTCCCAAATGCAATGTTCTACATCATTATGTCATGGTCAGCATGAGGCTGACAATGGCCAGTGCTCCCAGGGCGTTGAAGGCAGAGACACTTGGGAGGAGTGGATGGCCAGGAGGAAGAAACATTGAACAATCTTGAAGAGCCCAATCAGAATGACGTGCGCCTCTATCCCTGCCATTCGAAGTGTGGACCCCATGGGGCTGTGCTGGAGAAAAGGAGGAGCTGTAGGGTGAGAACGAGACAGAGCCCCCTTCCTAGGAAGACGAGGAAGACCTGGAGGGAGCCTCTCTAACCCAGCCCCTCATGGTGCTTGGACACTGGTTCAAGGTGGGCTGGAGGCTTCACGCACAGTAGGCCTGGGGCAGAGAATAAGGCAAAGGGGCAGAGATGATGTATGCAGGGAGGAGCAGAGCCACAGCCATGGCCTGCGCTGCTGCAGCACTGAGGAGGAGGAGGAGGAGAAGGAGGAGGAGGAGGAGGGGAGCTCCAGTGTGTGGACCTGGGTTCCATCACCAATTCCAAAAGAAAAGGAGATAACTTGGCCCTCAGCCCGTCAGGGACATGGACCAGAGCCTTCGGCACCAAACCCAGCTGTCAACCTGCTGCAGTCAGCCATCATGCTCATCTTCAGAGCCAGGGAAGCAGGAAGGAAAGCAGAGGAAGAGGAAACTCATAAGCAGATGGTGAAACTTGAAAACAAAAACCTAAGTCCCAGGACAGCCCAAATCATATGCAATACACAGCTTTGAGGCTCCTTGATGCCTAAGCAATTCCCAAGGGAGAAGACAGCCACCTATGAGAGTCCCAGGCTAGCCCAGCAGGTCTTCTATAATACTTTCCAAATCCTTCCACCCTGGTATGCATGCTGGGATACCCTCAAGAATGTAGTCAAACCCTCAGTTTTCAGGCTGCCCTCACCACATCCGGCCTGTTCCAGTCTGAACCATAATGGAGCCAACCTTTCATTCCTGGTGAACGTCCCCTCCCAACACATACACAGTGGAACAAAGAACCTATGCTTTCCAAAGGGACTTGAGAGGTAGTGGTGCATTTCAGGTTTATTCTTTCTTACATTGCTTGTTGGGATGTCCGTTACTGATGCTGTAACAGAAACTAAAGAGAAAAGTATGTCCAAAGAAAACAGCCACGGGGCGAGAAGGGAAGCGATGAGGCTGTGATGGCGTCCAAACTTACAGGTGGGGACTCGGAAAGCAGTGCGTCCAGCACACAACTGTGCCAGCCACCCCTGGCCGCCAGCAAGGCAGGATGCGCTTGCTCTGGTGGCCACTCAACCAGGTCCCTTAGGGCTGGATGGGCGTGAGGGAAGACATGTAAAGAACGGGCACAGCCTCCATTATCTTTACCTTTTAATAGAAGATTTGGTTTCGCGGTTTCCGAGTGTAACATAGTTAAAAATAGAGCGCTCTGCTTGTTCTCGGAGGAGGGGAAGGCTGACCATGACTCTGGGGGACACCGCCCATGTTTCAGTCACTGACACACTTGAGGGGATTCTGGATGCTCACAGAAAGGCGGAGTTCGTTTCAAATCCATGGGACCGAGGACACATGACAAACACTCCCAAGCCCCTCCCAATAATGTGTGTGGAACCCCCAAACACATTATTGACCAAAAGTGATCGATCAGCCATGGCTTACAAGGGCCAGGACAGCAGCAGTCCCCAGGAGGCACAGGGGGCAGAGAGACCCCGACTCTGGGCCCAGATGATGATCGGTTATGAAAGTAAGTCACGAACACACAAGATGTAGGGACGCAGGGCTGAGGGTGCTGAGCTCTGCCCGCCCCCGGGCCATTGGAGACCTGGATTTAATGACATGGAACTCGCTGGGTCTGTCTCACAATACAGAGTAAGTCAGGACCTCCCTGCCCCCGACGAAGAGCCTGGTTAGCTCCTGAATCCAAAGATGCCCTTGATGTATCCTGTGAGGCCACTCTTGGTCTTCTGCTCCAGCTTGTCCTCCAGCGGGGGGAAGGCCACGTGGTTGAGGGCCAGGTCAAAGAAGAGGGGCTTGCAAGGGATGGGCTGGAAGCCTGGTGGGAAGTGCACCAGGCTGGCTTGCTTGGTGACAAGGGAAGGGTCCAGGCAAAAGGTCTCAAACCGCTCCACCAGAGGCTGGAAGACAGATCAAGACGTCCGTCAGAAGGCCCACAGCGGACGTTTGCTGTGCTGGGCATGCAGCCTGCACGTGTTTTCTCTCAGCCCTCAGTTTGTGTGCGCCCATGTGGACACATGCCTGAGGGCTTACACAGCGTGTTCCTTCCTAACTCACCTTTTATTATTATTATTATTGCTCCCTTTTTGTGTGTATGAATGTTTTATCTGAATACGTGTACGTGTGTGTGGTGCCTGCAGAAGTCAGAGGAGGCCTTGGCTGCCCTGGAACTGGAGTTAGGGAGGGTTCTATGCCATCACATGGGTGCTAGAAATCAAACCCGGACCCCCTGCAAGAGCAACAAGTGCTCTTAACCGCTAAGCCATCTCTCCAGTCACATGTTCCCAACTTTTTTGTTTGCTTGCTTTTGTTTTTTTTGAGACAGGGTTTCTCTGTGTAGTTTTGGTGTCTGTCCTGGATCTCGCTCTGTAGACCAGGCTGGCCTCGAACTCCCAGAGATCCGCCTGGCTCTGCCTCTCAAGTGCTGGGACTGAAAGCGTGCGCCACCTGGCTATGTTCCCAACTTTTATTAGTTACTAACACTGGAGTCAAGACTGTTCCCCACTTCCCTAGGGATATGGACAACTAACAAGGCATCTGAGTCACTTGTGGGTGTCTGGGCAAGAAAAGGGAAGAAACGGGGTGCCTAGACCCAGGGGCAGAGTGGTCCCCTAGTCCTCAAATGCACAAGTTGCCTTACCTTATTGTCTTTGACTTGAGAGGAGGGCTCTGTTTGATGGGAGTCATTTGCATCTGGAAATTTCACAGGGTTCAGTAAGAACAGGGACTCTGCACATTCTTGTCACAATAAGGCTTTTTACCACTGTGGCAAGCATGGCTCTATATTCCAAGTAAGGCGAGGTCCGTAGGGACAGAGAGAGAGTGAGGCTTCCCTCCCAGATGAAGAAGTGGTATAAACAGTGGTAAGGCCCAGATCCACTGTGGTCAACCCAGAGGAGCTAAGGAGACCGGACAGTGACCGGGCTTCTCAAATCCCTCTGCACAGTCAGTCCCTCCTGTGGTGGACGGCAAGGCGGTAACAGCAACCTTATAGAGATTAACCCAAACAAGGCTTTTCACGGTAAAACAGAGGTGGAGGGCGTGGAAGAAGACCGGGGAGGAGGCTTACCCAGGATGGCTGCAGCCTGCAGCGAGCACTTCTCTGAGCGCACTTGAGTGATGAGCTCTTGCACATCAGGCAGGTCCTGCAGTAGCAGAGAACACACGCTCACTACCAGCAGGCCAGGCGGAGCAGCAAGCCACATGAACCCGCGTTAGGTGAGCCCACTGGGGTTTTGAGAGACATTCTAGACTTGAAAAAAAAAGATAGCTGGGTGGTGGTGGCGCACACCTTTAATCCCAGCACTCGGGAGGCAGAGGCAGGTGGATCTCTGTGAGTTCGAGGCCAGCCTGGGCTACAGAGTGAGTTCTATGATCCTGTTTCAAAAAAACAAAAAAAGGTCTTTTTAAAAAAATGTCTCTACTATAAAAAACCAATACATGCTGGGCCTGGTGGCTAATGCCTATAATCGTAGAGGCAAGGAGAACCAGGAGTTCAAGGTCAGCCTCAGCCACACAGTGAGCTTCTCTCAAGTGGGAAAGGCTGGCAGGGCTCAAGCACCAGTGCCCGAAAGAGCGTCACCTCTCTGCCTGTCACACTCTAACTGCAGCCCATGCCCGACACCCGCAGAGCACACAGTGCTAATGTAACCTTCAGGAGCACCCTGGGGGGCTGCCCTGGACTTCCCTTTGCCAAATGAGAGCCCCTGAAGCATGGCAAGGGCAAATGCTGGGCCAGCCACACCCCCAAGAGCAAAACTGGGTGCAGAGTCAAGGCCTCAGCCACCTCATCCCTCTGCAGCTGCTCTCCTCTCCTTAGAGACAAGGGTCTCATTACGGGCCTCGGGGCTGGCCAGACTCATGGTGCTCCTCCTGCCTCAGCCCTCCCAGTGCTGTGACTACATATGGATGCCACGATGCCAGTCTGCTGCCTCGAACATACAGAGATCTGCCCGGATCCCCCCCCATTTCTACCATGCTCCTATGGCCATGCTCTCCCCCCCCCCCCCCCCCCCCCGACTCCTCTCAACTACTACTGGCCTCTGAATGCTCTCACGGGTGCTGAGGACTCCGGAACCCGGCACTCTGAGCGATGCTCTGCCACTGAACTCAGCTGTTTCCACAAATGGACTACCATGAGCCACTGTGGTTGCAACAATTCACATGCTTTCTGGAGGTCAAAGCCGGGCCTCTCTGGGGCATGGCCACTGTGCACACACAGCAGTGGCTCTGTGCTGGCCGTGACCATACCAGTAACACCCACCTGCCTCTAAACAGGCTCTATTTACAGAACATGGCTTCCTCTGCATAGCCAGTTATTGCTTATTTAACTTTTTAGGGTCTAAGTAGCCCTGTTGGTCTAGAACTCATTATGCAGCCCAGGCTGGCCTGGAGCTCAAGATCCTCCTGCCTCCACGGCCTGAATGCTGGGGGAGCAGGGTTTAAGGGCTGGAGCCTGAATCTCTCCAGGCGGCTAGTCCTAAGCAGATTCTATGCAGGAAGGTCTCAGCAGGGTCACAGCTTGACTTCAGAACCACTGTGGAGCTTCAAAAACTCCAGTGTCCACTCCCAGATCGCACACCAGTCAAAGCAGACACTCTGATGAGGACATGTCAATGTTCTGACATTTTGCCATGTGATTTCCATGAGTAGCCAACCTGAGAACAATACATGGCTTGCTTCCTTTGAAGCAGAAAAGTGGCTTTTCTATCTCTGGAGTTGGGCTTTTGCTATGTAGTCAAGGCTGACTCTGAGCTTGCTTTGAAGCCTAGACTAGCTTCAAACTCCTAATCCTGCAGCCTCAGCCTCTGCAGAGCAAGGTTTACAGGTTTGTCCCACCACAGCTGGATAAAATGGCTTTCTCTGTCACAGCTAAATCCTCTTCAGGCCCAGAGCAGGTTAGGTCAGACAGAGATGACTCAGGATGATGGGAGGGGAAGGGCTTCCTCAGAAGCTGCCAGCTGCTGTCCCCTCACAGTCCCTGTATCGCTCAGTAACGCTTGGAAACAAGGAGAGGTCACCAGCTCACCTTCAGGCTGTTCTTGAAGGCTCCCCCATCGGCGCTAACTTCATTTGCATACTTCAGAACTCTGTCATACAGGACCAGGGCTTCGCTCCACTTCTTCACCAGCACATAGGACTGAGCAATGAAGAAACACCTGAGGGGAAAGAGCCACAGCGTTCTGAAGCAACAGTTGCCTGACACCAAGGCTGTCCCTGCCGCCAGGATTAACGTGAATCTGGAAACAGGATTCTGAACTCTGGATTGCGGCCTGGGAAACCCCACCCTAGCCCTCAGCACACTTCCGCAGTGCGTGTACCCAGCAACCTGGGCTTTGCAGCTCCAACACAGCCGTCTCTCACTGGCTGACTGCATCCAACCTAAACCCTCACGCACCACTGTGCACATCACATGTCTAAGCCACAACTATTTACTTATCCCTAATCATCTCTTTTCAAAACACCAAACAAAACTCTACAGGGCCCAACAGAACCTTAGTGTTGCCCCGCCACAACAGACGGGACCACGCGAGCAAAGGCCCAAGGGCAGCAGAGGCATGAACGACGGGAGCATGCGCACTCTGCTCCGCCATCTGCCAGGTCCCTGGCCTTGCTGACAGCCCACTTTCGAGTGAGCCACACCTTGCCTCATCTCAGAACTGAGGTGCCCAGCTTCATCCTGCTCAGCTCAGGCTCCCTGAACCGGCTGCTCTGGTCTGCCAACACACTTTCCAATGCTTGAGTCTTTCGGTGCTCTCAATGGAGGGAAGAAGTAAGAGAAGGAAACCCCAAAGTCTATCAGAAATGTAGATGAGGAACTCTGGAAACTACTGCTGCCATCTCTGCTGAGGCTTCCTGTAACACTGAGCACCCTCTGCACAGCAAGGCAGCATCGTGACAGCCAATGACTGCTGGGACACACTGCAGAGCCCTGCTCACCCAGAAGGCCAGTACCTGTATGCTTTGAACACCAGGGTCTTGAGGCCTATCTCCTTCTGGAAGGTTCTGTCCTCTTCTAAGCCAGGAAGCTGCAGCAATTCCAGCAGATTCTGTACAACAGATGCAACAAGAAAATCCATGAGGAGAGGCCTCAGAGTGATCTTGTCAGAAGACCTTTTAGAACAGATAAGGGCAGAGAAAGAGAGTCTACACTCAAAATAATGGGAAGCCAGCACAATGGGACCTGGCAGTGACTGCCCTGTCCCCCCTGTGGTCCCCACACCAAAAGTACATTTGTCCTTTACCACTCAGCTCCTCACCAACCCTCAGACTCGTGGACCACACGGCCTGGAAAACCAGACTTTAGATTGGTGTGTGTGCATGCATACACCTACATGTATGTACATGTGTGTGCACATGGAGGACAGAGGTCAGCATCAGGTATCTTTCTCAACTCTTCTTCTTGAGACAGGGTCTCTATCATGTAGCCCTGGCTGTCCTGGAACTCACTATGTAGGTAGCCCAGGCTGGCCTCTAACAGATCCGCCTGCCTCTGCCTCCCAAGTGCTGGGATTAAAGGCCCAGTGCCATCTTTTTTTTTATGACTTATTTTTATTTATGTGCATGTGTGTTTGTGTATGCCACCTCGGCAGGTGCCCAAAGAAACCAGAAGAGGGCGTCAGATCCCCAGGAACCGCAGCTACAAGAGACTGTGAGCTGACTTGAGTTCTGGGGACCAAACTCAGGTTCTTTGAAGAGGAGCAAAGATGAGGGGCTGGAGAGACCGGAGGACCTTGAACTCAATGCACAGCTTGCATGGGCATCTCAAGTGTTGGGACCCAGGTCTGACTCACCAGGCCCGGCTTCGTGTAGCAAGCTTTACTAACTGACCAACCTGCAGCAGGCGCCCCAGTATGGATTCCGTCCCCAATGCTCACACACCTATCTTGGGGTGTCTCACACGGGGGAGCACTCAATGAGTGCCTGTGGGTGCATTTATCAACACCTTAACGTGCCTGAACTATGGAGCACCAGGCTTCAGAATTACTCCCACGCCTTTCTCTATCCTCCACTCAGCTACTGGTCCCTCCTGGCTCTCCACAGCCCTTCACTCCCCAAATCATCCTGTGTTCAACATGGCAGAGGGCAGGCTACCTTCCCAGGCTCAAGGGTTACCTGCAGAATGATGTCATAGAGCCGGATCAGGTCCTGAGGCCTGGGAGAGCGTTTGCTGTCATCTTCCGGCTGCTGCTGCAGCAGGGCCCTGTGCAGGCCTTTCGCCATGTTCTCATTCCGCCTGATGGCTGTGGACAGCTTGATGTAGGTCAGGTAGCTGCAAGGTACCACATGCAGCTCAGGTTACACTCAAGGAAGCTGATGTTCTGGGAGAGTACTGCAGTGACCGGCCCGGGGCAGTGGGGGTGAAGGGTCATACAGCAGGCTATCTGGCCCTTCACACCCTTTCCCAAGGCCACGGAGCTCCCGGTTCCAGAGGATATCGCTAGTCTTGAGGAAGCAGCTGCCGGGCTCATGGCACAGGACAGTGTGCTGACGCCATGTGGTCCCACTCACACTAGTCACAGGGGCTGCTCTGAGAGGCTGACCCGGATGAGAAGTGAGAAAGCATGGTGGACACAGCCGAGAGGAGCATGTGCAGAGGGTGGCTACGGCTACCTGGACACAGAGTGACCAAGTGCTGCGAAGGATGTTAAAATCACTGAAAAAGTTAATTTTGAGAGACAGATGAGAGGTTATGAGAGAAATTTTCCAAAAAGTAGCTATTATACACAAGCAGGCACAGATCTCATGAAATTATAGGTTGTAATTTCATGAAAATACAAAAGCTACCTGAGTCCTGACTAATCATTTTTGCCCCAAAGCTGCAAGGGCTTCACTGTCCCACGTGCCCTCAGCCTGGGAGGAGCTGAGGGTTCAGAGGTCCTGCTCCAGGTCAGGAGGTCAGCTCAACTCTGACTCTGGGGCTCTCCACACAGGTGCGGAGCTCTCCAGGAGCCTCTTTCTCTTCAGGCTGATTAAACAGATAACATCTATGGGCCAACCCTGTTTGATATACCAGGGACCTGAGTCATCTGACAGTCAACTTGACATTCATAAATACCAAACCCCCAAGAATGGAGATCAAGTGTGACAAGGAGAAGTGTGTGTGTGTGTGTGTGTGTGTGTGTGTGTGTGTGTGTGTGTGTGTGTGTGTGTGTGGTGGCAGCTAGGGGCCTAAGGTATGCATGCTAGGCAAACACCTTGTCACTGAGTTGCACCCTACTCTGGGCCTCCAGTAGTGAATGTTTGAGAAGCATCCATTGTTTTCAAGAGTCTCTCAATAAACTCCAACTTTGCTGAAATAAAACAAACAAAAGCCAAAAGCAGGGAAAGAGGGCCGAAGACGGAGGAGACATTCACCGTCTAAGTTACAAGCAGTGGGCAAGAAACTTAAGATTTTCAAGGTCAATGCAAAGGAAAGTTGGGTGAGAAGTAGAATTTTCTCAAGCAATACATTTCTCTTCGGTGTTTTTTTTTGTTTTGTTTTGTTTTTGTTTTTTGGGTTGTTTTTTTTTTTTCCCCAGACAGGGTTTCTCTGTGTAGCTTTGTGCCTTTCCTGGAACTCACTTGGCCCAGGCTGGCCTCGAACTCACAGAGATCCGCCTGGCTTTGCCTCCCGAGTGCTGGGATTAAAGGAGTGCGCCACCACCACCAGGCTGTTTTTGTTTTTTGTTTTTTTTAAAGATTTATTTATTATGTATACAGCATATATGACTACAGGCCAGAAGAGGGCATCAGATCTCATTACAGATGGTTGTGAGCCACCATGTGGTTGCTGGGAATTGAACTCAGGACCTCTGGAAGAGCAGTCAGTGCTCTTAACCTCTGAGCCATCTCTCCAGCCCCGTTTTTGTTTTTTTCAAGATACTCTTTCTCCTTTTTCTCTGAGATGAAACAGTAAGGCTTCATGTGCTCAACTACTAGCGAGATCTGAGGGCCCAACATCTTTTTAAAATACATCAAAAAACCCCTAAAGTGAACAAGGTATTTTAAGAGAGGAGAGAGAAAAATGAAGCTGACAGGGAATTTAACACGTACGTAAAGGGCAAAAGGGGCAGCACACTGGCTCAGGCCTGCAGTCCCCGCACCCGGGGGCTGAGACTGATGGACTGCTGGA
This sequence comes from Peromyscus maniculatus bairdii, assembly GCF_049852395.1. Taxonomy (NCBI): domain Eukaryota; kingdom Metazoa; phylum Chordata; class Mammalia; order Rodentia; family Cricetidae; genus Peromyscus; species Peromyscus maniculatus. Next base: position 103,888,256 of record NC_134859.1, read on the forward strand.
AGTCAGGGGCAAGGCTGGGCGACAGACAGAGACTGTCTCTAACACCAAATAAACAGGCGAGTGGAAGAAAAGCAGCAGTCCAGCACACTAGCAGTTTACGGCACAGCCCCGGCCAGGGCACATGTGTGCTGCACAGCAGCAGCAAATACACAGTGCAACAGAAAAGGCCACAAGAGCACAGACGGGTGGCCAACGACCAACTGCACAGGGCAAAGCCAGCCAGACTCTGGCCTGACACAGTGTTGCAGGTGGAATAAGCTGAGCTGAAACTATTAAAATGTGAAAGTGACAACTTAAGATGCTCAGAACAGTGAAGAGGTCGGGAGAGGGAAGGGAGTGAGCTGGAGGTCACAAGCAGCTCGAGTTACTGGCTCAGGCTGGGTGTGGTGGTTCATGACTGAAATTCCACCATGCTGAAGACCGAGGCAGGAGGATTTGTTATGTCTAAAGAAGCTCCGATTGATGCTAGGCATCCATCTTAGTACCCGCCAGCTGTCTGTCTCTGACTCCAGTCCCTGGAAGATGAGTTCCCAGTAACCCTGACTCGGTGACTCCCCTGCCCAAAATGCACAGCCACGGCTATCTACTTCTATGAGTGCCCTTTTCTTTTCTATCTTCTGTAACTTGCTTATAGATATCCAAAGATTGTTTTGAGTTGCCTAAACCACTTAATTTGGCAGAACAGAAGAGGTTTTGCTTGCTTGCATAGACATTGAAGGTCTTTCTGTGGTTTTCCCTTTTAAAAGTCCTTCCCCACACCCCTCCTTCACAGCAATCTCAAATTTGGCTCAGAGACGGTTTGTCCTGCTCTCATCTAACAAATCTTTTAATTATAATTGGATTGAGTCTATGGTCTTTTCTCAGGAGTCACAAACTCCATAACAGAGTCCCAAGAGTTTGAGGCTAGCCTAGGCTACCAGTGAGATCCTGCACAAAAACAAAACAAAACAAAAACAACAAAACCACAACACACACACACACACACACACACAGCAATGGATCAGCTGGTGAAGGTGCTTGCCACACAAACCTGGACCCCTGAGTTTCTTCCTGGAACCCACATGAAGGTGGAGGGGAGAACTGACCTCACAAAGCTGTCCTCTGACCTTACATGCAGGAACCCCGACATACTCATCATGCACATACACACTAAAAAAAAAGGGAAAACACAAAACCCAAAAGCCCACCCACTGCCCACAGCTGTAAACAAAACCAAGCAAACAAGGTCCAAACTAAACAGCAGCCAAGAGCTACTAGCTGAAGTGCTCTCTCTTGGGCAGCAGAGACACCAGTGCCGAACAAGACAGAGACGTGTATGCAAACTAATGAAACTTTCTATATAAAGCAAGAAAGCTGGGCGGCGGTGGCGTACACCTTTAATCCCAGCACCCAGGAGGCAGAGGCAAGTGGATCTCTTGAGTCCGAGGTCAGCCTGGTCTACAGAGCAAGTTCCAGGACAGCTAGGGCTACACAGAGAAACCCTGTCTCAAAAATAACAACAACAAAAAACATACCTATAGGCACTGGTATGGTTTATTACATATTTACATATTAAGAAATGATAAAATGGGCCAGGCTTGGTGGTGCAATCCTTGCATTCCAGCACTCAGAAGACAGAGGCAGGTGGATTTCTATGAGTTCAAGGCCAGCCTGGTCTACACAGTGAGTTCCAGGATATCATGGCTATGCAGAGACCCTGTCTCAAAAAAAAAAGAAAAAAAAGGGGAGGGGGAGATAAGAAGGCTCTGGAGCTAAGATCTCCAGTTAGGAGCACTGGCTGCTCCTGCAGAGGACAGGGGTTTGATTCCCAGCACCCATACTGAAACTCACAACCATCTATAACCTCAGTTCCAGTGGATCCGATGCCCTCTCCTGGCCTCCACAGGCACAGGGACATATGTGATGCACAGATAGACATGTAGGTACCCATACACATAAAATTGAAACTCTAAGTTGATATAAACGCACACAGAAGTAAGCTGACCCTCACCTGTGCAGGTACTGGAGATTAGATACTTTCCCCGACTCTCCATCAAGGGTATAGTCTCTCTGTTTCTGAAAAGGTAAAGAAGGTAAAAGGTAAAACTCTCGGCCTCGGCTCTCAGTTCTCTTCCACTACCGTGGTCCATAAAGTTCGCTGCACAGACCCACAGTTTCTTCCAAGTGTCACGCCCTCAGAAACCAAGACCTAATAACATTACAAAATGACAAGATTACCCAGTTGCCACTGACATCCAAAACCTAGCCTTGAGTGACAGAATGCTGAGCAACAGCCAGTTGAGGGTTCCTGTCCTCTGTTCCCATTGTTTATCCCAACACTCCAATCAGAGAGTCTCGCCAAGTGTGGGCACACCCCCCCCCCTTGCAATCCTAGCTGACCAGGAGACTGAGAAAGGAAGAGCCTAAGTTTGTCTATAGTCAGGGAAACTTAATGAGCTCTTCCTCAAACTTTGAAAAACCAACAAAATCCCCCAAGATGTGCCTAGCACGCACAAGGCCCTGGTTCAGCGTACAGAACCCTGAGTCAGACCACGGCAGCACTGTGGACCTGTTTTAGATCCTAAGTCTACCATTCCTGGTCTACCCTGTGCTGTCTGCCACAGCTGAGGAAGAGCCCCAGAGCCATCCATGTCCGTAACCTCCAGTGTAGAAGAGACTGCAGGTGTGAATATTCAAGTGTTTTTCAATTACCAAACTGGCAATCCTCCAGCCTCTGTCTGCAGAATGTTACAATTACAGGTGTGCACCACCTCACCTTTATGGCCATCTCTGTATAAGTTAAAATACCATTTAAGGAGAGGTGGAAACCAGTCATGGCTACCAACCTCTGCAAGCCCAGCTCTCCAAAGGCTAAGGCAGGGAGCATGAGTTGGCGTCCATCTTGGGCTACATAACTAGATTCTGCTTTAACAAAACGCCGCCAAGTGGATTCATCAACAGGGCAGGCGACAGTATAAGGGAGGACCAGAGTGTGGTGACACAGAGGCAGAATTGTTCTTCAGTTTCAATCCAGATGCCTCAGGGGATCACACCATTAGAAAAGGGGAGCACCGCACACCAGGAGTGCTCCTGGAGACAAGAGGCCGAAACTGTGGGATGACCACTATGGAGAACAGGCCATGAGAATGAAGCCATAAACCTGACGGAGCCCAGAGGCCTCGGGTACTAAAAAGCTGATGACATCTACAAACACCCCAAAGGCCAGGAGAGTGCTACACAGACCCTGGGAAACCGCCCCCCCCCAGGACAGGACAGACTAGGGAGGATGCAGTCGCACCTGATCAGGCTTGAGCTCTTCCCTCACGGCCTGGAGGGCGTCTCGGCACTCGCTGAGCATGGACTCGAACAGACGTTCCTTTGTTTCTTCACTTTCAGCCTAGACGGACGGACGGACGGAATGCAGCAAAGGCTGTTTTGAGCAAACTGGAGGAGGGCGCAGTAGTGACCTGACCCTCCCACCACACTTACCCTTTTGCCTGGCCCAAGACAGCCTTAAAGTTTTATTTTATTTTAAGTTATGTATATATGTGCTTGTCTACGTATGTCCAGGAGTACAGGTGCCCATGGAGGCCAAAAGGCATCATCAGATCCCCTGGAGCTAGAGTTGTGAGCCACTCAACACATGTGCTAGGAACTGAACCTGGGTCCTCCGAGAGAACAACTGATCCAGCCCTCGTGGATCCCTTTACATGTCACTATGCAAACGATGCTGCATCCATCATACACTACAACGGGAACTAGATTGAAAAAGTGAACACACGGAAGAAAGCCATGTCTGGGCATCATCTCAAGCCGCCAGGGCCCTGGTGCTGAGTGTCCCCCTATCACGGAACTCAGCTCCAACAACTCTACCTCTGCTGAAGGCCATCACCTAGTGCCCCGGGCAGACCCCTTACAGACCCCCTTACAGACCCCCTTACAGGCCCCCTTAGGATGCTGCTTTCTCCTACCGAAGGACAACATACCACAAGTTTCTTCTCTTTTCTCTTGTCAAGCTGTTGCGTGTCAACAGAACTGTCTTTTTTTGTTTGTTTGTTTGTTTTGTTTTTTTGTTTTTGTGAGACAGGGTTTCTCTGTGTAGTTTTGTACCTTTCCTGGAACTCACTTTGTAGACCAGGCTGGCCTCGAACTCACAGAGATCCACCTGCCTCTGCCTCCCAAGTGCTGGGATTAAAGGCGTGCGCCACCGCCGCCCGGCCAGAACTGTCCTTTTACTGCTACAACTCCTTCCCAGATGAGGACATCCACTGCTCCACTGGTCCCAGTGACCAACAGATGGACAACTCCACTGTCCACTCTGGAGAACAATGAGTTTACTTACAGAGCAATGGGTGAGGAGCTACAAGCAGGAATGGGTGACCTTAGCGCTCCCACACTAGAAGGTCTGTGCCCAATAGGGGTAAGCCTCCTCCAAACCTGTGCAGATGGAGTCCCTCCTCAGCCTCTGCCCAGGCCCCGTGCTATGAGGGCAGACTGCATATAACTGGTTGGAAAGGGTGGCTGGATACTCAGGGGAGGGTGCTATGACCCTACTGGCACCCTCCTTCTATGAGGAAATGTGGACAGTCAACAAGCCCAGCTATGACAATCTTTTGTGAGCAGCCCCGGCCAAACTCCTGAATACGATGTCAATATGGCTCAGAGGATAGGTCTGTAAAATACCTTTACAAATAGGAGCCAATTTGCAGTTTGATTTCTCTTAGATTCAAGCAAGAAATAGACATTACTAATCAATATCCAACCAAAAAGAGATTTCTCCTAAATATCAGACTAAGTTGTTTTCTCTAGACATTCTGTGTCCAATGTCATATGTGGCCAACTCAGAGAACAACTTTTGGGCACGGATGGTTGACAAGAATGAGGTGCCAATCTCTGTACAAGTACTGGGCGTCACCCTCCGCTACACTGCTTGGATAAATGACAAAATGAGTCATGAACTGAATGCCTGCCACACCACGTTATCCGTCCGAAAGAATCTGACTGAGCAGGGGACAAAAGGCAGAAAGCAGACAGACCCGTGCTACTGGCAGACCCACTGAGAGAAAGCAGCAGCATTCCACGGCTATGTTTGACTTTCCAGAACTAACAGCCAACCTGAGAAAACATCAACATTCAACCGACCTCTCAGGAAGCCCAGGAGCCCGCCCAGAAGGCCCACTCTTGTAAGAGATGAAGGAGCTTAGAGGAAGCTCTCTGAAGAACGCTAATGTTTTCCCTACTTTCTGGGGCAAAGAAATCTCCTCTATAAATTGCCCAATCTAAACCAAACAGACCCTTCCACTTACAAGGCACTTGACTTTCCTGTCCCTCACTAACTTGGGACAAATCAGGGCCATGGCATCCTGTAACCTGAGGGCAAACAAGGCCCCATCAGCTTGTTCCCACATCAGGCAGCGCCTGCAGCCAACAGAAGTGCGGGATGGACATGTGCTCTAGCCACACTCTGCCGTGCACTGGGCAGCAGCATGTGCCGCCGTGGGACTAAGTGTCTGTGGTCATTTAAATGCAGCAATCCAAATACGTCACAGCACTGTCTGTCCACTGCAACCCCAGAGAAGATCCCTCATAATCATCTAACCAAATTCTGACTAATATTCTATTTTTTTTTTCCTTTGAGACAGGGTTTCTCTGTAGCCCTGGCTGTCCTGGAACTCGTTGTGTAGATCAGACTGTCCTCAAACTCAGAGATCTGCCTGCCTCTGCCTCTTAAGTGTTGAGATTAAAGGCGTGCGCTATCATCACTGGGCTCTGACTAATTTTTCACTGTAAGATTTCTGTGCAGCTCTGACAACTGAGTAAGATAGGTGAATACCCGTAACATCACTTAAGGACTCAGTCGACCACAGCAGACTGAGCCCTAGCACCAGTCTGAACCCACACTATCTTACAAACCCACAGCACTCCTTTCAGATGGGTAGGACTAAGCTGTCTGGCAACGGGCAATAAATGAGGCTCTGCCTTCCTTCCTTTGGTAGGAAATGTCCAAACTTAGAAAGCAGAGGATGCCAGAATGCTAACCCTCTTCCCTGCCTTCAACGGCAGTCAGATTTCCCGCGGCCCTCACATACTGTAAGTTTCACCGAGGGTTTTATGACGATACTCCACAGTGAAGGAAAAGGCGTGTCTGAAGGGAAGGGTTCTGTTGGTTGTTTTCCATGTGCTGCTCACACTGCTCAGTGACTCAGAGACCACCAAGTATCTGAGAACTTGCCATGAATCTTCCTGCCCAGGGCAAACCGTCTCCAAACAGGAAGTCTTGATATAAATATACAGTTTACACTTATTCTAGAACCTGTACTCGATGCCAAGATGACTCCCGAGAGGAGACACGCCTCTCAACATGCAGAGACAGGACTCCTTCTCCACATCCCAGGCGGCCACATCTGCTGCAGAAGCAGCAGGGTTAGTTCTAAACACAAAGGGCAAACTCTCCGCATAAGGATGTGTGGCTTGGCTGGACCCTGTCCCCAGGTGTGCCCGTGGTACAGGGTCTGAAGCCCAGAAGTGAGGAGCTTCCTACTGGTCTCCACCAATCAATTCTAGACCTGCTTTAGGAAGCTCCGAACATTAAGGGTGTACTTCAGGCTCTCTTCTCAAGGGGTGCCTCCAGGCCAGGGGCTGTGAAGACACTGGCTGCAGTGTCTCCTGCTAACCCAGGGATTCCTGGGCTGTTTTCACTTGTGGATAAAAATTGTTGGAAGCTAGTGCTGTGTGACTAAGAGACACACAAAGCAAGCCTAGCCACATTCCCACCACACCCACAGGAGAACCAGGGGATAGGAAGGAAGCCTCACCCAGCCCTGAGAGGTGCAGAGGAGAGAAACACAAGGAAATACAGTAAACAAAGGGTTCTGCTTGCTTGCTTTTCTCTCTTTTTTAGAAAAGGGTAAATGTTTTCCATCCTACTCAGACACCAAACAAACAAACAAACAAATAAATAGAATCAGACTAACGTGATGCAAGGGGAGAACTGAGTTTTTTCAAGTTACCCTCTGGCCTCCTCCACTTGAGTGCTATGGCATGCTTCTTTCCTCTCCCCACAATAAATACATTAAAAATGTAATAATAAGTAAGTAAAATGAACAAAATGAAAATAAGTCTTCCCCCCCTCAGAACTGAAGTGGTAAAAATTATCAAGCTTGCAAATTATTTAAAATCTCTCAAAACGAGCTGCCAAAAAATAACCTCACATTACAACTGCCAGTGACCACTAGGGGCTGACCAGGTATTAATATAAAATGAGCCGGGCGGTCGTGCACACCTTTAATCTCAGCACTCGGGAGGGAGAGCCAGGTGGATCTCTGTGAGTTCGAGGCCAGCCTGGTCTACCGAGTGAGTTCCAGGACAGCCACCAAAACTACACAGAGAAACCCTGTCTCAAAAAAAAACCAAAATAGGGCTGGAGAGATGGCTCAGAGGTTAAGAGCACTGGCTGTTCTTCCAGAGGTCCTGAGTTCAATTCCCAGCAACCACATGGTGGCTCACAACCATCTGTAATGAGATCTGGTGCCCTCTTCTGACCTGCAAGTGTATATGCAGACAGAACACTGTATACATAATAAATAAATAAATCTTTAAAAAAAACACCAAAATAATAATAATAATAGTAATAATAAATGAATAAAAATAAAATAACTATTTACCCAGAAAACAGATCAAATCTATTTTATTTTGAGAGGGTCTTACTGTGTATCCCTGGGTGGCCTTGATCTCACAGAAATCTGCCTACTTCTCCTTCCTAGTGGTAGGATTAGAGGGTGCTTGCCACCAAGCCCAAAGACCTGAGTTCAATCCCTAGGTACCATGTGGTGGAAGGAGGAAACTGACTCTTTTTAAGTTGTCCTTGGACCTTCACATGCACACATCTGACCATACACACATGGTAAAGAAATAAATTATTAAAATTTAATAGATATAAACAGTGTTCTTAGTTTGAGAAATCTATTCTCAATAGTAATGTAAAACATGGAAAAAGTCAGCTACAGTAGAGCATGGCTTTAACCTCAGCACTCAGGAGATGCAGGCAGGCAGATCTTTGTGAGTTTGAGGCCAGCCTGGTCTAAATAGTGAGTTGCAGGCTTCAGACTGAGAACTTATTTGAAACAAAACATGAAAAACAGCTGAGATATAACTCCATGGCAGAGTGACGGCCTAGCATGCTTTAGGGTCTGGGTTTCATCCTCAGCTCTGCAAAACCAAAACCAAACAAACAACAAAACCTCTTCCTGTAGAAAAGCTTTGCTGCATCATCACGGGGTGCTATGAGCCATGTGCCATGCAAGTCTGATGACAGACAGGCTGTAAGGGGCACTTACAAAGCACACCTGCTATTATGTGTGGTGTGAGGGACAGTAAACAGATGTATGCACTTAATTCTGTAAGCACATACTTAAACTAATGACTAGATGAGCTGACATGGCTGAATGGATTTTCTTTTTATTTACTCAAGTTTGAAATATGGTCATTTTATTTTTTTCTTCCCAATTTCTTCTTTGATCAATCTTAAACTGCCTTTTTCCTCCTGGTGCTAGGGATTGAACTGAGATCTTTATCATGAGTATATTTGCTACCCATGAGCTAAGCCCCAGCCCCTCGAACTGCTTGAGGAGTGTCTATCCAGATGTCAGCCCTTAGTTACAAAAAACCCAAACATGTATGTATGTGTGTGTGCCCCCTCACAAAATAAATGTAAAAAGCTAAAATAAAATTAGTTCTTTAAGCCAGGAGTGGAGGTCTACACCTTTAATCCCACCACTTGGGAGGCAGAGGCAGGTGGATCTCTGTGAGTTCAAGGCCAGTCTAGTTTACAGAGTGAGATCCAGGATAGCCAGGGCAGTTACACAGAGAAACCCTGTCTTAAAAATACAAAACAGCCGGGCGGTGGTGGCGCACGCCTTTAATCCCAGTACTCGGGAGGCAGAGCCAGGTGGATCTCTGTGAGTTCGAGGCCAGCCTGGGCTAACAAGTGAGTTCCAGGAAAGGCGCAAAGCTACACAGAGAAACCCTGTCTCGAAAAACCAAAAAAAAAAAAAAAAAAATACAAAACAAAGCTGGGCGGTGGTGGCGCACGCCTGTAATCCCAGCACTCAGGAGGCAGAGCCAGGCGGATCTCTGAGTTCAGGACAGGCTGTCTCAAACAAACAAACCAAACCAAACAAACAAACCAACCAACAAACCAACAAACAAACAAACTGCGGAAAGTGCCAGAAAGTCTAGATGCTCAACATCCTCCTCAACACAAGCTGCAGTGCAGACTCCACGTCCCATCCACGACCTGGGATACACTGGCAACTGCCAGGCCTTACAAATTCCTCTGACCCAGGAGGCCACGGTCAGAACCTCAGTTTTAAAAGATGCCCCTCACCGCCTGTGGAGAAGCTCTAAGGGCCTCAATCATTGCTCCTCATAAACTGAGTGCTCCAGGATCCGTATCTTTGGGGCTACATCTGGTTGTTCTCAGCCACAAGCAGGTAATTATGTCAGTAAGTAGCTTCAAGTATAGCTTTTGCATGATTACTACATGGAGAGAACACAGAACAAGATATTCTGGTTCACCCAGGCTCTCCTGAGCGGCCCAGGAACGAGAGGTGGCCCTTAGGCCGAGAAGGTGAGGACAAGAGGTCAGACTCAGGAGTGTAATAGCAGTGGCACCACCTGCTGGCCTGGTGTGCCCCTCCGCAGTGAGCAAACCTTTCCACACTCCCGTCCCCATGGTTGCCACTGCGAAATTCTCCACCCTTAGATGTAATTCCCCATACCTGACTTCCAACTTATGTTATTCAAAGGAGTACATCTCTAGATGGCGTCGAAGCAAACCCCGTCAGCTCATGGGTAGCAGTATACTCATGTACCCTAACCCTAACCCTAAACGGCTTTAAGGTAATTTGTGTCTGGGGGGAACGAACACCCCTGGGAGCCCCATGGGTCTCTCCCCTCACCTGGACAATAGCGGCTTCATTGTCGGCCAGTCCGAGTAAGAAGATCCTCACTTTGTCGATCTTCACGGGAACTGTCCTTCCTCTCCACTCCACCTCACTCATGGTGGCCGCCTGCTTGGCTCGAGTCTGAGTGATCAAGGCCTGCAGAACAGTTCTGAGAAGTTAAAGCTTTCACAGTGGCAGTGGGACAGGTGAAAACAGGGCCACCTATCGGCTGTCTCAACCAACACAGTGCACCCTGAGAGCAGACAAGAGCTCTACTTATTTTAAATTTCCCCTGCTATCATGAGTTTTATTTAGTGTATGGAAAGTCAAAATTCTTCCCCCAATTTCTTACATTTCTTTTTCTTTGAATCTATGTCACTTTGCTCAGGGAGAAAAAAAAAGGTTTCCAGGTATAGTGGCTCATTTCTGTAATTCCAGCACTTACAAGGCTGAGGCAGGATGACCACGAGTCAAGATCAGCATACAGAATGAGCCTGAAAACACACACACACACACTCACACACACACACATACACAAAAACGTGTGTAAATATCTAGGGACGTTTTCCAAGCATGGTGGTGCACACCTTAATCCTAACACTTAGGAGGGAGAGGCAGGTAGCTCTCTATGAGTTCAAGGCCAGGCTTGTCTACATAGCAAGATCCAGGCTATCAAGGGCTACACAGTGAGATATAAATCAAGTGTAGTGACATACGCCTTTGACCTTGGCACTTAGGAGGCAGAGTAGGTGGGTCTCTGTGACTTCCAGGCCAGCCAGGATTACACACACAAAAAACTAGACACACACACACACACACACACACACACACACACACACACACACACACACACGCATATGTTGATAGTAAGCATACATATAAGTTAAATACTTAAAGATTTTTTAATGTAGATACAACTATAAATATACATATATTAATAGTAAATATATCTAGGAGCTGAATTACATATTATGTCTAGACTTTTTCAAATCATCTTTCACAAACATGTTTATTATACATTACCTCCAATTTTTCAGCAAGGAGCCCCTCTGTGCCCCCAGACCTCAGTCTCATCTGCATGAGTTCATTGATAGCTGATTGGTCCCCTGAGAGACAGAGAGAGGGGAAATCTTTTATTCAGAGTGCGAGTACTTTCCCCTCCTAGGGGAGAAGACCCACACTATAGCAGGTCCTCAACACCATCTGCTTTGAAGATGAGTTTTTTCAAAACGAACTGACCAGGGCATTGAAACACCAGTAATAATGGTGGGTACATGTCATGACACTGGCCTAAATTCTCAAGAGCTCAATGTCAATCTGCGTCCTAAGATTAATTATGACTTAGAGACATTACGGTATGTTAATGTCGGCTCAAATGTACAGAAGTACTGCCCTGGCGGGCTGGAGAGATAATTCAGTAGGAAGAGCACTGGCTGCTCTTCCAGAGGACCTGGGCTCAGTTCCCAGCACCCCTGTCAAGCAGCTCATCATCAGCTGTTCCAGGGCTCTGACACCCTCCTCCAGCCTCCTAGGCAATGCATGCACACAGTACACATAAACTCGGGCAGGCACAAACACACAAATAAAACATCTGTAAGGAAAAAAATACCACTCTGTGGGGACGATGGGAAGGGGGTTACGAGGTGAGGGCTGATCTTTCACTTTACTTCACTGTACACTTGGAACTGCTCTGGAAAGAGGAGGCCAGCACTGGCTGGGGACTCTAACTGTTCTTAAGGAGGAGAAGATAAAGGGTGCAGGCGAAGCCAAAGAGCCAAGGTCTACAGATTGGAGCGAGGCTGTCACACAGCTCATCACCATCACCACCACCACCAGCCTGTGTGTATGCGGGTTTGTGTGCCACACACACATCAGACAGCTCTACTTTTGCTATCTTCAAAACTGAGGCCAAGCCAGGTACAGTAGCACACGCCTTCAATCCCAGGGCTCAGGAGGAAGAGGCAGAGGCATGTGTGTCTCTATGAGTGTGAGGCCAGCCTGGTCTACAGAGTGAATTCCAGGCCAGTCTACATAGTGAGACCCCAAATCAGACAAACGAACACCCTCAGGCCAAGGATGGATGTTAAGCACAGAGAAAGGCACATAAGCGTCGAAGCAAACCACGTCAGGTGAGGAGTACTGCCTTGGCCTGCTCACCAATGTTGTAAGCACAGTATCGGATGTTGGGTGAGATCTCTTCTACACGCTGGTTATACAGCACAGCCTGTTCCTCTGTGAATGCACTGGCCAGCTTCTCATAGATAGTTCTGCAAGCAAAGAAACAGCAAGTATTATGACAGCCATATTTTAAGAAAGCAAACTCACAAGGACCATGAGACCAAAACTAAAACACAAGCCCTTTGAAGGTATTTTACTGACTGCCAGAGTAGATCAGTCTAAGGATGGAAAGAGAATAAACTGGCTGTAGGGAAAAGCAAACTGTCCTAACGTGCACAGACAGTGACGGGGTCTGCAGCTTGACCGACACTTAACGACAGCAGCCACTGCTTCTGCACCGGAGGACTTACTTGCATTTGTTAAAAGCCTCAATGGCAGCTTTCCATTCTTGATGTTCAAAGCGCAACATTCCTGAGAGGTAAGCTGTGTAGGCCTGTGAGGAGTAGAAAAGAACTGCTAAGCATGGGGCTTGCCAGGTTTGCTTTTTTTAGTTGCTTTTGGGGTGCTATGGAAGGAACCTAGGGCTCTGCACATCCTAGGCAGGTACTCTGTCATTGCACTTCACGCTTAGTCCACACAAACGGCCTCAGCACAAAGGACCAATGTTCTACCCCACGCCCTGATGGCTTCTAACTCTGATAGCACCTGCGTGGAGACATTCAAGGTGATTTTCTTTCTCTTTCTCTCTTTTCTGAATACAAGGTCTTACCATGCAGCTCTTACTGGCCTGGAATTCACTATGAAGACCAGGCTGGCCTTGAACTCACAGAGTTCCACCTGCCTCTGCCTCCTAAATGCTAGTATTAAAGGCATGCGCCACCATGCCCCGAAATCAAGTTAACTTTTCTTTCTTATTCAAATGTGTGTGGGTGTTTTGCCTGCATATATGTCTGTGCACCACATGTGTGCCTGGTGCCTGATGAAAGCCAGAAGAGGGCATCAGAGGAGCCCCTGGAGTAACAGACAGTTGTGGGCTGCCATGCTGGGTGCTAGGAATTGAACTCAGGACCTCTGTAAGAACAGCCTATGCTCTTAACCACTGAGCCATCTCTCCAGCCCCCAAGGGCAGAGTATCTTATTCACTTCATTTCACTTAACAGTCAGTTTCTAGACCATCCCGTAAGCATCAGAGGTTCCATACTGGACCTTGGAGATGTTCAGCAGGCAAAAGTGTTTCTGTGCAAGCCTGAGTTTGATCCTCGGAACCCAAATCCCCCAGTAATTTTTCTTCCTTCCACAAATGTGCATCTGCACTCATACGCAAACACATCAGACACAATGATAACTTTTTGTGAAAGTTCAATACTGCCAGGCACGGTAGTGCACACCTTAAAACCCTGCACCATTCCAGAGATTGAGGCAGGAGGAGTAAGAGTCGACACCAACCTGGATGGGAAGCCTTGCACTCTCCTACTCCTGAAGAAAAACAGCTGAACACGTGACTATAACCTCAGGACTCTTTCAGGCTTGGCTATAAAGTGAATTCAAGTTAAGCCTGGACTATAAAGTCCAGTTTAAAAAAACAAAAACAGGGCTGGAGAGATGGCTCAGTGGTTAGGATAGTCAAGAGCACTGACTGCTCCTAACACCCACACGGCAGCTCACAACTCTCTTTAACTCAGAACCAACGCTCTTCTTGCCTCCATGGGTATCTTCTGGCCTCTGTGGGTACCAAGCACGCAAATTGTGCACAGATATACATGCAGCTAAAGCATCCACACACACAAAATAATTAAAAACAAAAATGAGTTAAATGTAACCTTTAGTATCTATCATCCCCAGCATGCACATAGACTGCAGACATTCACGCAAAACAGTTACACACATAAAATAACATAAAGTATATTGAATATAACCTCTACTATCTATCATCTCTAAAAACAAATTGATTGCCAAAAATATTCCTGGGAATTTTTCCAGGTATAAAACTTTCTACCTATGCTCTAAAAGAAGCCTGATTATTATCAAAAGATTGGAGCTAAAATTATAAAAAACTAAGAGCTAAAAAATCAGAGACACTAACTTCACCCTTCGAAAGCAAGTCAGGGCTGTAGCTTGTAGAGTACATGGAGAGCCACAGGAGGCCCCTTCCATGTGTAAGTAAGAAACTGCTCTGTTTAGCTGTAGGGTTGTTTTTGTTTTTTGTTGTTGTTTTTTTAAGTTATGTCTCTTATCTCCACAATAAAGTAAAACTGGACGTGAAGACAGTGACCTGAGCCTCTAGCTTGGTTTTGGCATCCACGCGGTTGCTCTCACACAAACGTTCCAGTTCCTCAGCATGCTTCACAGCTTTGCGAAGGCGAGACAGCAAGTGAAACCGTTTTCGAGGCTCGGTGTTGGCTTCCTGTTTGAGCTGCATGGCATAGCTCCAGGCTCTTTCTGCATCCATCAGAACCAGCAGCAAGTACCTACACCAGAGGGTTGGGAGAGTGAATGAGGGCTCGGAGCACCGGACCCAAACGCATCCCCTGTCTCTCAGCTCTTCTCCTCCCTCAGGACTCCTTCCTCACAGTACAAGTTCCAAGTCAGCATCTCTGAACCAACTAGAGCTCCTCCTCACATTCCTAGTCACCAGCTGGGTAGATCTCACTGAAAAGCCTCTATCATCTCAAATCAGGCCAGCCTAGGACTGGAACCCAATTAGAAATCAAGTATTTAAGTGGCAGGATATTATGTTGGGCACGGTGGTGCTCACTAATAACTCCAGCACTTAGGAGGCTGAGGCAGGAGGATTACAAGTTCCAGGCAAGCCTACGCTACAAAATGAGACCCTATCTTGAAGCAAGCAAGCAAACATCCAAAACCCTCAAACCAACAGTCATGGTGAAGAGTGATGGACCACTGCCCCAGAGCCTGAGCTGGAGTCCCACAGTCTTCTCTTATAGCTGCGTGACTGTGGGCAACTCCGACCTTTCTGCAACTCACTCTGCACTAACGTACCTAACACAGACCACAGCTCGCACTTCCTGAAGGCCACTAAGCTAAGTCTGTTAGGATCCTCAGGAAGTTTTTTTTGAGAAAAGGTTTCTCTGTGTGGCCCTGGCTGTCCTGAAACTCACTCTGTAGACCAGGCTGGCCTCGAACTCAGAGAGATCCACCTGCCTCTGCCTCCTGAGTGCTGGAGTTAAAGGCATGTGCCACCACACCTGGCTATCAGATTTCTATTTTTTATAAAGGACCCTATTTTAGGCTCTGAAGGCCTCAGTCTTTATAAACAATACTGAAATGAATTAAAACTTTTGCGTGTGCATGTCTATGCGCATGCACTCGGAGGTCAGAGGTTAACATTGGGCAGCACTGTTCTAGTCTCTACCTTACGTTTGGAGACAGGGTCTCTTGCTAGACTGGAGCTCCCTGACTGGCTAGACCAGCCCAGCGGTCCTGCTGTTTGCTCCTTCCCAGCGCTCAGTTACTCCCCAGTGCTCTAGCAACAAGCTGTCTCTCCAGCCTCAGAGAACAACCTGGTCCACACTGAAGCTCCAGAATGACTTCTTCACAGACTGATCTTTTCTTGTGGGGAAAAAGGAGCAATTGGAGATAGGGCCTCACATAGCTAATGTTGCTCTCAGATTCACTATGGAGCCAAGGACAACCCCGAATTCTTCATCTTCCTGCCTCCATTTCCTAAGTGTTGGGATTACAGGTGTGTGCTACCACATCCGTTTTTCTGTGCTGCAGGGGATCACAGCCAGGGTTTGTGTATGCCAGACAGGCACTCCACCAACAGAACTACACCCCAACCGCCAGCACAGCTCTGGAGCAAGCTACTGAACGTCTCTTCACCTACAGATGCAGCACAGTACAGCACAGGACCCCACAGAGCCAGAGCTGCTCAGAGGGCAATGAGAAAATTCGAGGGCTCGGTGTGCTGTCTGGCACTGTTCAGTCCAGGTGTCAGCAAGACGAACTTAGAGCCTGGCACCTGTTATCAGTCAGGAGTTCCTCGGTTACTTTCTTTCCGGTGAACTTGTGTCTGTTGCCCATCTTAAAGTTGAGTGTTTTCCGGAGACGCCTTTGTCTTCGAGAACAATAGCCCCTGGGGTGAACACAAAACAAGATCCAGTCAGTACTTTGGACAGAATATTCTACAACAGAGTAAGGGCAAAGGTTCAGAGGGCTGTTTGTGGTGACTACTGACATCATGTCACCTGCCAAACAACTAAACAACCAACACACGCTAGCCAATGTGACTGCTGCCACAGGAAATAATGAAATTCCACAGACCCATCAATCAAAGTACTGTAAAACAATTACATTTTCCCCCTTCTTGGTTTTTTGAGTTAGGGTCTAACATTGTAGCCCAAGCAGGTCTGGAACTCACTAGATAGCCCAGGCTGACCTCATATTCCTCAAAGTAATCCTCCTGCCTCCATTTATCAATTCCTGTGTGAGCCACGTGTCTTGTTTAAAATATTTAAATATTACTCCATTATCACAGTTAGTTTAAAGAGGGTTTTTTTTTTTTTATGTGTATGGTGTGTACCATTTGTGTGACTGGTCCCCTCATAGGCCAGAAGAGGGTGTCAGATCCCTTGAGACTGGAGTTACAGTCGGCTGGGAGCCATCATGTGAGTCCTCGCTCTGAGGAACAGTCAGTGCTCGTAACTGATGTGCCATCTCTCCAACCCCAGAATCACATGCCCTCTTTTATTTTTTTAAATAGTTAATTTAACTTTATTTTATGTGCATTGGTGTGAAGGGGTCAGACCCCCTGGAACTGGAGTTACAGACAGCTGTGAGCTGCCATGTAGGTTCTGGGAATTGAACTCTGGTCCTCTGGAAGAGCAGCCAGTGCTCTTAACCGCTGAGCCACCTCTCCAGCCCTCACACACACTCTTAGAAGCTACCAGGACACAGATTACTGAAACAAGAGCCAGGCATGGCGGTGCACATACAGCACTGAGATCGAGGCAGGGGGAGCAGGAATTAAAAACAAATCCTGACTACACAGCCTGAGCTATGAGACCCTGCCCCCAAAACCCAAAATAAATGAACAGGCAGTAAAGTCTAAATCTGAAATCTAACAAAATGTCCACAGGGGTTGGGGATTTAGCTCAGTGGTAGAGCGCTTTGCCCTGGGTTTGGTCCTCAGCTCCGAGAAAAAAAAAATTGTCCACGATACCTACTCATCTCTAGGTTTCTAGGGTAACAAAAGAGTCATTCATTTTGTTCCAATCTAACAGTTTCTAATTCATATGCTATATGGAACTCAGGAAAAGAAAGAAGACGGAGCCAGCCCTGTGCCTTGGATTGAGAGGAAGACCAAAGAAGGGGTGTGGAAGTACACTCTTTACCTAAAGAGTAAAGAGACGGACAAGCTTCACATTAGGTAGCACGCTAGAGTACAGCTCAACTTTTGTTTCTGGAAGGGAAAAGAGCGGAAGAGTGTCTGTGGGGGTGTGGCCTGCAGGAGAGCACAGCTGCAGAGAAGGAGCAGTTGCTGAGCCAGACAAGTTCAGAGCTGCTCAAGGCCCCGACAGAAGGACAGCAATAATCAGCAACTGTCAGCCAGGGAGGCTTATCTTCATGAAATCTGTTGTGTAGGAAAATCGTGATCCCAACTATCACCAAGCAGCGCCTGATTAAACAACTATGATGCTGAAGTCACGTGACCAGACAAAAAACAAGAGCAACCCTAAACAAGGAAAGAGCATGTTAGAATTTCCTCCAGTAAGGGAGCAGTTCAGCACACACAGGACATTTCACAGGCTGCCGGGTTCTGTTGGTTCTGTTGGGTCTCAGCAGACCCAAGTGAGTCTGGACTCATTCTGTTGAAAGGGGCATGTGTGCACCATGCACACACACAGGCAGACGAGAGCAAAATGTCCTGAACTCTTTGTTCTCTGCTTCCTCACTCTCCTCACACTACTCCACTCGGCCCAGCAAAAAGGCCAAAATTGGAGCCAGGGAGATGGCTCAGTGGGAAAGACATCGGCTGACAAGCCGATGGATGACAACCTGCGTTCCATCCTTGGGACTCACATGGTGGAACGAGAACCGACTTCCTCAAGCTGTCCCCTTCATCGCTACATGTGCGCCTCAGCAAGCACGTACACATACAAACACATGTGAATACAAAATAAATAAAAGCAAACTAAAAAGAAGGCACTAGAAATGATTAAGATCACTTCCTGCTCAGTTCCCAGCACCTCATCAGGTGGTTGGTTCATAAGCCCTGAGCAGTAAGCAACTCTAGTTCCAGGAAAGCCAACACCCTTGTCTGTACTCCATGGACACCTGCCCAGAAGAGGGCATCAGATCCCCAGGAACTGGAGTTACAGACGGTTGTGAGCCTCCTTGTCAAGCCAGCCCAAAGCACATAGTGAGACGCTGCCTCAAACAAGCAAGACCGAGGGATGAACACAGCGGCGGAGCACTCGCCAAAGCATCCACGGTTAGGGCATAACCTCCAGGGCCATACAACAAACAAAAACCAAACTATAACCCAAGACTGCCAGGAATGGAGGCCCACACCTGCACGACCAGCACGTGGCAAGCTGACTTAAGAAGACACTAGTTCAAGGCTAGCCTGGGTTACATAGCAATTCTGAGGCCAGAATTACATAGTGAGACTGTCTCAAAAAAAGAGAAAGAAAATAGAAAACATAAGCCAGGTGCCTACCTGTAAACCACGCACTGGCAGGTGGTGAGGCAGCAAGCTGGAAGCCAATGTGGACCACACAGACCCTGCTTTAAAAACTAACCCAAAGTACATCCCTAAGACCAATGTACTCTGAGGTGGGGTTATAGCTTAGTAATAAAGTTCTTACCAAGCATGCAATGGTCCCGGGTTCAATCCCAATAAAAATAAAGTTGCATCTGAAAAGGGTGTCTTTTATTATATGCAAAAATATGACTACAGTTACTTAATAAGGGAAGACTGGGTCGTTATGTCAAAGAGCTAGCCCATCTGAAAGCGTTTCTGCTGACCAAGCCTGAGTCAATTTAAGCAATCAAAATATTAGCTTATATATTAGCTTATAACTCATAAAATCAATTGGACACTATGAGCACATACAGAATATATATCAATATATAAGTCTAACAAGAACGCACATTCACAGAATTTCATTTCAAAGTTTTTCTCTCATAAAATACGTAGTCATCACAAAGTAAAAGAGTGACTTTTTAGGGAGAACCTTCCAACCCCCCTCAGTCAAAGGCCAACACAGACCTCAGCAAGCACACAAACCAAACACTTACTTTTTGTGTGTGTTTGAGAGTTTGCCTGAATGTATGTCTGTGGACTAGATTCATGCAGAACTGGCAGGGGCCAGATGAGGACTTTCAACAGAGACTATGAACCATCTGTGTGCTGGGAATCAAACCCAGATCCTCTGCCGCTTTTAACCACTGAGCTATAAAATTTTAAACCCTCATAAAATTTTAAAATTATGCTGGGTGGCGGTAGTACATATACATCTTTCATCCCAGCACTCAGGAGGCAGAGGCAGGCAGATCTCTGAGTTTTTGTAGGCCAGCCTGGTCTACAAAGTGAGTTCCGGGATAGCCAGGATTACACAGGGAAACCCCATCTCAAAAAACCAAAAACAACAACAAAACTAGAATTATTTAGAAATTACATACCTTTTGAAGACAACATAAACACAATGCTGGACCATCTAGGCATACCTTCTGATACAGCAAAATGAGCAGGAAATGAACAGAAGCAGCCGCATTAGAAAACCCCACAATTCCTACCACACATGGAGTTCAGGACACTGACCTGTACCGCTGGAAGTCTCCATGCCGTAAGCCATGCTGCTGCTGGGACTCCTTGATAATCTGAAGAACTAGAGCCAAGATCAAGGAAAAGCTTACAGCAGTGGTTCTCAAACTTCTAATGCTGAGACCCTTAATACAGTTCCTCATGCTGTGGTGACCCCCAACCATAACATTATTTTCATTGCTACTTCATAACTGTAATTTTGCTACTGTTATGAATCGTAATGTGAGTATCTGTGTTTTCCGATGGTCGTAGATGACCCCCATGAAGGGGTCTTGGCCTTCAACCTCGGACTTACAGTGGTAAAAATCCAATAGATCAAAAGCTGCACACATCAAAAGTGCACACCTGTACAAACGAGCCTGAGGATGGTAACCATGGGATTCTTTTGTAATCATTTTTCAACAGTTATCTTGTCAAAGGACAAGGCTAAGTTTACAGAAAAGTGAATTGTTCCAACTGTTACTTTTTTTCAAGCAAAAAGGGAGGGTAGTCTGTGGAAGTGCTGAAACCTAGCACGTTAAAGAAAGCTGCTGGATTTCAATGGTGACACTGAGGAGCGGTCCACCTGCACCTCACAGCACTCATTCAGACAGACTGGTTATAAATGTCAGGTGCTGACTACACATCTCTGTGCCGCTGGTGCTTGCCAAATGTAACTTTCCTTACCAGCTGTAACTCGTCCAAAACCTAGGATTAACACATGTCAACCAAGATAAGCCAGTTCCCATTTAAAAAAAAAAAATCCAAGTTTTTCTCCTTCCTGGAGTTCATAATAAAACTAGTGCATTCTAATATTTATTAAGAATGACATGGGCTGGGGGGATGGCTCAGAGGTTAGAGCACTGGCTGCTCTTCCAGAGGGCCTGGGCTCAATTCCCAGCACCCACATGGTGGCTCACAACCTTCTATAACGCCAAGATCTGACACCCTCACACAAACATGCAAGCAGGCAAAACACCAATGCACATATTTTTAAAAAAGGAATGATGTGACACTACCAGAGCAAAAAGCACAGCAATAAACCCATGAGAACTGCCGGGTGGCGATGGCGTGCGCCTTTAGTCCCAGCACTGGGAAGGCAGAGTCAGGCAGATCTCTCTGAGTTCAAGGCCAGCCTGGTCTACAGGGCGAGACCCAGGACAGGGACCAAAACTATACAGAGAAACCCTTCCTCGGAGGGAGAAAGAAAAATCCATGAGAATTTACACAAAAAGCTAATGTTTTATTTCAAAAATTCCTCTAAATCATCTCTGTTTGATAGGCATCCCAAAAAGCACAAAGGACTCAGGCAGTGGTACTATTTGCTTATAATCCCAACCCTCAGAAGGTCCAGAGAAGAGGAGCAGGAGGTCAAGGCAACAAAACTTCGTCTCAAAACACAAAAATGGGCTAGAGGGATAGCTCAGTGGTTAAGAGCAACCTGCTCTTCCAGAGGAATCCAGGTTCAATTCCAGCACCCACCTGGAGGTGCTTAACTGGCTATAACTCCAGTTCCAGGGGATTCAGCACCCTCTTCTGGTCTCTGAGGGCACTAGGCACATATGTAGTACACACATATACATGCAAGCAAACACACACATTTTACAAAACACTTTAAAATACTTAAAAGAACACACAGAACCAAAAAAGCCACATACTACTATTGCAATTACACAAATGATACATAAACTAATAAAAACTTAAAAATGTCTTAGGGCTGGGAAGATTGCTCAGCCGGTAAAGGACTTACTGTCTATGCCTGAAGACCCGAGTTGGGATTCCCCAGAACCCATGTTAAAAAGGCCATACCCAGTGGTTTGCACATGTAATCCCAAAGTTGGGGTGGCAGAGACAGAAAGATCCCTGTAGTGAGCTCCTATGGCAGGTAATAAACTCCAGGTCTAGTGAGAGACCCAGTCTCAAAAAATAAGGTAGAGAATTAGGAAGGCAATGTTGACCTCTGACCTGCACACACCGCACCAGCACCTGCACCCACACCCACGCGGAATCAAAAAACAAAAAACCAACAGGCCTACTTGGGAAACTACATACTACACACACGAAATAAAGCAAACTAAACAGGTAAGACGCTTTTCCGGGTAGCACACTTTCTGACATCTAGCTGTAAGCTTTACCATCCAGCAGACAACAGCTGTCCGACAATAGCCCTACGCTGAAAAGTTAAGGCTGCAGCTCCCTCTCCACAGTTCAGTGGCTCGAGGTACCCACCAGGAGCTCTGCGGGATGGCTAGCCTGTCAATCCCAGCTCAA
The DNA here is from genome assembly GCF_049852395.1 of Peromyscus maniculatus bairdii. NCBI lineage: Eukaryota > Metazoa > Chordata > Mammalia > Rodentia > Cricetidae > Peromyscus > Peromyscus maniculatus. Next base: position 103,910,336 of record NC_134859.1, read on the forward strand.
CCCTACAACTGCACATCTGAGGGGCAACAGGGGGAACCTGCCCGACATCTCTACACGACTTGGCAAAAAAGCTTGGAAGGCGAGGAGTTGGCGAGGGAAGAACGGACGAGAGGCAAAAAGCCTGGACCTGCGAGTTCCAAAAACGAAGAGCCAGAGGAACCGCATGCCCCGGCCTCCGCAGCCCAGGGGCCGGCACCGCTGCCTCTCCCGCCCCCAACCCTCCAGACCGACACGTAGTCACTCCTGTTAGGCCACTGCTCTAGGATACTCTCCAAACTCAGGCTATCCCCGAGTTCTTTGTTTGCCTTCGACCCGGCTGAAGGGCGTTCGTTTTCTTTATTCTCGTCTCCTCCGGCACTGCGTCCGCCGCCGCTCCCGCCGCCCCCGCCGCCGCCGCTCCCGCCGCCGCCGCCGCCGCCGCCACCACCCGGGACCTGCTTCTCAGCAGCCATCTTGCCCCTGCGCCGCAAAGCAGGACGGGATAGAGGAGGCGAGACGACCCGTGGCAGGAGAGAGCGGCCCCTTCCTGCCCGGGCGGACGGGACACTGACGGACTCCGCCGCGGATCGACTTACCCTCTGCCGTGGCCGTGCGTTGGAGTGCGCCTGCGCGTCCCGGAGGGCTGCGGGTCCTGGCGTTCCACCGAGTGCAGGCGGACCAGAGAAAGACGCCTACCTCGTGCATCCCTGCACCTAGAGGGTGAAGGCGCGCACCTTTAATCCCAGTACTTGGGGAGGCTGAGGCTGGAGGATTGCCTCGAGTTCCAGGTCAGCCTGGACTGCATAGTTAGACCTTGTTTTAAAAAAAAAAGGCGGTGGGGAGCGAAAGCCTAAACACTTCGGGTTCCCGATTGTAAATGTTTTTTTCAACTAGGGGACTCTGAGAAATGAGCTTCTCCATTCTAGGGAGCGCCCAGCTTGTATGTAACTGCTTCTGCAGTTTTTTTCTGCGGTCGATGGTGAGAACACTGGCCTGAGTCAGAAGGCAGTGTCCCCCATAGGAGCTTGAGATCCGTGGCCTTGTCTAGATTGTGTGACCATCAGTCAGTCCCAGGACGACCTACACGAATCTTTGGGGTCGGGCACTCCCGGAATCTGGAGTCCTGAGGCTGTGCCAGGCCCTGTGCCAATCACAGCTGCAGAGATGCTGGGCAAGTAACCCTCAGTTTCGCCCTGAACCAGGTTCCCCATCTGTGACAATGTGATAACCCTTTAAAGTGGATGCTGAAATGGCCATGGTAGCTCATGCCTGTCATCCCAGAATTGAGGAGACTGAGGCTGGAGAACTCACAGATGGCTACATAGTTAAGTTTGAGGTCAGCCTAGGCAACATGAGGTCCTGTATCAGAAGACAAAAATGGCGGGGGGTGGGGGTGGGAGAGGACGGGACACACGGACGGATCAGTGGACAAAAGCACTTGTTGCACAAGCCAGGTCCAAGTTCAGACTGAACCCATGCAAAAACCAAACACAGTAGCGTGCATCTGTAACCCCAGCACTACTATGGTGAGATGTGCAAATGGGAGACACACACCCCCAAAGTTCCCAGGCCAGCCAAAGTGTAGTATGTAGCTCAGGAGCAAAAGGAACAAGAGACACTGGGCCTGGACAGATGGCTCAGTAGTTAAGAATACTGGTTGCTCTTGCAGAGAGGATCTGGGTTCAATTACCAGCAACCATATGGTAGCTCACAACCATGTGGAACTCAAGTCCCAGGGGATCCAACCCTTTTCTGGCCTAGAGCATGACACACATGTGGTACACAGACATACATGTAGGCAGAACACTCATATACATAAAAATAAAGAGCTGAGCAGTGGTGGCACACACCTTTAATCCCAGCACTTGGGAGGCAGAGGCAGGTGGATCTCTGTGAATTTGAGGCCAGCCTGGGCTACAGAGTGAGTTCCGGGACAGCCAAGGCTACACAGAGAAACACTGACTCAAAAAAAAAAAAAAGAAAGAAAGAAGGAAAGAAAGAAAGAAAGAAAGAAAGAGAAAATAGAAAAGAAAGGAAGAAAAAAGAAAGAAAGAAAAAGAAAAGAGAAGAAAAAAGAAAAGGAAAGGAATACTGACATGCTACAGCACAGGCTACAGCACTGATGAACCTTGAGAATATTGTAGGAAACCATACATGAAAGGAGCCAGATGCAAAAGGACTCATATTTTATGATTCTGTTTGTGTGAAATGCCTGGATTGGGAAAATACAGAGATCAGAAAGATTAAGTTACCTGATGCTAGAATGAAGTGACTGGGTTTAGGATGTGCAGGTCACCCATAAAGTGGGAAGAGAAGAGAAATGTCCTAAAACACAAGTATCACATCACTCGTCAGGATTCCTTCTTTTCCAAAACAAGCAAGAAAATAACATGTATGGGTGAATATGATGATTGTCACCCAACAACATGAACATACCACAAAACAAGCAAATACTTTAAATGAGCATGTGAATTGTAGTTCAGTAAAGCTGTTGGGAAAAAAGTGCACTTATGTGAGCATTCTAGTCAAAGCCCTACAGATCCTCCTCCTGGGACTAGACTACATGCCACTCCCCTCACAGTGGAAAAAGACAGGGCCGGGCGGGGATACTGCTCAGTTAGAGAGCTTCTCTGGCATGCATGAAGCCTTGGGTCCGAGCCCCAGCACCACATAAACCAGGCCTGAAATTAGCATTTGGGAGGTGGAGGCAGCAAGATCAAAAATTCAAGGTCTTTGGCTACATAGCAAGTTCCAGGCCAGCCTGACTACATGAGACCCTGACTCAAATAAATAAGAAAGAAAAGATGGAAGGAAGGAAGGAGTGAAAGGGGGGAGACAGGACTGGAAAGATGGCTTAGCCTTTAAAAATGGTGCCTGTTCTTGCAGAGAACTGTTCCCAGCACCCACTCCAGTGGTTCTCAACAAACTGTAATTCCAGCTATGGAGTCCTGAGCCCTCCTCTGGCTTCCTCAGGCACCAGATGCAGGTGCACATCAGACAAGCAGGCATATATAGTTAAATATAGTTAAATCATACATACAGTTAAAAATAACAGGCCAGCCATGCTATCACATGCCTTTAATCCCAGCACTTAGGAGGAAGAGGCAGGGGGATCTCTGTGAGTTGGTCTACAGAGTGAGTTCCAGAACATCCAGGACTACATAGAAGAGACCCTCTCTAAAAAAAAAAAATTACGGGGTTGGGGATTTAGCTCAGTGGTAGAGCGCTTGCCTAGCAAGCACAAGGCCTTGGGTTCGGTCCTCAGCTCTGGAAAAAAAAAAAAAAAGACAAAGTAACAAAAAAATTACAAATTTTTAATTTTTTTCATTTAAAATTTTTTAAATTTTTTCAGATTTTTTATGAGTATGAGTGTGCACTCTGCATGTGCAGCACCCTCAGAAGTCAGAAGAGGGCATCAGATCCCCTGAAACTGGAGTTCTAGATGGCTGGGAGCCACCATGTGTGTGCTGGGAACAGAACCCAGGTCCTCTGCAAGAGCAGCAAGCGCTCTGAAGGTGGAGCACCTCCCACCCTCACATAATGTTTAAAGACGTCTTGACCTCACCTCTTGTCACTCTTCTTGTTCATTCAGCTCAGCCGTACCAGCCGTGACTTAGGGACACAACCACACTCCTACATCATGGCAACTCTCCTCCCCTCCCCCTTCCCTCTTCATGTCCTCTCCCAGCAATAGTGGGCTGTTTTCCTCACCTCTACACCTGTATTCAGATGTCTGGTTGTGCATTTGAGGCAGAGTTTCTCTGTGTCCCAGCAGCTGCTCCCAAATAACCATACAGAGACTTATTATTAATTATAAATGCTCCACCAATAGCTTAGGCTTGTTTCTAACCAGCTCTTACAACTTAAATTAACCCATTTCTATTCGTCTATGTGCTCCCTCGAGGCTGGTTTACCTCATCTGTGAACTTCCCATGTTGCTGCTTCTGAGTCTGGAGACTCTCATGACTCCCCAACTCCGCCCTTTCTTCTTCCTAGCCTTCTCTCTGTCCCAAAAATCCTGCTAGCCATCAGCCAGTCTGCTTTTTATTAAGAATGAGAGCGGCATGTCCTCACAGTGTAGAAAAAGATTGTTCCACAACATGCATTGTTTTGTTTTTTATGTACATTGGTGTTTTGCCTGCATATATGTCTGTGTGAGGGTGTCAGATCTCCTGGAACTGGAGTTATAGACAGTTATGAGCTGCTGTGTGGGTGCTGGGAACTGAACCCGGATCCACTGGAAGAGCAGCCAGTGCTCTTAGAGCCATCTCTCCAGCCACTGGTTATGTTTTGTTTCGTTTTTTATTTTGACAGAGTCTCATTGTGTTGTGCAGACTGTCTTTGAATTTCTGGACTCAAATGGTCCTTCTGCTTCTGACTCCTAAATAGCTAGGACCATAGATGTGCCAATGTGTCCTACCAGATCCAACTAAATAATTTTTTCTGCTCTGGGGATGTAACTCAGTGGTAGAGTGATTTCCCTGAGTACATGGGACCCTGGATTCAATGCTCAGGGGACACACACACACATTAATAAATAATGTCACATTCTTTTCTTTTTGGACAAGGACTTTCTTTGTAGTCTTGGTTGTTCTGGAACTCACTATGTAGCCCAGGGTAGCCTTGAACTTGCAATCCTCCAACTTCAGCCTCCAGAGTACTTGCATTCCATGTCTGAGTCAACAAGCCCTGCTTTAGGAAAGAATATTCATGGTTAAGATCTGAGTGGGTAATAAGATTTGATCCATTAATAACCTGGTTTCCGTTTCACATCTCCCTGCGTTTGTTTGTGTGTGGGAGTGGAGTGTTTGTGCCTCTGAGAGCACATGTACACCATGTTTGTCCAGAGCCTGTGGAGCAGAAGAGGGTATTGGACCTCCTGGAACTGGAGTTACAGGAAGTTGTGAGTGCTGCCATGTGGGTGCTGGGAACTGAACCTAGGTCCTCTGCAAGAGCAGCAAGTGTTCTTAAAGGCTGGGCCATTGTTCCAACCCTTCTCCTAGTATTCTTACCTCATACTTCTTTGAAAACAGTGTTTCCAGGTGCATTCCATCCCAGACAAGGGAGGTAAAGGTCACAGACAGGCTGACAGGTGAAGGAGACCTCTGCCTATCAGGGTCCGTCTCCTAGACTTGGGATTAGGTACAAAGCACACCCAAACACCTGTTTTCACAGAGAGATCCTGTATTCGTGGAGGGGGAAGTGGGCGATAAAATGACTGTTTTCTGACTCAGGCAGAAAATAACAGCAAATGACCTTGCAGGTATCATTTTGTTTGTTTGTTTGTTTGTTTGTTTGTTTGTTTGTTTTTCGAGACAGGGTTTCTCTGTGTAGCTTTGAAGCCTGTCCTGGAACTCACTCTGTAGCCCAGGCTGGCCTCGAACTCACAGAGATCCGCCTGCCTCTGCCTCCCGAGTGCTGGGATTAAAGGCGTGCGCCGCTGCCGCTCAGCGCAGGTGTCATTTTTAAGAGGAGAAAAAAGGGAGGTCTGTATTAGCATGGGCTGGGATTCCGTGGTAAAAGAGATAGAGGACGGGAGAAGGGGAAGGGGACAAGGTAAAGGGGCAGGGGTATTTGTCTTGGGGGAACAAAGGACTGCCTCTGGATAGAGAGGATTCAGATGTGACGCATAGGCAAATGGCAGTTTATAAATGTAAAATGTGCCGGGTGGTGGTGGCACATGCCTTTGATCCCAGTACTAGGGAGGCAGAAGCAGGCGAATCTCTGTGAATTCAAGGCCAGCCTGGTCTACAGAGATAGTTTCAGGACAGCCAGGACTGTTTCACAGAGAAAGCCTGTCTTAAAAAACCTATAAATAAATAAATAAATAAATAAATAAATAAATAAATAAATAAATAAATAAATAAATAAATAAATGTAAAATAGGAAGCCTATTATTAAGATGAGGTGCTTAATTTTAATTGGGTATGTTAATTAGGTGAACCAAGGGGCGGGTTTTTTGTTTGTTTGTTTTTGTTTTTGTGGAGTTTTTTTGTTTTGTTTTGTTTTTTTCAAGTCAGAATTTCTCTGTGTAGTTTTGGTGCCTGTCCTGAATCTCGCTCCGTAGACCAAGCTGGCCTCAAACTCACAGAGATCCGCCGGGCTCTGCCTCCCAAGTGCTGGGATTAAAGACGTGCACCACCACCGCCGCCGCCTGGCCCAAAGAACATTTTTGATTGCTGGATTTCAATACTTTGATAGCTGGACTTTGGTAGTCTGCCTCAGGAGAAGGAGGTGGCCAAATAAGGGAATAGACCGTGGGGGCCAGCTTTAGGAGTGTAATCTTTAGGGAATGGGGGGAGGGACAAGGCCTGCCAGAGCCACGTGCTCCAGTGGGCCAGTGTCCCGTCAACACTAGTGTGTGTCCAGTGAACTGCCTTAAAATGGTGGATGAAATAAAAGAAGTGAGATGAAAATATCCATTCTGGCCAGGCTGGTTGGTATATGGCTGTAATTCCAGCATTACAGAGACTGAGGCAGAAAGGATGTGAGTTCAAGACCAACTTGGGCTGCACAGAGGCACCCAATCTCAAAACAAACAACAAAAACCCCTCCTTTCCTCCAGGGTTACCGTCTGGAGTTCCTGTGCATCAGGGTGAGATGCTCCAAGGAATTAGAATTGGAAAGAGGCAGGGAATGTATGGCTGGCTCCTCCACTTTGCCAGTTGTGTGTGTTGGGGGCCGGCAGGGCGACCAACCATGGCGCCTGTACTTGGTGTCAGCCCCCATATTCCGGGTAGTGGGGTGGATCTCTCAAGGGTGCCCCACGTCCTGCGTGCACCCCCTGGTCCCTCCACTGCTCCAGGGGCGGTGTGGCATGCCTGTGAGCAAACTCAGTCTAAAGCGGGGAGAATCCCGGGACCGGAGCGGGGAGCCAGGGGAGGAGAGCCGGGGAGTGGAGCCAGGGTCATCCGACAGCAGCTCTCCTGGCGGCAGGCCGGCCGCAGCGGGGGGGGACCGTCCTACACCCTGGGTGCTCGCTCCTCCTCCCGTCCCCTGCGCATCCCTGCTCGCGCTCCTGGAGCTCGGCAGAGTCTCACTGGGGCGCTGCCGCGAGGGAGCTTCAGGCTCACCAAAACCGGGACCGCCGCGGAAACCAGGGCAGGGTCCGCTTCGCTGACACCATGAATGGCTCGGGCAGCCTGGGGGCCGAGGACACGAGCCAGGAAGTCAGCGGCGGCGGCTGGCAGCCCGAGGCGGTCCTCGTGCCCCTGCTTTTCGCGCTCATCTTCCTCGTGGGCACCGTGGGCAACGCGCTGGTGCTGGCTGTGCTGCTGCGCGGCGGCCAGGCGGTCAGCACCACCAACCTGTTCATCCTCAACCTGGGCGTGGCCGACCTGTGCTTCATCCTGTGCTGCGTGCCTTTCCAGGCCACCATCTACACCCTGGACGGCTGGGTGTTCGGCTCGCTGCTCTGCAAGGCCGTTCATTTCCTCATCTTCCTCACCATGCACGCCAGCAGCTTCACACTGGCCGCGGTCTCCCTGGACAGGTGGGCGAGCATTCTGTTGTCTCTGAGAACTGGGTACCCAGGGAGGGGCTTGAGTTGGAGCCTCAACTCAGGGATGCAGGAGGGATGCGCAGAGTGGGCAAGAGTACTGAAATCACAATAGCCTGAAGCAGTGAAACGCGAGCGTGAGTGGAGGAGAAAAAGGATTAAGAGTCAGTGACTAAGAATGTCCCTCAAGCCGGGCGGTGGTGGCGCACGCCTTTAATCCCAGCACTCGGGAGGCAGAGCCAGGCGGATCTCTGTGAGTTCGAGGCCAGCCTGGGCTACCAAGTGAGTTCCAGGAAAGGCGCAAAGCTACACAGAGAAACCCTGTCTCGAAAAACCAAAAAAAAAAAAAAATAAAAATAAGAATGTCCCTCGATTAAGTCGGACCTCGAAGGCTGGAGAAATCAGCCCTCTGGATTCTTCACATTATTATTGCTTGAGCTTAATGCCTCTATGAAACATTACCGTACTCAGAGCTAGTGTGTAAGTAACTTGCCAGATGGTAATTGAATCCTACAGGGAAGCCTCTGTTTCTCGGGACCTGGACCTTTGTCTGGCGTCTTAGGCTTGGGACTGGGCTGTGTGTGGGGAGGATCCGTGCTGAAGTCCAAGAGAGTGTGAGTGAGGGCTCCTCGCTGCTCCCAAATACCCTCCAGGCCAAGGCTCCTGGCCAGGGAAGCCAGCGGTTTGATGTTCCCGCTCTAGCTAAAGAGCAGAGAAAGAGAAACTTCTAGAATGCTCTGGAGGGATCCTGGCTGGAAGACACTAGGAACAGGTCCTAGGGAGGAAATCCCGATATGATTCTGTTATTTCCCACCCTTCCCACATCATTTGGACCTCCCCACGGAAGAGCAGTCAAGAAAGGCGGTGATCCCCATTCTCCTCCCATTTCCATGGTGTGCAAGGTGTGGGTTCTGAGGCTGCTGGTGGGACACACAGAACTTCAGCTTTCTTCAGGAATTTCCTCGCTGTTCCTTAACCTAAGTCTCATCTGTCAGAGCCTCAGGCACTAGGGATCTGCCTTCCCCAGGTTGTCAGTGAAGGAGAATAATCACTGCCCTCAAGAGTCATGGCAAGGGCTGGCGAGATGGCTCAGAGGTTAAGAGCACTGACTGCTCTTCCAGAGGTCCTGAGTTCAATTTCCAGCACCCACATGGTGGCTCACAACCATCTGTAATGAGATCTGGCACCCTCTTCTGCATACATAGTAAATAAATAAATCTTTTAAAAAAAAAAGTCAAGGCAAATTCTCCAACTTTTCGTCGTCAGTGGTTTTGGGATGCCCTCTGGAGTGGAGTAAGTCGGTAGCCACATTCGTAGGGACAGCCGATGAATGTCCTAGACTCCCGACATTATTGCTACCAGGTCCTGTCCTAATTCTAGGATCAAACAAATATCAGATGCACTGGACCTGCCCTTCAGACATAGGCCATATAACCTTACATTTGAGGCCTTCTCCCAGAGCTAGGGTAGGGTTGGCGGTGGTGAGTCCTCTCGTTTCCCGGACACATCCCTGGCTCCGCACTGTTCCACAGGTATCTGGCCATCCGCTACCCGCTGCACTCCCGCGAGCTGCGCACACCTCGAAACGCGCTGGCGGCCATCGGGCTCATCTGGGGGCTCGCACTGCTCTTCTCCGGGCCCTACTTGAGCTACTACCGTCAGTCACAGCTGGCCAACCTGACCGTGTGCCACCCAGCGTGGAGCGCGCCTCGACGCCGCGCCATGGACCTCTGCACCTTCGTCTTCAGCTACCTGTTGCCTGTGCTCGTCCTCAGCCTGACCTACGCGCGTACCCTGCGCTACCTCTGGCGCACAGTCGACCCAGTGGCTGCAGGCTCGGGCTCCCAGCGCGCCAAACGCAAGGTGACACGCATGATCGTCATCGTTGCCGCGCTCTTCTGCCTATGTTGGATGCCCCACCACGCGCTTATCCTCTGCGTGTGGTTTGGTCGCTTCCCGCTCACGCGCGCCACTTACGCGCTGCGCATCCTTTCACACCTAGTTTCTTATGCCAACTCGTGTGTCAACCCCATCGTTTACGCGCTGGTCTCTAAGCATTTCCGTAAGGGTTTCCGCAAAATCTGCGCAGGCCTGCTGTGCCGCGCCCCAAGGCGAGCCTCAGGCCGAGTGTGTGTTGTGGCGCCTGGCAACCATAGTGGCAGTGTGCTGGACCGCGAGTCCACAGACCTGACCCATGTGAGCGAGGCAGGGGGGCCTCTTGTCGCAGCACCCGGACTTCCCAACAGCACAGCCTCGAGTAGAGCCCTCGATCCTGTAGGTTAAAGGATCAAAGGGCGTCTAAGGACATCTTCACAGTGTGGCCTGAGAACACCTTGGGGGTTATGCTTGAATGTTCGAGAGTTGCAGCCCAAGACTGAGAATTGTAGGGAATGCTCTCTGATATTAAACTGCACAGATTGCTAGTCACGTGACATAAGCCTTCAATCCCAGCACTTGGGAAGTTGAAGGAGCAGGAGCAAAGCCAGCCTGGAGTCTGAGCCCCCCTTGAACTACACGAGATACAGTCTGAACAATAATAAAATTCTTAAAAGATTCAAACCATTTCATATGCTGTGATGCACGTGGGATTTTGACATGAAGCCCCAAGCCTGGGGTAAAAAGCCTTTGGGACTTTACAGGGCGTGGGAGGCTTCTCCTAGTGGGGTACAGTGCGCTTAGCTTAGCTACTAGGAAACTAAAATCCCTAACTGAAGCTAGGGATCCAGTGATGCCTACCATGTGCCCCCAACTTCCAGGTGCTAGTTGTCCATACCTAAGTTATCAGCCAACTCACGTGATCAAGACAAGCAACACATTTGAGGTGAAGCTGACTGATGGACAAATATCACGTGTTTGTGTTTCCAGCTTGTTCATGCACAATCACACTCTGAGTCTGGGCATCCTGACCAGTGCTTCACACTTGGCCCTACGTATGCTTTGCTGCCTACAACTGGGCAGGATCCAGTACCCCCATTTTTGCTTGGGGGTCAAAAAGTCACCGTCCAACAGATTCCATTCCACATAAACTACAGTGATTGATTCTGAGTACTTTGGGTTGGGGCAAGCTAATTCGGCAGGACAGGGATGCCCAGGGTTTCAGTCACTGGTCTCTATCTGTCCCTGAGTTCTTGAGCCAAGGCACTTTACATTAAGTATTTAAGGAGCAGCAAGGACAAAGATGTCTCCAACACACATCGTGGAGTGGGCTGACTTTGGCCAAGGCACCACTAAAGTGCACAGCCAGCCCTAATTAGGGCTTGTAGAAGAGACACAGTGGAGCTGGAGAGATGGCTCAGTGGTTAAGAGCTCCTCTTCCAGAGGTCCTGAGTTCAATTCCCAGCAACCACATAGTGGCTCACAACCATCTACAATGGTTTCTAATGCCCTTTTCTGGCATACGGCATATGAACAGACAGAACACTCATACATAAACAAATGAAAGATCCTAGGCTTGCCTCATAGGGCAGTGTTCCAGGTGCTGGAAACAGAGCAGGAAAGGATACCTAGGCAGGTGCAGTGGCTGGTCTCTGAGCTTTGTCTTTGGGTGTTTGTGGAACTGGACAGGAGAAGCATGCTTAGTTCAAGGCTGAGCCCTTCACAGAGCAGCTGCCTCCATCCAGTGGCTCAGTCCTCACAGAATGGGCTGAATGAAGTTTAGACCCTGCTGCTCTGCCCAGAGTCTGATGATGGCTCTGTAGATCCAGCTCCATCTAGCCTTTCTCCAGCTCAGCACCAACCAGCTCTTGGTCCAGAAGACCAGTTCCCAGGAATCAGCAGTTGGTAGGTAGAGGGCTCAAGGTTTTAAGTGTTAGGATTCAGGTCCTGAGATAAACCTGACCTCATCCATCAACCTGGCTATCCTTCAACACTGGAATTTCAGGAGGCCATCCAGATTCTGGAAAATGGGAGTGCACCACTGCTAATAAGCACGCAGGTGTTTGTGTCCAATGTGTTTAATTCGGTGAGTGCCCTGATGATGCAGCAAGGCACAGGCCTAGGGCCAAACTGGAAAGGGAACGGAATTCAGCCTTGGCTAGTGTTTGGGCTTCCTGTTAACTGTCCCAGTGGCCAACCAATGTGATGTCCCCTCCCCAGCACTTCCTGCAGCACAGTGCTGATGCTAAGGCTGGTGAGCTCCCACCTGGGGGAGGTAGAGGTGGGAACACATTCCTAACATTAGCTTTCATCAATATACTGAGTTTAAGGACACATGTGGAGAATGAGGCTTCACTGGACTCCTTGTGTCCCTAGTCCTGGCTGGATGCTCGTCTAACCTAGAATGTTAACATGCATTCCCAGCATGCAGTCACACTGCCCTGGAATTCACTCTGGACACCCACTCACATTCCAGGAAGTGTGAGGTAGGGATTTCAGGTGGGTACCACATAAGTCCCCCTCCTGCCCCTTCCGTCTCCAGATGCCTCTCAGGGAACATTTCCCTTCTGGTGGCTACCACAGTTTCATGTGCAAAGAATCTCTCCAGCACAGCCCTAGTGGGCTGGAAAACTGGGGGAGAGGTCTCCCCTGGCCCAGCACAAGAATGGGCTGGGCTCTGGCCATGGTGCTTCTCCCTGTAGGCTACGGGTGGACGGGAAGGTCCAAGACACACAAGCCTGAGCGGACCAGGATGGTCATGTGGAGTTAACTTGGCCCTAACCATGGAGACCAATTGTGTCGTTGAGCTCCTCCATTTCCTCAGGGACCACAGCGACTGTAGCCTCAGTTTCAACCCTTTCAGCAACACTGGTGCTCACAGAACCTGGGGTGTGAGACCGGGTGGGATGTTAGAGAGGCTGGTCTCCAGTCTAGCCTGGGCAGGGCTCTGTGACCTATCAGAGCAGTGTGCACGCCCTACCTCCCCCCCCACCCCCCACCCCCGCCCCCATCCCAGTCTTAGGGCAGCTGAATGGAGCACAGAGCTGCACAGTCCACACCCCCCACCAAATCGGTCCCTCTCGGGTTCCCAGTCCCCCTGCAGTGTCACAGCTGTTATCAGAGCTGCTCCACAATAGCTGCTTCCTGTCCCTTCAGTCTTCTTTCCCCAGAACAATTGCTTTCCACAGCCAGGGCCAGGCTAGTGTCTGGGCCAGGTGTGCCAGATTTAGAGGCTCATCTCCAAAGGCAACGGGGCAGCTACCTATGGTGAAATTCACATGCACCAAGTCACCAGATGTCACACTGGCTAGCGCTCCCAGGAAAGCCCACGGTTGCTGCCCCATGGCCCTAAAGTTTCTGGTGTGAGGTGGTGGACAGAGACGAATGTGCAATCACTTCCCTGCCATGAGGTGCTGCCAAGTGCATTTATTTCCAGGAGGAAAATTCATCTCTGAATCTAAGGCTCTTCGTTACCTGGAGGCCATCTGATGGGCTTTCAGAGGCTGTGAAAAGCTGTGGGTTGGCTCCCTCTCCCATTGCCCCCAGAGGCCATCAGAAGCCTGCAGCTTCCGTGGGCTTCAGTCTCTCTCCCTAGTTCACACTTCGCATCCTATCCCTTTCAGTGGTGGAGCTGGTGTTCCACACCCATGTGCTGGACGAGATTGTGTCAAGAGAGAATACGCAGTTCATGACTTGAAAGCTCAGGTCCCATGCCAGCATCCCATGCCCTGCTCCAGGTGACACTTCTACCTGGGAAGAGGCTGGTAGAGCCTGGTGGAGGGGAGAGGGATGGTATATTCCCAGAGGCATGGCAGTCTCCTTTCTGCCTGCTCCCTCCATATCTCAGGAAATGCCACTTTTTCCTTCCAAGCTGAACCTGAAGAACCCAGGGCTCAAGTCGACCCTGGCCAGGCTGGTTTCCAGGGAGACACTGCTGTCAGCTGGTATGTGTGAGGGTCTGCTGCGCTGGAACCACTGAGTGCATGGCCTACGAAGTAACACTGCTGCTCAGCTAGCTACCTGGCCTTCCACTCCTCCAAGGGCAGGCTCTGCCCAGTTCCCCTTCCTGCAATCCACTGCTCAGTAAGACACACACACACACACACACCCGCAGCCCCACCTAGTCACTAAGACTCGACAGTTCAGGGCCAGCCTCTGTCCCTTCATTGGCAGTTTACTTCTTCACCTGCTGTTGCTCTTCCTCCGCACCAAGGCTGCATCGAGATACACCCTGGAGACAAGAGCAGCCCCAACCCCGTGCCCAGAGTGGAAAAGAGTGACCTTCAGAAGAACCCAGGACTAGTGTGGGAGGTAGGCAAGGGCTAGGCCCATCTGAGAGTGTGGGGTCATGAGGAACGAGGCGCTGGAGTAGACTTAGCAGAAGGATCAGCTGCACACCGACAGCTGGCCAGACTCCTGTCTAGGTGTGCTGCGGGATCTCAGCATCTACTCTGCTGGCGCCTGGCTCTGGGGCTCACTTTATCCTCCCCAGGTAGAATCAGGTTTGAAGAAGGGCAGAGCCATGCCCTTGAGAGAAAGAAGTTCATGCCTGGCAAATTTCTCTAAAAGGGTGCTTCTTCCACTGGAGGATGCTTAGGAAGAGCCAGGCCCAAATTTTAATTAGTAGAGGATCTAAGAAGGAACACTCTGGACTAAGAACCCCTGTCTTTCACCCTTCTGCTCTGGAGGAATGTTCTGGAGCAGCCAAGAACAGTTCCTTTCCCTGCCAGCAGATCCTGAAGGAGGAAAGAGTTCAAGGAAGGGCCGGGCTACAGTTGTTGAGCACACCTTCTTCCTCATGTATGTGGCCAATGCAATATGCAGTCAGCTCGTGTATGTGGCCAGTCTGGATGTGGGACATGTGCAAGTCTGACCCAACCCCTTGCAAGGTAGCCTCCTGGTGGGCAGGCTGGTCTGTAATGGGGTGGGGCCTAGGAATACAGATTAAGGGTGCAGCATAGTTCCTACAGCCAGGTGAGAGCTAGAGCAGTGTCTCCAGAGAAGCGTCAGCTCCATTCTCTAACAGGAGGCTCATGCATCCTGAGCTCCCCTCTCTGTATAAAAGCAAAACAAGCCATCACCCAAATGCACCGTAAGGGCCTGCCTTCTTGAACATGGCTGTTCACTGCCATCCTGAGTAGTACAGCCTAACTTTACCCTCATGATCTCCCACTTTGCTCCTGAATTGCTCGCCTCTGTCCACTAGTTCTCTGTCCCGCATGCATTCAGCTTAAAGCCCCATGCAACTCACTGCCTGGGCCAGTGAGTACTGAAGCTGGGGACCAGGGAACAGATGACTGAGCGGCTGTCCCCACAGGGTGGTCCAGAACACCTTGCAGTGTGCCAGATACAAAGGGACCAGGACAGCTCTCCTGCCTCTTGTCACCAGGGAGTCCCAGGAGGTGGGACATCCCAGAGCCCAGAACCGTGGACAATGAACTAAATCCAAGAGAGGAGGTCGACACTGACAACCTTTCCTCTAGGTCTGCTGGCTGCCGTTTGGCCTGCACTTTGAGCCTGCTCACATCTGTGGGCTGAAGAGGATGGAAGCAGGCCAGGGTGGAGTCTGCCGTCCCATTCTTGGTATCCTCATGGCAGCTGGGGGCACCAGTCTCTGTCTTCCATGTCTTCTGCCTCAGAAGCCATCATGTGGCCCCTGCTGGGTGTGCATCATTGTGAAACCCAAGGTGTGAAAGGAGCCACATTCTGGGTGAGTGCTGGTCTGACAGGAGATGTGGGCCGCAGGGGAGATGCCAACACCAGGCCAGGGCTCCTGGGTGGGGCGCAAAGGTCTCTGTCGCAAAGGACTTCAGACTCACCTGGCCTGGAGGTATGTTAACACTAGTTTACCAGTCCAACAACATGTGAGTGTGGTGGAGCCAGGCAGAACGCTGGCAGGCTTAGGCAGAGGTGTCGAAAAGGCGATCGATCATGTCGCCCACCTGTTCCACACGGTACTTGATGTACTTCTCAGGGTTCTTGGTGAAGGGCACGCTGCCATACCTGACCAGGCACCATGGTAAGAGGTCAAGGGGAGGGCATCTCTACCCTCAGCCTCAGTGTCAGCATCCTTAACGCTCTGCCCGGGTGCTAAGATGGCAGGGCGCCCCTGAATTAGGTCCCAGAGCCCAGAGCACCAGACACGCCGTCCCACTCCATTGGAACTTTGTTTTTCCCCTCCCGAGGGAGAGAGCACATAGGTCACCTGGAAAGCGGACAGCAGAGGGCCTGGGGGGGGGGGGCGGGGCGGGATGGGCTCACCTGTGCAGAAAGGCCCCATAGGTCTCCTTGACAATGTTTTTCTGAGCCTGTCGAATCTTGTCCCTCTGCTCTGTGTCTGGAATGGCCCAGGCCTTCTGAATCTTGCACAGCTCTTCAAGGCCATCATTGAATCCCTGACCACCAAACAGGCAGGAAGGAGGGACCAAGAGACAAAAGCTTTGTGTCTATGTCGCCACAGTGGCAGCCGAAATCAGTGGAAGGGAGGGCCTCGACTCACCTTGAAACGTTCCTTAATCATCTGCCGCTCCTTGTCCCGGAGCTGGGGGTCCAGAGAGCAGAGGAAGGCAGCAGAGAAAGCCAGGCTCAGAGCAGAACAACGCTGTCCTCTCCTGCCCCAACCCTCTCCTGCTGCCCTCATGGCCTCACACATCTCCATCTCACACATCCACAGAGATGCTGTCCATTCTTCCTAAGATACAATATCACATCGCCTCCCCAGTCCCTCCTGGCGCAGGTCTTGGACTTACCTTGACTCCAGGCTGGAAGACTGGTAGATTCTTCTCTGCGATATAATCGGTCACCTTTAACCAGCTGCCAGATAGCAGGGTGAGAAGAGAGAGACAGCGTCAGAGAGTTGTTTCTTCCATAAAGTCAGCTGGCTTGTTTTTCAAATCTCTCTACCTACTGAAGGTGGGGGCAGTAGGAATTATCTGGGTCAGGAGTAAGCAAAACAACAGAGATGCTCTCCTTGGGAACAGAAAATGTTTAAGCTGCTCGCTTTGACAATTAGGAACAGGAAGCAGAAGGCACTCAATAAACTGAACAAATGTTGCCGACCACAGCTCACATCAATATTGTGGCAAATTAAGATAGAGAAACAGATGGGAAGAGAAGGAGCAGAGAGCAGACAAACAGGAAGGAAGTGGGAGACACTCAGAGAGAAACAGGCCAAGGAAACCGGAGGACCAGAGAAGTAGCCAGAACCTTTCCAAGTTCAAGAGCTCTCACCCCGCTGTTCTCTAGGGCTAAACATTGTTCATCTCTCTCTCTCTGACAGTTCACTTTTCAACTATTCTTAGCCATGACACTGGGCAGATCACTCTGAAGAGGCTCCGTGGTCCCTGGGGAGCAGCTAGCAAAGGGAGGGAGGGGGGCTTCTCTCTCCACCCATGAATTAGATTTGAAAAACAAGAAGAGAAACAAACGCTGGGGCTTGGCTTAGTGGCAGGTCCCACACTGAACCTGTGCGAGGCCCTGGCTTTGAGGCCCAGCACTAAAACAAACCCCGAGAGGAAAGCAAACGGCGGGTTACCTTGACGTCAGTCAGCAGCTGCCGGCCTCATGCTATGAGGGGCTGAGCAGAGAGGGTGGTGGGTTCAGAAAGGACAGCAAGAGGGCTGGCGGCTGCTCACCTCCGCTGATAGGTCTGGATCTGCTGCTCGATGTGCTCCCGATAGGAACGCTCAGCAGTCTTCTGGGTCACAGCCACCAGCTGGATCAGCTCAGACCTGGGTGAAGGGGAAGAGAAAGAGAAAAGACACTCCTGGGTCCCAGAAGTCACTGGCCTTGGCAGCAACACTGGGAAGGAGGCTTCTTGTTTGGAACATTCCTAAGCTTTAAAGCAGAAGCATCCCTTGGGTGCTGACCGAGGAAACTAAAACACACAGAACGAGGAGGCTGTAGATGGTGCATCCAGCCCTGGAAGGCAGAGGTTGGCATGGCTGCCCAGCCGAGGCAGGGCCACTTACTTCTCCAGGGACTTGAGGATGTAGTTGTAATTGTTATGTAGGAAGATAGCGCTTAATGCTGGATCCTCATACACCTTGGACTTGCTCAGCAAGTTCAGCTGCAGGTTACCCAAGACTTTGCCTATACAGAAAGATGGGGCCACTTAACCACAAGTGTCTGATCCAAATGATCCAACCACTAGGGCCTGACAACTGTTCCTTGTTCTTCTGACTCCCAGGGCTCTGAAGCTCTTCTCAACCCTTGGATCCTGAACTAGGATGTAGGGTACTATTCCAAGGCCAGGACAGGGACCCAGGAACAGATGGACAGCACCGAGGCAAGAGATGGGGGAGAAGGAGTGGGTTCTGCCAGTGAAACTCACAGATATAGGTGCTCAGCAGGCGCTTGCTGAACTCGGAGCTGTAGCTGGTAGCCGAAGAGCTGGTTTCTGAGAGGAGATGTGCTGTGACTGTGGTGGCAGTGGCCAACACCCTTGATGGCCCTTCCCACACCCCAGGGGAGAGGAGGGATTGTTGGAGAGGCCCTGGGCTTTGTGGGCAGGCAGGACTGAAGGAAGAGCCTAAGCAGAGATGGGCACCTGCTGAGCTATAGGAAGCACAGTGGATTCTTTCTGGGTCCCAGGGCTGTCCTCCACAGTAATGGGTTAAGGAACCAGCCCATGAGAGCAGGCAGGCAGCTGGGAGAGGTGTGGGTCACCAACACCTTCCCAACCTTCTCAGCCTGGTCCCCAACGTAAGATGGGCAGTATCTATTAGATCCCTTTTACTTATTTGCCAACAGCAAGGGTTTCTGGACAGGGTCACCCAGTCTTTCCATCTTCTCCTCACAATCTCCTGATTCCCCCACCCCCAGTACCAGATGATATAGAATGGAACGCCAAGGGGAAAGGTTAGGCTAGCCAGGGGGTGTTCTTAGGGTGCTGGGCCCATTAGGGTGCTGCCTGGCTAGGCTTAGAGACAGCGGTAGCTATGAAGGGAAGAGGGAGAGATAAGGGCACCCCTGGAGAACTCATGTCCCTCTGGCCTGCCCTCAGTGAGTCCTGAGAACTGGTCCCCTGGGAACCTCACCCACCGGCCTCTGGAGGGGAGGATGGGGCTGGGGTGGGCACACTGCTTACCTCGGGGGTCTAAAGGAATATTGTATGTGTCCCCAAGAACTACGGAGTGACAGGCAGTGCACACAGAGAGGGAGGAGGGGGCAGAGGAGGAGAAAGATGCAAAGTGCAAAAAACAGGTTAGAAACGGTGGTGCCACCCGCGCCAAGCAGACCTCTCCCCAGGACGCCAGACACAGACAGCAGCACACGCCAAGACCACAGAACACACTGCAGAGTGCAGCTCAAGACAACGGGCAGCTCCTTGGCTTCTTGCCCCCAAAATAAAAGCAAATGGAGGGCGCAGGACCTCCGTTCTTGGGATGACCTAGACGAGCACTCTTCCTTACATGCCAGCCTCCCAAGCTCCGGTCCCACCAAGGGGCAGCAAGGAGATGGAGCAACAGAACAGGCAGACGATACAGGAGGGGGTGGAGAAGTATGGCAGCGTGGCGGGGCAGGACGGGCACCTGAGACCTGCAGTGCCCCCCAGAGTACCGACAGCCAAAGGAACAAGCAGGGGTTGGGGTTCATAAGGACGTCAACAAACCCAGCCCTCCTTACGCTCATTCTCGACAAGTCCATGGGGCTGAGGCTCCCCCACAGGCTATGCCTTTAATCCCACTCCATGGGCTGCAGAAGACACCTCACCACACCCTGCCCTCACCCACAGCAAGTTAGTGCCTCCTAGGGGCCTAACTCTATGTCCCCAGGCAAGAGGGGGCAGCAGAGGACAGGCAAGCCCAGCTCGGGTGTTGTGTACCTTGGGAGGCCAGCATGGCACCCGCTGTTTCCTGGAAGTCCAGAAGCTGCTGCAGGAAAAGGATGGCCTGGTGGAGAGAACAGACCCAAGAGGGTCAGGGTAGGCCCAAGGCAATGGCTTCCCCCACACACCCTATCCAACCAGCAGGGCAAGTCTTCACAGTGCCAAGAGCAACTGGAAATTTCAAGTGTTATCTTTGCACTCTGGCTGCCCGAGAGGCCCTGTGTGCTGCAGAAGCTAACCCTCCACCACCAATGCCTGCTCACGAAGGCCAGGAGCTCTGGGCAGGCTGGTTCCCAGTGTGGTACCCCGAGCCGAGCCCGAGCACCCTTGTCCCACTCCGGCAGTGTCTGACTGGACCTACGTTGCTTGTGAGCTCATGCACGGTGCCGTCCTTGGGCATGTTGTATTCTTTGTCTGGATCATTCTGTGGGAAGGAAAAAAGAACACCCTCTGAGTCCCAGAAAGGGCTCCCACCAGTAGCCCCGGCTCACCCTGAGCCCTAGTCAGCCTGCCTATGGCGCCACCTCCTGGTACATGGGTGTGAGGCTGTCCCTCAGCCTCAGAAGCTGAGCAAGACACAGGGATGTCAGCCCCAGAGGGCTTCAGTGCCAGGGAAGCAACAGAGGAGCCCCGAGGGCCCCCCCAGAAGCCAGCAGCGCAGGGGCTTTTCTAAAGAGCAAGCCTGACTCTCTTGAAGGGCTGCTCTCTTAGGAGTCCCCAGAGCTCAGTGAGCAAGCCAGGCCTGATGGAAGGAAAGGGGCTGTGGGCACCTTAATGTTGTCAGCAAAGTCTTCTAGTGCTTTGGCTCCAATGGTCTCCATGGAGGTGATGAGGCCAGGCAGCTTGTTCTTGGTGCTGGCTGCTGTGCCCTGGGGAAGGACATGGCTGACATATTCATCATTCATCACTGCCCTCTCCAGGAAGCTGTAGACCTAACTCCTTCCAGCTCCTTCTCCACCCTCACTCCAGAAGCTGCATTCTCCAGTTCCAGATTAGCTACAGCTCTTCTATTACCCCCTTGTCCAAAGCCTCTCAGGAGCCACCTCAGAAGAGAGGGAGGAGACGTTGGAATAGTTTCCCAGAATGAGTACGGGGAAGCCGTGTGAGAAAGGTCCTTAGGGCCTCCCAGCCCACATACCTGGAGCACCTGGTCAAACTCAGGCTTGGTCTGCTTGAGGTGCCGCAGGATGGGGAAGACTGTGAGCACTGTGGAGAAGTCATGGCGGATGATGGCTTTCCTGGCAGCCGACACGATGTTCTCCCCTTCAAGCATCAGCCCATCCAGTGCATCCTGGAAGAAGGATAAGGACCCTGCTCATGCAGGCGCAGAGCAGAATTGGTTCCTAGAGACAGTGGGGGCACCTCGTGGGTGTGAAGGGGAGCCAACATGCTGTGAAGGATGGGGGAGGGGGTCGTGGACTACACCACACAGAGTCGCGGGCTCAGGGCACGAGGTCTGCCCCACCCTCTTGATTCTGCAGAAAGTTACACGGGTCAGTGCTCAGAGCTGCAGGGCGAGCAGGTTAAGACCTGAATCAAGGAGTCGAAGGTTCTCTTCTGATGGTGCTCGGGGATGATGTCCATCAGTAGCTGGTATTCACTCTGGGCCAGCTTGACGAAGGCACTGACACAGTGAATGTAGGCGTCTGTCTCCACATCCAGCATGTCATCTCTCCCTAGAGGGACGGCAGTGCCCTGAGTGGCTGGTCTGGGAGAGCCACGCACTCCGCTGGGGTCTGAGTGTCTCGAGTTCCTGGGCTGAGCCCAGACCAGCAGGAAGTAGACAGAGGCAGACTACTGCTCTGACAGGCCTGGGAGATGATGCCAAGTCCAAACACTGTCCTGGCATCTCTTTCCACTCAGCACAGGCAGTGTTTATGGCTCCAGTCAAACACTAGAGGTGGTGGCAGAAAGCTAGAAGGAAGGAAAACTCCTGGGTCTGAGGATCCTGAATTGTGCTTGGAGGAGGACAGTGTGGGACGGGCAGGTGGCAGTGTCCACTCTAAGGATGGAGTCACTGCGGTCCTCAATCTGGGAGATGGTTCTTATGAAGGTCATTGCCAATCTTACCAGACCCTAAAAAGTGTAAGGGAGTAGTGGGCTATGGCCTCTGAGGCTGGCTGCTGTGTGTGTGTGTGTGCGCGCGCGCGCGCGCAGCGCGCGCGCGCGCGCGCGCGCGCGCGTGTGTGCGTGTGTGCATGTGTGTGTGTATGTGTGTGTGTGTGTGTGTGTGTGTGTGTGTGTGTGTGTCCTCAGAGAGCGAGGGCTCCTTGGTGAGCTGCCCCAGGAGCAGACAGCACCCCACTATTGGAGGATGGGCAGTGGCCCCAGGACAGAACAGTCTGGTTTATGTTATGGATGGCTCAAGAAGTGAGATGCCCAGGCTCATGACCTCCTCCGAGGAACCACCTGCCCTCCGGCCTGCCTTCCAAGCTCAAGCTGCGGCTCCTCTCCGGCCAGGCCCGAGAGCCAAGCATGCACTCCCATCTCACAAGAGGCAAGGAGACCTAGGGCCCAAAGGAGCCTGGAGTGGGAGCCAGGCCACAGGCCAGGCCCATCTTTAGAGCAGAACAGGCCATCCGGGGACTGCTCCGTAGGCAGTGTCAGCGGCCGCCCTGGGGCTGGGCTACGGTACTCACCGGCCAGTGGCCCGTGCTTGTCGTTCAGGGCCTCGGACAGGTGCTTAACTCGGAAATCATGCTCGTGACCTAGCAAGATGTCAGCCGCACAAACACAAGCAGCGTTTATCCAGGGGCCAGGCGGCTGCCCCTTGGGGTGTGGGGAAGAAGCCCTTGATCTCCAGGAGCGGAGCATGAAATGGGGCACAGGGAGGGAGCACTGAGGAGGGCTCTGAGCCCTTCCCCTGCCCCAAACCCCGCTGGGAACAGCCGTTTCAAGCCTGACTCTCAGGGGTGCTAAAGACCATCCCTGGCGTTTGTTTTCCAACGCAGGGAGATGAAGAGAAGGTGCATGGCTCCAGGGAGACGCATGAGAGCTGTCACTGCTGAGTGAATGAGGACAGGCCTCCTTTGCATCCCAGGGTGACTCTTTTGGAGGGGGGTCCACCAACACAGCTGACCTGGCTATCCCTCCCCTGACAGCAGAGAAAGGCCACGTCCTCCAGGCAGCCTATCCCCTTAGATGCAAGAAGTTCCCTTTCTACAGAGAGGAGTGGCTGGGAGGTGTTGACCAACTTGGTCCTGCCCTGCTGATGCGGGCGTGAAAGGGCTGCCCCGAGACAATTTTCTCTGAGTTTACACAGGACACAGGACAGAGACAGGGAGGACGGACCTTAGGAAGAGCAGAGCCAGGCAGGACCAGGCCAGGGTCACAAAACTTGTCCTTGGGCCTGCTGAAACCTGAGGAGTATCAAGGGTTTGCCACCCCCACCCACCCACCCACTCAGGATTTGTCCCAAGGCCCTCCTGGGAGAGGCTCTGCCCCGCCTAAGGAGCGAGTGGACTCGCAAAGGAAGAGGGTGATGGGAAAGGGGCACAGGGTGATTACCTTCCAGAGGAATGAGGTTAGAGCCCCCCTTTTTCCCATCTAGACCATGCTGGGAATACTGTTTCAGAAGGTTCTGAGCCTTACGGATCGTCCCTGTCACCAGAGCCACAGAGAGGAGAGAGGAAGACCTAGGAAATGAGTGAGAGAAAACAGCAGCAGCCCTCCACCTGCCCAGCCCGCCCCCGCCCCAACAGCGAGCATGCCCCTCAACGCCTCTGCCGGTAGGTCCTGCCAGGGCCACCAGACCCCCTTAAGGATGGAGCGAGGAGAATGTGGCCAAACTCAGCCCTGGGCTCTGCACTGACCCTCAGTTCTGTAGTTGACTTCACGTTAAGAGGGACAGAAAAGACAAAAATAAGGTCATAAAGATCCATCAGGAAAAGTAAAACCTTCTACTGAGTGGCGTTTTAATGGAGTGGGTTAAGGCTTGGTGGCAAAGCTCTCACACTCAAGGGCAGGACAGGGCAACCTGGGGGTTTCCTGGAAACCAGCCTAACCTCCAGGCTGAGTTCCCTGAGCATGCTCAGTGTTGGGACAGAAGCCAAATAGCAGTGCAGGGGGGTTGGGGTTGGGAAAACAGGTCTAAGCTTCCCGGGGAGCTGCAACAGAGATGGAGGTCCCAACACCCAGAGGCAGAGGCCCCCACGCCCCAGAAGGCACTCAGCCAACATAGCAATGGTAATGGACTGAAAAGCTCGGGAAGGGCCAACGGGAACCACCACCTGCAAGGCGAGCCATGGTAAAGATGACATGCTCTTGCCATGGGGGAAAAAGAACAGTTAGTATCACAAGTGAGAACAATGAAATGTGGCAGCCCAGCTTTCAGGGCTGCCAGCTCCTGGGAGTAAGACATTTTGGAACCCACAATGCGGGGACAGAGGCAGCATGTCAGCCAGCAGGTACTGCTCCTAGGTAGCAAAATGTTCCAGGATAATGAGTCATCCAGGAGCTTAACTGTGCCATCTTCCTGAGACTCCCTCCATCACACGTGAGCCCAGCAAGGCTGCTGGCCTCACAGCAGCCACCAGCCTAGGCAGGCGGGGCAGGGTTCAGCTGGCTCATCTCTGTTTGCACCACACTGAAATTAGCTACTGCTAACTCTTCTTGGCAGGCCAGCTCACGTCTGCTGCCCTCCGTGTTCCCTGCTCAGTGAGCGAGCGCCTGGTAATGAGTGAATCAGATTGCCGCCCCACCACCTACCCAGGAGCAGATGGGCTGTGGGCTCATCAGGGACCTAACCGGCACACTGGCTGCGAGGAAGTGGGCATGCTGACCTGGGAGCAACCGAGTCCAATTATAAGGGCAGATGCTGAGGTTGGTGCCTCATCACCAATGAGGCCATCAGCTCTCCTGTCCTCAGAGTGGGGACAGACGTCCGGAGGGCCTGACTCTATCCTCCTCATCTCAGTCTTAAATCCACTCACCCCTGGCAACTCCTAACGCCCTACAGAACCACAGGGACCTCACAGACCTTTGCATCTCCATGACAAGGACAGATTGAGTTCATGGAGAGCCCTGAGGTTATATCCCTCATCCTGAAAGGCTAGGACCTGCAAGGCCAGTGGATACTGGGGCAGGGCAAACAGGGTTCTGGAGCCTCCAGTGGGCTTGTCGAAGAACCAGGAAGAAGAAGCAGCAGCGAGCACAGAGCAGCTGAAGCCCTGACAAGCTCATGGACACAGCTCCTCCCCGTACCAGGAAGGCACAGAGGTGGACTGGCCAGCCATGCAGGCAGCTGTGTCCAGCAGCGTGGGTTAGTAGAGTCACTGTTTAGAGCAAGCAGGACACTCACTGAAGGAAGGGCAGAAGCCAATGCAATTCCTGCAGAGGCCACCAAGCCCTGAAGGCAGTCTCCCTTGGCCATGTCTCCAAACCTCAGCAAAGGCTGAGGAAGCAGGTGATGTGGTTGCTCTCTGAAGGGCTTGGGTGGGTTAGGACTGGGAAATGAGGGTGTGAGCTCTACTCAAGGCCTGCTCTTAGGAAAGCACGTTCCTTAGCCAGGCCTGAGCTGCAGCCGGAAGCCCAGGGTGGGCACCTCACTCCAGCCCACTGGCTTTCTCTCCCGGCACTACTGCAGTAGCCAACATCCTAGAACATCCTATCTCTCCTGGGGCTGAGGTCAGCCTCTTTTGAGGCAGGGGACTGCCAGGCTGACAGAGACAGTCAGCCTGGAGCACAGACTATACAAACGTGAGGTCAGGAGGAATGTATAGTGGGCTAGAGTCTCACTGCCCACACCTACCTCTACACCATGCCCACTTTTCAGCTATGGAGCAGTTTATATTGATCTGGCTTTCTGGAAGGCTGGGGTGCCTGCCCCTCCTTACCCAACAGGATCACATAGCAAAGGGAAGGAGACCTAGCAAGTCACTCTGACCTATGGCCTCTGCCAGCCTGCCTCAGAGACAATTAAGCACACTAGTGGCCCTGCCCCTCCCATCCCCCAAACCTTATGGAAATTACCCAGCTGCTGGGTATAAGAATCATAGGGCCTTTTGAGTAGGGGATATTTGCTCTATCCTGTGTCCTAGGAGTCAGGTGACCATAGACATGGGCTATACTGCTGATATCAGAAGGCTGATATTGCCCACCCCAGGGTGGACAAAGACAACCCAGACTCCAGGGATCCCTCGGTCGGTTATTTAAATAGTCAGGGTGGACTCACCTGGCCGCTTGATGGGCTTCTTGGTAGGTGTGTCTTTCCTCTTGTTGGGGATGGCAGGGGAGTAGGGAACCCCAGAGGAAGAACTGCTTTTGCGAAAATGCTCCTTTAGGCCTTTGATGGAGCGGTCCAGCTGGCTGGAGCGAATCTGGTAGTACACATTCATGAAGTCTAGAGAGAGAGAGGAACAGAAGTGTGCCCCAGGGCCCCATGCCTGTGTCATTCTGTACAGGGAGGCAGCAGAGTCCATGATGCTACGGGTTAATCTCTTCCTAGCACCTGCTCTGGCTTCTAACCACTCACGTGGCCTCATCTCAAATCAGGAAAAGTCTCAAAGGGAAAGACTATCCTCCAACAGAATAATTACGAGGCTGGGGATCAAAGCTAGGAATCCAGTATGCCAGGCAAGTACTCTTCTACAGAGCTATACCCCCTTCCCTATCAGCCTGTGTTGGCACCATGTGGTTTTGTTGTTGTTGCTGCTGTTCTGTGTTAGGGGAGAGTGAGAGGTGTAGGTAGGTATAGGTACAGGCTGCTTTCCGAGAACCTGAGTTCAGTTCCTAGTACCCACGCCAGGTGGCTCACTAACACCTATAACTCTAGTCCCATGGAGATGACTCTCATCTGGCCTCTATGGGCAGGTGCATGCATTTGATATATACTCACATAGACACACAACATACATGTAAATAAAAGGGAAATAAATCTAAAAAAAAAAAAAAAAACAAAAACAAAGGCAATATTCAGACTTTGTCAAAAGATGTGAGCAATGGCTGGGTATGTTAGCACACACCCATAACCCCAGTACTTGGGAGGCAGAGGCAGGAGGATCTCTGTGAGTTTGTGGCTAGCCTGGTCTACAGAGTGAGTTCCAGGACAGCCAGAGCTTTATAGTGAGACCCTGTCACAAAAGAGAGAGAAGGCTGGGGAGGTGGTGGGAAAGCTGCCGCTCTGGCACAGGGAACCCCTCACCTTGGTTCCGGCCGTACTCCACCAGCCAGCGGGAGATGCGGACCACATCCTGGAGTACACTTTCAGGCAGGTGCTCCAGGGTCCCTTCTTCCTGGACCTCCAGTTCATCATCCCCACTGATCAGGTCCAGGATGAGCACAGGGGAGACGACCTTGCTGTGCCGGGTCATCAGACTGCGGAACTCAGACTCCAGCGACTCCTTCCCTCTCTCAAACAGCAGCTTCTGCGAGGACAAGGGAAGAAGCCGGCGGCTGAAGCGGGCGGCTGATGCTGAGCTCTGTTCTGCAGCCCCTGCCCGCTCCGCCCTCGGGCCTCTGTGAGCCTCAGCCACTCCTCCACCCACACAAGAAACACTGGGAAGCCTAGCCCGGTCATTTCCTTTCCTTCTGTTTCTCAGAAGCGATGGCTCCCGGTTGTGGTGGCGCACACCTTTGATCCCAGCACTCAAGCAGAGGCGGGTAGATCTCTGTGAGTTTGAGGCCAGCCAAGACAACACAGTGAGGCCCTGTCTAAAAATAAACAAAAAATACTTGATGTTGACAAGTAAAACTCTGCTTAACAAGCATTAATTTATTATTTTCTCATTTTCACTGTTAATTTGTCTTCTAGTTAGAAAGGAATTTGCAAAAGAAAAAAGCAGGTATTGATGTGCTGGCTGGTTTTATGTCAACTTGACACAAACCAGAGTCACGTGAGAGGAGGGAGCTTCAACTGAGAAAATGACTCCATAGATCTGGCTGTAGGCGATAGGGCATTTTCTTAATTCGTGATCGATGGGGGAGGGCCCAGCCCATTGTGGGCGATGCCATCCCTGGGTTGGTGGTCCTGGGTTCTATAAGAAAGCAGGCTGAGGAAGCCATGAGGAGCAAGCCAGTAAGCAGCACCCCTCCATGGCCTCTGCATCAGCCCTGCCTCCAGGTTCCTGCCCTGTTTGAGTTCCTGTTCTGACTTCCTTCAGTGATGGATTATGATGTGGAAGTGTAAGCCCAATAAACCCTTTCCTCCCCAAATTGTTTTGGTCATGATGTTTCATCACAGCAACAGAAACCCTAGGACAGTTGGATGATCTCAAATTAGTGTCAAGGGTTATCAATAAGAAAGTGAAAATAATGACTGAGAAAAGATTTACAAATCATGTATCGAAAACACAGAAGAGACTTCCAAACAAATGTCCACACTGAAATACAGACCCAAAGGTCAATACAGCATCATTCACAGGACAGGAAGTGGAGACAGCGCTAGTGGCCATCAAGAGGAAATGGCTAAACAGTGTGGGCCATCAGGTCGGCCAAGGCGGTTCAGTGGGTTTGGCATCTGCTGCTGGGTTTGGAAGCAGAAAGGCACCTCCTGCGACACACACCATCGCACAAGTGAGACGAATAAACACATTTCTTTTCTTTCTTTCTTTCTTTCTTTTTTTTTTTCTTTCTTTTTTTTTTTGTTTTTGGAGACAGGGTTTCTCTGTGTAGCTTTGCACCTTTCCTGGAACTCACTCTGTAGCCCAGGCTGGTCTCAAACTCACAGAGATCACCTGCCTCTGCCTCCTGACAGCTGGGATTAAAGGCGTGCGCCGCCCATAAACACATTTCTCTTTTTTTTTTTTCCAGAGCTGAGGACCGAACCCAGAGCCTTGCACTTGCTAGGCAAGCACTCTACCACTGAGCTAAATCCCCAACCCCCCATTTCCTAATATTGTATATCTATATCATTTAGCAATAAAAAGGTATGAAATACTGAATTGATACAGTATGCTGCAAATCGATGAACCTTAAAAATATTACACTAAGCCAGGCAGTGGTGGCACACACCTTATTCCCAGCACTCAGGGAGGCAGAGGCAGGCGGATCTCTGTGAGTTCTAGGACAGCCAGGACTACACAAAGAAACTCTGTCTTGAAAAAGAAAAAAGAAAAAAGATCAACAACAACAAAAACACACTACGATAAAACAAAAAAGCCAAGGCCTAGGAAGACAGGCCAGCTGGTAATCTGTTTGCTATGTAAGCATGAAAACCTAAACTCTATTCCTAGCGCCTACATGAAGAGAGAGGTCTGAGACTAGATGTGGTACTGAACACCTTTAATTCAGCACTTGAGAGACAGAACCAGGCAGCTCTCTACACAGTGTTTCTAAGAAAGTAAAGCCAAGACCACTGGCTAGTTACCAGCTCATCCCCCAGTATCACATAAATACCCTCATTTCTGACACAGGCTGTGACAGAAGGGAAGGGGGAGTCTGCTCCTAAGCAAAGGCCTGCTGGGGCTGGGGCTCTGTGGGAGACCAGGCTGGCGCTCTGTGGTAGACCAGGCTGGCGCTCTGTGGTAGGCTGGGGCTCTGTGGGAGACCATTTGTTTACTATGTGAGCACCCCTAGGTTCAATCCCCAGCACTACGTAAGCACACTGAAAACAAAACAAGAAAACAGCTGAGGAGAGAGGGGCAGGCACTTCCCAGCATGGAATGGCTCACAACTACCTGCAAGTCTAGTGCCAGGGAATGATCTGATGCCCCTTTTGGGAGGGCACCCGCATGCACACGGTGTACAGACATACAATTAGGCATACACACATATACATAAAATAATCAAATAAATTATTTTTAAAAGGTTAAAAACCAAGAAGGAATGTTACTGGCTAGGAAGCCAGCTCAGTGTTAGAGTGCATGCCTAGCGTGTGGAATGGATTTGATGCTTAGCACCCCCAACCTCCAAAAGGGGGACCAGCAACAGGATGAGGATGTAGGTTGGCCCTCCCCAAGTACCCCTTACTTCTTTAGGTATTGTGGTGATACTTCGAAATGTGGTAATGTTTTGTTTGTGCTCTAACAAATAAAGCCTGTCTGGAGATCAGAGGGCAGAGCTAGCCACCAGTTAACCATAGAGGCCAGGCCGTGGTGGCACACACCTTTAATCTCATTATTTGTGAGGAGGAAACAGAAAGTGATATGGCTGGACAGAGAGAGAAAGTGATAAGCCGGGGTGGAGACAGAAGCTTGCCCCCTTTCAGTCTGAGAATTCCTAGAGGTAAGAAGTCTTTCTAGTGGCTGGCTGTTCTGCTTCTCTGATCTTTCAGTTTTCACTCTGATATCTGACTCTGGGTTTTCATTATTAAGACCAATCAGAATTCGCACTACAAGACATGGCCTCTGCCCCACCTTTGCCCTGTGTACATCTTCCCTCACATACAGCAGAGAGCCCCCACTCCCAGCATTCCCCGTTTCTACGATGATCTAATGACCTAAAAAGTTAAACATACAAATACGATGCAGTAAGAGCACAAAGACTCAGGGTTCTAGACCTGTCAAATCCACAAACAGGAAGTAGAACAGAAGTTACTTAGATGCTGGAGGGAAGGGCACTGTTGTAGGAATTTAGCAGAGTCGCTGTATCTGGGGTAGACATTAGAATGAACAGCTGTTTTCTAGAAGTACTTTGACCTTGAAGAATCCTTGTGGAAAACAGTAAACAATCCTTGTGGAAAACAGTGACTGTTTTCCGGGATTTGTAGAAATGTTTTACTGAAGGGGCGTTGTAGCCATCCTGTGACTTTGGTCACAAGACGCCTCTGGCACACCTGAGGCTCTTGTATTATTGTGTATTGCAAATGATACATAATAAAGGACTAAAGTCTTGAGGGCATGTGATGCTTCCCTTTAGTAAGACATGTAAATTAGATTAGGGACCTTGGTATGAGGAAATACTTTGTGTAACATTCAATAAATACGCCTTTGTACAGCCGTTCAGGGTTCAGTCCATCAGAAAGGCTGGACGGACCTTCCTGCTGCCAAATAGGCCTTAGGATTTCAACTTGGAGTGACTTCTTCAACCGACACACGCTACACAGACGCCCCGAAGGGCATGCAGTGTTAAACAGCACAGAGCTGGGTTTCAGGAAGACGAAAAGATTCCAGAGACAGATTGGGGTCAGGACTGGGGTCACGGTGGGACGACAATGGGAACACACGTATGCCACCCAACTGTGTACTTACAAAGAGTCACAGTGGCAACACTAATGTTTTGGTTTGGGTTTTTGAGCCCTTGATGGCCTCACATTTACAGTAATCCTCCTGCCTCTGTCTCTCTAGTGCCAAGAATACAGGTATTTGTCATCACGCCTGGTGGAAATGGTCAATTTTATGTGATTTATTTGTTATTGTTGCTTTATGGCTTTGAGACAGGGTTTTGCTATGGAGCTTTGGCTAGCCTGGAATTCACTATGCAGCCCAATCTGGACTTATAGCAATCCTCCTGCCTCAACTTCCTGAGTGCTAGAATTATAGGTATGAGGCACCATGCTGGGTATAGGATGAGTTTTTTACCATAGTGAAGAAACCACCAATGGATATATGAAAATCAAATGTTAAACTTATATTTGAAATTTAACTAAACTATAAAAGTATGGTAAGAAGTTAGAGCTTTTTTCCCAAGGCATAGAACCTAATGCCTACATTTTGAATACTATGTATCATTATTTTTTTTTTTTTCTTTTTAAAAGACAGGGTTTCTCTGTGTAATCCTGGCTGTCCTGGAACTCAGAGATCCGCCTGCCTCTGCCTCACAAGTGCTGGGATTAAAGGTGTGCACCACCACTGCCTGGGGTATCTTATTCTTTTATATACTTTCTTAATATTTTGAGATAGGTTTCACAAGTTCTAGGCATGAGTCACCACACCTGGCTTCAACATACTTCTTTAAACTAGTCATGTGTCCCTCACGAGACTAGGGATTGATGTCCCATATGTCTCACTGATTCCTTACCACTTTGTTGAGCTCTGGACTGTCTGGGCTATTGTCCTGAAAATATTCCACAGCCTTCTGGATTTTGGCCATGCTTCCCAGGTATTCTTCCAGCCTACCTGTGGGGCTGGAAAGGAAAAAACATTGGATCAGCCTTGAAGGATGGGGTCACACAGATGGACTAAGAGCACGGTATGCCGGAGGAGAAGAGAAAGAACATCATATGAGGGACTCTAGGCTCAGATATGTTTTATTCCCCTTCTGAGGCCTAGAGTCACTGGTCCAGGAGACATTAGTTATGTGGCCCTCTGCATGCAACTCACCCTTCTCTGATGACCTTCTCAGTGTCACTGGCTACATGGTAATAGCTGATGACATGGTCCAGACAGGATAACGTCTTTTCGACATTCTCCTGCAGCCTCTGCAGATTCTCCGTTTGCTTGTGCACAGGGATGATGGAGTTCTCCAGCTTCATGAGACGGCTCTCAAAGGATGACAGGATAGACACCTGCAGGAGGAAAGCTTCTGGCTTGCAGGTCTCAGGGCTATCCTGGCATCTATCTTTTCGTGGTTTTCTAGACAATAAGCTACATCTAGGAAGGAACACAGCTGACTTATTTGCTGCCACCGTGTCCCTGGTTTGGTACAGCGAGTGTGATTCAAGATAAACTGTTGAAATGTCATCTTTTTTAAAATTTATTTATTTTTATGTACATTAATTTCTTTTTTTTCCCCCTGCATGAGTTACAGCCAGTTGTAAGCTGACATTTGGGTGCTGGAAATAGAACCTGGGTCCTCTGGAAGAGCAGGTGGTTCTTGTCTTAAGGCAAGAAAAACATCAAACTAATTCTTCCTAAGATAACCACCCCCAGGGAGCTGGAGAGATAGCTCAGTGGTTGAGAGCACTTGCTGCTCTTGCAGAGGACTCGAGTTCTGGTCCCAGAACCCACATCACTGCTCACAACTTAACTGCCTTCAACTCCAGTTCCAGAGGGTCCAACGCCCTCTTCTGGCCTCTGAAGGCATTCTTTTCTACCCTTAAAGCCCAGTCTCAATTTCTGTTCTCTCTGAAGTTTTCCTAGACGTAACAGGAAGTAGCTTCATGAAGAGAAGTCTCAAATGCATGGCTATTACTTTAAAAACTGCTTTCCCTGCCTGGTGGTGGTATCATACATCTTTATTCCCAGCTCTCAGGAGGCAGAGGCAGGTGGATCTCTGTGAGTTCGAGGCCATCCTGGTCTACAGAATGAGTTCCAGGAAAGAGGCCAAAGCTACACAGAGAAACCCTGTCTTGAAAAAACAAAAGGGGGGGGGCACCCGCTTTCCCTAAGGGTGAATCTCATTTAAGAAGTATACAATTTATTATTGTGTGACTAAACACAAATGCAATTTTATATTTACTCAATTTGTGTTCCAGTTTCCTCTAAGAATAAAGAAGCAAGCCGAGTGGTGGCGGCACATGCCATTAATCCCAGTACTGGGGTGGCAGAGGCAGGCAGATCTCTGAGTTCAAGGGCAGTCTGGTCTACAAATTGAGTTTCAGGACAGGGCTGCACAGAGAAACCCGTCTCGGGGAGAAAAAAAAAAAAGCATTTTTAAAGCACCAATCATATACCAGTGTGCAGCATGCATCGCCTCATAGACCCCTTCGCAGACACACTGTCGTCTGTTTTAGCAAACGAGTTAGCCAAACTCAGGTCTTGCCTGCCAAGAATCACATAAATAAGCTGTGGGACAAGGGGCTAAATCTAAGATCCATCGGCTCTCTGAGCTGGAAAACCCTTTGGGACTTCGCTGTCTCGGTAATCTCACTGAACCAACCTTCCCGGAGAGCGTCCGTCCCTTGACTTGACAATGACTGGGGCCCAGTACCCGCCCATCTGCGGAGTATCACTAAATGTTTGCAGAAGGACAGACAGCAACAAGTCCAGACCAGCGGTATCTGCGGTGAGGAGGCGGAGACTAGGGAGCAGAGATGCCCATCGCCGCTACAGAAGCCCACACGTCACCACCGTTGCTACCCACGCTGGACTCAGTCGCCGGGCCCGTCCGTCACAAGCCTGCTCTGGGTCCCGGGGCCTGTCTGCGGGCTTCCATGAAGGGCTACTCACCATGTTCTTAGTGAGCTGGTCGCTCTTCTCCAGGCTGTCTCGGATGAAGGACAGCGTCTCCTCCTCCTGCGAGGGGTGGAGAGGAGACCATCACCACCGCCCGACCCCACGGCCTACCCTCACTTCTCCTTCCGCCCCGCAGTCGATGCCCTGGCACCCTTCCTTCACTTTCTACCCTGCCTCACCTTCTTCAGTTTGTCCTCGATTTCCCGCCGCCGGGCGGAAGCCTCCTGCGGGGGAATCATCGCAGCGGACAGCGAGGCTCCCACTGCCCCCTGACTTCGCTCAGAGCCCCGCTCGGCTTCCGTCCCTGTCACACCCACTTCCGCCATCGGTCCCGCCCCCGGACGCTCTGGTGGCGCCATGTTGGGAGTGGCAGGCGGAACTCGAGAATGGGCTGCGGGCTGAAGCCATCTTGAGTGTGCCTGGGATCGCGGCTCTCCTGGGGTTTAGAACTTTCCCCTGAAGTCTGAAGGTGCTCTGCTGGCTTCTTTGAAAGACAGACTCTTGCTGGAAGTGCTGGCTCCCAACACTGGGAGACTGAGGCAGGAGGTCATTCACGAATTCGAAGCCAGTTTGGGTTAAGTAGTAAATTTCAGGCAAGCCTAGGCTACAGAGTCAGACTGTCCCCAAACCAAAAAGCAAGCAAACAAAAAATACACCTGATTTATTTATTTGAGACAGTTTCTCTGTAGTTTTGACTGTCTATGTAGACCAGGATGGCCTCTGCCTACCGAGTGGAGAGGAGGACATCATGGATTAAAGGTGTGCACCACCACACCCAGCTCTCCTGATTAAAAAAAAAAAAAGTTTAAGACATTTGTTTTTGTGTTTATGTGTGAGCGTGCACATGCTGTGGAGTCGGTTCTGTCCTCACGTGTGGGTCCCAGAGGGATTGAATTCAGGTGTCAATCTTGGTGGCAAGTGCCTAAATATATTGAGCAGTCTCACTAGCCCATGGTTTATTTACGTATTCTTTTTTTATTGTGTATGAGTGTCTTGCCTACATGTACAGTCACTTGTGCGCCTGGTACCCTGGAAGGCCAGAAGAGGGTGTCTGATCCCCCTGGAACTGGAGTTACAGACAGTTGTGAGCTGTCAGGTGGGTGCTGGGAACTAAACTCCTAGGAGAGCACTTTGTGATCTTAACTGCTGAGCCCCCTTTCCAGCTTGCCAGGCCCTGATTTGTGATAAAAGCTTTGGATGAGGTGACGGATTTGTTTCCCCAGATCACTTGTCAAGGATCCTGTCTCTGAGACTGGATTCCACACGGAGTAGCTCACAGTGGACACCTGCCAGCCATTGGCTCCTCTGGTGAACCAGGAGCTTTGGGATCTGCCCTTTGGCTCTTGTTTTGGGACTGAGCAGGTCTGTGTGCCTGCAGAGCTAATGCTCTCCTCTCCAGAGCTGCTGGTCTTTGGCTCTTCCAACCTCAACTTCGGGGGCCCTGGAGAAGGTGAAGTCAGGGGATCAAGGCCCCTGTGGAGCTGGATCCGAACCAGTTCTTGCAAAACCTTCTATTACCCCTCCCTTCCCAGCTGCACTTTCTTTGGCCCTGTTAGTGGTGTGTGTGTGACATTTTTTGTTGGTGTCTGTGAGTCAGGCATCCACATCTGGGAAAATAATCAATTAGGCATGTGCTAAGGCTGAGAAGGTTCTGAAGTGCGAATCTCCCTAACAAAAGAAAACAAAAAACAAAACAAAGGGAACGGGCCACCACTCTGGCAAGGGCATGTCTTCTGCTGGGACAGGAGGACAATTTTAGGCCTCCTCAGTCACCACTGTGAAGGTGATGAACTACCCAGGAGGTATAGCAGTGAGAGAAATCAAAAGGCAGTTAGTTCCCGTGTGCGGATGCCCAGGACAATTTCAGCAGGATGATCCTTGGGCAGTCTGAGAACGGTGTGCGTGTGCGTGCGTATGTGCGTGCGTGGTGGGTGAGGAGATAATATATTTAGGAACAGAGAAAGAGGACGGGAGGGCTAGTGGGCCGTGGGAGGCGTAGCTTACTGGAGTACTGCTTACTCTCTGAACCCCTGAACAGAACCTATGGGAAAATACTGATGACATTGCCCCTTGGGTCTCAGAAAGGAACCTTTTATATTTGTCAACTAATAAATGTTCCAAGCTTTATACAATATCATCGGCTTTCTTTTGTGTGCATAAAGAAACTGGAGATGTAGCTCGGCTGCGGAGTGCTTTTGGAGTATGCAGGAAGCCCAGAGTTTGATCCCCAGCACTGCCTCGAATCCTAGAACTTGAAAGGTGGAGGCAAGAGGCTCAGGAGTTCAAGGTCAGGACTGGGGAGTTGCCTCAGTCCAGTTGGGAAAGTACTTGTCACTCAAAGTGTGAAGACCTGAGTTTCATCCCCCGTACCCACAGAAAAAGCTGGCCATGGTGGTATAAGGCCTTAAAACCCCATGCTGGGGAGAGGGAGACAGGTGGGTCCCTAGGGCTCCCTGGCTGGCCAGGGGCCAGGGCAGTGTAATCAGTGAACCCCGGATACCAGTGAGAACCAGTGTACACACACACACACACACACACACACACACACACACACACACACATGCATGAAGTTCAAGGTCATCCTTGTCAACATAGCCTGGGATATGAGTCCCTACCTCAAATTAAATAAATACTCACTTTGGACCTAACTTAACCCCACAAGAAGGATGCACGGGCCTTTCTGCATGTTTTTCAAATGCCCTGGATGTCTCAGTGTAATTTGGCAGCTAACTGCCAAGCCCTGAGAGCCCTCTGTTTGCACATCCGTCTTACAAACACCAGCCTTGCATTATCTCTTGTAATCCTGAGGGCACACTAGGAGTCAGGACCAGCTGTTGTCTCC
This sequence comes from Peromyscus maniculatus bairdii, assembly GCF_049852395.1. Classification (NCBI taxonomy): domain Eukaryota; kingdom Metazoa; phylum Chordata; class Mammalia; order Rodentia; family Cricetidae; genus Peromyscus; species Peromyscus maniculatus. The sequence continues at coordinate 103,946,350 of NC_134859.1, forward strand.
CTCTTGAGGCAGAGGAAGAAGCACTGGCTCCTTAGGCTGTCCTGAGTCAACACAGCTGGCTCCAGGAGGGGGCAGCTGAGGCGGAGGCGCTACTCGCCAGCTAGATAGCTCAGGAGTTTGATCGCTAGCCCGCAGCACAGCCAACCTGACTTTCAAGGAAGTCCGTTATGAAAAGCAGGTTATGTTTATGATAACTGTAACCACTGAAAAGCGGACAGAATTAGAAGAGAGGTTAAATTACTCTCACTCCAATGCCTGGCATGTATTGACAAGTAAACATTGATTCAGTAAGACTTGTAAATCTTCAATCATATTCAACCCAAAGCAAGCTATGCAAAGATGCCAATCAAAGCCCAGTGCCCTACTGGCCACTCACAGAGTCTCTTCCTGGAGGGAGGATGGCCTGGAAGAAGAGAGGAAGGAGTAGGGGGCTCCTCCGGCTGTGGTGTGTTCTTAACTTCCTAATTCTAGGCTTTGTGTGTGTGTGCGCGCGCGCGCGCACGCGCACACACACACACACACACACACACACACACACACACACACACACACACACCGGGAATCAACTGTGCAGTTTCTCCAAATTAAATGTTTCCTCGCCCTGTAGCAAAAATAAAAATGCATATATATTTAAATAATAAGAGATAGTCTCACTCTGTTGCTCTGGCAGACCTGGAACTCACTAAGTAGACCAGGCTGGCCTAACACACACACACACACACACTCACGCACGCGCGGACACACACATTTTAAAAAGCTTGTAGCCAGGCAGCGGTGGCACATGCCTTTAATCCCAGCACTCAGGAGGCAGAGGCAGGTGGATCTCTGTGAGTTCGAGGCCAGCCTGGTCTACAGAGTGAGTTCCAGGTCAGGCACCAAAACTACACAGAGAAACCCTGTCTCGAAAAACCAAAAAATAAAAATAAAAAAGCCTGAAGGTAAATTATATGTCGTGTGTTTTTCTTCATTTAAAAGCAAGTCTGACCATCTTGTTTATTACTCATATTTTTCTGTGAAATAATGTTTTTTGTCCCTTTTCTATAATGCTATTCATATTTTCTTGTTGGTGTTCAGAATTCTTTAGATATTAAAGATGTTAGTCACTACTTAGAGGAAAACTTTTCTCCTTCTGTGTGGCTGTTCTTTGTTCCGGGTATTTTTTTCCCTGCTAGAGTGTTAGATGTTTAAGATTTATTTATTTGTGTGAGTGTATTTCGGTGTGTGGGGGTGGATGGGTACAGTCTCCTCAGAGGCTTGAGAGAGCATCCCTTTGATGTTTGTGTGTGACAGGCTCTCACTGTGTAATCCTGGCTGGCCTAAAACCACTTTGTAGCTTAGGCTGGCTTCAAACTCACAGAGCTCTACAATCTCTGCCTGTGCTGGGACTGAGGTGTGTAATGTACTACCACCTTCAACTTGGCCCATCCCTTTGAAGCAGGGTCTTACCCTAGATCAGGGATTTGCATTTTCTTGACTAGACTGGAAGCCAGAAAGTTCCAGTGACCCTCTGCCTCTGTTCCTCTCTGAAGCTGGGGTTATAGGTGTAGTAATGATGCCCGCTTGTAATGTGGCTGCTGGGATCCAAACTCTGGTCTTCAGGACTGCACAAGTGCTCTTAGGCACTGAGACATCGCTCCGGCCCTTAATTTTATTTATCCATATTTGTGAGATTTTTAAAATGCAGAACCTCATGTAGTCCAGGTTGAAACTCCAACTTACTGTGTAGCCAAGAATGACCTTGAATTCCTGTTCCTCCTGCCTCCACCTCCCAGTGCTAGGATTGCAGAGGAGCCACCATACCTGGTTTCTAGTATTTTCTTTCCAATGCTTACATCATTGAACTATCTGAATTTTCTCCCTGGTGGAAATCCAATTGCTCCAGTACCATTTTCCTCAGGAATTCATGATCACCTGTGATTCAAAATGTTACCTATAGCATGAATTAAGTCCTCAGAGGTATCTGGACCTTTTCCTGGGATTTGCTTTTACACTCGGGACAAGCACCAGCAAGAAACCCGACAGACTAACACAGCTTGAGAACTGAGTTATACATCTAACATTAGCCGGAAGAGCCTTCCTTGGACTTTCGTTTCCCAAAAACACAACTTCCTAGATTTTATTCTTGTTTTGTTTTGTTTGAGACAGGGTTTCTTTGTATAACAGCCCTGGCTGTCCTGGAACTCACTTTGTAGACCAGGCTGGCCTCAAACTCACTGAGATCTGCCTGCCTCTGCCTCCTGAGTAGTGAAATTAAAGGCGTGCGCCACCACTGCTGGACTAGATTTCATTCTTTTTTTTTTTTTTTTTTTTTTGAGGTGCATTTTGTTTTGTTTTATGTTTCTTTGATGACAAAAGATATGTAGCTCAGACTGGACCCAAACTAGAGATCCTCCTGCCTCAGATTTGAAATCGCTGGGATTACAGGTGTGCACTGGCTTGTCAGGTGCACTTTGAACTTGTGTTTATGGCCAACAAGATGGCTCAGTGGGTAAAGGCCCTGCTGCCAAGCCAGAGGACTCGAGTTTGGTCCCTGGAATCCACACAGTGGAAGGAGAGAACCAACTCCTGTAAACTGTCCTCTGATCTCGACAAACTGGTGGTGGCACACGCACACACACAAAGAATAAATAAGAATAACTAACATTTTTAAATGTGTGCTTACAGCTACACATTGAGTTCTCTGAGCAAAGTGGTTTGAAATCAGATCCCCCAAGTGTAGGGGACATCACAATAGGAATCATGCCTCCTTAAGGGATGGAGCAGGAAACATACCCCTCGTGTGGGAGGGCTGAAGAGCCTGACCATTGTCCTCGTGTTGACTTTGACAAGGCAGCAGAGCGGGGCTCAAAGGCAGAAAGAGATCTCTAGACTTCGCAGGCAGGAGCTGCAATGGAGGAGGGCCAGGCCCGTGGGCGCCTGCTCGGGGTAATATTTTGTTGTGCTCCAATAAAACTTGCCTGAAGATCAGAGGACAGAGCCAGCCATAGAGTTATCCACAGAGGTCAGGCAGTGGTGGCACACACCTTTAATCCTAGCACTCGGGAGACAGATATGTCTGGATGTCTGAGAGTTCAAAGCCACCCTAGAGTACAGGAGATTAATCCAGTCTAAAAGAAACAGAGCCAGGCAGTGATGGCACACATCTTTAGTCCCAGCACTTGAGATCTCATGCCTTTGCTACCAGTATTTGGGAAGCACACACGCCATTAATCCCAGCACTAGGAAGGTTGAGACAGGAAGTGATATGGCTGGGTGGAGAAAGGCGTATAAGGCGTGAGGAGACAGGAACTAGAAGCCCTTTTGGCCGAGGACTCAGAGGTGTTCAGTATGAGGATTCATGGAGACAGGATCTTCTCTTTTCAGCTGAGGAGTTGGCGAGGTGAGAAGTGGCTGTGGCCTGTTTCCTCTGATCTTTCAGCTTTTACCCTGATAACTGGCTCTGGGTTTTAAGACCAATAAGACCAATTAGGATTCGTGCAACACCTGCTGGATGGATCAAAAGCAATCAGGGCCACTCTCTTCACAGATGACTGACACAAGGACAAAGTCAGCCAGGCCACTGGACTGATGGTATCACCATGGTAACCAGGAAAACTCAGCTTACCTTCCCAGCTGCCTCCAACCCCTGGCCTTGGCCCTACATAGTAGGTATTTAAGGTACTCGATAAATCTATGGGGAACGAGTCATGCATAAAAGCTAAACCCGAGAGTGTTAGGGAAAGCCCACAGGGATGTAGCCTGTGTCCCAGACAGGGAAAGCAAAGGAGGCTGAGTGCACCCTTGAGGCACCCACGAGCCTCTCTGATGTGAGGGTATGTCGGTTGAATCAGTATCCCTTCCTCTTGTCCCCACAACCCACTTCTAGCCTCCCACCCAGCAGCTCACCTGGAGTCCAGGAGAGACGGGGGCTTTGAAGCAGGACTGTGGACACCGGCAGGGTACTGCATACAGAGGTGGATTTCGGTGGAGGCCACAGTGAGTGCCACAGACAGCATAGCACAGCTGGACCGCTATGCGAGGTTGGGTGGTGAGCTGGTTAGTTCTCATCAGCTTGAGATAAGCTTGGATCATCTGGGAAGAGTGATCCTCTACTGCAAAAATGCCTCCATGGGGTTGGCCTATAGGCCGTTGTCTTGATTAATAATTGATGTGGGAGAGTCCAGCTTGCTGTGGACAGTGCCACCCTGGGCAGGTGGCCCTGGGTACATATGAAAGCAGTCTGAACAAGTAGGAGGTTCCTCCATGACCTCTGCATCAGCTCCTGCCTCAGCTTTCTGCCTTGAATTTAGATAAAGCCATCACTTAGTTCAATCCAAATCTCAGGAACCTTCGGTAAGGCAAGCATTGTTACCCTCTGAACCATATTTGCCAGCCTGAGGTTATTCCATTTCTTCTTTTTCCTCTTTCATGTATGTAGTGTGTGTGTGTGTGTGTGTGTGTGTGTGTGTGTGTGTGTGTGTGTGTGTGTGCATGTGTGTGTGTGGTGTATGTGTGTATATGTGTGGTGTATGTGTGTGTGTATGTGTGGTGTATGTGTGTGTGTGTGTGTGTGTGTGTGTGTCTATGTGTGTGAGCCCACTTCTGTGGGTGCCTGTGGATGTGGAGGTCCAAGTTTGACTTAAGAAATCATCCTCCACTGATCTTCAGCCTCAATAATTGAGGCAGGGTTTCTCAATCAAACCCAGAACTTGTGGATATGGCTAGTTCAGCTAGCTGGCTTGCTTAGGGATCCTGTCTGCCTTCGAAGGCTGCTAAGGCCAGCCGGCAATTATGTGGGTTCTGGGAATCTGAATGTGGCTCCTCACACTTGCAAGGCAAGTACCTTAACTACTGACCCTCACCCCAACCCCATGCTGTTCTTTTTGTTGTTGTTTGAGACAGGGTCTCACCATGTAACTCTGGCTGGCCTAGAACTGGCTATGCAGATCAGGCTGTCCTCAGACTCACAGAGATCCACCTGCCTCAGCATCAAGAGTGCTGGGATTAAAAACATTTACCACCACACCTGGCTTCAGGCTGTTCTTAAAGATCCAGAAAACTAAACTGACCGGGGCACGAGGCGGGGGTGGCACATTCTTTTAACTGACTAACCTGGCTAGCCAGCAAACCCTCAGGAGCCTCCTGTCTCTGGTTGGAAACACAGTCTATGCCTGGCTTTTATCTGGGTATTCGACCCACACAGCCATCTTGCCAACCTGGTTTCTTTTTTTTTTTTTTATTTTTGGTTTTTCGAGACAGGGTTTCTCTGTGTAGCTTTGTGCCTTTCCTGGAACTCACTTGGTAGCCCAGGCTGGACTCGAACTCACAGAGATCCGCCTGCCTCTGCCTCCCGAGTGCTGGGATTAAAGGCGTGCGCCACCACCGCCCGGCAACCTGGTTTCTTATGGTTGTTAATTTTTATTTTATGTGCATTGGTGTTTTGCCTACATGTGTGTCTGTGTGAGGATGTCAGATCCTCTGGAACCAGAGCCACAGACAGTTGTGAGCTGCCACGTGGGTGCTGGGAATTGAACCTAGGTCCTCTGGAAGAGCACCAAATGATCTCAACCAATGAGCCATCTCTCGGCTCCCTATTTTCTTTTGTCTTATTAGATAGGATCTCACTGCAGCTCAGGCTGGCCTGGAACTCACTATGTACCCCAGCTTAGAATAATCCTCCTGCCTCCACCTCCCTAGTGCTGGGATTACAGACCTGTGCTACCATGGTCAGTTTCCTGTGGATCTTAAAGAAAGTGAGAATCTAAGCCAAACTGCATTAGAGCTGCGTGACAAAACAGATCCAGGAGACACTCATTCGGCCTGGCAGCACAGGCTTTTCTTCCCACCCACCAGTGCCCAAGTAACTGAAACGGAGACAATATATTATAAATGCTCAGTGATAGCTCAGGCTTACTACTAACTGGCTCTTACAACTTAAATTAACCCATTTCTATTCATCGATGTATTGCCACATGGCTCGGAGCTTTACCTGTCCTCCATCATGTCTTGCTCCCCCTGCGTCTCTTAGCAACCCCTCTCTCTCTGCCCTCCTTCTTCCCCGTGTCCTTAGTTTGTTTGTCCTGCCTATCTCCCTGCCTGGCTACTGGCCAACCAGCTTTTTATTAAACCAATCCTGGTGAGAAATCTTCACAGTGTACAAAAGGATTATTCCACAGCACAGGCCTATAACCCCAGCTTCCAGGATGCTGAAGCAGGATGACCTCAGATTCAAGACCCTGGCTGGACTTCAGAATGGCTTCAAGACCAGGCTCCATGAGGTCATGGTCATAGACCCGAGATAAGAACCTATTACAACCACTTTCCTAACCCAGAATACTTCTGACTACATTCTAAATACGAAGACGAGGTGCTGGAGAGATGGCTCAGTGGTTAAGAGCACTGACTGCTTTCCCAGAGGCCCCAGGTTCTATTCCCAGTGCCCACATGGCAGTTCACAACCATGTGAATCAGGAGTTTCAGGGGATCCAGTGCTCCCGGCTCTGGGCACTGCACACATGTGATGCACAAACATACACGTATAACACCCGCTCACAAATGAAACAACTCTTACACAGTTAGACCAACAGATGATTGTGGCTCTCAGTCCTCACCAGAGAAGTTGTCTTAGTTTTTGTTTTCAGCAGATGGAGACTATTACAGAGATCCACAATGGTCAAATGCAGAGACTAACTGATGGTGGGGTCCCTAGTCCAACTGACACACATACAAGGAAACTCCCTCCACCTAAGGCTCAGGGACAGTCACAGAAGAGGGCGTGCAGGGGCTGTAAGAACCAGAGGACCAGGAAGACTGCTGCTAGATAGTGTCCTGCAGACATGACAGGGGACGTTACACCCATGAAATCTCAAACAAGACCTCACAAGGACATCAGCTGGCCTGTCAATGTGGGTGTGAGAACTTCCCTACAGTCTGGTCTCACCTCTAGCGGGGAGGGGGAGAGGGAAGGGAGAGAATGATGTAAATATAGTACTCGTGAATAAAATTCCTTTTAAAAAATTTAAAATGTAAATATCAAAGAAGATAAAAGGAGAGCCAGGTGTGGTGGGGAACACCTCTAGTCCCAGCACTCAGGAGGCAGAGGCAGGCCACCTGCTGTGAATTGGAGGCTGGCTTGGTATACACAACAAGTTTCAAGCACGCCAAGACTGCATGATGAGACCCTGTTTCGGAGCGGGGGAGGAGATTTAAAAAGAGAGTGGAGTGGCTGGCATCTGAAGCCCTAGGTTTAATCCCCAGAGCACTGTGAAAGAAGGGAATTCAACAGTTATTCTTACTGTCCCTGGACCTGGTGAACTTAGCCACCTGGACACCCAGGGTCGCTAGACATACCCCTGCCTCTGTCCACCACACTCAAGTACACCCCAGCCACCCACACAGTGCTCCATTCAGAGGCCACTCACACTCACACCCACACTATGTGCTTACCCCCACACACCACATACATTCACACACACAGCACTTTTTATTTGCACACGTATCCTTTCATGTGCTCACACACACATGCACACTGGCTCACACCTCTTGTCTTTTCAGACCGCGGCCTTTCCACTGTTCCTGTATGCTTGGCTGGCTCGGGAACAACAGTGAGGGAATAAGGGAGTCTCTCTGCTGTGCCTCCCTGCCTCAGCAGCTCCGGAGCGGAGCGCAGTTTAGAGCCCGGCAGCCACCACAGAGGGGAGGTGGCGAGCTGGACGGAAACCGCCAGGGGGCGCCCCTCGCCTGCCTTCGCCTGGGCTACGCTTGACCCCGGGACAGAGGATGCAGGAAGAGGGCCTGCCGAGGGGGAGAGCCAAGTGCAAGCCGAGCCGAGGCAATGAGAGAAACACCGTAGGGAATCGGGACACGTGTGGGACAAGGGACCCGCAGTCTGGCCCCGGCACCTGGGTGCCTGCGCGCCCCGGATCCTGTGATCACTCTGGAGGTCAGCGCCTAGCTCTGGCCTCGACTGCGGCATTCTCACAATCCTGGGCGCGCTCCCGAAGCCTGCGTGCAGCCCAATTGCAGTGCCTGGAGCGCTTCCATAGCCTAGTTGCAGCTCCCAGAGAGCTCCTGCAGCCCAAGTGCAGGCCCCGACGCTCTCCCTCGGCCCAGTTGCTCCTCCAGGCGTGCTCCCATAGTCCAGTTGCCCCTCCAGGCGTGCTCCCATAGTCCAGTTGCAGCTCCCAGCAGGCTCCGGCAGCCCGTGCAGCGCCCCCCCCCCCCCCCGTCCCCCTCCCTGCACGCTCGTGCAACACAAACGCAGCACGAACTGAAAGACGGGTCTCCAGGGTTCCTGCTCCCAGAACGTGACTCAGCGCTTTCGCGTGCAGGGCAGCACCCGGGCTTGCAGGGTTTGGCTGCGTCGGGTTCAACCCACCCTGAGGGCAGGCGGAGGGAGAGTTGCCCGGGTTCCTGTGCACTAACCCCGCTGGGGCTTTCAAATAACCTGTGTAGGAAGCGGTGGGTGGGTGGGGGAAATAGTGGAGAGCCTGCGTGGGAGGGGACAGGACCCTTCTTCCCTACTAAGAAAAGAAAGTCCCTTTGAAAAGGTGGTGTTCACAGCAAACTCATGTGATGCGGGTCACAGGAGGGGCAAGGATTGCCGGGATTGGTTAGAGAGGAAGCAACCACAGCTGCATGCCGACCAGGGAGGCGCAGATGTGGCGTGGATTTTGAAGGATGGGGAGATGGTTCCAAGGGAGATAACCACTCTGTGGGAAGGAGGCTGTGTCTCCAGAGGAGTGAAACCAGGCCTCGGCTAAGACTACTGGCGAGGCGCCTCAGAGGGGCAGCTGAGGTACAAGAATGTGGCTTTACTGTTGGCTGGGACACAAGAGCCCCAGGCACAAAGGGAGGTGGCCGCCGTGCCAGAGATGAGCCGCACGGGGTCTCTAGAGCTGCTGAGTAGGGGTCGGGTGCAGGAAGAGCTTGACATGAGCAGAAGGCCAGGTTTTCCACTCCCCAGCAGAGGGCTTATGGATCCTGCCACTGTGGTAGGAAATGGGAGGCCTTGTTCCCTTGAGTGAGAACTGTCCTGAGGTGGGCATTGCAGAGTCCCCAGGGTGCTCTTCGGACCAAGGTTTTGTTTTACTGAGCGTGTTTGAGTGTGCCCTGCACACCCACGGGAGAGTCTTCCAGCCTGAGGTTTGTCGAATGAAGAAGGAAGGAAGGAAGGAAGGAAGGAAGGAAGGAAGGAAGGAAGGAAGGAAGGAAGGAAGGAAGGAGCACAGAGGCCAAAGAAAGGCGTGTGCAGTGTCAGTGTACGTGCCCTGGAAAGACATCACACAGCCAGTTGTTGTTCATAAAGGCTGTACTAATATTTTATGGTTGTTTGCAATTGTCTTTGTATGTAGCCCAGGCTGGCCCAACTCATAATCTTCCAGAACTTCCATACACCAGCAGGCCCAACTAATGGGACTTTAAAATAAGGGCAGGAAAGAGAGCTGGGCTGGGCGGTGCGGCCTGGGGTCCAGGCAAGGACACATGAACCAGGTGTCCCTGGGTCCCCACCGACTGCCCAGCTGAAAGCGCTGGAGCTGACCTAGGGCTGCTGATGGGTCACTGAACCTTGCACTGAGCCCCCGCTCCATCGCGCTACTTCTGGGAGGTGCCACGGGGAACCTGGCACTACCCCTGCCTGCCTTGAGCTCCCCAACAGGAGGAGACATGTAGTCTGCCACTGCATTGAAAAGAAGGTGAGACAGATGTCCACATAGAGTCCGGGTGCCCCGAAGCCAACCTTGTCTCTCCTGCATCTCAACGTCCACATCGGTAGGTGACCCCAGAAGGTTCCTGTGCCCCAAAGACGAAAAAGCCCTCCCTGATTCTGTGACGTTACCTTCTTGCTACAGACCAGAATGGGCTCTCTGTCTAGGAATCTGGACCTGTGGCTTACCAAAACCAAACTTTGAGATCTGCCAGAGGCCTGGGCAGCTAATGGGGTGATCGCCCCAAACTTAGGACTCAGCATAAGACCTTCTTCCCTCAGATAAAGACTCAGGACCTGGGGTGGACCAAGGGCTTCGCAAGACCGAAGACAGGGGAAGGGGGGAAGATGGAAGGGGTGCTCCAGTGGGGCCCTCATGTGGTGTGTACCTGTAATGCCAGTCCTGAGGAGGCAGAGGCTGGGTGACATGTTCCTGTGACTGGTCAGTGTATCAGTGTGTATTGGGGGGTGGGGGAGAGTCTTTGCAGTCTTCTTACCTGAGCTGTATTTGACAGGGTCCCTTTACCCCCGTGGAGTAGCAAGCAGCGCCCTGGGCACACCTCCATGTCTCCCCGGCTCTGCTGTTCCCTCTGCATTTCTGATGAATACCCATGCCTGCTCTTTCAAGGCCATCTCCAGTGCCCACTGGAACATGGCAGACAGCCCACATGTGTGGGTCTCTTCCCAAACCCGGGCAAATGAAAGGCGAAAGGGATGAGAGAGAGACAGAGACAGACAGACGGACAGACAGACAGACAGACAGACAAAGATAGACAGAGAGAGAGAGAGAGATAGACAGAGAGAGAGAGACAAACAAAGACAGAGAGAGACAGAGACAGAGAGACAGAAAGGGGGAGAGAGAGTGAGTGCTATACTACAAAAGCCTTGTTCAAGAATGTTCGTAAAAGCTTGTTACAATAGTCCGGAACTGGAAGCAACCCAGATGTCCATCAAGAGCAGGGCAGATAAACAAACCGCACACTGCTCGGCTATAAAAAGGGACACACACACTAGGGCTGGTAGGATGGCTCTGTGCGCAAACAGGCTTGCAGCGTAAGCCTAGTTAGCAGAGGTCACTCTCTGGAACCTTGGGAGAAGAGAACAGACGTGGAACTCTGGCCTCCAAATGCGTTCCCACACACATGCGTGCACACACACTTTCACACATACACACTTAGCTCAAACAAACAAAACTGGTAGACTTCATATCTGAGCATTTGATTTATATGACGCTACTTCAGTGAAGAACAAAGACGAGGAGGAGGAGGAGGAGGTCGGAAGTGGAGAGGGGATGACATCAGACAGGAGAGTTCAATAAATCTGAGCTGAGAGCAGATAAGGATGGGTGCGAAGTGACATCAGAGGAAAGGACTCCTCGGGAGGGTGACAGAGAGAAGCCACATGGTTTTCTTCCTAGACTCTGGAAAGGGTCACAGCACAGAGCTGCACCCCCATCTCTCCAGAGCAGTTGAAGCAGGCTCTGGACCAAGGAACACGGGGACTTTGGGTGAGAGGGTCAGCCACCGGTCTGCAAACAAAGCTGTTAAGTGCACCAGAGAAGTGAGACCCCAGACTCATCCCTGGACATGCCAGCCACCATCGCCCCAGGCTCCACCTTTTTAGGAATAACCTTGGTCTGCCTGACTGTCTGTCTTTCTTTATTATGTTTTGTTTTTTTGTTTGTTTTTTGAGACAGGGTTTCTCTGTGTAGCCCTGGCTGTCCGGGAACTCATTCCATAGACCAGGCTGGCCTCGAACTCAGCAATCCACCTGCCTCAGCCTCCCGAGTGCTGGGACTAAAGGTGTGCACCACCCCTGCTGCCAAGCCTCCCCTACCCCTAGACCTTGAACTCCTAATCCTCCTGCCTCCACCTCTCACATGCTGAGATTATAGGCATATGCCAGCTCATCTTCTTTATGTAGTGCTTGGGATGGAACCCAGGGTCTTGTGCTAAGCAATTGAACTCATTCTGTAGCCCAGGCTAGCCTCTAACTCAGAGATCTGCCTGCCTCTGCCTCTTGAGTGCTGTTTTTAAAGAGACAGGTTTCTAATTCAAATTTAGGTAACCATTTTTTTTCTCATTTGAATGTTAAAAAGATAAACCAGTTTGTGTTATGTGCTTGTAATCTCAGCACTCAGTAGGTGGAAGCAGGATAATCGGGGATCAAGGCCCTCTTTTGCCATATCATGAGTTCAAGGCCAGCTTGAGCCTCATGAAAAAAAAAAAAAAAAAAAAAGAGGGGTCAGTAAGATGTCTCAGCGGGTAAAGGCACTGGCTGCCCAAACCTGACAACCCAAGCCTGACCCTTGGAACTCCTAGACATGGGGGAATGAGAGAACCAACTCTACAAAGCTGTCTCCTGACGTCCACTGTGCATTGTCACATGTGAGTGGTCCCTTCCCTGTCACACACACACACACACACACACACACACACACACACACACACACACAAATTAAAAGGTAAAAGCCGAAAGGCAAAAAGTAGATGGGATAATTTAAGTTAGAAAAGCTGGCTAGAAATAAGCCAAGCTGAGGTTGGGCATTCGCAAGTAAAAATAAGTCTCCGTGTATTTATTTGGGAGCTGGGTGCAGCCCACAAAGAGTTAAGAGTAAAAAAGTAACAACTACACTTCCCAAATCCTGTTGAGAAGAGTCTTGGAGGAACCAGACGGAAGCAAGCTAAGCTGACATTGTTTGTGGTTGGCATAGGTCAGCTATGACCCCCTGCCAGCTCCGGGGACCGCCACACACCGGAGTTAGGGGTGACCCAATCAAATTGCTCTCCTTTACAAGACGCCTGTGTCCAGCCTGTCCTGGGGCTGTTCTGTGTAGAACTGGGTGTCCCTGTGCCCTCTGCCTGCTCCCCCCAACCCTTCCCACGCTATCCAGTGGTCTTGAAAGACCTTCCTTCAGAAGAACCATGTGGAGCCTTTGAACATGAACACTTGAGCAAGGGGTGGGGTGGGGATCACTCTCCTTAAGAGTGACTTACGCCTCTTGGGGTCCAAGGGAGGGACAGTGCTTAGCTAGTTCCCTTCTTCCTTGTTTCCCAGCTGAGGCACTCCCCAATGCCTTACTCCCTCCAATAAAACCCAGGGTGGTGTGTGTGTGTGTGTGTGTGTGTGTGTGTGTGTGTGTGTGTGTGAAGTCCATCCGTGTCCGTCTGTCTGCCCCACCCGCATCCCATTCCAGCCTTCCAGGTGGTCCCTATCAAGCAAGGGCTACTCTTTTATTAATTTGTTTTTTGTTTTTTGTTTGCCTTTTGAGACAGGGTTTCTTTATGTAACAGTCCTGGCTGTCCTGGAACTCACTCTGTAGACTTATGTAGCCCTTAGGAGGCCTTGAGCTTTTGATCATCCTGTTTCCACCTCCCAAGTGTTAGGATTACATACGAAGGCCACCAAGCCTCATTTATGTGTGCTGGGGATCAAACTCACGGAGGTTTCACGCACGTTAAGCAAATAGTACACCAACTGAGCGACATCTCCAGTCCTGCCAGGGCTAATCTTTAGCCAAACACCAGGTGTTGGGGCCCTCAGCCTCTTCCTGGATCTTCCATGCCCTTCGTGTAGGATGCTGGCCTGATGGGCATGCTCACCAATGTCTTACTTAGTGTTTCTACTGCTGTGATGAAACACTGTGACCAAAGGCAGCTTGGGGAGGAAAAGGGTTATTTTAGTTTACAGTTTATACAATCCAGGAAGTCAGGGCAGGAACCCGGAGGCTGAGACTGAAGCAGAGGCCGTGGCTGAGGAGAACCACTGCACTCCAGGCTGGGCCCTCATACAGCAATAAACTAAGCAAATGTACCACAGGCTTGCCTATAGGTCAGTCTGGTGGCAACGTTTTCTCATCCGAGGCTCCCTCTTCCAACATGGCCCTAGACTGTGTCAAGCTAATATAAGAAGGAGCCAGCACACTCGGGACCCTAGGAGTGTCAGGCCCTGAAGCCTCAGACTCTGTTCTACCATGGTACAGTGAGTAGGGCTAATGAGGACAGCTGAGTTGGTCACAGCTCTGTCCTGGGGACCTTATGACCAGGGGACAAACCAGCGAATGGCCCACGTGCTGACCCTCTAGGTTGGATGGAGTGGCCTCGGGTGTTGCTTCCATAAACCAGACCTGCCTTTTGGCCTTCTGTGGTTCTGACTCCCACCCAGAATGGATGCAGTCAGGACCTAGGGGATTGGAGGCCAGAAGGACCAGGTCTTTCCCTTCATGACCTTCCTCCCTCCTCATCTGGCTCAAGTCTTCCACGGATCCTGGGTGTGGCGGCCCAGTCAACACTCAAGGCCTCCCTTGCCTTTTCCACAATGAAGGAACCCAAATATGCAGGGTCAACAAAGGGGTCTCTTCCTTTCTTCTATAACAAGGCAGTGCTTAGCCGGGCGGTGGTGGCGCATGCCTTTAATCCCAGCACTTGGGAGGCAGAGCCAGGCGGATCTCTGTGAGTTCGAGGCCAGCCTGGACTACCAAGTGAGTCCCAGGAAAGGCGCAAAGCTACACAGAGAAACCCTGTCTCGAAAAAGAAAAAAAAAAAAAAAAAAAAAACAAGGCAGTGCTGGCCAGCCTCCCAATTCTCCCTGAGCCTGAGTGCTCTGGCCCCAGACTGGGCACCGGGAGGTCAAGGTGCAGCTTCCGAAGTTTTGGGGGTGTCCTCAGGCTATGCCCCGGGAACTCCTTGGCATTACCGAAAGCATTTTCCTCAGGCTCCCTTGCTGTTTTTCATCCCAACAATTCATTAATTCATACATTCACTGTTCAGCACTCTGGCCACTGTGTTTAACACTTTCAGTGTGCGATTGGGCAGGATGGGCAGGTTGTCTGCCCACAGGACTGAGCTGACGCAGGAACAGGACATATGAAACCAATAACTCAGGCAGGGTTTGAGGGCCACTTAGTCCTCCCTACCTCACCTTACCCAGGTTATCTCAGGTACTATTAGCTTAAGGCAAGTTGGAGGGAACCTTGACACTCTATGGAGAAAGGGCCGGAGGGGGCAGGGTCACAGGTAGAGCCTATGGGTAGAGCTGGGCAAGGAGAGAACATTGGCGACTTCCTGGTCCCATGGACGGTTTAGTGTTTTCAGTTGTTTGTTTGTTGGTTGGTTTTGAGACAGGGTCTCTCTACATAGCTCTGGCTGTCCTGGATTTCACTGTGTAGACCAGGCTGGCCTCGAACTCACAGAGACCCTTCTGCCTCAGGTGTGCACCCCCACCACACCTGGCTAATCCTAAAGCACCAGGTATTCCCAGGCAGTCCCCCATCCGGGTACTAACCAGGCCCACCTCTGCTTAGCTTCCAAGATCAGAGGAGATGGGCACATTCAGAGTGGAGGCCTTAGCAGAGGTGGGCTGATGGAGGTGGCAGTGACCGACCCTGTCTGGTTCCTGGGGGGCTTGCTTTCCTAGGAGCTCAGCAGAGCTACCTCCAGGTAAAGCGTCTGGGGCCCCAGAACTCAATTTCCCACTCTGCCTCAGAGGTGCTATGTCCCAAAGAGCAGGTAGGAGCTGGGACCATCCACTTAGGACAGCAGGGGAGCTGGTCAGTAATGGAAGGGCCAGCAGGGAAGGCCCCCCATGGTCTCTCTTTGATTGGGGCGGCACAGCTCCTTGGCTTCTGGGGGCACTGTCCTTTGAGATGTCTGCCTGCTCCTGACGCACAGCACGCAGGGAACATTCAGGCCCCAGCTTGCCCGCCTGTCCAGGTGGCTGTGACCTGCCTCACCCCCTCACCCGGGAGGAGCAGGAGATGGGCACACGTCCCCTGGGAGAAAGGCAGTCGTCCCGTTCCCTCCCCCACCAAGGACTTCTGTGTACTTCATCTCCCGCTGAGCTGCAGGGCACACTACTTAGCACAGCCCTGGCGGGCACGGGTGGCCTCCCCAAGTCCCCTCCCCTTCCCAACATCTTCCCCTCCTGGGTCACCTGTGTTTTCCCTCTCTTCACACAAGAATGTGTCTGCAGGGCCTGGGCTGCTGTCCCATCCCATTGTTAACAACACCGCACCTCCACTCCCCACAGGACAGGCCCAGGCCTGCCCCAGGGGCCAGCCATCACCCCCTGCTGGAGTCCATATACACCTGTTTACCTTTGGGTCTCCGCCAAGGATGGAGCAGAGCTGCACCTGACTCCTGCCCAGTCCCCACTTCCTTCCCGTCCCCTCTCCTCCCGCGCTGCCCAGGCGTGGGGGTGGGGACCGGCTCAGCCCTGCAGGGCACCCAGCTCAATTGCTTCAGAACACTATAAATGGCAAGGGGTTCTCCCTGGGGACTTTCGGATGAGAGTCACGGGACCCCAAGGTGTCTTGTCCTATAGGACATTAAGTACCCGGGGCCAAGAATGGGAGGCCCCCAAGCTCAAAGCTTGGATCCTTTCTTGTGGCCACCTCCTGCCATTCTCCCAGCTGGCAGTGGGAAGGATGTGTAGAAGAAAGAGAAGCTGGAAAGGCCGCAAGTCTGGGGCAGGGAGATCTTCCTTTGGGAAAGGGCTTTCCCCAAATACTTAAAAAATAGGGGGCATTCAGCAAGAAATGGGAGCACAGGCCTTTTATCCCAGCACCTGGGGAGGCCGAGGCAGGATCTCTGTGAGTGTGAGGCCAGCCTGGTCTACCAAGCAAGTTCCAGGACAGCCAAGATTATTACACAGAGAAACCCCTTCTCGAAAAACAGGAAGAAAAAAAAAGGGGTTCAGGGACTGGTGGCTGAAGAAGTGGGGTTTGAAGCCTCAAATTAAAGACCAGGCAGCTGGGCTGTGGCACGAGCCTGGAACCGTTGGTACTCGGAAGGCTGTGTCAGGGAGGTGGAAGGTCAAGACTTGTGCGGAGTACAGAGTGAGTTCAAGGCCAGAGTGAGCAACTTAGTGAGACCTTGTCTCAAACATAAGAACTACAGCTCTGTGTGCTAGGGATCTAACTTAGTGGCAGAGGGTTTCCTAATGTGTGTGAAGTCCTAAGTCCAAACCCAAGAACAACCACAAGCAAATCAATATATAGAAATAAACCCATAAGTGTTGTGAAGAAAATGGGACCTTGTGTACTGCTGAAGGAACTATCCACAGACCAGTGGCCATGGAAAACAGTGCCTCACATAAGCCAATAAATAAAAATCAGAGCCGGGCGGTGGTGGCGCACCCCTTTAATCCCAGCACTCGAGAGGCAGAGGCAGGCAGATCTCTGTAAGTTCAAGGCCAGCCTGGGCTACAGAGTGAGTTCCAGGAAAGGCTCCAGAGCTACACAGAGAAACCCTGATTACAAACAAACAAACAAACAAACAAATGAGATAAAAATAAAAATCAGACACAAGACCGCTATGTGTCTAGCAATCCAATATACGTGAGAAAGGAAGCACCTGCCCCGAGAGCTGGAGTCCTGAGCACAAAGTCATACAGAATAGAGGAAGTCAGAAAAGTCAGTGTGGGTGATAGGCCCCTGGCACAGCATCCCGCACAGCTTGGGGAGCTCTGTGGACCGGGTAGGTTAATAGGCCTCCTAGTTTCAGGGAAGCACACGATGAAGTGTTCAGTGATAACGGGCACCATGCTCACCAGTGATGCTGCGTTTATTTGGTTGGGTGTTACACTGAGCCCATAAAGCGACGAGAGGTGGAGGCTCACGGGAAAGAGGGCTTGACCTTGTAAGCATGGGGTCCTGAGTATGTGTCTCAAGTACCCATGTCAAAAGCTGGGCATTGCTGCACCCGCCTGTAACTCCAGAGCTGGAGGAGGGAGACAGGTCCATTGCAGAAGAACTCTACAGGCAACTGGCCAAGCCAAAACAGTGAGCTTGTGGTTCAGGAGAGACTCTGTCTCAAGGTAATAAGGCAGAGAACAATGGAGGTCTGGGGAAGACAGGTGCCCCACCCCCCCGCCCCCCAGTGCAAACCCTCACAGTAGAAGAATGTGTGGACTTAAAAGAAAATCTCTGCTTGGGCCCCATTCAAGACTCTGGACTGATGGGTCCACGGTGCAGCATGGGCATCAGAATTTTGAAGGGTTCAGAGTGAACGTCAAGGGCAGCCAAGGGCATGCCTCGTTCTGTTCTGCGGTTCTGTTCTGCGTCTTTAGGCTTTGGCCTTGTATTCATCCAGGGGGCGGGTCTGCTTGCCCCAGACATTGCCTCTCTTTCCAGGATAGGCCCGGGGCAGGCAGTAACTCGCCCCACAGTCAACCAGGGTGTGCCCACCTTGGCCAGGGCCGAAGGCTGATCCCAGAGGCTAATGGAGAAGGCGGGAGCTGTCTTTGTTCTTTTAGCGCTGTGGTCTGTCCAGAGGAAGGGGGGTGGGGTAGGTGATGGAGAGAGGCAGAGGAAGGTGCGGAGCAGAGGCGTTGGTGGGGGGCAGCCCCTCTGTGTGCTGGGTGAAGCGGATGGGCTCTGTGAGGCCCCAGCCTGCCTGCCCTGCTGAGTGTGAGCCCTTCTGGAATATTTGGAATAATTAGCAAATGAAAGCAGCAGGTTATGCAGGGGAATGCCAGGCCGGCCTCCTGCCAAACTCAGGGACTGAGGGACAAGAGGAAAAGGGTTGAGGGGAAAGAGGGGCCGGTGGAGGCTGGACAGGGCTGCTCTGGACAGATGATGTTGTTGTTCTGTGTGTGTGTGTGTCCTGAGTGTGCACCTGTGTTGCACACCTGTGTGTGAGACAGCTCTCACCGGGAGGGCTGTGCACAAGGTGCCATGCAGGGATGAGTGAGGTGGTGGGGAAATGGAGACTGAAAGGGACACACACACTCTGTGCCTCAGTTTACCCATCAGAACTCTGGTAGGCTGGACCTTCACAGTTGGGGTGGGAGGCACAAGTCCCGGCACTAAGGTGGCCTCCTGCCTCCCCAAGCCTGCGACAGGCTGGGTGTGGTAAACATTGCCTCAGAGTGGGATGTGGGGCGCTGGGGCTCCTCCGACCTCACACCCTGTCCCTCCAGGAAAGGGCGAAGGGAGGGCATGCTGGAAGGAGTCCTGGGAGGCAAGCCTGGGCAGGCCCGAGTGGTGGGGGATGGCTTGAGCCAGGGCACACTGGCCTTTGTGAGTCCTTGGGGTGAGGTGGAGCCAACCTCCTCTCTGTCTTTTGTTCCTCTGGGCCTGCAGCCCCAACTCTCCCATTGTGCAGATGGGGGAACTGAGGTGTGGGGTGCCACACCTCAGTGTGGGGTGCTCCCGAGAGAGCTTTACTCCCTTGGCCCTTTACTCCCTGGGGACCTAGGTTGAGAGGAGACCTCCTACAAACCCTCTCTGTCCCATTCTCCTGTTGACATTGAAGAGAAGTACATCAACCCCCCCCCACACACACACCACACACACACACCACACACACACACACCACACACACACCACACACACACACCCCACACACACCAGCGCTTCCACATTTGGCTCTTGCCTTTCCCAAAGAAAGCTAGAATGATGTCCATGTTCAAATTTTAAAAATTTTATTTTGAAAAAAAATTTTATTGTAAAGAACTTTACATGAAAAAGGTTAAATTGCCCCACATGGAGGGTAGATATGGATCCCAGCCCCAGGGGTCAGGATGGAGCAAGACCTGGTCCCCCCAATGCAGACAGGGCATCCCAATGTTTCCAGCAAGCCGGGCATCCCTCCCAGTTAAGTCTTAGCTATAACTATTCTCACTATATTAGTCCCCCCCCACCTAGCAGCTTGGCTGCCCCTGCCCCCACCACCCCAAACCCCAACTTCCTGTTGCTCTCAGCCTCAAGCCAGGCCCAAAGGTTTGCAGCCTCCTCTCTGCCAGTGAGGGGCCCGGGAAAAGGCCCCAGAGGCCATAGCGACTGACTGTCTTGCCCCACCTTGCCGCCCCCTCCCTGCGGCCTCTCCCTTCCTTCCCAGTCTCCTGCCACGACTCTCCTACCCAAGGCTGCCAGGGCCCCTGGGGAGGCTCTGCCGGGAGGGGCCTCCAGGGGGTTAATTTGCTGTCATCTAATTAGCATTTGTTGTACCTGGGAACTTTCTCTGGGTAGAGAGAGACCCGGGGAAGCAGCAGGAATGGGTGAGATGATGCAGAGCTTTGAGGAGAGCCCTGTTCAGTTCCTCCCTGGCCTGGCAGGACCCCTCCAGGCTTCAGCTCTCACGGTGCCGAGGCCAGGGGCCTGCCTTTGCCAGTTCTTGGGCTTGGGGGAACATGGGTCAATGAAACACTGTGTGTATGGGGGTTGCTGAGGAGGGGAGGCAGCAGTTTTGGTCCTGGGCTCCCAGTTCCCAGTCTTCCGGGCTTGGACATGAGGACATCCCCAGCTGGCAGCGATGTGGCCTCACGGAGCCAGCCTTCAGAGACCTGGCCCAGTCCCTGCCTGGGTGCTGAGATGTCCACGGGCCTGTCTTGGGAGGCAGTTCTGGGCCCTGACTTGGGCACTGTCCGGAGATGGGGTGGGGCCTGACCTCTTACAAGAAGGCCCCCACACTGGCCCAGTCCTGCAGGTCAGCGGCCAGGGTGGCATCCCCCGCTTCAAAGAGCGGCTCTGGGGGCAGGCAGCCACTGCCGCCCTCATCCCAGGGATGCTGGAGGAAGGATGTGGCCAGAAAGGTCTCATCGAAGTCCAGGCTGTCGGCAGCCTGCTCCCCCGGAGGGCCCCAGGTAGCAGGGCAATCGATGTGGCGGCCGTGGACGGTCAGGTCCACATCTCCGTGAGAGGCGGGGCTCAGCGGGGGGCTCAGCTCCAAGGCCTCCAGCGAACTCAGCTCTTCACCCAGCGTGCCAGCCTCGAAGATGGCCTCCCAGTCAAAGTTGCCTTTGAGGGGTTCCAGCTCCCCCTGCTCCTCCTGGGTCAGCAGCAACGTGCTGGGAGGCCTCAGGACCTTGGCCACCCTCTTGGGCAGCGGCTGCTTTCGCTTGTGCCCCAGCCTGCCCTCTCCTGTGCCCCAGCCCCCCTCCCCGGTGGCCTCCTCGAACTCCCGCAACAGCTGCTGGGCCTCCGTGTTCACGGTCAGAGGCCCCCCCCAGGGGGCAGAGCTGGGCTCCTGCGAGGCCTGGCGGGCGAAGGCTGGGTGGATGTGGACCGGGGGCAGCCTCCGCTTCTTGAAGGCCCCACTGAGGAGGCGCTCTGCGTACTGGGGGTCGATGCGCCAGAAGCCCCCCTTGCCGGGCTCGTCCTTCTCTCGGGGCACTTTGATGAAGCATTTGTTCAGGGACAGGTTGTGGCGGATGGAATTCTGGGTACAGCGAGAGAACAAGAGAAAAAGCACAGGGGGGTCAGGGGGGTCAGGGGAACAGCGGCGGAGTGGCACCGGGTGCTCCTGCCTGCTCCCCGCATGCACCATTCCTCTGCCTGGGGAGGGATGGATCAACCCGGTGCCCTGACCAGGCGGCTGTAGCTCTGGGACTCTGGGACACCAGCCACAGGGCATAAGGAGCCCGAGTGCGGTGGGTTGGGGGGGGGGGTGCTGGCTTTTGTTCTCTGTTGCTGGGATATCTGCCTGCTCAGTCATCCGAGCTCTGAGCCACAGGGTGGCTCTCAGTGCCACCCCCTGTCATCCTCCCTCCCTCCCCTCCCCTGTTGCCTGCAGGTCCTGGCCAAAGCCCTCGGCTCCCCCACGGCCTGGACTGCCGGCTCCCCTAGGGCCTGGACTGCCGGCTCCCTCTGCCTGGCTGGTTCCCTGTTTGTGAAGTGGGTGGGTTAAGGGAGGGGGCTGGGTGACGATGGATTGTGTGTGTGTGTGTGTGTGTGTGTGTGTGTGTGTGTGTGTGTGTGTGTGTGTGTTGGGAGATTAGTGACTCCTTGTTTGTTGAGCCGGCTGCTGGCCTAGGCCTTCACCCCCCACGGCCTTCTCTTCCCACCCAAACCTCAGTTGATTATTACCCAGTCAAGTGCAGAAGGCTCATTCCTGGGGCCTGCCTTGGCACAGGCCTTGAGTAAGGAGAGGATGGGGATCTTCTGGCCCAGTGTTAGGGCCATTTGGAACAGCTCAGGGTTGCGATCCTGCACCCTGCCTCCTTGGGTGCTTCGGAGAAGCCTGGGCAACCTTAGGCCTCTGTCTCCTCCACCTGGCCCCTGACATTGGGAGATGTTCGAAGCAGTGTCTGCCCGACCTTATCTTGCCTTGTTCATGTTTGGCTGCTTAGTTCCGTTCACGCTGGTGTCCCGGGGCCCAGGCTAGGCTAGCAGGGCAGGTAGGTGGACAGTGAGGCTTTGGCCTGCAAGGCTGGGGTGTTTACGTGGCAGACTGGCCCACTGGCTGCTCTGCGCCAGGTTCCAGAGACTTGGAACCCGAAGCCTTGCAGCAGCAGGTGCCCCTGTGGAAAGCACCTGGCTCGGGTAATTGCCCCCCAAGGGAGGCTGGCTGGGGGTGGGGTGGGGGTGGAGGCAGGAAACTGGGGAGGAGTCGAGGTGGGAGGCTGGGTCAGTAGCTTTAGGGTGACCTCATGACCCCTCCGCCTGGACAACCGATCTTCACATCCATACTGCTCATTTCTGCCCGACTGTCTAGACCAAATGCCAAAGGCAGGGTACAGAACCTGGCAGGAAGGCCACCTGGGTTCCATTTTTGAGTCCAGTTCTGACAAACTATCCTTGGGCAGAACAGTGTCTAGGAATTCTGGGACATGGGACAAGGATGTTCCTTATAGTATCATCCTCTTAGGAGGCTACACTGGCTACAGGACGGATGAATACGCCCTACTGTTTCCTCTTCTCCTAAAACCTCCACGTCTGCACCCCAAAGCCCTGGCTCCAAAAGGAGGGAGTGTTTCTGGAACTTGACAGGGGCCCTCTCATGAGAGGCCCAAGCTCAAAGCTAGGTGCCTCCTTGGCCTTGTAGATCTGGTATGTGAACGTGGCCAAGTGCCAGAGCAGGGAGTGAGGACGGAGTGGCCGCCACCCACACCTCTTCTCCCCTACCTGCCAGGTGGGATCCGCATGGCGAAAGTAACAGAAGTTGTCCGTGATCCACTTGTAGATGGCCGACAGCGTGATCTTGGTGGCCTTGCTGGCCTGCATGGCCATGCAGATAAGAGTGGCATAGGAGTACGGTGGCTTCACATGCGGGTTGGTGGCATAGTCCACGTCGTCGGGGGGCGGGGCCTGCAGCCCCGGGGGCGCGCTTCGAGATGTGCATGACGATGTGGGTTTGCCGGGTGTGTGTGGCTGCCCAAGGCAGGCGGGGTCTGCCGCCAGGGGTGACCCGGGTGCGACCGAGCCCGGCACCTGGTAGTAGCCGTGGGGGTCGGTGCCCCCCGGGGGCAGAGTGGGGGCCTTGGCGTTGAGAATGGAGAATTCCTGCAGCCACTGCAGGCTGGTCAGGCTGTCATCCAGGGCGTCCGGCTCCTCCATGCCGCCCTCGGGCCCGGCCTCCTCCCCGGGCCCTGCTCCGCAGAGGCGCAGCCAGTTCTCCGCCATGTCTGCGGGGTCTCTCCGAGGGGGCGGTCAACATCCACGGGCTGAGCCGGGTGGCCCGCCGCGCTCTCCGGCCCGCTGGTACCCGAGGCTCCAGTTACACAGTCTCCAGAACACTCACTTCCATTCCGCGACCCGGGGGGTCGCCTCCTCCGAATACGAATGTGGGGCCTGCGGGAGCAACACGGAGCTGAGCGCTCTTCCCCTGCTTAGGAGGGAACCCCTCACCTTCACCCTCCAGGCCTGTGGCCAGGTCAGGCGAGCGCAGAGCCCTGGTCTGACCCCTTTCTCCACCTCTCTCCATCTGCCCTTCGAGGACTCACTGGCCACAACGAGGGGAGATGGTAGGGAGGCCCAATCTAACTTTCTCCCAAAGAGTGGGAAACTAGGATCACTCCCCAGTAGTCCGGGAGGGCAGTTCGACGCGGCTAGGGCAGGGGAGGTCGTCTGATCTTTGGAAAGAGGTCTTAGGATGTGGGTCCGGGGAAGGAAGGACACGGGGCCGAATTGTGGACAGGCAGGAAGCGATTTCCCCTAAACTCCCCAGATTTCAGTCACTGGCCCCACCACTTCCGTGGGCGACCGATGGAATGGCTAGCCAGCAGATCCCGACGCCCTCCCGTTCCGTGGCCCACAGCCCTCCCGGTCCCTTACCTGGCTCAGAGTGCAGCCCGGCCAGAGGAAGGTTCTGGAAGAAGTTCCTCCCGCCTCCCGCGGCTCTCTGTCCCCAGCTCGAGGGCTCTGCTGGTGCCCCTCCTCGCCCCCCCCCCCCTCGCCCGACGGCGCTTCTCTGAGCGCCGACGGCCCGGGGACCGGCATTAAGTAGACGCTCGGAAGGCTTCTCCTGCTGCCATGGCGACGCTCCGCCCCTGTAAACAGCTTCCGCTGCGGTCATTGGCCAACCTGTCTCCAAGGAGACCGCGGGCCCTTGCTGCTCCTCTGGCGGCAACTCTCTGGAACTCCCTCGTTCTGCCGCCCTCTCCCGCGCCACCCAGCCCCCTACCCGCCACCGCGACCGGGTTCTGCGCATTCCCGCCCGACAGCCCCGCGCTGGGTCGCACGGTGGGTGCTCGGCTCCCGCCCGAGGCCCCGGGAACCCCTCCCCCACGCGTCGGGTATGACCGCTGCGGGAACCGAGCCCCGGATTCTGGAGACCAAGTCTCGGGGAACCATGGCCTGGGAGTCTTTCCCCTCACTGGTCTGCCAGTGGCCTTTGTTTGGTTTCTGAGGCCTTCCCCTGGTCCCCAAGTGTCTTCTCTGGTGCCCGCAGGCAAGTGTGACTCTCTGATGCCACCTGTCGCTTAGATCCGCAGAAACGGCCACACAGCTCGCAGACATGCCGAGGCGGGTAGGGTAACCCAGCGTCTCCCGGTAAGCAGCTCGCCCACTCACCCTGCTCAAATTCCCAGAAGCTGGCATTCCAGGGGCCTTTGCCGAGGTGCCTCTCCTCCCAGACAGCCGAGGAAGCGGAGCCAGTGGGTAAAACAGGAGAGACACGGCCTGTCAGACCCTCTCAGAGGTTATTCGTTCTGCTGATTTAGCCAGGAACTGGTTAAGTGTTAGGACTCTGGGCCCTCGCCTTCCCTGCTGCCACCAGCTCTGCGATCCTTTAATTATTGAGGAGCTGCAGGATTGGAAGTTCTCCGGTTTAAGGCGACTGCAGGGGCGGATAGGGCTCAGCTAGGAATGGAGCTGGGCGAGTGGCCTTGTATCCAGATCATGCAGAAATCTGTCTGGAACCCAAGAGCTGCTTCGCCCATTCCTCCACCTCCAGATCCTCGAGTAAAAACAGTGAAGGGTGCCCGAGCCACTCCGACAGAAACATTCACAAACGAACAACTCACTTTGTAGTTAACAGCTCCCCCTTCCCTTGTAAACAGCTTTATTCACTTTTAGGAATCATGCAGCAATCCATAAATATTGCATCTTGATGTCCCCACTGTAGTGTGCCAACAAGTGTACTCCAGGGAATGTGAAGGGTACACAGACGGCACAAACAAACAGCACACACACACACACACACACACACACACACACACACACACACTTGCACACACCAGGTGTGCAGCCCCTAAAACAAAGTGAGCAGCCAGCATGCCAACACCAGGTGGACAGGACTAGCTCCCCAGTGAGATGGCTTAGTGTTTGGGTCCAGATGCCGCAGGGGTAGAAACTCTGGGGGGATGAAATTAGGTAAATCCTGACAAGGAGACTGTTTCGAGTGTGGCATCTGATGGAGATACGCCCCGTGGATGGGCTGTTTCTGCTTGCCAAGAACTAAAAGTACAGAGCATGGGGTCTGGGACAGCAAGACACAGCAATGGGTGCTGTAGCCTAGGTACTGGGTTATGTGGCTTAGGCCAACTGAGCACTTGCTGTGAGGAAAGGGGGAAGGGCTGATCAGAATGGCTTTCTTTCTTTCTTTTGAGGGTTCCTGACCACTGTGGCTACTGTTTACCTGAATCTCCTTCATCTCAGCTAGCTCCTTCCTCCTTCCAGGTCACACCACACTGTGAATACTGCTTACCTACTGCCTGCCAGGGGAGGAGGTGGGTCTATGTACCACCACCCCAGGCTAAGGGAACTTCCCTGGTGCTTTTGCTTCATCGAGAAAGTGTGGTTATTGCTCAACTTATACTGGTGTAAACCGTGAGTGTGAAAGGGACCACCAGAATGCTGGGGGGAGGAAAGGCCAAGTGGGCTTGAAATGGCTGAGTCCACAGGGTGTTCAGAAAGGGTACACGTGGGACCTCAGACTCAGTCGATCACACCTCAGGCACAACAGCAGACTCCCTCTAGGAGTGCGGTTTCCACATTCCTGGCCTCTGCAACCACACAAAAGGTACAGAGACCTGTATAGTGGTGCAGGCCTGTAATCCTAATGCTCGTGCAGCACAGGCAGAAAAATCAGAAGTTCAAGGTCATCCCCGGTTGCATACCAAGTTTGAGGCCAAACTCTCCACCCCACCCCTCAGAATCCTGGGCACTGGTGTTTTTTGGAAAGCTTTTGTAGGACCCCACTTACAAAGGCTAAAGCTCCTCATATCTCTCACCGTCATAAGTCACTCTTCCTAATCTTGATCCCAAACCATCTCACGTTTCACTGAAAAACTACCTTTTCCAAAAGCCAGTAGACAGGCATCTATTGGAGGAGCCACGAGAAATCCATCAAGCTGAAAAAGGTGGGACACCCAACAGTTTCCTGCCAGCTTGCTGCCATGACTTTGTCGGAGTGCTGAATGGGCGGCATCTCTAAGCACTGGTGGCCCATGGAGAGGCTGCCCCTCTCATCTGTCAGAGCTGAAAGGCAGGGGAGGGATACACTAGGGTAGGGAGGTCTTCTAATCCTTTGGTCCCAGGTGATCCTGTGCCGGCCGCAGCCTCCCTACTTCCCTTGGTGAGCCTGTGCACCAGTTTGAGAACCATGGGTCCACACTCTTAGCTTAGTTTCTCAACTATTAAGAGAGAGTAGAGAAAGGGCAGCCGGGTTTGAGACTCCCTCTCAATGGCTGTAGTGAAGACGAGCAATGGGAAGGGTCAGGCCTAGCACTGGACACAGGGGTGGCTCAGCAGGCCCTCCTGACTGCACCTGAGGAGGACAAGGCCTTGCAAGGGTGACGATCCTAGCTGGGGGCACAAGAGGCACAGGAGACCAGCTCTGTTAGCAGATCTGGCTTTCAACCAACCTTCTGGCTGCCACCATTGCCCTTAGCCTTGAGAAAGGAACTCCTGGTGCTCTGGGAGGCCAGAGTGCGGGACGCCTCCCTCACATGGCTAACCCTGGCCACTTCAAGTTAGGTTTCTAATTGGTCATGAGGTGCCAGAAACCAGAACCTGTCCATGGGAGTCTGTAACCAAGTTACCAAAACTCCCCAGTCTTCCTGGTCTCTCCTCAGACGAGAAAAGGCTAAAGAAGCAAGCAGGCCTGGCCCTCAGTCAACTGGCCCACTGGGCTTGGCTGCTGCATGACAGTTCACTGGAGGATCAGCCCACATGGAGGAAGGCTTCAGGTTCTTTCTGAGAGGGCAAGGATCATGGGTACAGGAGATGAGGCTGGCAGAGGGCTGCACTCCACACCCTGCCTCCATGTGAGTATAAAGTCCACACGTCTTGTTGAAGATGCCCACAGGGCCTTGGTCCAGTGAGAACAGATGGAATGCAAGGACAGGAGGGGAGCCCAGGTCCAGGTGCAGGTGCCCTCAGACAGCCAAAGGATCCCATACACAAGGCCTGTTCTCTTCAGGGTCCTCCGGGCTGCTAGATGAGAAGTGCCGGCACTGGGTATTGTGACGGTTGACTATGTTATCATCATGCTGCCAGGTACCTGGAGAGGGAAATCAAAGGTTATGGGAGCCATACCTTAGACCACGTCTACATGGTGTCTCCAGCAGGGCAGCACAGGAGTCAATACAGAAGCTAGCAGGACGTGTGTGACCTGAAACTCCTGAGTGTGTGAGCCACTCATGAATGGAAGAGTAGGGAGAAGTAGGTGCTGACATGTTCCAGGGCTGTTCCTCCCTAACTAGTCATTGCCTGTGACCCTCGGACAGATGGACACTGCAGATGTTCTTGCTCACGAACTTACCTAGCATCCATTCTGCATGTTAAGTACTTGGTTCTAGACTTTGCCTATGTTACGAGGCTGAGCCAAGCTGCTTCCTCCATGGAAGGCAGATGTGCCTAGAGCACGCTTCTGACCTACAGCCTTGTTTGCTGTGAGAGCCAGGGGGTAGGAAGGGGCTGGCACCATAGCAGGCCGGGGAGGGAGGGAGGGAGGCCTTGGGTGGGACAAAGTGTGGTGTTCAGAGCCCTTCCTCTCTACCTCTGCTTCTCATCTCTTCCTCATCCGAGCATCTGGGGTTCCAGGATGCTGTTTGTCACATATACCTCTCTCCCAAGCCCTGGCTGCCTCTGTGCTCAAAGTAGAAACTCATCCCTGCGACCTCTCTGCTTAATGCTCTGATGTAACCTACCAACACCTGCATTTGCTCTTCCTACTCACATCCACATCTGCATGGCACCTACCTGGGCCTCGTCCCTAATTCATAGGTATCAGTGGTCTGATCTTTGGCAGGCCACCTTACTTAGGGCCTTGGCTTTCTCATATGTCCAACTAGGTGAGTATGGCCCTCACAAGTTTGCCGTGAGGCCGGCATGAGGCCACATGTAAGTATGTCAGCAGTATACCTGACTCAGAAATGTGCTGTGACCAGTTCCCTGACAGCTTGGTCTGGAGGACCCTCATATATTCCCTGGGTCCCGTCGTCCAAGCTGGCAAGTTAGCTCTCTGTTCCATTCTCTCTAGAAGAGCCAGTGTGTTCTTTATACAGTGACAGGCAGGGCCTTACACTTTCCAGGCCCCATGGTACATATATACACTTTTGCACTCTGGAGCTCAGAAAGGTGTGTGGCCATAGGAGTGGGGTGGGGGTGGGGCTTTTCCCGTATGTGAGGTCAGCTAAATCTAGTGTTGTCCTGAGACCAACTTACAAATGGCTAGTCAGCCTCAGGGTCAGCAGGCTGAAGACACAAAGCCCTGGAATGGCATACATGCTAAGATGAAGCAGGTATCAACTGCTTATTCCTCGTAAATGTCCTGGTGTGGAATCTCTCCTGAGGCTAGAGTGACAGTCCACAGTGGAGACCCAGGAAAGGAGGGGAACAGGGTCTTTCACACCTAAACTGCCATGGGCTCTTTGCTCCTTGGAGCATGAGTCAAAGGTGCTTCTTCCCCTTGGCAGGTAGCACTCTGAGTGGAGGGGAGAGTGTCAAGAAAAAGGATGTTCAGTTAGGAACCCCAGGTAAAATGAGTGGGTCGTTCAATTATATAATTTGGTAGATGTCATACCTATTCCTCAATGTTTATGGGGCAGGACTCCGGAGCTGCGGCTGTTCAGTAGGAGAGACCAAAAGCAAACGGTAAACAAGAGAGAAGACACACACACGCACACACACAAGTAAAACAGCAGCAGCCACATCACCAGCACCATGGTCACTGCTGCCAGCATCCATGACACTGGGCCTGAGGCTGTCCTGACCAAATTCACGGGCGTCCTTATGCAGCATCTGCTACCCTAGGGCTGCAGACTGTCCCTTGTAGAGCAGGCTAGGGTGCAGAAGAGCCTTGTGCAGGGAAGGGATACGGTGAGAGATGAGGTGTCCTTCACCTGCTGCTGTTGCCTCTGCCTCTCTACAGCCCGCTCAGAGGACAGCCTGGACAGAGCTTGGAGACCTGAACTCCCTGGGGGCGGGGGACAGTGATGCTTTCCATTTGTTCCCTTTTGGGGAATCAGAAATGAGGGGAGGAAGAGACCTCCAGAGGCTGGCAGACTTGGGGACACTTGGCACGGCTCTCTGTGTCCCTACTAATGTGCTGATTAAACTTAAGGGCTGTTTCCCCTCAGAGCCTGCCTCTGCAAACCTTCCCTAAGCATCTCTTTTAAAGACAGGATCTCACTTTGTAGCCCTTGCTGGCTACAAACTTGATATATAGACGAGGCTAACCTCAAACTCATAGAAAATCTGCCTGCCTCTGCCTCCTGAGTGCTGGGACGAAAAGTGTGCATGACCACATCTTAATTTTACATCATGAAGCTTGAAGAGAGGAGTAACTTGAACTTCAGGTCTGTATATATATTTTTAGATTTTACTGCAGAGGACTACTCCTGTATTACTCAGTCATGTAAAAACTGTTTGTATTTTCACTAAAACCCGTTATCTCCTCCCTTTTCCATCACATATATTACCCAGGGCCTTGTAAGAATGTTCACCACCCCCATCAGTCTCTGCCACCCATGTACATCCTTAGAAGCCACACTGACTTCGCATGGTCATGCAGTTCCTATCACACCCCCTTCCAACCGTCAGGGGCACTTTCAGAATGTACTGGGCTCTAACGTGAGGGACCAGACACTACCCTCTGTCTTGGGGCCTTTGAAGGCCTGGAAGCTTCTTGGCGGAGAAGAGCTACAATGTACGGCGCCCTCTAAGGCCCTCACAACCCTGCTGAGGATGGCTTTCTTAGCGGAGTGTGACACACGTGATCCAGGGAAGCACCCTCCACCCTTCTTGGCCTTCCCCTGACTGTGCTCTCCACGTGTCCCATGACAGGGAGGCACCTATTTAAAGAGGGACCCAGACTCAGGCAGGGCAGGGCCGGTGGGAAGTGACCCTTTTGGGGAAAAAAGAGTATTCTTTAGTATTCAATAGTGAGGAGCAAGCCAGCCTGTGGCTCTCAGGGTGGGCTGAGAGTTCACCAACCGTTGACTGTGAAGGTAGTTAGTCCGGGAACCTGCATGCACTCTCCTGGCTCTGCCCAGGAGATACCTCAGAGTAGCCGGGCACCTTTGCTATCAGGGTGGTTGTGGCAGAAGCAGCAGAGGGACAGTCTCCTCCCTGCAAGAGCCCCTGGGCTTTAGGGCACTTCCTAAGGCTCTGTGTACACTGAGTGATGTTCACACCCTAGTCTCTCCTGACAGCACCGCAGGTGACTGACTCCATGTCTGGCCAAACTGAGAACTCCATTTCACCTCAGAAAGGCCGGCTCTTGACATTACCGTAAGAAAGCCATGGCTGTTTGCTTCCTTTCTGGACTCTTCTGTCCCCAGACTGCACCCTCCCCATAAATGAAGACGCACTGACAAGCAGGTTGTTGGGAGGGAGGCTTGGAGAGAAGGAAGCAGAAAGAACAAGCTTGGTTTCCATGGCACCGTGGGCTGCCAAAAGCTGGGCTCAGTGTGGAAGCCCTTGTGGAGAGGCTGGCCAGCAGAAAGCTGCAGACACAGGCACCAGCCTCACCCTATGAACAACCAAGAATGCCTACCCCATGGTCCTTGCCACAGAAGCATGCCTGTCCTTACTGAACAGAAATGCGTACATTCCCACACATTCTTTCCTCCAACTCTTTAGTGTACTGAACACAGGCCCTTGCCAGTTAGGACTGGAAGCTTGTCTAGAGCCCTAAGCGAGAGCCCTTCGAGTGCACACACCAGTAAGCTTGCTGTCGGGCTGAGCAGAGGCAGGACAGTGCTGGCACAGAGTGAACATGAACTTTCACACAAGTCAGAGAACATGAATGAGTTAAAAAATGAGCAAACCGGACAGACAGGCCTACATCTGGCATAAAGACATGGAACACAAATGGACAGATGGAAGCAAGGCCAGGCGTGGGAAGGCAGGGGTGAGTGTGCCTGGTCTCCAGCAGCTCCAGTCCAGGCTTAACTGGGCAGGAGGCGGCCGTATGCATCAACGTCCTCCGCCATGCTCGGGCGGGAAGGGAGTAGTGTGCCTGGGGCCTGTGCGGGAGAAGCAGATGATCTGATGCTGTCTCTCAGGTCTCGCTGAAGGCTGGGACCTGGGACCTGTTTGTCCTGTTTAGTTTATCTTCAGGACAAACTAAACAGAATAACTGAAGTGCCCTTGGAAGGCTGGAGAAAGTTTCTCCTGAGCAGCTGGCTTCCCTTGCCACAGGCTTGCATGGGGCCGGGGCCTGCTGGGACCGTACCTGGCACAGGCTGAAGGAGCGTGGCGGCCACGGAAGGAAGGGCCTGTGGCTTAACACCTTCAGCTACTTCGCTGAGCGATAAAGCACTGGACCCAGGAGTGGCTGTTCTGAAGCTGAAGCAGGTCTTCACCGGGCGACACGGGAATCACAAAGGGCGGTGTGAAGGGAGTCTGTGCTGAAGCCAGGAGGGACATCTGGCCCAGGCAAGGCACTTACTTAGCAAGTGGGTTTTGATACTACTGAAAGGGCACACTGAGGCCAGTGCTCAATTGTGGTCTGTTTTATTTTTGGTTTTCAAGATGGTTTCTCTGTTGTAGCTCTGGCTGTCCTGGAACTCGGTCTGTAGACCAGGCTGGCCTCAAACTCAGAGAGCTACCTCCTTCTTCCTCCCAAGTGCTATGGTTAAAGGCATGCACCACTGCCGCCCGGCTTAATTTTATTTTTTGGGGGGCCTAGGTCTTGCAATTGAGCTCCTGGTCTGTAGCTTGCAGTGATCTGGCTGCCTCTGTTTCCAAAGTCTGGGATTATAGGAGTGTGCTAGTGTGACTGGCCTTGAATAATTAACATGGCTGGTTTGCAGATTCAGTTTGAAGTCATGAAGAGAAACGGGGACATGCTGAGAAGTTGGGGCCTCAGAGAACCAAGTATCCCTGCCCTCTGGCTTCTCATTTGGGATTCAAGGCTTACATGTGTGATCACTGTAGACCTAAAGCTCACTGGATCAGAAAGCCATTCATTGGCCTGCAAGATCTTTTAGATTTCTTTGTGATCCTCAAACATATGTCCCTTGAGAGCTATGGTTTCCATTCTAAAAGCGTAGTCCTCCCTTCCAAGGCCTCCATGGGGAGGTGTCTGACTGCTCAGACTTCCTGAGGATGAACACAAGACTGTCCACCTGCTGTGGGGTCTGTAAGACTGTGCTGGAAGGGTCCGACCAAACAGTAAGGTGTGGGTGGGAATTCTGGCCCGTTTCCTTATCCGGATACTGAGCAGGAGCTGCTCTGTGTAAAGCCCAAGGCTTCCTGGGGCCTCTGCTTCCTCTCAGCAGCTGGGCTCCAGCACCTAAGCACACCCTAACCTTCCTAGCCACAACTGCTGCACAGGCTGTAGGTAGGTGCACCATGGGGAGAGCAGGGGAAGAGCAGAGGGATGTCTCCCATCAAGTTCATGTTCAGCAGACTGCCACTCACCGGGTAAGCAGACCTCAGAGCACAGCTTATTGTCCAGTGCTTTCACGCTTGCGATGTCAAAGTCATTGTTATTGTCACACTCCATGCCTAGAAATGCGCATGTCCTCTGGCCTGTAACGGAGTTAATGCAGTTAGACAAGGGCTGGCTATGTTTTCTCTACTTTGCTGTCCTTAAAATAAAAGTCTTAAGGATGGAGACGAAAAGAAAAAAAATCAAATCATGTGTTAAAAAAAAGACGATAAATCAAGTGAGTAAAGAGTGGACAAAAGAACCGAGTTGTGTGGGCATGTCCGGGTTCTCGCATCATCCTGGTTCACTGACTCCTTCCTCGGCCCTTTTCTAGTTGCTGCTCTCTAATAAGTCTGATCCCTGCAGAGAGCTGCCAGACACAAGTAGACAGACCACTGTGGAGGACAGCCGCACCCAGGCCAGCCCAATGACACCATGGCCGGCAGAAGCAGGAGACAGCCATGAGACAGTACCCCGTTCAGGCCTGTGGCTCTCAGGCACAGTGGGGTATGCTTATGACCAAAGGTTCTGCAGAATCATACGCATAAAATAACTCATGGCCTTGGTTCCATAATTTTGCACATTGCATCAGAATGACTGTTCACAAAATTATGTTTTACTCTCAGGAGACTGAAGTTGTTACTTTGAGGATGTTTTCAAGCAACTGTCCCGAAGACTGCAGTCACTAGAGAAAGCTGGGAAAGTTGAAGTGATTTTTCCTTTCGAGTTCCCCCTTTCTTTCTCAGTGATGGGAGAAGAGGAGAGCCCTCCATGTAAACCATGAAGACCCGGGTGGCAACAACCTGACCACCCTGTGCTTCTTAGAAGACAGTGTTCTTTGGGGAAACCATCACTCAGGGTGACTGGCTTGGGCTCTGAATGACCTTTAGAGGCAGTGAAGCTTCAAGCCCTGGGCAGATGTGCAGGGATGAGGAGGCCAGCCTTGAGACTCCTCTCTTTTAGCCTCCTGCCAGTGGGGCTGTCACGTCCACATGCACCCCTGACACCCCTGAAGCAACGGCCAGCGCTAAAGCAGAAGCAACTAGGAGGACATCTGTTGGAGCGACTGCATCCAGGCCACGGCACGCATGCCCACGGCACACATGCCTGGGAGCAGAGGGAGGGCATCTGGCTTCCGGGACAGGTATGGTGGCTTCTCTAACCATGCTCCCCCTTCTCCTTCCTTGGCCCACAGGGCATTACTTCTTCTCCAGCCTCACTGGGAACAAAACTCTGTTAACTGAAGACCAAACCAAAGGTTCCAGTGATGTCTAGGCGAGCCCAGCAGGGATGCCCGTGCTTCCCAGCCACACCCTCTTAGATGTTCTGGACCGGCTACCAGAGTCCTGCCTCTCATGGGGAAGAGACCCTACTGCTGCACTTGGGAGCCCAGGGCAGCCCAAGAGCTCAGCTAGAGAGCTGTCACAGGAGGCAGTGTGGGTACAAAAAGAGACAGTGTCTTCTGCAGCTTTCCCCCTAATCCCGTGGATTCTGAGTCCCAGGAGGAGCTGGGAATGTCATGAAGGTCACTGATAGCCTGTTTGCCTGACATGCCATCGAGAAAACCAGCCCACAGCCACACAGCTAAGCACTGCCACTGAGTCACAGTCGTCCCCCTTTCTTTACCCCTTAGCAATACCCAAGGAGAGAACATGAGAAAGGACCGGGTCTTTTACCATCTTCCTGCACGGGTGGTCTATCCTCTTCCTCTATGATATCATTTCCCTAGGACAGAAGGAAAGCCCCATGAGTCTCCCAAAAGTCAGAGGAGCCAAGTCAAGACAAGACAAATCATCCCTGTGGTAGTTATTTCCATGGTCTGCATCCACACATACTTCCCACCATGGCCAGGGGACGCCTGGCCAGCTGCAGGTATATGCTCAGAATGGGTGGTCAGAATGTCCTCACTACAGCTTACCTGACACTAAAGTAGCAGTAAGAGCTAAATGAAAAAGCACATCAAAGTCAGGTATGGGCACATGCCTGTAAGCCCAGAACTTGGAAGGCAGAGGCAGGAAGGTCACCTGTAAGGCCAGCTTGGTCTATCATAGCAAAGTCTAGGCCAGCCTAAATTCTTAGTGGGTATACATAGTTAAACCCTGTCTCAAACCAGCAAACTAGACAAAATATAAAAGCAAACCATGAGATCATAAAACTTTCAGAAACTCTTTAGGGGCCAAGTACCACCCAAATGTCCTGAAAGGACCTCTATCAACCAAAGCGAGCCCTGGACCGCACAGGGGTGGGTGCACGGCACACCAGGGCATCTTCACTCACAGCTGCAATCCTGTCTGCCTCTGCATAGGGCTCCTGAATGGGGTGTGGAGATTGGATCCAAGAAGTCTCACTCGAGACAAGCATCTGTGTGTCTTGTGGGGAGCACTTGAAACCCTGTGACCCCAGGAAACAGATTAACTGCAAGACAGCAGGGACATTCCTGAGGTCTGTCAGGGTCTGGCATGGGAAAATTCCTCTTGAACTCACTCCCTGTGGATCATGCTAGAACCAGTGTCTCCTGGTAACAGGACAGTGCCCCAGGCCAGAGTTCGAGGCTGCTCTTACTACCCACTCTCCCCTTCTAAATGATCTGGACATGCCACCCAGGAAGGCTTCTCCAGCATTCCTCGGCCTCAGCTGCACAGTTAAAGAAACTGGCTGTGGGGAAGGCTGCTGCTGTCTGCCATCTAGGTTACCTCTGCATCCTGTTCTCCAGCTGCAAGGCCAGCAAAATTGCTGTCTGGGGACTCCGCTGGTGTCCCCTGTAAAAGAGCAACAAACCCCAAGGGTACGGTCATGGCAGGCTCTCCAGTTAGGCTCTTATGACATCAAAGCCAAGGCAAGCGTTCCTCAGCACAAAGTCTATGGCTTATAGAAGCCATATCTAAGGGAGTGCCATGTTCCTGCCAGCACCCCAGCCAGCACCAGGACATGTACGAAGCTGCCTGGAACCCATGTGTGAAGCAGAGAGCAAGGCAGATGGGGCACTTCCTTCCCTTACCTCTCCTTCTGAGGGAGCCCTGCTGGCAGCTAGCGGGGAAGGCAGGGCCTCTCCCTCTTCTTCAGTGCCAGGGGCAATGTAGGAGCCAGACATGGAGGACACTGTGTCGGTGCTGATCTGGGAGGATGCCATGGACATGACTGACTGAGCCAGGCTGCTGCTAGCAGGGTCTGTGGAGAGGGAAGTCAGGGGAGAGGGGCGGGACCAGGATTACTAAGGAGCAGTGCGCCCTTCCTGCACTAGGCCACAAAGGCTGCATACTGCCCTCTCCAAAAAAGGTTTAGACTGAAGGTCTCCCAAGATTCTGCTCCAGCTGTGACAGAGCAGAGGGAGCCTCACCATGCGGGAAGGTGAGTGAGAGCCCTCCCTCCCCAGTGTGGGACCTAGTTAGTGACCAGCTTTGCTGTCCCATCCCCAAGACAGTCACAGCACAGCTGTGGAGCAGTGAGGGAGGCACCTGCAGCCTCTCCTGACCCCTCAGGTACCTTCTGGGGAGGAGATGGTAGAAGAGAGCGGAGTCCCTGAGCAGGATGACTGGTCAATAGCCCCTGAAGACGACAGGGTAAGGTTCTCACTCTCTGGAGTCACATCACGTCCCTGGGGGAGGGATACAATGGGGCATGAAACCAGCGCAAACCCAGCATATGGACAGGAGGGTAAGGGCAGAGCTGGGTAGGGACGCAGAGGAAACAGACACCAGGAAGGACACAGTGACAGGAGAGGCGGCGCTGGCTTCTGTCAGCACACTTTTTCAGCCAGGGCCCGGAGTGACTTTGTCCCAGGGGAGTGCACACGTCAGTCAGCACCTGCCTGAGGCCCAGCATCTGGTGGAGCACACAGAAGCTGCAGCTCCAATGACACAGGTGGCCCAGCAGCTGTCACGGGGACATGCTGGCATTCTGACCAGCTCTCCTTCAGAAGGGAAAGAACATGAAACCAGCAGGACCTCACTGCCTTCAGGACCCCTCCACAGGAACGACAGGGCTCCTGCTCAGCAGATCTGAAGCCAACTCCACCTCCGCTTTCCGCCCACCAATCCCTCGGACACAGCCTTGCCGTCCTGGCTGGACTTTGGAAAGGTGCAAGGACGGTTCTCCAGGTCCCAGGCAGGCTGCTTTCATCCTAGCTCAGGCCTGCAGGACTGAGGCTTCCCTGGCTCTGCTGGCCTCCTACATGTGACATCAGAAGCCTTTGCACGACAGAGCTCTCCCTGGATCTCTTGGCCTGCTCCAAGCTTCCTCTGCATGTTCCCTCCCTCCCTTGTCTAAAACCGTCAAGGTCCATCCTAATGCTACCCTCCACAGCAGCTTTTCTCATGTCCTCCACTAGAGGACATCACTAGAGGAGACCGCACATCACGCTGCATAGCACTACTTCATGGTTTCTTCTGAGGACTCTGTCTGCCCCTCTCTTGAGATAGCCTCAGTAGCAGGCTGGCACTTAACTTGATATGTAGTTCGGGCTGGCCTCAAACTTGTGACCCCTGCTTTAGCCCCCAGTGCTGGGACTACAGGCAACCCGTAATCCTACCTAGCATGTGGGAGGTGAGGCAGGAGGATCTGGAATTCAAGGTCATCTTCAGCAATACCATGAATTCATGGCAAGCCTGAACTACGTGAGACCCCAAGTGAACCCCCCCCCCCCCCCACACACACCACCACGTATTCCCTCAAGAATACTTACTGGGCAGCAACAATGAACAATGCTCTCTCAACTAGACATGAACTCCTGAGGATGGAGCACTTTCCCATCTCTGAATGCCTCTGGAACCCAGTTTGCTGCCCTGGACAGTGCCTGGCTAATAAGGTCTCTCAGTTCTAGGTCTGTGTGAGGGATGTACAAGGTGGAAAGTTCTAGTCCTTACTGCTGTCCCACCTCTGCCCTGCACATCTCCCAGCACATTTCCACTGCTTTCTCGTGTCAGACCCTCTTAGATGTCCACACAGCTCTTTTCCTCTGTGGGTCCCTGCTCCTGGACCGATGGCCGCTGCAGTGCTAATTTCAAGGGTCCCCTCCACAGGGCCATCTAGGCCACCGTCGCTCCACTTCCCAGCATGTCAGGCCACAAGGACAGGGCCTTTTATGGTTTCCTCTCTGCTGTGACCTCAGTCTGTGAGATGGGGCCAGGAGCAAACAGGCTGCAGACACTGGGGAACTTCCGAATCTCAGGAAACCTCTGCAGCTACCACCTTGTAAGGTTCTGGAAGGCCTAGTGAACTGGTAAAGCGGGAGGACCAACGAGCCATGCAGGCAGCTGCCTGGTGCCAGTGCCCGGGAGGGGGAAGAAAGCCAGTTACCTCTTCAGGATGCTGGGCTGACAGCCTCTGAGAGAGCTGAGTCTCTGACTCACTGCACGAGTGCTCATCTTCCTCTTCATGTAGCACAGAAGAATTCTGGGAAACGGATCTGGAAAAGCGCAGAGGAAAAGCAGCTGAATGCACGGTCCACTCGGGAGATCAGTGCTGGCCCGACCTCTCCTTGCTCAGGCCGCACGGGAGCACTGGAGGAGCCAGGCCGGCTCTCGGGAGCACTGGAGGCGCCAGGCCGGCTCTCGGGAGCAGGGGAGAGGTGCGCTGCAGTGGGACAGAGACTGCTCTGCTCTAGCCCCTCAACTTTGAGAAAAGCACCAGCAACCCCCTCGCCCCTTGACCTGTGAGATAGCCTCCTTTGCCAGAGAAACTGTTATGCTTGTGTCCTATGGATTTAAATGTTCAGGATATAGAACCCTTCCGTTTCTCTGACTCCAAGGGATTCTGTCTACAATACAATGTCCTTTTCCCTATACATCACTTTCCTCACCACCACCCATACCCTGCCAAAGAACACCCTAAACAGACACCTAATGCTATCTCTGGGGAAAACTGCCCCTCCCTCACCACTGCCTCTCAGGCCTTCTGTGAGTGAGCAGCATTGGGGACCGGGAGAGTCTGACCTAGGCTGTGACTGACAACGCTGAGGAGGCAAAGATGGCTTTGAAAGCTTTCAAAGACAACCCAGGGAACAGTGGTGGGCATCAACTACTTACTTGGACAGACTCTTTTTGAGTTTGAGTCCTTGGTTGCTGCAATCAGACAGGCGGTCAAGAGGGGACAGTGTCCTTACAGGGGGCAGATGGCCATCACTGCCATATGATGGTAGCATTCCTGAGAGGTGGCCATCTCCAAGGACATGAAGTGGAGGAACTGCTGGGGATGGGGTGAGGGGCCCATTGAGGGCCTCCAGGAGAGACACCACTTCGTAGCCTGGTGGAATATTCTCTGAGGACTACAAGAATCAGAGATAGGCCAAAAATTAGGTACTTTTTGTATTAGGGTATGATCATGCTTCCTACTGGTCATTAAAAGATGAGTTTTGTTTTCAGGCATCTGCTCTGTTAGAAAAGCATTGGTTAAACATAAAGAAGGTCAAGTGTTGAAGAGCCACAGGTCCTAAATAATTCTTCACAAAGTCTGTCTTTCTGACGGTAATGGAAATAAATGCTCACTATAGGAAATTTGTAAAATACATCAAAGATGAAAAAAATTACCAATAACCAAATCACCCAAAGTAACTTTTGGTGGCAATCTAGTGTATTTTTCTAATTATTTTATTTCTATTGTTTATGATTTATTGCTAATCTATGAATGACAGTTTTGGGATGAAGAGACGCTCAGTTGTAAGGGCACTGGCTGCTCCGCAGAGGACCTGAGCTCAGCTTTGCAGAGGACCTGAGCTCAGAGCCCAGCTCCACATCAGTAGCTCACAACCATCTGTGACTCCAGCTCTAGGGCCCTAATGCTGCCTTCTGACCTCCAAGGGCACCTGCACTCACATGTGCGCGCGCACACGCACGCACACACACACACACTAAAATAACAATTCTGAATCTTGCTTATTTAATTAAACAAATATTCCTCCTCTCTTTCTTTTTTGGTTTTTCAAGACAGGGTTTCTGTGTCCGGGAACTCACTCTAGTCCAGGCTGGCCTGAAACTCAGAGATCTGCCTGGCTCTGCTGGGATTAAAGGTGTATACCAGCATGGCCCAGTTCCTTTTTTCTCTTTCTTTTTCTTTCTTTCTTTTTTTTTTTTTTTTTTTAAGATTTATTTATTTATTATGTATACAGTGTTCTGTTTGTATATATGTCTGCATGCCAGAAGAGGGCACCAGATCTCATTACAGATGGTTGTGAGCCACCATGTGGTTGCTGGGAATTGAACTCAGGACCTCTGGAAGATCAGTCAGTGCTCTTAACCTCTGAGCCATCTCTCCAGCCCCAGTTCCTTTTTCTTAAGACAGGTTTTCATGAAGCCCAGTATAACCCAAACTCACTCTGTCCTCCTGCCTCCGTCTTCCAAGTGCTGGGATTACAGGCACACACCGGTACTCCCAGCTTCCCCTATAGCTGGGAACTCTGATTCATCCCTGCAGAGACACCGTGAGTTTCCTGCCTGCACGCGCTGGGTGCAGCTGGGTTCAACGTGTCCTACTGTAACAGCACTCCAAGGAACATCCTTGTACACACATATTTTGTCAGGTCGAGGGGTGGCTCAGTGGTAGGATGCCTGCCTAGCCCATGAGGCCACAGGTTCCATCCTAGGTGTCACCAGCACAATAAACCCCTTCTCTCTCCTGTCACTTTCTCAGTATCAAGTCACAACTTACCGTGTATAGATGTTTTTCATTTCTTGAAGAGCTTAACTAATTTTTTCTGTGTGTGTGGTGTGTATACACACGTGTGGGTGTGTGCTCTGAATCCACATGCAGAGGCTAGAGGAGGATGCCAGATGTCTTCCTTTGTCTCTTTCCTCCTTATATTTGGAGACAGAGTCTTGCTAACCCTGAGGCTCACCGTTTGGATAGGTTGTCTGAAGAGCGGGCTCTCGGGAGAACCTGTGTCTGCCCCACAATACTGGAGTTATAGCTATGCACATGAAACCATGCGCAGCTTTTATGTGGGTGCTGCATATTTGCATTAAGTCCTCTTGCTTTCAGAGTAAACACTCTTATCCACTGAGCCATCTCTTACCCCACAAATGTTTCTCGGGCTCTTTATATAGAAAGCCGGTTTGTTTTCTCAAGGGCTTATCTAGTCACCCTCCTAACAAGCAATAGAGAACATTCAATTTGGTTTTGGGTGGTTTTTTTTTTTGGGGGGGGGGGGGACTCTGGAATGGGTATCTTTAATTTTTTTTTTTAATTTGGAAGATGAAAAATGGTATCTCATTTTAATTTGCATGACACTGATTTTTAATGTGGCTGAACCTTTTTGTTCTTTGTGGCACTGAAGACTGAAGTACTAATGCTAGACTGAGCTGCATCCTCAGCCCTTGCTCTCCTCACTAGGCAGCCCCATGTGGGTCCTAGTTGAACACTCTACATTCCTGTCATGAGAACTCTGTGTCTGATGTAGGGACCCACGGCCTTCAGTTACCCACTACTTCATTCTGATGGGCTACAGTGAAGACAGTACTTTTCTTCTGATATGTGTGTTGTTAAAGTTTCTTTAAAAATTTTGTTTGTAGCCAGGCAGTGGTGGCTCATGCCTTTAATCCCAGCACTTGGGAAGCAGAGTCAGGCGGATCTCTGTGAGTTCAAGGCCAGCCTGGTCTATAGAGCAAGATCCAGAACAGGCACCAAAACTACACAGAGAAACCCTGTCTCAAAACAAACAAACAAACAAACAAACCCCAATTTTTGTTTGTTTTAAACTCTGGTTACCTTTTAGAATCTGAATTTTTCAACTTTCTTTCTTTAAATAAAAAAAATTGTAGATGTGTATGAATATTTCCCTGCATATATGTATGTCCACCACATAGGTGTAGTGCCCACAGAGGCCAGAAGAGGGTACTGGATTCCCTGGATCTGGAGTTACCAACAGCTGTGTGTTGTCAT
Source organism: Peromyscus maniculatus bairdii (assembly GCF_049852395.1). NCBI lineage: Eukaryota > Metazoa > Chordata > Mammalia > Rodentia > Cricetidae > Peromyscus > Peromyscus maniculatus. The sequence continues at coordinate 103,987,948 of NC_134859.1, forward strand.
GAGGTTACTGAGAAGAAAACCAGTGCTCTTTGTTGTTTTTGTTTCATTTGTTTGGTTTTTTTGAGACAAAGTTTCTCTGTGTAGCTCTGGCTGTCCTGGAGCTGGCCTTGAACTCACAGACCCACCTGCCTTTGCCTCCTGAGTGCTGGGGTTAAAGGCGCAGCAGGAAGTGTTCTGAACTGCTGAGCCGTCTCTCCAGGACTTCTTTCTCTGGGTGCTGGTGTTGGGTATGTGCATGTGACTGCAGGTGGCTGCAGAGGCCAGGGATGGCCCTGGACCCCAGAGCTGGTGGTGGAGGTGGCTGTCTTTACCTCTAGTGGCTCCTCTGCAAGAGCAGTACCTGTTCTTAATTCCTGATCTGGCTCTCCGGCCTCTCAATTTTTATTTTCTTGCAGTGTTAGAGATGAACCAGGGCCTTACACATCCTACCCAATTTGACCCACACCTCTAGCTTGGTTTTTAATCTTAAAATTTTATTTATTTATTTATTTGAAAGAATTTGGGCAGTGGTAGTTGTTCTTGAGGCAGCCATGTAGCCCAGGGTTGTCTGGAATTCACAATATAATTAACCTGTTTGTCTTGGGCTTCAGTCCAGAGTACTGGCGTTACTGGTGTGTGCCATCACACTGGGCTTAGGTTTTGTTGGTGGCAGGTTTTTGTGTGTGTGTGTGTTGTTTTTGAGACAGGATCTGGCTGTGTAGCCCTGGCTACCCTGGCACTTATGAACTATGTAGTGTAGGCTGGCCTTGAACTTGCCATTCTCCTTCTCAGCCTCTTGGCTACACTTTTTCTGTGGCTACATCTACATTCTCCCCACGGTTTGGTGTGTGTGTGTGTGTGTGTGTGTGTGTGTGTGTGTGTGTGTGTGTGTGTGTACATGGATGTTAGGTGTCTAGGGATGGTTGGCTGGCCAGTTCCAGGGGTTCCACTGTCTCTGCCTCTTCTCTGGGATACAGGCAGTCACTGCTGCACCTGGCTCTTTATGTGGATAAGAAAATCCAAACTCAGGTCCTCAAGCTTGTTTGCGTAGCAAATACTTTACCAACTGGACCTCCTCCCGCTTCCCCCAACACCCCCACCCTTTTGTAGTTTTTACTGCCTGAGTATTGTGGAATCCATATTCAATTGAATAATCATGTACAATTTATTCTAGGTTTTTAATGCTTTACTTGGTCTGTTTGTTGGGTTCTTGTTTTTTTGAGATAAGGTCTTTCTATGTAATTCTGTCCAGGAACTGATATGTAGACCAGGTTGGCCTTGAACTCACGGAGTTCTGCTTGCCTCTGTCTCCCGAATGCTGGGATTAAAGTCATGCACAGATGTGCCTGCTGGTTTGGTTTTAGTAGCTAACTAATTATTCCATCTAGAATCTATTTCATAAGGATTAAATTGATAAGATGGGCTGCAGAAACGGCTCAGCAAGTAAAGGTGATTGCCACTAAGCCTAACGACTTGAGTTTGATCTTCAAGACCCACATGATAGGAGGCGATAATCAATTCCCACAAGCTCTCCCCCACCACATACTTCCTCCTCCTCTCTCTCTCTCCTCTCACACACGTTAAATAAACATAAACAAATGTCATTTAAAATGCTAAAATGACTTCCTCCCTTATAATTGACTAACCAATTTCCCTATACTGTTACCTGAATAATAAATTTCTCCCACCACTGGGTTTGTCAAGGCAAGACAATACATGTAGTTGTTTAGGGTGGGGGCTTGTATGGTGCTAGTGACTGGTCCCAAGGCCTCGCTTATGCTAGGTTCACGCTCTGTCCCTGGGCCACACTCACACACACCCATGGCTGTTTTCCACCTGCACAGCACCCAGGCTCACTCTGATCTTAGTGTGTGTGCTGCCGAAGCCAGCACCCAGGCTCACTCTGATAGTCTCCTTACACCATGACACTAAGGTCAATTATCTGCTTGGCTTCCAAGCTCTGGTGCCACAAAAAAAGGATGAAGAAAGGCAGCAACTTTCTTCAAGAATTCAAGTAAAGATAGTAAATTTGATTCAAATCCAAAAATCATTCTTGTTTCTGCTTGGGGGAGTTCCAGAGTTGGATCTGGAGTGAACCTCCACAGACGGCTCTAGGAAGATAAACATGAGCTGGACTCCAAGTTCCAGAGGGGGAAAAGGAGCTTTCGGTGATCAAAATTCAACGTATTAGTAACCTGCTTAAGACTTATTGATTTTTGGGTTGGGCAGTGGCAGCACATGCCTTTAATCCCAGCACCTGGGAGGCAGAGACCGGAGGATTTCCAGTTCGAGAACAGCCTGGTCTACTGAGCAAGTTCCAGGACAGCCAGGGCTACACAAAGAAAACCTGTCTCAAGAACAAAACAAAACAAAAAAAAAAATTCCAAGATTTATTTATTTGTATTTTCTGTGTATGAGTGTTTGCTGGCATGAATGTTCGTGCACCATATGTATGCTTGGTGCCTTTGGAGGTCAGAAAAAGGGTGTCAGATCCCCTGGGACTGGAGTTACAGACACTCAAGAGCTGTCATGTGGGTGCTGGGAATTGAACATAGGTCCTCTGCAAGAGCAGCCAGTGCTCTTAACTGCAGAGCCCTGTCTCCAGGCCCAATATTAGTATGCTTTACTACAACATGATCCCAGCCAGTCTAAAGAAAACCCTTCAGCATGCTCAGGTCTAATTTTTTGATATAATGCCAGAACAAAACTGGGTGTCCTTGGGAGCAAGAAGTAGGAGGATCACTAGGAGTCTGAGACCTTCTGGTCTACATGGCAAGTTCCAAGCCAGCCACGGTCACACGGCCAAACCCTGTCTCAAAAACAAAACCTACAGAAAAATATCAAGGACACAGGAGAGAGTATCTATTTCCAAGAGGCCATGCTACCGAGCCCAGCTTACTGAATGCTCTTCAGAGTCTGATGTCTGGGATGAGATGATGGGGTTAAAGCTGGTTGGAGATAAAGGGCCCAATTTTTTCCTCATGGCTCGGATCTGAAGCAGTGCCCGGAAGGCTGTGAAGAAGAAAAGAGGCCATCAGGACATCCTGTTTCAGGATTAAGGATGAGCAGGAGCTCAGACAGAAACCATACTCCCTTCAGCACCCATCCATCCATCTGCTACACCCAGCAACAGTGTTCTGAGCTTTGTGCCCACCCTTCCGGCCCTGGCTGTCAAGCTCCCCAGGACTCACGCAGCCGGCAGATGGGGCAGTTGTTGGCCTGGTAGCGCAGGGTGTCTGCACAGGTGTTACAGAGGCAGAGGTGACGGCAGGGCAGGATCAAGGTATCACGGACATCTGAGAGACACACCACACACTCGGCACTGTTATCGCTCACTTCCTCCTCAGCCACCTGGCCAGAGAGACAGACTCAGCTGATGACTCAAAGCCTTCCACCCCACAGCTTATTCCCAAGGAGGCCTGGCTGAAGAGCAGACACACACTCAAACAGGATCCACACTGACACTGGACTGTAGTTTACACAGTGCTTTTCTGTCTTTTAAATTTTTAGTTTATTTTATATGCTTTGCCTTTTGCATGCCTTGTGCTTGCAGAGGCCAGAGGAGGGTGTCAGATCCCCTGGAGCTGGGGTTAGACAGTTGTGTGCTGCCATCAGGGTGCTGGGAATCGAACCTACAATTTCTCTTAACTGCTGAGCCACCTCTCCAGCCCTGTGCAGTGCTTTGGATACTTGGCCCCTGCCTCTAGGAACTGCTTGCCTGAAGCTGAGAGACTGGACTAACCCCGAGTTCATTCTTCCTCTGAAGGTCTGAGCAGAAGGGACCTAGGAGAACACAGGGGTGAACGTGAAGGGAAAATGAAGACCCTCCCAGGAAGCAGAGCTCAACTGAGTTCCAGAGCAGAAAGGCGGATCCAAACAGCCTATTTTGTTCATTCCCAAAGTGGCATAAACTGTAATCCAAAGTGAGAATCTTCTAGGACCTGACTGGCACACTAGACCTCAGCCCAAGCTAGAGCACAGATTCTCACTAGGGAAGAGCAAATTCCAAATTTTTAACAAAACTCACCTTAGAATCTTGTGTGTTATACTTGTTTTCAATCCCGTAGATCTCCTGAAGAAGGTAGCTGACCCCATCTACCTGAATAGCAAACAGTGAAGTCCAAGAACAGGCTTACTACTGAGAGACAAGAGCGGAAGACCCACCTTTCCCCATGGTAACCCAGGACTACTGAGTCATCATGAAAAAACTCAAGGGCCACATAGATAAAGGATGTTTTATTTACTTATGTTTGCATTTGTCGGGGGAAAGAAAACCAAACGTTTAGTTCACCCACTATTATACCCAACAAGGAAGGTAAAATTTTACAAATGGACAGTATTTGTATTGCAGCTCATTACTACAGACAGTTACAAAAGGCATAGACTCAAAAGAGGATGGAAGGGTACGTGTCAACGTGTAAGTGTTCATTGTGTAAGAAAATTTCAGCTTGCCAGGCGGTGGTGGCGCACGCCTTTAACCCTAGCATTCAGGAGGCAGAGGCAGGTGAGTTCGAGGCCAGCCTGGTCTACAGAGTGAGTTCCAGGAAAGGCACAAAGCTACACAGAGAAACCCTGTCTCAAGAAACCAAAAAGAAAGAAAGAAAGAAAACTTCAGCTTAAGTACTATAAAAATAATGGTACAGACAGTCTCAAGTGCGGCTCAGTTGGGAGAGCATTTGCCCAGAAGGCATGAAGCCCCAGCAACACCTATAACCCCAGCAGTGGAGGACAGGGAATCAGAGGCTCAGTGTCATGCTCAGCGCCAGACTTGGTTTGAGGCCAGTCTGGGACATGAAACTGAACAAAAAGGAAGAGGAAATAATGGGCAAGGAAAGTGAGGAAGGGAGACGGGAAGGCTGGGACAGGTGCGCGGCACACGCCTGTAGACCCCACTGGGGAAGCTAAGCACAAGGACTGTCCTGAACTTGAGGCTAGCCTGGGCTACACAGCAAGCTACATAGCCAACCTCCATCTCCAGAAGAAAAGATAAAGACCGGAAGATGAGGGACGTCAGGACCTGGGAATGCACCGAGTGCACACCCATGGAGCCACCCTCATGTCTTTCTTCTATTTTATAATGAAAGATTTATTATTTTTATTCTATGTGTTTGTGTGTGTACTTGAGTGCACGTATGTGCACCATCTATATGCAGGTGTTCACGGAGGCCCCAAGAGAGCGTCAGGTTCCCTGGAACTGCAGTTACAGGCAGTTGTGAGTTACCTGGTGTGGGTGCTGGGGACTGAAGCAGGGTCCTTTGAGAGCCGCAAGTGATCTTAACCACTGAGCCATCTCTCCAGCTCCAGCCCTCCCATCTCTTTTAAAATTACTATTATTATTATTTATTATATGAGTATGGACACAGGCAGGTCATAGAGAATACGTGTGGTGGTTCAATGGACAGCTTTTAGGAATCGGTTCTCTCCTTTCCATCATAGGTTCAGAAATCAAACTCGGGTCACCAGACTTCTATGGCAAGAACCTTTACCCGCTGAGCCATCCTCAAACCTTGATTATCTGTGCCCGATCCCACTCCGTGAGACTGGGTCTCACTAGTGCCAAGGTGGCTCTCCCCTTCTCTTGAATTCCACCCTCCCTTCTGCGAGACTCACCTCTGCTCCCACAGACCTACTCTAGTTCTGACCTCCTACCCAACTCTCAATGTTCACAGTCTGTTGCTAATACTAACCTGGAAACAGGAAAATATATAAAACATTTTTCTGTAAAACTGTAGCTTTTAAACAGCCAGGCCTTCACCATGAGGCAACTCACCTAGGTTGGGCCTATACAGGTAATACCATGTACTCAGGATCTGTGGCTTTTTCTGCTTCTCTTAAAACTTTTTTTTTTTTTTTTTTTTTTTTTTTTGGTCTTTTTGAGACAGGGTTTCTCTGTGTAGTTTTGATGCCTATCCTGGATCTTGCTCTGTAGACCAGGCTGGCTTTGAACTCACAGAGATCCGCCTGGCTCTGCCTCCACCCAAGTGCTGGGTTTAAAGACACACCCAGCTTGATCACCCACCTCTTTAAAACCATCCTTTTTTCTTTTGTTGAGACAGGTTCTTACTTTGTAACTCAGGCTGGCCTAAAACTTATTGTAGCTGAGGCTGACCTAGAACTCCAGGTGATCCTCTAGCCTCTGCCTCCCTAAGGGTGAAATCACAGGCATCAGCCAGCACATGGCATCTCCTACCCTCTTTGCCACTGGCTGCACTTGTCCCCTCACTTCCATGACACTGCCTCCTCCTGTGTAAAAGCAGGGAATGTGGCAGGTGGCGGGGCTCTGCCTGCTAACAGACATGTGCAAACCTTGCTGGCCATCCTGGAGGCCGATGTCCAGTGAGCTGCACTTTAGAGAAGGAACGCTAGGACAGACTGTGCTGAGGGCGCTGGCTGGCTCGGAGTCAGACCCCATGTTTTATCCTTTGTTTGAAATGTCTCTCATCTTGGCATTTTAAGTAAAAAGAATTCTCCTTCACCCTATGCCAGGAGACAAATCTTCTTCTTTCACTTCTCGAGATAACTGTGCCCTGGGAGGCACCAACAATTCCCAAACAATAAAGGCGCTGCAAGTCAGCGCTTCTTTCAGACCACCCTAGCAGTTCCTAACAAAGTGCTCCTCTTCCAAAATCTTCTCCTTGGATTGAAAGAAAGAAAGAAGAAGAGGGAAGGAAACAAGAGTGTGCAGCTGTAAAGTTAAAAAACTCGTGAAAGAAAGGAAGGGCGAGGGTGAGTGTAAGAGCGTCTGGCTTTCGGAGACTTACCACTTGCTTCTGCTTGAGGGGCTTCACACAGAAGGTGCCATCTGTGTGCTGGAAGAAAAGCATGGCGTTACAACCCGGAGGGAGGCCAGGACACACTCTGCATTCTGTTGCTACGTTCTTATTACATGCTTGGCTGTGGTAGTTTGAATGTATTTGGCCCCCAAAATCTCATAGGGAGTGGTGCTATTAGGAGGTGTGGCCTTGTTGGAGGAAGTATGTCACTGTGGGTGCGAGCATTGAGTTTTCCGATGCTCAGGATACTTCCTGTTGCCTGCAAGATGTAGGACTCTCAGCTACCTCTCCAGCACCACATCTGCCTGCACACTGCCCCGCTCTCCATCAGGATAATGGACTGAACCGCTGAACTGTAAGTGAGCCACGTCAATTAGATGTTTTCTTTATAAGAGTTGCCATGGTCATGGTGTCTCTTCACAGCACAGAAACCCTAAGACACTGGGCATTCACAGAGAGGAGCAACAGACTTAGAACACAGCGAGAGTGGGGCAGTGACCAGCTAACCCACTCATCTGATGAAGAGGACACGGAAGATCGTGGCAGTGGGGTGGCAGAGCTAACCTTCCTGAGCACAGCCCCAATGTGACACTTTCAGCAGAGGGGCCTCATGAGAAAGAAGAGCAAACATATCATGAAGTTACCTACCTTCTCAAAAGTGCCCAGAAGCACATGGCAGTGGCCAAAATACTCTGAAAGAAACAGACACACATTAGAAGACCAAACAACACACCGCTAGCCCTCTCTCACATTCCTGTTTCTACAGAACCCACAGTTTGGTAAGCCAATGGTGCTGGGCTGCCACCACTAAGATCATGTTATAAATACCATTATAAACCCCACCCCTCATAGCAGGATGGGAAAGGAAAGAACATAGACCGGTCTGACTGAGACCCACAGGGGTGTGTGGTTCTAGTCACAACTTCCGCTGGGATGGTACCACAGGAGGAGAGTGGACATAGCAAAGAAGAAAAAAGTCCCCTACCATCGCCTTCATCCACCACAGCATGCACCACCAAAGGATAAACCTCCCGGTCCAGATCAAAGCCAAGCTGCAGGAAGACAAGGAAAACACAGAGGACGCCACATGTTTGAATGCTCATCGGTGGATCAGAAGGGGAGGTGCGGCTCAGAAACACTACCTCATCTCTGCCCCCATCCATCAAACTCCCTACCCTAGTCTGTTTAACTGACAGGCATCTGTTTCATTGAGTTAAAGGTCCCTAACCTTTCTATAGCTCTGTTTTTCTTTTCTTTCTTTTTCTTTTCTTCTCTTTTAAGATTTATTTATTTTGTATACAGCATGTATGACTGCAGGCCAGAAGAGGGCACCAGATCTCATTACAGATGGTTGTGAGCCACCTTGTGGTTGCTGGGAATTGAACTCAGGACCCCTGGAAGAGCAGTCAGTGCTCTTAACCTCTGAGCCATCTCTCCGCAGCCCCCCCCCCTCCATTTTCCTTTAACCATGGCTTTTTCTCACAGCACCCTCAGCTACCAGGCTACTTTGGCATAGGAAAGTGAACAAGGATAAGCAGACCTTTGAAAGGCATGAAGGGACCAGAGGCTTGACAGCAGAGCATGGCGTTCCAGCTTCTGGACAGAGCCCCTGCTGCTGGTGTGCATCCTAGGGAAGAGCCTGGGCCTTCCTGGAGTGATGGGGGACAGCTTACCTCCTCTTCTGCCCACTCGGAGGGGTCCACAGTGTGGGACGGCAGGCAGAACTGCTGGCACACCCCTCGCTTGTAGTGCACGGTCTCCGACTGCAGGCTGCTGTCTTTTGGAATGTAGCTACGGATAACGGGGGGAGCAGAGCTGAAGTCAGAATTCAGTCCAGACAGTCCACAGGTCCCATGTCTCACGCCTGTTCTCAATTTCCAACAGCACTAATTCAGGAAAGACCTTCTTCTTTTTACTCTAGCCTGGACTATTACTGGGCTCATATGCTTAATCCTTACATCCACAGGAAGGAAACTAAAATAAAGAGTAAAGATTGGGGAAAAAAATTAAATTCAAGGTCTAGATCCTGCCTGACTGTAGAAAAGAATGTTCTCCTTCCTGGATGGGCACGAAGACTGGGAAGCAAGCAGCTTACCTGCTGTGTCTTACCTGGCAATACCATTTTGGAATTCTTCAGTGGCCTGATAGTAGATGGTGATGGCGACCCGGGCATCTGTGTCAAAGGTGAACTCGACATTGTAGTAGACCTTAGCTCTGCCTGCCTCTTCTCCATGGCTCTTCACTTCTTCAGCACATCTGGGAAATCACAATCCCCCCAGTCACAATCCCTGCTTTGGGGGCAGTGGGTCAGGATTTTTATTATTGTTATTTTGGTTTTTTGCTTTTATTTTTTGAAACAGTGTTTCTCTGTGTAGCCCTGACTGTCCTGGAACCTGCTCTGTAGACCAGGCTGACCTGAGATCTGCCTTCCTCTGCCTCCAGAGTGCTGGGATTAAAGGCGTGTGTCCCCACAGCCCAGATGGATCAGAATTTTAAGACTTACTCTTTGGGCTGGAGAGGTAGCTCAGTGGTATAAAGAGCAACGGTTGCTCTTCTGAGGGCCCAGGTTCAATTCCTAGCACTCCACATGGCAGCTCACAACTGTCATTCAGGCAAAACATCAAACACTGGATGGTGTTAGCACATGCCTTTAATCCCAGTACTTAAGAGGCAGAGGCAGAGGGAATCTCTGAGTTCAAGGTCAGCCTGATCTACTACAGAATGAGCTCCAGGACAGCCAGGCTACACATAGAAACCATCTCAAAGAACAAAACAAACAAACCACTCTCACTTTTTTTAACCCCCCAAGACAACATTACTACTTGGCTGTGTCACCGCCGCCGCCATTACATGTTTGTGTCTTTACTGTAACTATCACAGTGTTGCATGTTGGGGACGTTTAGGCTATGTACTAATTCCTCCAGGCTCTACTGAATGAACGTCTGTGTGAGTGCTTGTGCCAGGGTCTGTTGTTTTTCTTTAATCAAGGTATTCATCAGATGCCTGAGTTCCCACAAGGCTCACTAGACATCAGCACGCCTACCTCCTTCCCTTTCCTCCTCCATACTGCAGCTTCTGGACACACACACAGCATGAACCTCATTTCTAAATCGCACACCCAGCTAGTGAGTCTTGATTTGTCATTCTAGGTACCATCTACTGACTTTCTATTACAGACATGGTTTGTCTCCTTCCTCACTCTGACCCACGGCGGAGCTCTGCCATTCCCATGCTGCAGGAAAATCACAACCCTGTTAGTACAGCACCTAGAGCCTACATGGCTGTGATTTCATAAACACTGTTTATAGCGTGACACAGAATAAGCTATGGTCGCTTTCTTTTCCTGTGGAACGCCCCGAAGGGAGGACTCCTTGGTCTTTTGAGTCCTTTGGTTTCTTACATACTCATCCTGAATTTCGATCCAAACTCTCCGATAGCTATCTGCACTCATAGAGACATCCAGATGCATAGTTGGTCCACTTAGTTTGACACACACACACACACACACACACACACACCTCAGAGAGTCTTTCAGTGAAGCCCAGGTTGGCCTCAAACAATATTCTCCTCCCTCCACCTCCTGACTGCTGAAACTATGAGTGTACATCACCATGGCCAACTTAAAACAGGAATTTATATCCCTAATTCAAACATCTCATTACTACATAGCTTGTTAGGGTATCTTCAAACTTCCCCTTCCCCTTAACAATAGTTCTTTTTTTTCTTTGTTTTAGATCCATAGACTAGAGATAATATTTAAAATACCCGAGCAGGTAAAAAGTTCTTTCTGCACAGAACAGTGCTCACGTTTCAAATAACACAAGCATGACAAGGGCTCATCTTAGGGCCCGTGCCTCCGCAGTGCCTGGCAGCTAGCCTCCAGCAGGAGGCTGGGGCCTGGCAGAAGCTGTTCTTCCACTCTCTTAGAGTGTCTGTCGCCCCTGCAAGCAGAGGGGCACCTGGGACCTGGCCTGAGCCTCAGGAACTTACTTGACGAGTCTCAGTGTGTCCTTTCGGATGTTGATGAGGCTTCTCAGAGTCTTCACAGGTTCTTGGGGAGGTGGGGCAGCGTAAGGGAACTATCAGAAACAAAGTGGGAGAAGCAGTGTGTTTATAAAGACCATAACTATCCCCAACTGGAGCAGGGGAGAGGGAACTGTGAGGAGAGGCCAGGAGGAGGAGCTGAACTCCTAACTGAGGAGGCAGTCTCTATCATAGGCAGTCAGCTTGTCTAAGGTCACTGCTATGGGAAAACCAGGACTCAATATGGTGTTCAAAAAAGCAAGATTTATCTGCTTTTTTCCCTTTATATGAAACTTTATTTGGGTTAGTGTTCAACTCTTGGAGAACTAATTAGGAAAAAAAAAAAAAGCCAACTCCTACTGAAATTCTAAATACCAAAGGACTTACTGTGGCCAAGTTAACCACAAAAAGCTTTTCCATTTGACCTCAGGTGACAGGGGGAAGCTGCAAGCCCTTTTCCTCAGGGAGGACACAGTTTCCTAAGGATTTGGGGCTGAGGATAAGGAGAACTCCATCAAGTGTACAGGGCAGAAGCTTGCAAGGGCATGGGGGGGGCGGTCGGTGGAAGCTGAAGACTGGCTACATCACTGGAATACTTCTTTCCCCATCTGGACCTTTGATTCAGAGTTCTGAGACAGTGACAGAGGGGAAACAGAAAACCTCTCCTGGAGATGATAACAACGTGCTCTCAGTACCTCGTTCTTTAGGCAATACAACTCAAGGATCTCTCAACATGCTTCATGATGTAATGTGTTCTAAGAGAGTGAAGGGTACTCTTCACTGCTGGGATATCACAGAACATACTTACACACACTAACAGCTATGAGTAGGCTAGGTCATCTTATAGGACTACGGCCATAAACACTGACCGTCCCTGATGGAACTGTCATCAGGCTGTGACTATGGTTCATAAGAAGCCCACTGGTCTCAGTAGCTTTGCAGTATATTATGGGTCTCCTAGCTCAAAAACTGTACCTCCACAGTGCTGGTATCAGAAAACAGGACATCATGTTATATTCTATCACGCCTTCAGACATTGACTGAAAGTGGTTATTTTACTGAGAAAACAACCCTTTTGTTGTTGTTGTTTTTTGTTTTTCGAGACAGGGTTTCTCCGTGTAGCTTTGCACCTTTCCTGGAACCCACAGTGTAGCCCAGGCTGGCCTCAAACTCAGAGATCCTCCTGACTCTGCTGGTGAGAAAACAACTTAATACAAAACAAAGTACATCTGACTTTCAATGCTGTCAGTGTGATTGCTGGTAATTCACATATTTGAATATGACACTTAAAAAAACACATTCAGTGGGGCAATGGTGGAGCATGCCTTTAATTTCAGCCCTTGGAGGTAGAGACAGGCCAATCTCTCTGAGTTTGAGGCCAGGCCGATCTACATAGTGAGTTTCAGGAAAGTCAAGGCAACACAGTGAGACCCTGACCCCACCTCCCACCCCCAAAAAAAGAAAAAGAAAAGAAACATTAAATGTCTAAACCAAAGAGTAGCACAGTTTTAAAACATTCAGGTGGGTGTGGGGGACATGCCTGTAACACCTGCACAGGGGAGGTAGAGAGGCAGGAGTAAGAGGCTGAAGATGATCTTAAGGTACATGGTGAGTTCCAGGCCAGGCTTGCCTATAAGACCTTTGGCTCAAAAAGAAAAAGGAGGCCACGAGTGATGGCAAATGCCTTTAATTCCAGCACTTTGGAGGCAGAGGCAGGAGGATCTCAGTGAGTTCAAGGCCAGCCTGGTCTACATACTGAGCTCCAGGACAGCCTTGACTGACTACAAAGAGAAAACCTGTCCAAATCAAAAGAGAAAAGAAAAGAAAGGGAGTAGTAATTGTCTTCAGCGATGCCGTCACCGGTTAGCTGTCCATGCTGCAGTAGATAACACCCACCCGTGTTGATGCCGTCAACTCCAAACTCAGGGATCAGGGAAAGGGGGTGGGGGAGAGGAGCAGGAAGAGAGGGAGAGGGAGGAGGAGGAGCGGGAGGAAGGGGAGGAGGAGAAAGAGCAGGGGGAGGAGGAGGAAGGGGAGCAGAGGGAAAGGTTGCTGGGAAGAAGAGGCTCTGTGGGAAGGGAAATGGGGCTAAGAGAGGGGAATGGGTGAACATGATCAAAATACACTGTACACATGTATGAAATTGTGGATCAATTTTTACCACCACCCCCAAAAGTTCCTCCAAAATCATCTATCTAAATTATTTGCATTCAAATTGCCTACTTTGTAGGTATTACATACAAAAAATACATTACATAAAATTTTATTTTGTAGGTGTTTTTGAGACAGTATTTTGTTCTTTGGCTTTGCAGCCCAGGCTGGCCTTGAACACTCACATTCTCTTGCCTCAGCCTCCTGGATAGTTTAGATTATGGACATGCACCACAATGCATAGCTGGCAACTATTTTACTTATTTTATTTTTGGTTTTCTCTGTGTAGTTCTGGCTGTCCTGGAACTCATTCTGTAGACCAAGGTGGCCTTGAACTCACGAGATCCGCCTGCCTCCTGAGTGCAGAACTAAAGGTGTGCACCACCAGACTCGGGGCTTATTTTGATTATTGTTTTAAATTTGCGTTACATTTCATTTGTTTTATGCAGGGTTGTGGGGCACACGTGCCACAGCATATGCACGTGGGGTGGGGGTGAGAAGACAACTTGCAAGACCAGTTCTCTCCTTCCACCAGGGAGGGCCCAGGGAGGAGCTAACTGGGGGTTGGAAGCTGGTGCCTTTCCCTGCCAAGTAACCTCTCTGGCCTCTACCTTTTGCTTTGTTCTGTTTCTTGAGACAGTGTCTCATGTAGCCCAGGATGACCTCAAACTTCTGGTCCTCCTGCCTCTCAGCCTCTCAAGTGCTGGGATTACAGGCGTGTGTCACCACAACCAGCTACAAAAGTTTTTTTGTTGACACATAAGCAAATGTGTGTGTGTGTGTGTGTGTGTGTGTATTATAACTGAAAGCTGCTTTTTAATGACAAAGCATTATATGATCAAGCAGAAAACTTTAAAAACAAAATGAACAAGATCAGTCATAATTTTATCACTCACAATATCAAAGTTAATAAACAATGTTTTTTCAGAACATATTTATTTCTGCCTCCTTCTTTACTGTCTCACAGTATATATGATTGGAGGGTCTCCTTTCACTTATAAGCACATGGCAAACATGGGCACCACGCAGAGATGACCGCATGCTTTATTTAACCAGTTGGTTTTACTTCTTTGCTGGCATGTGTTCTGGACGCCCTTGTCCCTGCATTCTGCATGCTTATTTGATTATTTCTTTGGGAGAAATTCCTAGGAGTGGAATTACTGGATCAAAGAGTAAGCATACTTTTAAGACTTTAAAAGCCATTTTGCCATACAGCTCTGCGAGCAGCCTGACAGGAGGCATTAATACAGGGAAACGGAAATTCTCGTCTAGCTCCCATCTGTGGCCCATTTCTTCACCCCCTACTTCCTAGGCTGCCATACTAAAGGGATTTAAAACAATTTTAAATAAGCTTAAGCAAAAAGTAATTAGGCAGGAAAATCTGACACAAACACTCAGTCTATTCTAAAGCCAAAATAAATGACTTTGGGATTAAAATTTTTTTCTGAAGTAGCAAAGTTAATCATTTCATTTGTACAGACACTAGGCCCTTTTTAAAAAAACTCTTCAGAGAAACCCAGAGCCCTGATATAAAGAGCTTTAAGGACCCTTATTTATTTGTTTGTTTGTTTTTGAGATGGTATCCTGTAACTCGCTCTGTAGACCAGGCTGGCCTCAAACTCACAGAGATCCGGCTGCTTCTGTCTCCTGAGTGCTGGGATTAAAAGCATGTACTACCACTGCCTAGCTTTATGTAGTGAAATTTAATGGGCTTATGAAGGGTCCCTAAATACTGGATGAAGGAAGGCTCAGGTAGCCTCAATCTAACTTTTTAACCAGAAAACTTTGGTAACAACAAATCCCCCTAGTGGGATCATGTGGATAATTTTCATATAACAAAAAAAGAGAATATAAGTGAACATTTAACTGAGTACCTCCTATGTGCCATGCGTCATGTGGAAATATTCTCCCCCCACCCCACTTTAACTACTTCAGTGTGTATGTATATGTTTCTGTGTGTGTGTGTGTGTGTGTGTGTGTGTGTGTGTGTGTGTGTGTGTGTGAAGGGACAGCTTCAGCTAGTACTCCTTAGGAATCATCCACATTTTTTTGAGACAGGGTCTCTCACTGGTCTGGAGCTCATTGATTTGGCTAGTCAGGTGGCCAGTGGGCCCTGAGGACCCTCACTGGGGTTACGATCAAGTGCCATGCCCAGCTTTTTATGCACTCTTGGAACTAACTTCAGGTCCTCAGTACTTTTTCTTTTAGTTTTTAAGAATTATGCCAGGCTGTGGTGGCGCACGCCTTAAATCTCAGTACTCGGGAGGCAGAGGAAGGCAGATCTCTGTGAGTTTGAGGCCAGTCTGGTCTAAATTCCAGGATAGCCAGGGCTACTCAAAGAAACCCTGTCTCGAAAAACAAAAACAAATAAACATTGTGGTAAAACATACATTACATGAAATTTACATTTTAACTACTTCCATGCACACAGTCCTGTGGCATTGGTTATATTCACATGTATGTTATTCCGTAGCCACCATCCAGTCCTAGGTCAATATACTCTTATTTCCTATTCCTAAAATGAGTCATGTCTCCTCTCTCATCCCTGTGAGCTCCTGAAGGAGAGACCAACAGAGAAGAGAAGCTCAATCTGATGGCCTACTGAACACATGAAGAATGTCAATATTAACACCCTCACCTGGTAGATAAAGAGACAGACCAGGCTAGGTGTACAGCTCCGTGGGAGAGCACGTGACTAGCATGTGCAAGGCTTGGATTCAGTCCCTGCTACCATAAAAAGAAAAAAGAAAGCAGCTGAGACTCAGAAGGTCCCAGAGCTAAGGAGCGGTGGTGAGTAGAACCATGATTGGAACAGCCGAGCATGTAGAAAAAAATCCAACCATTTCAAACAGTACCAAGCTCCACCACGCAGGTTCTGGAACTGGTCAAAACACTCTGGACCAGGCCTTGTGCTTAGACAGCAGCAGGTACAAAAGCACAGAGCGGCCCCTACTTCTGCACGTTAACAAGAGCATGGGAGGTCTCCACTGACAACAGCTTTCTTAGAGCCAGCGTGTCCAACCTCTTTGTCTGTGAGACCTAACCGAGACTGCAGACGACAGCAACGTATGGAGGACACTGCCAGCAGCTTGCCTCAAATGCACAAAGATGTGTGACTGATGGACATTTCTGAAGCATGGTAATTCTCCCCTAAGGGTTTCAGTGTTGTTGGTTTTTGTTTTGTTTCATTTTGTTTTTGTTGCTGTTGTTTGAAACGGTTTCTCTGTATAGCCCTGGCTGTCCTGGATCTGTAGACCAGGCTGGCCTCGAACTCAGACCCGCCTGCCTCTGCCTCCCGAGTGCTGGGATTAAAGGTGTGTGCCACCACCCGACCACCCTAATCTGTTTTCTAAGAGCAAAGGCGTCTGTCTACCCATTTCTTCAGCATTCTCACTGCATTTGAGTACTGACCTGGACAGAAAACAAAGGGATAAGCTGCAAACTGAATCGAAGAATGACTGAAATCCCAAACACTGTGAACCCAGCACAGGAGTGTAGTGGATGGCTATTTGAGCCATGCCCTGAAGCACCGCCCCTAGTAACAGTTACACCTGCCTACGACCTTAAGGTACCTGCCCCAGGGGCATGGCCGCCTGGGGACCCTTAAGACCTGGGATGCACGTAAGCAGCCCCCTCTTGGCTACCTCATAATTGGATGCTGAGATCTTGGACCATGAGGAGCATAATTCCAGTTGGACCAGAGACCTCACATAGCGGACCTAGGGGCCTGCCAATCAAGGCACCACTGCCGGTGTCTGAAGGGCAAGTTTCTCTTCAGCCTTTCGCCTGGTGTCATTTCCTAGTACAAGCTTCTTGCATCAACAAAGTGCCACCTGGTGCCCAAAGATGGAACTGCTATTTTAGGCCCTCATCTGAACAGGTGCTCAGTGTCTGCACTTTCGTATAAATGTAAGCAATCACACACTCTGAATCTTGTTTTTAATCAGGCTCACTTCAAATATCTTGTTAACTGCACTTAAACCAAATGAAAAAATTCATTTCTTGCCATAGAAAAAATGGTAACACTACATGTTAGATAAGAACAAAACTGTCTGGGTACAGTGGCATGTGCTTCTAATCATAGCATTTTGGAGGTGGAGGCAGGAGGATCAGAACTCAAGGACAACCTCAGCTACACAGGAATTCTGAGGCCAAGATGGGTTCAAAAACAAAATAAAACACAAAACCAGAGACCAATATTTTACTCCATTTGCAAAGTACTGAGCAATCCGAGTTGTCCATTAAAAAAGACTATAATTCATTCATAAAATAAATAATTCACTTCAATAAAGTTTTATTTGTGTGTATGTGGAGGAGCCAGAATAAAGTGTCATATTCCCAGGAGCTGGAGTTGCAGGCAGTGTGAGCCAGCCAATATGAGTGCCAGGAATCCAACTCTGGTCCAGTGGAAGAGGAGCAAGTACTCTCAGAGTTGGGCCTTTTCTCCAGCCCCAGTGGAAAGTTTTTTCAAGCAGCTCATGACTTTCTGTGCTCTTGGAGGCTGGTCTGTTCATACACACACAGCATGAACAGTGTGAGCTGTGGACTGTCCCTGTAGATCCTCAGAAAGACTCAGTGTGCAGGTTTGTTTGTTTGTTTGTTTGTTTTTCCGACTACTTCATTGATCAGACTGTTCCAGCCTTTCTCCATGTGATGAAGACCATTCATATGTTTTGGCCCACCTGTGAATAGGTCACAGGAGGGGCACTGGAGAGCTGGCTCAGTAGTTAAGAATACTTGTTCCTCTTAAATTCGACTTGGGTTTAATTCCTGGCACCCACATGTGTCTAGTCCCAGGGAATCCGATGTGCTCTTGTGATATTCATGGTGCACATACACACATGCAGACAAAACATTCATACACATAAAATAATAAAAATAAATAATAAAATCCAGGTGGTAGTGGTAAATGCCCTTAATCCCAGCACTCGGGAGGCAGAGGCAGGCGGATCTCCATGAGTTCAAGTCCAGCCTGGTCTACATAGTGAATTCTAGGACAGGCACCAAAACTACACAGAGAAACTTTGTCTCAAAATACCATAATAATAATAATAAAATCTAAACAAATAATAAAAACAAATGGTTGAACCAGTATGTATTCCAGTTAAAACTTAAAGAATTTCAGTTCAATCCCTAGTGTCTAAAAGAAGAAAGAAATGCCAGGTGGTGTTGTTGTATGCCTTTAATCCCAACACTCCGAGAAGCAGATGGATCTCACTGAGTTTGAGTCCAGCCTGGTCTACAGAGTGAGTTCCAGGAGAGAACTCCAAAGCTACACAGAGAAACCCTGTCTACAAAAACAAAAACAAAAATAGAAAAAGAAAGAAAGAAAAAGAGAATAAACACTTTGAACAACTCTAGAAATAAAGGAAGTTGTCAAGATGAGGCAGTAAGAGCTGAGTAGTAGTAGTGGTGGTGGTGGCGGTGGCGGTGGCGGTGGCGGTGGCAGCGCATGCCTTTAATTCCAGTACTCGGGAGGCAGAGGCAGGCGGATCTCTGTGAGTTCGAGGCCAGCCTGGTCTACAGAGTGAGTTCCAGGATAGCCAGGGCTACACAGGAGCAGTAAGAAAGTACTCGGAGCTTGCTTATGAGCGCTGAGCTACAACCCTGGCTGCATCTGCCTCTGCTGTTCTTGCCCACTTAGTGTCTGGCTCCACAATTCTGAAGCTCTGGAGGGCCGAGAATCACATGGGGTCATTTCAGTACCACCTCAGAGCTCTGCTACTACAGTTCTGATGCAGCTGCTCTGAGATGGGGACAAGGAATCTACATTTTGCATAAACATACCAACTGATTTTACAGCACACGGGTCAGAGACAATACTGGAGGAACAAACATTGCCATTCTGTATCTCACTGTGTTTTGCTGTGGACTAAGATACATTTGTATGAGGCTCTTTTTTTAGAGTAAATGTTTCCTTACCTAAATAAAGCAAGGAATGCTTATTAGAAAAAGATGTAAGTGTGGTGGAACTAGAGACAATTCACAGAGAAGCACCCTCTCCAAGCACATCACAGGGCACACACAGTTCCTGTGTTTAGGCCCCGACAGCCCGAACCTTGTGAACCTCCTGCTTCAGCCTCCCATGTGCTCTGAGGACAGCAGTGCACAGCCAGGCCAATTCATACATGTGCTTTTGGACTTCCTTGGCTTATTTTTAAGTTATTTCATTATTTCTTTATGTGTATAGGTTTGGTTTTTTTTCTGCAAGTATTTGTACCATATGCATGCCTGGGGCGTTGCAGAGGACAGAAGAGGGCTTTTAAAAAACGTGGGTTTTTGTTTTGTTTTGCTTTTGGTGTTTTGCTTGCATGTATGTCTGTGCATCACATGTATGCCTGGTGCCCACAGAGACCAGAAAGGGCATCGGACCCCCTGGAATTGGAGTTACAGACAGTTGTCAGCTACCATGTGGGTGCTGGGATCCTCTGGAAGAGCAGCCAGTGCTGTTAACCACTGAGCCATCTCTCCAGCCCCATAATGTTAACATCTTATGTAATAGAAGTTATAAATCCAGAAAGCTATTAACTCATCTACAAATCTTCAAATTTCCCCACTTTCCCCACTAATAGCCTTCTTACTCAAATTTCATATGACATTCCCCCTCCAAGCTTGTATAATACAATTTTTTGAACATACAGAAAAGTTTAAGGAATTCTGTATTGGTAAACAGAACATCACCTGGAATCTACATTAACACACACAAGTTAGGTGTATACACATTCCTTTAATCCCAGAACCTGGGAGGCAGAGGCAGGCAGATCTCTGTGAGTTCAGGCTAGCCTGGTCTACAGAGCGAGTTCCAGGATAGCCAGAACTACATACTCTGCCTTGGAAGCAAGCAAGCAAGCAAGCAAGCAAGCAAGCAACAAACAATATGATACAACCCAGCTTGGTGGTATACCTCTGTAATCCCAGCACTTGGGAGGTGGAGGCAGAGGATCAGGAGTTCAAGGCTACAGAGTAAGCTAAAGACCAACCTGGGCTATATCAGACTTATCTGGGGGGGGGGGGGACAGGACAAAGTATGTTTGTTACTGTGTGCTCTGTCCCTTAGAGTATACTGGTCTTTAATAGATTAGTTAAATAATTCTTTTTTTTTTTTAAATTAATTTATTTATTATGTATACAGTGTTCTGCTTGCGTATATCCCTTCAGGCCAGAAGAGGGAGCCAGATCTCATTACAGATGGTTGTGAGCCACCATGTGGTTGCTGGGAGTTGAACTCAGGACCTCTGGAAGAACAGCCAGTGCTCTTAACCTCTGAGCCATCTCTCCAGCCCCTAGTTAAATAATCTTTAAAAATAATGGTCCATTTTTATTTGATGCCTAATTTTCCTCTGCTTTCTCTACTTCCAATCCCTTGGCTATGGATGCCCAGAGCTTCCCAGGACTACTTTTTGACTGATGATGCTTTAGAATGTTTCAGTGGAGAACAGTTTAGTCTCCACTTGAAAACTGTGATGTAAATATGGATTGCCTATTAAACCAGCCATGTCCCTGAGACAGACTACCACGCCTACTGCAGACCAGAATACTGTGTTCTGAACCAAATGCAATAAACTCCCTTTGCACTTATTTTCTGCCAGTCTTAACAGCAGTTTAGGAGGATGTAGTCACAAAACCAACAAGATGCAAAAACTTCCTTTTCACTCAAAACCATCAAGGTGACCCCAAGTGTCACAGGATGACTTTAAACAAAAACACTGTTTGGATTTAGCAGCTATCTAAGACATTCACGCAAGAAAGCACTCTCTATTGTCCACTTTCTACCCTGCAGGGTCTCCTGGAAGTAAGCACGCAGGACCAATGTCACAGCTATATGACATCACACCTAATGCTAATTTTCTAAAATGTTTAATTAAGCAATTATCCAATTAAGCAATTCTCTGTTAACATAATAGGTAACAAGAATGTGAAAACATCCTATCTCAGAGCAAGGCAAACAAAATCATGCACATCTTGCTTAATGACATCCAGGGGAGGTTTCTCTTTCTTCTTAGGCTCTGGGTTTTGACTTAGCACAGCTATGGGAACTGCTTATGACAAACAAAACCCTGATTCCAGGTCCCTGTGAGAAGACACCTCCCCCTCAGCAGACTGAAACACTACCCAGTTGTACTGCGATTCTAAGATTGCCCTGCAGGAGACAGGTTACTTTAGTTACAAAGGCTTCTTGACTAAGACCAACTAATTTTAGGTGGAGATAAAATGCGGAAAGCAGACACAGTCATCTCTTCCTTCCAGTGATTGGTAAATCATGACTAATGGTCAGAAGCACTTCTTTCAGACAAGCTACCCTTCCTCCACACACACTTCCTGACTCTCCTAGTAACACAGCTCACAAACAAAAATCTACTTTCAAAGAGGCAATTCTGAAATGCCTGACATTGTACATGAAGCATATGCTTAGAGAGGCAAATACCAGGGCCAGCTGAGATAGGATTTTAAACAAGTACACACACACACACGAAGATATCCTGAAGTTCCTAGGATATAAATCTCATCTCTGGCTGTAGGAAAGAGAAGTACTATGAAAATCAGAAATAATTAATTCTGTAAGTCAATTATGTGTCGGATCCCAGCTACTGTTGCTGGCCTGTGCCTCTGGAGATGCAGCCATCGGAAGAAAGCCATTACTAAATCATTAACTATGAGACTGCATTTTCTCTAGCTGGTCCTGAAATAAAGATATCCTGTAGTGGGTAGCCATTCCAGCTTTGATCTGGAAGTTCCAACCCCCACTGAGGCTTCAGTAACTGTCATGCCTACAAGGCGGGGCCGAGAGAGGACCCTGAAGACCCGAGATCTGGATGTGCCCGGCTCTTGGTTCCTGGACCCTGGACCAGAAGGTAGACGGAGCAGAGTTCTCCAGAGAACACCGCTGGACTGTACCACACCTTTCCCAGGCCCTGTAGCCTATCCCTTCACTTGTAAGTTACCCCACAAAATAAACCTCCCTTTTAACTACGTGGAGTGGCCTTAATAATTTCACTTAAAATAAAAAAGTCACAGTGTATGTCTCCTAGTTTTACTTTCCAAGTTATTAAAATAAAGATGTGGTGGAACTGATAAACATCTACTCTGAAGCTAATTTAACAAGGTGTTATTGGCTTCATCTTGTCCTGCAAAGCTCCTGAGTCTTTTGAAAGTCCTGACTGCCCTTCAGACATCCCCCAAGAACAATGAACAGCCAAGGTTAAATCAACCGGCTGAATTATTTTCTTTGGCTTTTTTTCTTTTTCTTTTTCTTTTTAAGGTTTATTTATTATATATACAGTGTTCTGTCTGCATGCCAGAAGAGGGCGCCAGATATCATTACAGATGGTTGTGAGCCACCATGTGGTTGCTGGGAATTGAACTCAGGACCTCTGGAAGAGCAGCCAGTGCTCTTAACCACTGAGCCATCTCTCCAGCCCTGTTGTTTTTTTTCAAAATAGGGTTTCTCTATGTAGCCCTGGCTATGTAGTGCTGAAATTCGCTATGTAGGCCAAGCTGGCCTTGAACTCACAGAGATCCATCTACCCCTGCCTCCCAAGTGCTAGGATCAAAGGCGTGTGCCGCTGCCGCCGCCGCCGCCGCCGCCGCCGCCGCCGCCGCCGCCGCCGCCGCCGCTGCCGCCGCCGCCGCCGCCGCCACCACCACCAGGCTTTTCTTTGGTTTTTATAAAAGTCTAAGATGGTTTAAGTCATGTACACTGAAACCTAGTAGCTACAGTCGTATATTCTAGATGGTCAAAGTCAGAGACAAAAATTCAGACCTCACACTATATAAAGTTCAGGACACATGGGCTTCTCCCTCACCCTGGGGTCTATCCTCTTCTTTCCTGAGCACTCTGGATTTCTTTGTATTCATCACCGCTCAAGCCACCCTTATGAGTCCCCCCAACTCCTTGAGCCATATCCTTCAATACCACCAACTCTGATTGAGTAAGGACTTATTCCTTGCAGGCCATTAGGGTCCTGGGCTTTAGCTGGGCATGATGGCTCATGCCTGTAATCTCAGTACTTCAGAAACAGTTTGAGAGTAGCCTGATCTGATTAGGAGACCTTGTCTCAACAGACAGACAGACAAAGGGCTATGCTCCAAATGTAAGCAAGGTGCAAAGCAAAGACAGTACAACAGGTAACTTTTTAAGAAGCAATTCATGGGCCAGCAAGATGGCTCTGTGGGTGAAGGCACTCGATGCCAAGCCTGACAGCTGGCGTTCCATCTCAAGTACCCGCCCAAATGGGGAGAGGAAACCAACTCCTGGGAGCTGCCCTCTGACCTCCATGGGAGTGTTGTAGCACGTGGACCCCCATCTCACCACACACACCACAAACACACATAAAAAAGTCCCCAGTAAGTAAATGGAATAAAAAGAAGTAATTCATAGCACTTATTTCCCAGCGTCAGTAGTAGAGCTTTACTTGATCATTTCCAGCCTGGCCATTGGCACAAAGGCTCTTTTATGCTGGGTAACAATCTGTGAAAACACACAGCGGTGCTCGCTCCGGCAGCACACAGACTAAAATCGGAACGGTACAGAGAAGAGCGCCATGGCCCCTGCGCAAGGATGACACACAAATCCGTGAAGAGTTCCATATTACACACACACACACACACACACACACACACACACACACACACACACAGCTCCTAATTAAGCAGAAGTCAAAAGTTCAGCAAGAGGATTAATTGACTGGCCTCTAGTAAACTATGAAAAGGAGGTGATTTACAGTAGATTAACCTCTACCTTCTGGACCAAGTGATCAAGATTGATCGGTAGTGGGTCAGGAATACTGTGTACCTTTGAAGTAATGTAATAAGAAGGACATCGCGGCATTCTTCAAAATCTGCGACCCTGCAGGTATGGTGGCGCACACCTTTAGTGCTGGTGCTCTGGAGGCTGAGGAGGCCTGATCTCTGTGAGTTCAAGGCCACCTTGGTCTACATAGTGAAACCCTATCTAAAAAAAAAAAAATTAAAATAAAAAACCTGTAACCTTGAAACAGTTCACAGGAAAACAAGATCTACCAGTAGAAGGTGTGTGTAGACAAGTTGCTTTAGCTTACCAAGCCTCCATTTCCTTAAGAATAAAACATATAGTGAGAAGTTACCTGATAATTTATGGGATTAAAGTTTGTATTAATCAAGAAGGGGCCAACGAGAAGGCTCAGTGGGTAAAGTCATCAGATGCCAAACCTGATGACCCAGGACCCACAGGGAAGGAGAGCACTCCCGAAGGCAGTCCTCTCACATCTTCTTGCATATGTAATGAATGGTGTGCACACAAAGTAAATGAATACATTTATTTTAAAATTATAAAAAACCAGCTGGGCGGGGGTTGTGCACGCCTTTAATCCCAGCACTTCGAAGGCAGAGGCAGGTGGATCTCTGTGAGTTCGAGGCCAGGACAAGCACCAAAACTACACAGAGAAACTCTGTCTCAAAAAAACCAAAACCAAACCAAAACAAAACAAACAAAAAAAACCACTTAAGTTTTCCCAATTGGATGTAACTGGGAGTGGAGGGTAATGTCTGCTAATTGATGTCAGATGAGGAAAAACATAATCTTAGTTTGCAGTATACACTATTTGCTGTGCTTTTTTCATACAGTGAACAACAACTTTGCTGTAAAGTAAACAAAAATTCACAAATATATATATATTCTTTCTTTCTTTTCCAAGACAGGTTTTCTCTGGGTAGCCTTGGCTGTCCTGGAACTTGTTCTGTAGACCAGGCTGGCCTCTGACTCAGAGATCTGCCTGTCTCTGCCTCCCAAGTGCTGGGATTAAAGGCGTGCGCCACCACTGCCTGCCTCACAAAAATATTAAGGGGCTGGAGAGATGGCTTATCAGTTAAGAGTGCTTGCTGCTCTTGCAGAGAACCAGGGTTCAGTCCCCAGCACCAGCATGGTGGCTCCCATCTGCCTGTAACTCCAGTCCCAGAGGGTCGACACCCTCTTCAGGCTTCAACAGTCTCTTGCACACAAGTAATGCACTTAAACTTACACAGGCAAACACAGGCACACAAGAACAAATTAATTAATCTTTAAAGATTATAGTAAGTAGAACACATGGCTCAGTACAGTTAATTCATATATTAGTTCTGCCCTCTAAGGAAAAAAGTGTATGACTAATTTCTGTATAATCAGAGCTCCTATTTCATTGGCCTATGGACAGGCAGGCCTGAGCTAGAGAATGAAGTAAGGAAGTCCCTTAGGGTGCTGTTTAAATGTTACCTGTTAGACTTTTTGGCCCAGAAGACTTAGCTTTTATAGCCTTTAGTAGAACTGTCTTATTAAAATTTACTGTATCTGCTGGGCAGTGGTGGTGGCACACACCTTTAATCCCAGCACTTGGGAGGCAGAGGCAGGGAGATCTCACTGAGTTCAAGGCCAGCCTGGTCTACAAAGTTAGTTCCAGGACAGCCAGGACTGTTTCACAGAGAAAATCTTTCTTTAAAAAAAGAAAGAGAAAAAGAAAAATTGCTGGGTGTGGTGGTATATATAATCCCAGCATTCAGAAGGCAGAAGCAGAGAGATCACAAGTTCAAAGTCTGAGAGGCACCCAAAAAAAAGAAAAAGAAAAAAAAGGCAGAAAAATTAACCACAATTTTCTTTGAAATGTAACACCAATAAGCAGTTTCCCGTAAGGGACCACAACGGCACCAGGAAATGGGTGAGAGTGTACTCGTTTCAGATGTTTCAGAGACATTTCGAGGAAATTCCTACCCCCAGATGTTTCAGAGCTTGTCTGCTGAACTCCACAGCAGCTCTCTGCCTCAGCAGCTCTTCCCAGGCAGAGCGACGCACACTTGTGTAAGAGTGTCTACGCTTGAGTTAGTTTCCACCTTCCCCTGTGCACCACAGCTGTGTGTGTGTGTGTGTGTGTGTGTGTGTGTGTGTGTGTGTGTGTGACAGTGTAAGCTTTAGGGAAAACCCGCTTCGAGCTCACTTCTGTCCCACCGTGTGATGAGATTAGCACACACAGAAACATGCTGGAGGAATGACTGTGTTAGTGACAGATCTTCAGAAGAGTACAGTACGTGCCCAGTGTGACACACTAAACTGTGAACACTTGCCTCTCAGACTCAAGGGCACATGTGCACAATTAACACTCACAAAATAACTGAAGTGAGGAAGGGTTACCAGGCAGTGTTGTTTGTTTTTTGTGACAAGGTCTTGCTATGCAGCCTGGCTGGCCTCAAACTCACTCCATAGACCAAATTAGTCTTGAACTTGGAGCAATCCTCCCACCTCTGCCTCTTCAGTTCTGAGTGTGCCACAGTACTGGACCTGTGGAACAATATTTATTGAGTTTATTTGGTACTTAACATTTAAGCTAAGTGATTTAAAAGTCCAAGTGTGACACCAGAAGTCAGAAGATCGGGACCTGGCCTCTGTTCTCTCACTGACTTGATAGAGGACACTCCAGACAAGCCACTATACATGTCTCTGGACATGTGTCCCCATCTGCACAACAAAATTTACAGTCCTGTCTATCTTACAGGGAGACTGAGATCAAGTGAAAAATGCTGTGAGAGGTGTGTCACAGAAATAGAGGCTCTCATCAGTGACCAACGGTGATGACTCAGAACGCCTGCTTTTTTGTTTTTTCTCTTTCATAATGCCACTCTGAGGGTGCCTGCACACATGTGCAAATACACACACATACACACACACTTAAAAATATCAAAAAACAAATCTTAAAAGAATATGCAAATGAAATAAAGGCAATTAAATAAAATATAAGCAATTAAATATTCCTTATCTATAAATCCAGAGTACTTGGAGTAAATGCAATTAGAATGTCCTTTACTTTGCTGTAATCTGGAGAGACTACAGGTTTTCCCCAAAATGTTGGAGTTTAGCCTCTGGGGCTGAGAAGCAAATTTCCAACAGAGATATAAATTCCAACACCTGTCAAGTGTCAGGCCTTGAATCCCAGCACTCAGGAGTTTGAGGCAGGCAGAGCTCTGTGAGTCCAGGTTAGCCAGGACTACATTGTAAGAGACTATTTCAAAAGAGAGAGAGGAAAGGTACTGTCTTAGTTGGGATTCCTAGTACTGTGATAAAACCATGACCAAAAGAACTTGGAGAGGAAAGGTTTATTTCATCTCACAACTGTCAGATTGAGGGAAGTCATGTGGTGGGGCATTTTCTCAATCGAGGTTCTACTCCTGAGATAACTCCAGCTTGTGTCAAGTAAGGAACAAACAAAAACTAAAACCAAGATTTCCAAACTCTCAACACCCCTGAGTCACCCTTCCCGCCTGTCCCCCAGGCACTGGCAGCCCTGGGTCTGTTTCCTATCCTCATAGTTTGGCTCTCTGCAGATGACAAAACACATTCCTTCCAATGTTTAAATACAACAGCCAAAGGCCCCATTTGCTAGGCACAGAGCACTGTACATTAAGCTGCCAGGGGTACATTAGGAGAAGCAGGAGAGCCAGCGCCTAATGGGTGAGAAGGCAGAGAATTCCCTACAGCCTAGGACAGCTCTGCAGGCCCCACTGAAAGCAGGAATCTTTCAGTGAGATGTGAAGCCACCAGAAGTCCAAAGACAAAAGTCTTCACGGGTTGTCTTATACAGATAGTCTGGTGTCTTCTTCCATGGTGGTACACTTGACATGGTTAAATTTCCTGTCCTTTTAGATGAACTTTGGCACCAAAAAATCAACCACAAATGTGGTGTGCATCCATAATCCTAGTCCTAGGGAGGTTAAGGCAAATCAGCAGATGAAGATAAGCCTTAATTACAAGCGATCCTTTCTTCAAAAAAAAAAAAAACTTGAACATCAAACATCAATTACTGTAACTAACTACAAGTTAATGAAGATTAAGTTCCTATTTATTTATTTATTTATTTTTGAGCAGGGTCTCTCTACATAGCCTTGGCTGTCCTAGAACTTACTCTGTAGACCAGGCTGGCCTCGAACTCACAAAGATCCACCTGCCTCAGCCTCCTTAGTCCTAGGGTTAAAGGCACGCACCACACCCAGCCTCAGAATAAATTCCTGCTACCCTGGAAGCCTGAGTTTCTGTGGAGCACTCTCCCCTGTGAGGTTTGGTGTGATGCTACCCTGCCTTATTTTGCGGCTAGTGAAATACTGAGTCCTCTCACCACACTCTGCACAGCTGGGCAAGCACCAATGGCAGCTCAGAAAGCATGACAACGTGGAAGAGGGATGGAGAAGCAGCTGTGACAAGACCCAACAGGGTGAACCGCTCGTCACTTTCAATTAGTAACATTGTAACAGAAAATGACACTGCCGCTATTAAACATTTTAAGCAGAATCTTTTAGAAAGCAACTCCTTGTCCTGTAGTTTGGAAGCCTGAACTATATTGTTTATTCAATTCCCCAATGAAGGCAACAAACTACTTATGTATAGTTTACATTTTAAACTAGATGTATGTGGGGTTAACTCTCATTCCTGAAGTGTAGCTTGGAGAGCTGGTGGAAACTGTCAAGTCAAGCAGTGCTTCTCACTCGGACCACACAGATCTGAAACGTGAACTGCGCGTGAACACCTTCAGTCACCACAGCAGCACATGTGTGTGCTGAAGGACAGTACAGGGATTAAAAATGCCTAGGAAGCTGGGCGCCACTGGCCTACGCCTTTAATCCCAGCACTCAGGAGGCAGAGCCAGGAGGATCTCTATGAGTTCGAGGCCAGCCTGGTCTACAAAACAAGGATCCAGGACAGGCACCAAAACTACACAGAGAAACCCTGTCTCAAAAACAAAAACAAAAACAAAAAAACCTGCCTAGGAAGAATCAACCCATGAGGGGATTGGGGGCGGGATCGGGGGGGGGGGGGGGGGGGAGGGAGAGAGACTGGGAGAAGAAATGACTAAGTAAGACTCTAGATGGCAGAAACTACCTGTAGTCAGACTCAGAAGTTGCCGGGACATGATGGTGGGAGACTTGAATCCTAGCACCTAGGAGTCTAAGGCAGGAGAGGAGCACCAAGCTCAAAGCCAGCCAGGTCTGTATATCAAGACTGTCTCAGAACAAAACAAAACAGCAGAGGTTCCTGCAGATGGGATTTTGGAGGTGGATTACCCAGCAGATAGTGAAGAGGATCCACTGTGGGGCATGGGTATGATAGATGGTCCCTGGCATTCTGTGAATTTTTCTGCAAGGTGAAGGGAGACAGGGGCCATGTGACCATTTAATGCACTCGCTGGTTAGGAGAGATGGTTACAGCAAAACTGTAGAGTGAACGGTGGTTATTAAAAGCCAGGCATGCAAGCCGTGAGTGGTGGCACACACCTTTAATCCCAGTACTTGGGAGGCAAAGACAGCTCTCTATGAGTTCAAGGCAAGCCTGGTCTACAAAGCAAGTTCCAAGACACCCAGGACTACACAGAGAAACCCTGTCTCAATAAAACAAAAAACAAACAAACAAAAAAAGGAGAGAGAGCAGACATGTATCAAAAAGAGAAAATGGCAATCAACAATGTAGAGCCAACTCTACAACATCCAGAAAGCCTTCTCTGGCAATATTGAAACACAATCATCTCCTGCAGGCACAAGACAATGTTTAAGAGCAGCAGAATTTAGGCTGCACACCTGTGATCCCGGAACCTGGGAGCCTAAGGCAGGAGTTCAAGGCCACCTTAAACTATACAAGGAAATCCTGGCTCAAAACAAAACTACATCCTGGGGATGTAGCTCAGTTAATTGGCAGAATGCTCACCCTGCATGCAAGGCAGAACATAAAGTTATAGACATGGTGGTGCATACCTGTGATCTCAGCTCTTGGGAGGTGGAAGCAGGAGGATCTGGAGTTCAAGTGAGTTGTAGGCTAGCCTGAGACACAAGACACAGACAGACAGGTGACAAGTGGGAATGAAAGAAGAAAGGCTGAGGAGTTAAGCACAGGCTGGCCTCTCAGTGAAGACAAGTCTGCTATGTGAAGGGCCTTTGAGTGAACTCTAACACTTGAGATGGAGATGCCTGGGTATATTTACTGGAAAATCCCAGATTTCCAGATTCACCGGGTCTGTGGGTCTGTGAAGAGGGCCACTCGCTCTCCCTGAAAATAGAGGACCAGCCCTTACCCTTCTCCTCTTTGCTCAACGACACACGACACAGTAAGTGTAACAATTGATAAGGCAACACTTGCCCTACAGACCTGGCCCCACTTGGCCTCCTGGCCACCCCACCCTATCACATATCAGTAAGAGAGGAGGGATTTATTTATTTATTTATTTATTTATTTATTTATTTTATGTCAGAGGTGTTGAGGGACCTGAATAATACATCCCCTGGCAGGCCATGAAGGAATGGGAAATGTGATGAAGAAGCATTCAAAAATCTCTACACAGAGGAGCAGCATCCTAGAACAGAACTCACTAGCTGGCTATATCCTTTGGGAGGGCCCAGAAGATGCCGCTGTCGCTACAGTCCAGATTCTACCTCTCCTATTGGTTATCAGCACAGAATCATCTCCTACACATCAGTGATCCATGTGCTCTTCACTCCTGCTGAGACCTGGGGTCTTATTTGAATAACTGGTCATCTGTACTCATTCTCACAATTCACTTTATGTCATCAGAGTTCCTTCAGAATGTATATTAATTGGTCTCCAATTAAACACCTGCTGGTGAGGAGCTGAAGAGAAGAACCACCTGTTAAGAGCCTTCCTTCTTGCAGAGGACCTGGGTTCAGTTCCCAGCACTCACACGGTGGTTTATAACTGTCTGTGACTCCAGTGCCAGGTTATCCACCACTGTCTTCTGCCCTCTGAGGCCACTGCATGCATGTGGCACACATACATGCATGCAGGCGAAACACTCATACATGTAAAATAAAAATATCTTAAAAGTTGCCAGGTGGTGGTAGCGCACACTTTTAATTCCAGCACTCGGGAGGCAGAGGCAGGTGGATCTCTGGATCTCTGAGTTTGAGGCCAGCCTGGTCTACAGATCGAGTTCCAGGACAGCCAGGCTACACAGAGAAACCCTGTATCAAAACCCACCCCACATGAGAGAGAGAGAGAGAGAGAGAGAGAGAGAGAGAGAGAGAGAGGAGAATGTTAAAAAAAAAAAAAAGAAAGAAAGGAAAGAGGCAGGAGTTGGAGCTCAGTAGTAGAAAGCTTACTTAGCATCCAAGAGTCCTGGGTTTAATGTGAGCAATGCAAAGATAAAAAGAAAAATCAGACATAATTTCTTCTCTTCTTCCTTCTTCCAGTGAGTATAATATGTCTGTAATTTAAAGTGGTTTTAAATTCCTACACAGCTAAGGCAATGCACTAAATAGCTAGTATAGCTAGTATACACACTCCATGTTCCTCATTCACCCCAGTAAGTCATTCCCAGAGCTTCTTCCCTCTGTCTCAAATATCCAGGCTCCTACTGCGACCTCTTTCTATCATTTTAATTCACAAAACTAACCCCCAAAGTCTATGTATCAGACAGATAAAACTATACTATCTGATGATTCAAAGCATGCAACGTCCTATTTCACTAACCTCAGCCAACCCAGAATCCTGTCTCTCCTGTCTCTCTGTCTGTGTGTGTGTGTGTGTGTGTGTGTGTGTGTGTGTGTGTGTGTGTTTTGTTTTTTTAGACAAAGTCTCATTCTGTAGCTCATGCTTGACTCTAACTCACAGCAGTCTTCCTACTTTGGCCTTCTGTGTGTGCCAGGATTATAAGGAGTGAGCTACCTTCAAAGGTCCAATGAATCTGGGGGTCTCTGGTTCGTGGTTTGGTAGTAAGTATACCCAGACATCTCCATCTCCAGTCTAGGATTAGTGTGTTGCCACATCTGGAAAACAACAACAATCCTAAAGTAAACAAGTTCCCGCCTTTCTGAGGCTTGGTGACTGATCATCCACTTAATCTCCTCACACAGCCAATCAGTGGCAAAGCACACAGTAGGGTATTCCTAGCCCTTCCAGTGGGGCCCATTTGTCTTCACAGCCTCACCTCTAAGCAGCATCCCACAATCCAATGCTACAGACTACTCAGCTCTGCTTCTTCCTGCTGCTATCAGTTCACCGCCAACGCCTTCCCCGGATCTCCTCCCTGGACATCCGGCTCCAGCCCTCAGACGGAGGCCTCTCTAGGACGGACGCCCTTGCCAGGGCACTCCGTCTCCTTTCCCACAGCACTTAGTCAGCACATCATGCTGAGAGGAGAGTCTGCTTACTCAGCCCTGCCTTCTACAGGAATATCAAATGGCTGACAGAAAAGCCTTCCCTTCTCCCTGCCTTCCAACCTCACTCCCACAACATTATTTTGTGCAAAACCCTACTTCACAAATTAACATACTTAATTAAGTTCCTTTAAAGAACTTGGTCTGAGATGGGCACTGTGGTAAAATCCAATAGTTTTAGCTACTTAGTAAACTGAGGCAGGAATCACTTGAGTTTAGAAGTAAAGAGCCAGCCCAGGCAACACTGTTAGACCTCACATACAAGTCTGATGACCTGCATCTGATCCCTAGAACCCACAGTGGAAGGAGAGAACCAACTCCTGAAAGTCATCTTCTGCCATATGTGTGTATGACATGCAGGCAGAAAGATTTCAAAAGAGAGAGAGAGAAAAAGAAAGAAACCTTCTCTCTCTCTCTCTCTCTCTCTCTCTCTCTCTCTCTCTCTCTCTCTCTCTCTCTCTCTCTCTCTCTTTCTTTTCCAGAGCTGAGGACCGAACCCAGGGCCTTGCACTTGCTAGGCAAGCGCTCTACCACTGAGCTAAATCCCCAACCCCGAAACCTTGTCTCTAGTTGGGCATGGTGGCACACTTGTAAAACCAGCACTTGAAAGGCAGAGGCAAGGATGTGTCACATAGCAAGTTTGAAGACAGCCTGGGCTACAAGAGGCTATCTTTAAATAATAATAATAATAGGGTTGGGGATTTAGCTTAGTGGTAGAGCACTTGCCTAGTAAGCGCAAGGCCCTGGGTTCCGTCCTCAGCTCCAAAATAATAATAATAATAATAATAATAACAACAACCACCTTGTTCTTGTTCTGGAGATGTAGCTCAGTGGTAGAATACTTGCTTGACAAGGGCATGGCCCTGGGTTCCTGTCCCAGTACTATAAAACTAGGAAAAAGGATGCATTCCCCCTGCACACATGCTAATAAGAACATGCAATTTGTGGATAGTACATTTAGTACAACTTTGGGGCACATTTCTAGGAAAAGAGGGAAGTAACCCACACACTCGTGTTCCTTAGCTCTCGCTGCCCTTGCTGCAGAGAGCATGAATAGGAAGTCACAAAATGGACTCCACTTCAGAGCATACAACACCATGTGAACCCTCAGGACTGGACTAAAATGCAGCAGCTTTCCCACTAACAGGAGGAACACCGTGTGGACTCCTGGCTACCAACAGCAGAAAGAGAGAAGGCGTTGCAGACACCGACAATCCCGATTGGCTAAGTAACTTAGAACTTCACAGTCTTTCTCGGCAAACCAAATCTAAACAAGGGAGCAGAGAGGCAGCGCCTGCTCTGCCTGCGCTGTCCAAGGCAAGGCCCTCTTTATCACCCATTTCTCCACCGTGCTTCCCAGAGGCCTTCAGAAGCCCAGGCATCACAAGACAGCGCTGAAGCGGCTGGGC
The DNA here is from genome assembly GCF_049852395.1 of Peromyscus maniculatus bairdii. Classification (NCBI taxonomy): domain Eukaryota; kingdom Metazoa; phylum Chordata; class Mammalia; order Rodentia; family Cricetidae; genus Peromyscus; species Peromyscus maniculatus. The sequence continues at coordinate 104,021,435 of NC_134859.1, forward strand.
ATGGGGTGCACACTTGTAACCCCCGCTCTTTGGAGATAAAGCAAGAGTATCTTGAGTTTGAGGACAGCCTTGGCTACACAGGAAGACCCCGCCAAAAACAAACAACAAACAAAAATTTAAAAATCCCAACCAGTACCTCAAACCCAATGTATGTGCTAAGGGCTCAGCTCAGTGATAGATGACTTGCTTCATGTGCATGAGGCCATACGTTTAACATGTAGCACTGTAAAGATAAGCCAACAATGAAGTAAAAACACAGTGAATGGTCCATCCACCCACAATAAGTAGCAGCTGGAGAAGTAACTGGCTGAAATGTTGGCAAATATAGCTGTCACTATTCCAGGCTGCATTTCATCCAGCAACCCGAAGGCATCAGAACCGTCCCCACTTTATAAGTGGTGATCTGAGACCTACCAAGGTCATAGTTTCATGTCAAGATAAAAATAAGACTTTAAATCTTGATTCCCATTCTCTTCAGCCACCTCTCTGTACATTCATATGCTGCAGACTTGGTTCACAATGAGCCTTGAAGTACACTAAGTGGTGGTCCCTAGCACTCCAGTTAAGAACCACAGCTAGCTCAGGCAGAGGGAAGGCTTTGCAGCTGCCCATTTGGAAATGACAGGAAACACCTGTTAACTCCTACAAACCCAGGAGCCAGGAGGTCTGTGGCATTTATATCTCAGTATGACAATTCATTTCAACACATTTCTTGGCCTGTCCCCGCCCCTCTGGAAAGAGGAGTGGTTCTTGCCCCCTGCTGCTAGATGGCTTTAAAAGGCTGTCCTCCGGGCCAGCTCTGTAACCTGATGCTCACTAGCTGACACCCAGTCCTGTCATTTGAGAGTAGAAGTCACTTCTTCAGAACTAAAGCTACTCTCGGTTTCAGGATGTCCCCTAATCAAACATAAAGAGCATCCATGGCCAAGCGCAGCTCAACAGATGGAATTACACACCACATGCTTGCCCTGGGAGGGAATGCTCCAGGAGGCACTCCAGGAGGGCACGGCAACTCTCGGGTCCTTTTAGAGCTCAACCAAACCCACAACTGTTCTTGGTGACCCAATCCACACAAACGGTCCATGGCCAGGACTCAGAAAAGACTGTGTATGCAAAAACAGAAGAGTGCTAGGGTCTGAAGCAGACTGTGGGTTCAAATGCCGACTGGCTCCCTTACAGGCTTGGCGATCTTAATGAGTGCCTTTCCATTAGGCTGAAGACAGATGAGACATCACATCTAGTGTGTAGGACAGCCAGCCTGACAGCTAGGAAGGGTCAGTACACGGGGTCATTATTAGCAAATGCCACATAGGGAGAGGAAGGAGAAACATGCTGCATATTGCTTTATCTTATTTCATGTTGGAGCCTAGTCTGGCCTCACAGCAATTCTCCTGCCTCAGCACCCCAAGTGCTGGAGTTACAGGAGTGAGACATCACAGCTGGCCTATTTTGTTTTTTTGAAACAGTGTCTCCATATGTAACCCAGACTGGCTACAAACTTGACATCCTCCCATCTCAGCCTCTTAAGTGCTAGATTGCAGTCATGGACCCCCAGACCCAACTTAATATGATTAAAAAAAAAATCTCTGTTCAGATTAAACATACTTAATGACTGCTACAGAAACACACCAACAAGAAGACCAATGTCAATACTCCCTCGGGGAAAAGTCTCATACTTAAAAGGTCAAGGGTGCTACCTAGTAATTCAGGAGGAGCTCAGTCATTCAGGGTCCTCCACCGAGGTGCAAACTGGCCTTTGGGAAAGTATGCCAGCATGCACAGACCTGTATGAAAGAAGCTTTTGTTTATCTGTAAGTCATCTTTATGGCCAGAAGAAGCCATTTACACACACTTACACACACACACACACACACACACACACACACACACACACACACACGTTCATTTTCTAAACTGACTTGGTGATTCAGGAACCTCCCTCATCTGGCTCTCAGGGACAAAGGAAGCACTCATCTAACGGCGAAGGCAGTAGACATTCAACAAACAGTACTGGGCATAACCTGATTTGAAGCAAAAGGCACGCACGTGCGTGCGTGCGTGCGTGCGTGCGTGCGTGCGTGTGTTTTGTTTTGTTTCTGATATATCACAGGCAGGCCTAGCACTTGCCATTCATCCCAAACTGACCTTGAATTCACAGAAGTCTTCTACTCCTGTGACGACAGACATGCACTGGAATGTTACAGATCGCTGGCTGCACCTTTATTTGTCCTCCTATGGAACTAGGACTACAAAGTACGATGTTACAAGAGGAGTCACCCAAGACAGAAAGGATGAAAACTACCACTGCCAAGAGCAACAACCTTTTCGGCCGGGCGGTGGTGGCGCACGCCTTTAATCCCAGCACTCGGGAGGCAGAGGCAGGCGGATCTCTGTGAGTTCGAGGCCAGCCTGGGCTACCAAGTGAGTTCCAGGAAAGGTGCAAAGCTACACAGAGAAACCCTGTCTCGAAAAACAAAAAACAAAAAACAAAAAAAAAAAAAAAAAAAAAAGAGCAACAACCTTTTCAAATTAAAGTTTAAGCCAGGCGGTGGTGGCACACAATTTTAATCCCAGCATTTGGGAGGCAGAGGCAGGTGGATCTCTGTGAGTTGGAGGCCAGCCTGGTCTACAAATCAAGTTCTAGGACAGCCAGGGCTACATAGAGAAACCTTGTCTCAAAAAAAACTAAAAGTGAAGCTCAGACAGAAGTCTATCACCAGGTCAATCTCCTAAAAACATAATTTCTCCAAGTCACTCACCAGCTCAAAATCTTTAAAATCTTCCCACAGCCTAAGGAATGAAGACTTCTCAGGCAATGCAGCCCGCTCAGCTTTCTCCTCTTGTTTTGCAGTAGGCCAGCTTGCCTCCCTTCTTTGTTTCCAGAGAAACAAAGACAGTCACTTCAGCCCTGTGTCCACAACACCTACCACACAGTACCTGGCACATGGCGGTTGCTCAGTAAATGTTTGCCAACTCTACAAATTCAGGAATACTTTTAGAGCTATCCTTGGTGCCTCAGTCCAGGTGGGATCCCTTTCCCCAGCTGCCCGAGCCCCTCTGCACAGTACCCTAGCAATCTGCCCAGAGCATTCCGTCCCACACTCAGTTCCTTCAGAACTCAGTCACTCCACAGCTTCACTCTTTTTTGCACATATCCTGTAGTGTGTTCTATCTGCCCCACTAACATGGCAGGTTTGGGAAGAGAGCATTTTCAGAGGCAGCCAGAGACAACGGAAAGAACAGATTTTTAGCAAGGAAGACCTACTTAGGAGATGGTGAGAAAAATTTATGTAAAACACCTGGAAAGGGGCCAGGGACCAAGGACACATTTCCTATATGCTAGCTACTACCATTACTCAGCTTTCAGAACCTTAGATCTCTCACTGATGAAATGAGAGTGACAGGAAGTCCTGGAACAGGTAGCTGTAGCGGCTACACTTGCAATCAAGAAGCCAAGGCAGAAAGATTGCCATGAGTTCTAATCCACATAGTGAGTTCCACAACAGTCTGATCTACCAAGTGAAATAATTAAAAAAAAAAAAAAAAAAAAAAAAAAAAAGGTGGGCTTGGGTTTGGTAATCCATGACTTTAATCTCAGCACTCTGAAAGCAGAGGCAGGTGGACCTCAGTGAGTGTGAGACCAGCCTGGTCCACATAATGAATTCCAGGACAGCCAAAGCTACATAATAGAGACCCTGTCTCAAAAAACCAGTAAAATAGAACAGTCCTGCAAGGCCTGGAGAGGTAGCACTTATCAATCATGGGTGCACACTCAATCTCTGGCCCTCAAAAACAGTGTGTCCTCTTTCAGGGAGGTCTTCACATGGAGTAAGTACAGTGTCTGGGCCTTCCTCAGCACACAGAGACCACTCAAGAGCCAAGTGGCAGCTGGGTTTGTTTGTTTGTTTTGTTTTTCAAGATTTATTTATTTCTATGTGTATTGGTATTTTGCCTCCCAGCAGGTCCCCTGAAACTGAAATTACAGACAGCTGTGAGCTGTCATATGGGTGCTGGGAATGGAACCGGGGACTTCTGGAAGAGATGTCAGTGCTCTTAACCCCTGAGCCATCTCTCCGGCCCCCACTGGGGCTGTTCTTACAAAGTCTCATGCAGATTCAGAGCTGGTACCTAGGAAAAGGCTACAGAACCAGTTGCACTGGCTCTACCTAAAGTCCCCATAGTCAGGACTCTTGAGAAAGGACAGCAGAAGGCAGGAGGAGGAGCTGAACAAACAGCTAAGAAAGCTGTGTTCTATTTTGTTTTCTGTTTTGAGACAGGATGTCACTCTGTAGTCCACCGGTTCTCAACCTTCCTAATGCTGGGGCCCTTTAATACGTTAGTTCCTCATGTTGTGATCACCCCCAGCCATAAAATTATTTTCACTGCCACTTCATAAGTGTAATTTTGCCATTATGAACCGTAATGTAAATATCTGATATGCAGCACTGTCTTAGGAGATCCTGTAAGAGGCTCATTTGACTCCCGGGTTGAGGACTGACTGCTGACGTAGCTAAGATGGCCTTTAACGCACAGCAAGCCTCTCACCTCGGCCTCCCAAGTGTTGGCATCACTTGTGTGCAACTCAAGAACCAGGGAAACTTCATTCATTGACTCAGCAAACATTGACCAAGATTTATAGTTTTGTACTGGGCTTTGTGTTAGGTCTAGTACCCAACAGTAAACATCGTCCTCGCTTTTTGAAAGAGGAAAGCAGATAATGAACAGAGAAAGTGACAAACAGATAGGAACTTCGTGCTAAGTGCCATGAGGGAGGAATTCAAGTAAGGGCTGGTGGAGGAAATGTGAATCTCAGGAAAGCTCCAAGTTCTCAGACTCAGCTGCCACCTCCCACCCCACCCCAGACCGCAACAACTATCTTGCTTGGGTTTCCCCCAGTCTAGCGGCACACCTGGCTCCTCAAGCCCCCACTGCACCAACAAACCCAAGCCGGAGGCAGTAAAAAGATTGTACCCTACCGCCACTGGCCTGTTTCCCAGGAAGTTCAGGTCGCTGTTCTCTCCAAAGAGGTAACCTTCCGGATGCGTGGAATCAAACTTCTCTCCTCCCATGATGAAGTGGCTGGCAAAATAGCTGCCTGGGGAGTGACAAATGAAAAAATCAGACAAGCAGATTGATGTCAGACGGACGGAGCCAAAGGTGCTGAAAGTAAAAACAGGTTAAGATTTCAAGGAATCGAAGTTGATCACAGTCCTCGGGGAAGGACTTGTCCTGGAGGAGGAGGGAATGGAGGGTGGGCTGGGGGTAAGGGGAGGGCGTGGGAGGGGGGAGAATAGGGGAACCCATGGCTGATATGTAGAACTGAATGATATTGTAAAATAAAAAATATATATCAGAAAAAAAAAAAAGATTTCAAGGAATCGGATCAATTTCTTCTGATTTCAGACTCTAGCACAAAATCAGCAAAACCATATCAGACAACCCCAAACAACAAACAGAATAGGTCACTACTGTTCTTGTGACAAGCCTGAGTCCTCATCCTGATCTAAAATATCACTAACCAAAAGTCAAGAAAGTCCACGAATGCCCACTAATGAACCTATTTGTATTTTGCTACTGATCATCTGTGTGGGTGTATACTGTGTGTGTGTGTGTGTGTGTGTGTGTGTGTGTGTGTGTGTGTGTGTGTGTGCGCGTGTGAAAAGTGCCAGAAGTCACTATTACTGGGACCTACAGCTCACCAACTAGACTAGCTGGATGGCCAGTGAGTCCAAAGATTCACCTGTTTCCACCTTACCATGGCTGGGTCTACAAGCGGATCACTCAGTTTTTCACACAGGTTCAAGAGACTGAACTAAAGGTCCCCATACTTATAGAGTAAACACTTTACCAACTGAGCTGGCTCCCTAGTCCCTGCTTGGTTTTATTTTTGTTTGAGACAAAGTCTCACTCTGTGTAGCCCATGTAGTCCTAGAACTCATGATCTTCCTGCCTCAGCTCCCAAGTGCTAGGATTACACGCAGATACTACCAGGCTTAGCCTGGTCCTGATTTTCCCGTTTCAACTTGAGGTGGTGGTTCCTGAGCATTTGAGAATCTTCACTACAGATATAATCATATTTATATACAAATTATCTTTGCCTAGATCTTTTAACCCACACACAGAAGTATCAGCACCTGCCCATCCTCACTTCTATACCTCCTTAATCTTTCCAATGAGGCTCCTCACACTCACGCTGTACAAAGGAGGCATGAGGCAGGCATGAGGCCATATATCTGTAATCCTAGCACTTGGAAGACTAAGGCATAAGGACCAAAGTTCAAGGCCAGCCTAGGCTACAAAGTGAGATCACCTCAACAGTCAGCACAAGAAACTTAGGGACACTGGCAAGCATTTAGTGCAGTGGTTCTCAACCTGTGGGTCACAACCCCTTGGGTTGATGGACCCTTTCACAGGGGTCGCCTGAGACCATTAGAAAACACAGATATTTACATTACAATTCATAACAGTAGCAAAATTACAGTTAGGAAGTAGCAACAAAAATAATTTCAAGGTTGGGGGTCACCACAGTATGAGGAACTGTATCAAAGGCTTGTAGCGTTAGGAGGGTTGAAAATCTCTGATCTAGTTGCATATTTTAACTCTGATAGGGACACAAATTCCTCTTACTCCAAACTTCTTGTTTTTGTTTGCTTGTTTGTTTGGGGTTGTTTTTGAGACAGGGTCTCACGTAGCCTAAGATGGCTTCAAACTCACTAAAGTGGCTGAGGCTGGCCTTGAACTTGTGCCTCCACTTCTCAAGTGCTAAGATTACTTACAGGCTTGTGCCACCCTCAAATTTCTCTAATCTGACTCTAAGGTAGACCATACAAAAGATTCATACCTTAGAAAACTGGCAATTCTCTCAGATACGCCCACTCTCAAATTAACACAAAGGAGCTATGAAGCCACAACGCCTTATGTGGAACTCAGCCAGGATAAATCTAAACTCCCAGTCAGCTGTGATCGAGTTTTGTTTTTTTTTCAGCAAGCTGAAAAGCTGTGTTTTAGCACTTTCGGCTGTAGAGAAGCCACGGGGAAGGGGAGGAGAAGACAGCTGCAATAGAAATCAGAACCGGACATTCAGATTTTACTTTCTAGACATGGAGTTTGAGTCCAGAAACACCAATTAAACTCAACCATGTGGCTAAGACCACTCACCAAAGCGTGAGGCACTTCTTAACTAACAATCAGAAAGCATTTGCAGAGAGCGGCAGTACACAAATCTAAGCAGCACCGAGCTGCAGCTGGAAGGAGCCAGCTGAACCTAGAAACACAGCATCCAGCTGCAGTGCCGCAGCATGCAGTGCACCCCAGGACAGCATCACTGTCCGTTCTTCATGCCACACACTTGCTGGCCCTCTTCTCCAAGCGCATAACTGACAGAGCGGAGGTGCCTGGTTGCCTTCAGTAGAAAGCAGTCTTCTCAAATAAACCGCCATTGCTATTGCCTCTGAGTGAGATGTATTTTCTACACATCAGTGACTGTATGTTTCTCACACATTAGATGAAATGAGAAAGAAGGTTCTGGCTGGGTGTGGTGGTGTGTGCCTATGGCTATACAGCCGGAGTGTTACATACCGAGACCCAGACTTTAAAAACAAAAACAACCAACAAACAAAAAACCACCAAACCTCACTTCTCAGTACCAGTCCAGGAAAACTTTGTGCCGACTAACCTCTCAAAGACATTTCCAGTCTCCAGGCCGTGGTGAATGCTATTCTCTACACTGGGCTACTTGAGATTCTGTAACCAGCTTTTAAAGTCTGTACTCAATGCCATTTGCTCCCTATAACTCCATCCTTTTAGAGATCAAGATCTTTATTTATTCAAAAAGACTAACGGCCTTACTGAGGAATAACACACCCAATACAGAATTCATGCCTTGCACAACTTGGTAGTTTTGGTAACCATCACCATGAGTCCAGCTGAGAAGATTTCCAGCTCTCCAAAATACTCTAGTATGCCTGGCACAGTCCCCACTGTCTCACCAGGCATGGTGGCTAACACCTTTGTCTTACTCACTGTCCTGTTGCTGTGAAGAGACACCATGGCAACTGCTATAAAAGAAAGCATTTAATCCAGGGCTTGCTTACGGTTTCAGTGGGTTAGTCCATTATTATCATGGTGGGAAACAGGCAGGTATGGTGCTGGGGCAGAAGCTGAGAGCTTTACATGCTGATAGGCATCAAGGCAGCAAGCAGAACGAAATACTGAGCCTGGCAAGGGCTTTTTAAACCTCACATTCCCAGTGACACACCTCCTCCAACAAAGCCACACCTTCAAATCCTTCCCAAACAGTCTATCAACCGACTGACTAAGATATGTAGCCCTGGCTAGCCTGAAATTCAGAGATGGGCCTGCTTCTGCTTCCTGAGTGCTGGGATTAAAGGCGTGCGCCAACACATCCAGTAGTCCTCCTGTTCCTAATGCAGCTCAACAACAGAGCTCTATCAAGTTAATGTGGTCATACAGTTAGTAGCTGTTTTTAAGCAAAACCTGTATTTTGTTGACTTTATCGCAATAAAACCAAACCAAAGAAACAGAAGAAGGCAGTTGTTAGCCGCTGCAGCACCTGGTTCAACAGATTAGTCAAGTAATAAATGTTCTGTTTTAATAAATAACAAAGAAAGAAGGCTGGCTGTTAATGAGGGTTCAGAGGCCATGGAAACAGTTGGGCATGAGAAGGGGAAAGGTTATCAACTGAAGCAGGTGCTGCAGCGGCTAACAACTGCCCTCTTCCAGTTTTTGCTTTGTTTTTTTTTATTTTTTATTTTTAGTTATTTATTTTGCAATGCAGTCAACAAAATACAGGTTTCAGCTTAAAACAGAGCTAGATTTTATCCCAACGCTGGCATCTACCAGCTGTGTGACCACATTAATTTTATTGAGCTTTGTTGTTGAGCTACATTAAATAAAAAGTTATTTTTGAATACAGTTCCATTTACTGCAATATTCAGGAACATAACTCCATTATTCCAAAAGTAAATAGCAAGCTTAATATTTTCCACTTACAGGCAGGGTATCTGTTTATGCTGTGACCTTAATAAGAGAAAAATATGCAAAGAGAAGTCTTCTCAGCAAGAACTATTAGCATGAGATAGTGGTTAAAATCTAAAAGTATTTGTATGTCTGTCCTATTCAATATAAAATTTTCATGACTTGAGAAAGTTTGAAGATTTGGTTTTGGAATTTCACCACAATAAGTAAATCACTATTACATGGGGTCTAATCATACAGGGCTATGTTTTGGTCTTTGGCATGTTACATAGTAATTATGTGTTGAAAATATCTCTTGGCCAAAATTTTCTATCTAGTTTCAGAAGGCTTTTGTTTGTAAAATTGTAAAGGGCAGTGCAGTCCTCAGTCTGTTTCATTTCCTATTTTATTCTGGACAGAGGGGTGTGTTGAACTTACCGGTCCCTGCACTAGACAAGTAAACAAAAGACTGCTGGTTGGTGCAGAAAAAACAAAATGTTTTTGAGACTAAAGGGTCTGATTTACAATTCTTGTTTGCCTCTGCCACAAAGGACACATTCTCTGGGCTTTATTGGTGTGAATATGTATCATTTCAGGCACTGTCCTCTTTTGCATGGGGCAGTACGGGAAAAGGAAAAGTCAGACAGGCCCATGTCCTAAGGTGCCAGTCCTGGTCCATCTTCTGTATGTACATAGAAACAGCACTGCTAAGGATGTGCGCATGTATTTACGCAGTCGGAGGCTTTCATCCAACTACACTGCTCCTCACCTCTCTGCTCCCACTGCTTCTCAGCCGTGGTCCTTCTCCAGTCATTGAACTCTGGTCCACAGGGTCCACCTTAGTCACTGGCACACAGGACAGGCAGAGGTTCCTTAATGCTTGAGGATGACACTGAGTTCTATCTTTGGTTGATGGAAATATTTACAAATAATTTTTTCTTTTCTATACACAGACTTTGTAGCTCAGGCTGGCCCCTCCTAAGCTGGGCTGTCAAAATATTAATAGGTTTTCAATGTATTTATTAGTTTGTTTACTTATTTTGTGTGTGTCCCCGTCCATGCTAGGGATTGAACTCAGGGTATTATGTATGCTGGACAAGTGCTCTATCCCCAAATTGCATCCCCAGTTCTTTGGATTCCTTTGGACATGATTCCAGAAGGTTCTGAGAGATCCTTGCTATAGAATACAGATAAGATCTCCTAGCCCAGCTTGTGCATTTCCTTCCCTAGACATGGAATGTGGCTTTCACTGAACTCTAGATCCTCAGTGTGAAATGCCAGTTGGAGACCATGGTCTGCATGCCAGAAGATCTCAATACCACTTTGTCAGTCATCGTTCCTAGGCCTTTTCAGAGCAGAGAGCTAGGAGATGTTTATAAAAATAAAATATAACACAGTATTTTTATTGATATATACAAACACACACACACACACACACACACACACACACACACACACACACACACACACACAGGGTTTTTTTGAGACAGGGTTTCTTTGTGTGGCCTGGCTGTTCTTACTCACTCTGTAGACCAGGCTGGCCTTGAACTCAGAGATCCACCTGCCTGACTTCCAAGTGCTGGGATTAAAAGTGTGTGCCGCCGCCCAGCAATAGTTCTAATTTTGTTTTTATATGAAGCACGTGTCATGTAGCCCAGGCATTCCTTCAATACACTATTTATCTGGGAATAACTTTAAAACCCCAATCCTCCTGCCTCCACCTCCCAAATGTTGAGATTATAGGCATGGGCCAGCCAGCCTAGTTTATGTAGTGCTGGCAATAGAACCCAGGGCTCTAGGCAACCCTACTGACTGAGCTGTATCCTATAACCCTGTTTTTGGCTTCTGAGATAGAGTCTTGCTGTGTAACCCTGACTGGACTGGAATGTTATAGACCACTGGCTGACCTTGAACTCATAGCAGCCCTCCAGCCTCTATTTCCCAAGTGCTGGAATCACAAGTGTTCACCACTTGTGGAATTGTCTTAAGAATGGGTTTTAAGCCGGGCGGTGGTGGCGCATGCCTTTAATCCCAGCACTCAGGAGGCAGAGCTAGGCGGATCTCTGTGAGTTCAAAGCTAGCCTGGGCTACCAAGTGAGTTCTAGGAAAGGTGCAAAGCTACACAGAGAAACCCTGTCTCAAAGAAAAAAAAAAAAAAAAGAATGGGTTTTAACATAATTCACAGTTGGGGGTTAGAGAGTTGGCTCAGAAGTTATGAGCATTTCCTGCTCATCCAGAAGACTGGAATTTGGTTCCCAACAGCCACATCAGCTGGTTCACAACTACCTGTAACTCCAACTCCACAGATTATGATGCTTTTGGCCTTCCCAGGCACCTGCACTCATGTGTACATACCCATATACAGATAAATATACCCACACATAATTAAGAATAATAAAAGTGGGGTTTGGGGATTTAGCTCAGTGGTAGAGCGCTTGCTAGCAAGCACAAGGCCCTGGGTTCTGTCCTCAGCTGGGTGGGGGAGGAGGGAAGAATAATAAAAGTGACTGGGCGGTGCTGGCTCATGCCTTTAATCCCAGCACTCAGGAGGCAAAGACAGGTGGATCTCTGTGAGTTCAAGGCCAGCCTGGTCTACAAAGCAAGTTCCAGGACAGGCTCCAAAGCTACAGAGAAACCCTGTCTTGAAAAACAAAAACAAACAAACAAAAGAATAATAAAAGTTAATGGGGTTTTGTTTCTTTTTTGAGACTGTATTTCTCTGTGTAGCCCTGGCTGTCCTTGAACTCGTTCTGTAGGCCAGGCTGGCTCAAACTCAGAGATCCTCTTGCCTCCGCCTCCCAAGTGCTGAGATTAAAGACTTTCACCACCACACCCAGCTTAAATGTGAATATTTTTTAAAGCACTCACGGCTCACTTGACTAGGATATAGCTCAGTGGCAAGTGTACTGACTTGTCTCTCTAAGGCTGGACAGGTGGACGGCGAGCTCTGCTCACACTGCGAATGGTTGGTCTTTCTCACTCGTCTAAACAAGGAAAGAAAAAAAGGTGAAAGCAAAATTTAAAAGATCATGAGCCAGGTGGTAGTCAGGCACACCTTTAATCCCAGCACTCGGGAGGGAGAGGCAGGCAGATCTCTGTGAGTTTGAGGCCAGCATGGTCTACAGAGTACGTTCCAGGACAGCCAGGGCAGATACCTAGAGAAACCCTGTCTCAACGAACCACCCCACCCCACCCCACCCCACGCCCGCCAAAAAAATTGTGTGTGTGTGTGTGTGTGTGTGTGTATGTGTGTGTGTGTGTGTGTGTTTGTGCACATGAATACAGAGAATTCAGAAGAGGGTGTCAGATTCTCTGGAACTAGAGGCACAGGCAATTGTAAACCACCTGAGGTGGGTGCTGGGAACCACACGCAGGTCCTTTGCATAAGCAGTACACACAACCCAGCCATCTCTTCAGCCCACAAAGCAAATGTTGTGTGAAATTCTGATTGTGTTCTGAAAATAAAGCTTGCTTGGAGTCAGAGGGCGGAGCAGACGGAGACAGGAAGTGGTGAGGCAGGGCAGAGAGGGGGTCTCAACCTTTTTGGAGGAAGGAGCAAAAGAGGTAGGAGGCGACTGGGGCTGCTCCCCTGCTTCTCAGGTCCTTCAGGTTCTTACCTCTTTATCGACTCTCAATTTTTTTTTTTACTGATAAAGAAATAATTAGATAAACTAAACGCTTCAGAAAAAAAAAATTTTTTCCCCCAGACAGGGTTTCTCTGTTCTCTGTGTAGCTCTGGCTGTCCTGGAACTCAAAGGCTAGTCTCAAACTCACGGAGAACTGCCTGCCTCTGCCTCTCTAATACAAAAATCCTTTTGACTGATAAGGGTTTCTAGGATGAAATGGATTCTGTTTTTTTTTTTTTTTTTTTTTAATTTTTTTGGTTGGCTGGTTTGTCTGTTTGCTTGCTTATGTTTTGTTTTTTGGTTTTCAAAACAAGGTTTCTCTGTAGCTTTAGAGCCTGTCCTGGACTAGCTCTATAGACCAGGCTGGTCTCAAACTCACAGAGATCCACCTGCCTCTACCTCCCGAGTACTGGAATTAAAGGCGTGCGCCACCACCCCCTGGCTTGAATTCTATTTTAATTCATAGTGTTATACATTGCATATGTCTTCTCAAAAGTTTAGAAAAGAATATTGCCAAAGCATTACTAACCTACTGATTGAATATGAATTCAAGCTAACTTGTATTTGTGTGTTTGTCTATTTATTTATGTTGGCTTTTGAGACAGTGTAGCACAGTCTACATGTTCAGCATGAACTCTTCTGCTGAAATAAAAATCCTCTCTTTAATCTGTGTATTATGGGTTCTGATTTTAAATTTTTGTAGCAAACTTGATTTGGGAGGAGGAGGACAGGTTGTCCCTGGACTAAGTGATCTTCCGGATGCGGCTTCCCTGGTACCTAGGACTACGGGATCACACTGCTGTGCTAGGCAGTTTGGTGGGTTTGTTTGGCTTTTAACAGGATTTCAGTAAGTAGGCTGAACTGGCCTTGAACTGACAATCCATCCTCCTCTGTCTCCCAGGGTTACAGGTGTGCAACACACCCGGCAGCCCTTGATTTTAATACACAACAAGAACTACATTTAACTTTAGGCATCAAGTTAAAAGTTGATTCATTCTTAACAGAAACCAGGATATGGCCTTGTTTTTTGAGACTAGGTTTCTTACTGGCCTGGAATTCTCCAAGTATGCTAGGCAGGCTGACCACTGAGTCCTAGGGAATCCACCTATCCCAGCCTCCTCACTGCTGGGATTACACTGCTGGTGCCTGGCTTTTTACACGGTGCAGGGTAAAACTCAGGTCCTTGGGCTTGCTTGGTGAGCACTTGACTTCCTCCCCAATCCCTATTTTCATTTCTTTTGGACTGATTTGTGGGAGCAGAATTAATAGATCATAAGCTAAACTCATGTTTAACATTTAATTACATTTTGCAATTTTATTTATTTATTATGTGCACACACACAGATGTGCCATAGTTTATGTGTGAACTTCAAAAGAAAATTAGTGGGAGTTAGTTCTTTTCTTCTACTATGTGGGTACCTAGGCTTGAACCTAAGATAGCAGGCATCTTTATCCACTGAGCCCATGATTAATATTTAAAAGACTGCCAAATTCTTTCCAAAGTGGCTGTACCATTTTGCATTTTCCCTTAGCAGTTCATAAGGATTCTAATTTCTCTGCATTCTGAACATTTGACAGTGTCTGCCTTTTTTATTTTAGGCATCCTAGAGGATATAAAATGGCATCTCATTGGTGCTGGTCTTGTTATTGTTGTTGTTTTTGTTTTTCTTTGTCTAGCTTTGGGTTTCTTTGTCTAGCTTTGGCTGTCCTGGAACTCATTCTCTAGTCCAGGCTGGCCTCTAACTTGCTATGGAGACAAAGATAGTCTTGAACTCCTGATCCTCATGTTTCCACCTCCTGAGTGCTGGGGCTACAGGCAGCACCATCATGCCTGACTTTTTCCTCAACGACATTTCCAAGGAATTTCTATCACTATACTTTTCAGCGATCACTACAACAGGCTGTCAGTTGCATTTCCATAGGAATTACCTCTCTATGTATCTTGTCTATTCATCTCTTCAGTGTTTTCTAAAAAATTATTTTTGTTATTTTTAATTGTATGTATGTGTGGTGGGTGTGTGCATGTGAGTGACGGTGCCTGCAGAGGCCAGAGTATCGGATCCCCTGGAGCTGGAGTTACAGATGGTTGTGAGCCTTCTGGGGTGGGTGCTGGGAACTGAACTCAGGTCCTCTGGAAGAGCAGTGCATGCTTTTATCCACTAAGCCATTTCCTCAGCCTCTTTTAGAAATGTGTGGGGTTTTTTTTGGTTTTTGGTTTTTTTTTTTTTTTTTTTTTTGGTTTTTCCAGACAGGGTTTCTCTGTGTAGCTTTGTGCCTTTCCTGGAACTCACTTGGTAGCCCAGGCTGGCCTCAAACTCACAGAGATCCGCCTGGCTCTGCCTCCTGAGTGCTGGGATTAAAGGCGTGCGCCACCACCGCCCAGCAAAATCTGTGTTTTTTAATTCTGAAGGACTCCATTTTGTGTGTGTGTGTGTGTGTGTGTGTGTGTGTGTGTGTGTGTGTGTAAGAGTTGGGGATACAGCTGGGTGGCAGAGCACCCAGCATTTGTAAGGCTCTTGGTTCCATCCCTAGCACTGAGACAACAAAAAGATGTCACTGGATTGTACTTTTGGTATCATTTCTAACTCTTTGAATAATCCAAATCAAATAGTTTTTCCTGTCTTCTAAGATTTTACATTTAACTCTTACCTTTTGGTTTGAAATGTAACTTCCATGCCATATAATTCGCCTAATTTAAACTGTATAATCCAGGAATAGGGACACATGTTTATAATCCTAGCACTTGAGAGGTCAAAGCAAGATCACCTACATAGCAAGTTCAAGGCCAGCCTGAGCTATATGGGGACTCATCTTAAAAAAAAAAAAAAGAGACATACATACATACATGATTTGAAAAAATAAATAAATAAACATATATATATATATATATATATATATATATATATATATATATATAGTGTGTGTGTGTGTGTGTGTGTTTTATAGTATATTCAGGACCGAGTACCATTCACCCTTATCTAATTTCAGAACATTTTCACTACCCTAAAAGAAACCAATTAACAGTCATTCCTCTCATCCACTCCTCAGCTTCCGGTGAATCTACTTTCTGTCTCTGGATTTCTTTCTCTTTTGACAGTTCATAAAAATGATATAATATGGGGGCTGGAGAGATGGCTCAGAGGTTAAGAGCACTGGCTGCTCTTCCAGAGGCCCTGAGTTCAATTTCCAACAACCACATGGTGGCTCACAACCACCTGTAATGAGATCTGTTGCCCTCTTCTGGCCTGCAGTCATACATGCTGTATACATAACAAATAAATAAATCTTAAAAAAAATGATATAATATGTGACGTTTTGGATCTTGTACCTTTCACTTAGCATAATGTTTTCAATGGTAATTCATGTTGAAGCATGTATCAGTACTTCCGCTCCTCTCACTGCCCAGTAATATTCCATTGTCTATATTTATCGTGTTTACTCATAGGTTGTTCCATTCATCATCTGCGTAATTTCTACCTTTTCACTATTTATGAAATTATGAGACTTATGAGAAAAAACTCTATGTACATTCATGTGTAAGTTTTGTGTGAATGTTTTTTTGGTCTTGTACATACACAACAAGTGGTATGACTGATGAGTCATATAATAACTAACCATTTGAGAAATTATAAAACAGCTTAAGACTGTTTTCCTTTTTTGATTTTGATGCTGAGTTTCACTCTGGCCCAGGCTACCCTGGATTTCCTCTGTAGCCCAGGCTGCCCTCCTAACTCAGTGTTCTTCTTACTCAACACTGAGATGACCATGTGAGCCATGTCTTGTGGGTAGGGCTCTAGGTTTCCTTACCGATGCTTGTTACTATTTTATGTTTCAGTTAACAGCTGTCCTATTGGATGTGACTTATTATCTAATAATAGCATTCTTTTGCAAGGGGGCAAGATCTAATTCTGTAACCTAGGCTAGTCTTAGAATCTTCCTGCCATAGCCGGGCGGTGGTGGCGCACGTCTTTAATCCCAGCACTTGGGAGGCAGAGGCAGGCAGATCTCTGTGAGTTCGAGGCCAGCCTGGTCTCCAAAGCGAGTTCCAGGAAAAGCGCAAAGCTACACAGAGAAACCCTGTCTCGAAAAATAAAAAAAAAGAAAAAAGAAAATCTTCCTGCCTTGGCCTCCTGAGAGCTGGGATTATAGGTATGAGGCTTCTAATTATACACAACTTTGATCAGTATTTCCCTAAGGGTAGATACTGTGTATCTCTCCATGTGCTTATCGGCCATTGTTTATCTTTTTTTTTTTTTCTTTTTGAGAAATGTCTATCAAGTACTTTGTCTTTTATCTTTTTCTTTTTTTCAAGACAGGGTCTCACTATGTAGTCCTGGCTGACCTTGATTTCACCTGCCTGCCTCTGCCTCCCAAAGCCATGTGCCATAAAGACCAGCTAATTGGACTGTCATTCTATTACTTGTCAAGTTTTTTGTGTATTCTAGATAAAAATCCTTTCCTATACTCATGACTTGCAAATGTTTCCATTCTCTGGGTTGTCTTATGACATGATCCATTTTGAGTTAAATTTTTGGGGATATAAAGAAAGGATCTGATGTCTCCATCCCTGCTGGGGTTTGTGCCTGGATAGTCTCATATACTAAGCGAGTACTCTGCACTGAGCTACATTCCAGCTTATAAAGGGTCTAAGACTACTTTATTCTTTGTTAATACAAAATCATCCCAGCATTATTTGTTGAAAAGACTTTCTCCACTGCAATGTTTTATCCCTCACCACAGATTGTTTTTGACAAACTCAATAGTCCCAATACTTCCCAGGTAGAGGGAAGATCAGTTCAAAGTCAGTGTGGACTACATGGACACATGAGAAAAGGTCATCTGATGGTGAATGCACGTATTCCTGGCTCAGAATTTCCTTCAGTTGACCTAAAACATGCCATTGTTGCACCAATGCCATATTGTCCTTTGAAAAT
This sequence comes from Peromyscus maniculatus bairdii, assembly GCF_049852395.1. Lineage (NCBI taxonomy): Eukaryota > Metazoa > Chordata > Mammalia > Rodentia > Cricetidae > Peromyscus > Peromyscus maniculatus. Next base: position 104,038,971 of record NC_134859.1, read on the forward strand.
ATCTTTTTAAAAGACTTAATTTTTTAAAAGTTTTGGGTATGTATGTGTGTCTATGTGTGGGTGTGTGCATATGAGAGCAGATACCCAAGGAGTTCAAGAGGACATTAGGTCCTCTGGGCTGAGATTACAGGTGGCTGTGAGCCACCTTATTTGGGTGCTAGGAACTGAATTCGAGCCCTGCAAAAGCAGAAGCTCTTAACCATTGAGCCATCTCTCCAGTTTGTCTTAAGAACATTTTTAATAGCATTAGGAATTGATCCCAGGACCTTGTGCATCCTGGGCATTCTACTACTCAACTGCATCCCCAGCCCTCACAATGTATTGATTTCTCTATCTCTATAGATATTTTTAAGGTTTTAAAAAGATTTTTTTTAAATGCATATGGGTCCTTTGCTTGCATGTATGTCTATATCCCATGTGTGTGCCTGGTGCCTGAGGAGGCCAGAGGAGGGCACTGGTTGCCCTGGAAATGAATTAAGAATGCTTGTGCCAGGTGGGGGTGGCGCATGCCTTTAATCCCAGTACTCAGGAGGCAGAGGCGGGTGGATCTCTGTGAGTTCGAGGCCAGCCTGGGTTACAAAGCAAGTTCTAGGAAAGGCGCAAAACTACACAGAGAAACCCTGTCTCAAAAAACAAAAAAAAAAAAAAAAAAATGCTTGTGACTTGCCCGTGTGCTAGGTTACACACCTTTAATCCCAGCACTCAGGAGGCAGACTCAGGTGGGTCTCTGAGTTTGAGGCCAGCCTGGTCTCTACAAAGAGAGTTCCAGGACAGTCAGAACTACACAAAGAAACTGTGTCTCAAAACAACAACAAAAAGTATGGTGGTGAACCACTATATAGGTACTGGGAATTGTTCAGGGTCCTCGGGAGTTCATCCAGTGCTAGTAACTGCTGAGCCAGCTCAAGAATTCCAGGTCAGGCCGGGCGGTGGTGGCGCACACCTTTAATCCCAGCACTCGGGAAGCAGAGGCAGGTGGATCTTTGTGAGTTCGAGGCCAGCCTGGTCTACAGAGCGAGATCCAGGAAAGGGGCAAAGGATGTTCTGGCAAATGTCTTGTCTGAATCTACTGATACGATCGAGTAGCTTTTATAGTTTATTCTACTAGTGTGGCATATTAACAATGACTGACGTCGTATATGAAACATAACACTCACACAACACCAACAGGCAGAGTCTGCGTGGTCACCCTACAGTCTGCATGCCTATATCTGTACATGTACCTCTGACACTAAACGATTAGCAGTGAACTTTTGGAAGAAGTATAGTTTTTAAATAGTGATTTTTGTTTGTTTGTTTTTTGTTTTCTGAGACCGGGTTTCTCTGTGTAGTCTTGGTGCCTGCCTGGATCTCACTCTGTAGACCAAGCTGGCCTTGAACTCACAGAGATCCACCTGGCTCTGCCTCCCGAGTGCTGGGACTAAAAGCATGTGCCACCACCGCCCAGCTTATATAGTGATTTTTTTGAAGACATGCTTAGTTATTAAATTTTTTGTGTTCCAGCACTCTTGCAACAACTAAAAATTCCAGCTCAGCAAAAATAGTTAAAATAGACAAGCACAACAATACACCTATAATCCTCATTACTTTAGAGCCTGAGGCAGGGGGATTAACAGTTATGATCAATATAGTAAGATTTTGACTCAACAACAAAACAAAGAAAAAAGAAGGAAGGAAGGAAGGAAGGAAGGAAGGAAGGAAGGAAGGAAGGAAGGAAGGAAAGAACTAAAGGAGGAAGCCAGGAACTGAAGAGAGATACTCATGGTTAAGAAGAGCCCATACTGCTCATGCAGAAGACCGGGTTCAGTTCCCAGCACCCACACTGGGTAGCTCACAATGGCCTACTTGCCTGTGACTCCAGCTTCAAGTAGGATCCAATGCCTGTGGAGCCACACATACACAAGCACATAATAAAAAGTAAAATAAGCTGGGAGGCAGGCAGCAACAGGCAGATTTCTGAGTTCAAGACCAGCCTGCTCTACAGATCAAGTTACAGGACAGCCAGAACTACACAGGGAAACCTTGTCTCAAAAAAACCAACAATAACATGCAGTAAGATGGTCCTTCTGTATGCTGTGAATATGTGTTCCTCTCATTGGTTAATAAAAAACTAACAGACTGGTAGCCGGGCAGGAAGTTAGGCAGGAAATCCACATTGAGAATGCTAGGAAGGAGAAGAGTAGAGTCAGGAGTCGCCAGCCAGACACAGAGGAAGCAAGATGAGAATGTCGTACTGAGAAAAGGTACCAAGGCACATGGCTAAACATTAGATAAGAACTATGGGTTAATTTAAGTGTAAGAGCTAGTTAGTAATAAGCCTGAGCTACTGGCCAATCATTTATAATTTATATAAGCCTCTGAGTGATTATTTGGAAAATAGCTGCAGGACAGAGAAAAGTCTCTGATTACAATAAAAAATAAATAAAACAAATTCTTTTAAAAAGACACCATATTTACATTGTCTATGTCAACTTGCCTAGGTGATACTATCCAATAGTCTTCCAAACACTAGTCTAAATACTGCTGTGAAGGATTTTGGGGATGTGAAGTAAAACACAAGGACTTAATAGATATTAAAGTCAAATAGTTAGAGCTGTCGAACAATATAACTCACTAGCAGAACTTAGCTAGCATTCACAAGGTCCTGGTTGCTCTCCAGTACTACCAAAACAACAACAAAATATTGGTCCCAAATCACAGGTATGTTGTCTCATACCTGCAGTCTTAGCACTGAGGAGACTAAGGAACTAGGAGCGGTAGTACATGCCTGTAATTCAAGTACATGAGAGGTGGAAGTAAGAGAATCAGAAGTTCAAGGTTCCAAGCCAGGTGGTGGTTACGCACGCCTTTGATCCCAGCACTCGGGAGGCAGAGGCAGGTGGATCTCTGTGAGTTTGAGGACAGCCTGGGTTACAGCGTGAGTTCCAGGAAAGGCTTGAAAGCTACACAGAGAAACCCTGTCTCGAAAAACCAGGGGGAAATAAAAAGAAGTTCAAGTTTCCTTGGCTATATAATGTGTTTAAAGCCAGCCTGGGTTATATGAGACACTATCTCAAAGAGGGGGAAAAAATAGAATTGTTTGTTTGTTTGTTTGTTTTAAGCTTTAGGCTGCGCAAGTCGTGGTACTCAAGAGGCTGAGGCAGGATTGACACTTTGAAGTTAACCTATACTACAGAGCTGGACCCTGTCTCAAAAAAAAAAAAAAGAAAGAAAGAAAGAAAGAAAAAGTAAAAAGAAAAACTTGATGTGGTAGTGAATGTCTTTAATCCCAGCACTTGAGGAAGAGATACACAGTCTCTGAATTCAAGGCCATCCTGGTCTACATAGTGAGTTCCAGGCCAGCCAGGGCTACACACTGAATCCCTATCTAAACAAAAGGAAGGAGGGGAAAAGCAAGCAGAAAAATTAAAGCCAACCTGGAATGCACAGACAGACTGTTCAAAGGCAACAAAACACTTCCAGGTGTCTAGGTGGGTGTATAGTTCAATTAGTAAGAATGTTCACCTAGCATGTAAGAAATCTGGGTTCAGAGCTGGAGATGGCTCAGTGGCTAAGAGCACTAACTGCTCTTCAGGAAGATCGGGGTTCAATTCCCAGCACCTACATGGCAGCTCACAACTGTCTGTAACTACAGTTCCAGGGGACCCAACACCCATGGCAAAACACCAATGCACATAAAGTTTAAAAAAGTAGCGGGGCAGTGGTGGCGCACGCCTTTAATCCCATACCTGGGAGGCAGAGGCAAGAGGACCTCTGTGAGTTTGAGGCCAGCTTGGTCTACAGAGCAGGATCTAGGACAGGCACCAAAACTACACAGAGAAACCCTGTCTTGAAAAAAAAAAATTTTTTTTAAATAATTAATTAATTAAAAAGAAAAGAAATCCTGAGTTCAAACAAAATATATTCAGCTTGGGGGTGAATTCATATGGTCCCAGTACTTGACAGGAGCAGAAGTTCAAGGTCAACCTTAGCTACAAGTCAGTCTGACGCAGCCTGTGCTAAATAAGACCCTGTTTCAAAATAACAATGAAAAGCAATAGATAAAAATGCGTTAGAATTGGGTAAAACTTTTCAAAGATTGGTAGATCGGGGAGCATTATTTTGGACTGTTAAATACGGAATGTGTTTACTTGAGAAAGGCTTTGGAGGCACGTGTTGTGACTCATGCTTGTAATCCCGGTGTTTGGGAAGGGGAGGCTAAGGCCAGAGGCCTGCATCAGGTTTGTGGCTCATCAAGGCTACATACGGAGTTGCCGGCCAACATGACCTACAGTGTGAGACCCTGTCTCAAAAACAAGTTCCCAGCTCCCAAAAAAGATTTTAGTTTGGTCCATTATTCTCTTATTGCCTTTGGGAACAGCCTTTCCGACATCTACCATTATTAATTCCCATATGTGGAGGAGGAAAGGGCAAATTTTCTCCTGAGGCAGCAAACCCTATAAAACTCCAAGGTCAGCAAAACAAGATCCATATTCTGATCAATAAAAGCTGAGTGACTTAGAAAACACACACACACACACACACACACACACACACACACACACTGCTGCTGCTGCTGCTGCTGCTGCTGCTGCTGCATATTTTTGGTTTTAAGAAACAAAATGCCAGTCAGGTGTAAGGGCTCATATTTGTAGCCCTACCACCGGGAAGAGGGGCTATTTACACTTCCCTTTTTGTGGCTGTTGTATTGATTTTATTTTGTTTGAGACAGTCTCACTGTGTAGCTCCTGCTGACCCCAAACTTAATAATCCTCCTGCCTCGGGCTCTAGAGTGTTACGATGCATTTTTAATAGATAAAAGTAACCATACAGTCATAATTAGCAAGAGCTTTATTAAAACACTAGGGATCCGCAGCTTTATCTCCGGCCTGTCTAAAACAGTTCTTACTCGTTTCTGTAGGGCTTGTTCTCTGGCACAAAGGAGACACAGAGCTGCTGGTACACTCTCTGCAGGGAGGCAGGTTCATTGTCTGGTCCCAGCTTCCACCTGGCAGAAACTGGATGTACTGCTGAGAAACCAGCTCGACTCATTAGCATGTCTTTATTCTACCAAAAGGAAGATGGGATCCTCTCCAATTCTAACACCTCACTCTGCTATCATCAAAATCCTCATCAGGTCCTCAAGACAGAGGGAAGGCGGTAGCACATGGGTCCCCAGGGGTCTTGAGAACAGCAAATAAAAATAATAATAATAATAAAGGACAAATAGCCGGTCATTCGCCAACAGCTCAGCGGCTGCCCTCCACTCAATTCGACTACTTTGGCATTCTCTCTCCTCTGCTGTCAAAACTGTCCTGCAATGCGAATGCTGATGCTGAGGATGGAGGCATTTACTGTGTCCAGCTACGGTATGCGTCGGAAAAATACTTTTGCCCTGTCCCCAGGCATCCCGTTGCCAGAAATTAGCAACGGGGCGATCCCAGCGACTCTGTCAGATTCCCATCATTTCTGCTCCCTTAGTTTTCCTCTGACAGCCTCCGGATAAAGCTAAGGGCTGCATGAGCAAGTTCGTTCTCCCCGCCACCCCACGCCAGCAGAAACCCACTGCCAACCATCCCCGAGGCCAGGACGAGGCGGCCCGGGGTCAACACCTGGCACAGGTGCCTGCCAGGGATGCCTCTGCAAACCCGCAGCCCCTGCAACGCCGCAGCCCGGGAGGCGCGCGTCTCCGTCGCAGAGCAGATTACCACCGAGGTCGCTCACGTCCCCGGCGGAGGGTGACCTCGATGACCCCCGCAGGCACCTGCAGCCCTCTGCACGGCGTCGCAGGGGCCCGCGATGAGGGGCACCCCACGCCCCGCAGCCGGAAGACCTCCCCCGCTCCGAGGCCGGCTCGGGGCCGCCCGGACCGGCGCGCCGCTCGCCCGCAGCATCCGACGCGCGGCCTCCCCTCCGCCCGGCCCGCGGCGCGCGCGCGCGCGGCCCTCACCGGACTTGGGCGGGTAGCGGTACACGGAATTGGACGGGATGTCCACCTCCTCCACGCCCGCGTGCTGCCGGCTCGTGAGGGCCCCCATGGCCGCTGCGACCTCGGCGTCGCCCGGCGACGGTCTCCGCGCCTCAGCGCGCCGGCCGGCCGCACGCCCGATGCGGGGGTCGGCGGCCCGCCGCGGCCCGCTCGGCGGAGGCGCTGCGGCTGAGGCGGCAGGGAGCGGCCTGCAGGGCGCGCACCATTCTCCGCCGGGTACCGCGGCGGCGCCTCTGCCGGAGGGGGCTGCGGGGCTGAGCCGGGGGGCGCCGCCGCCTCAGGCCGCGTGATGTCAGCGGCGGCCGGCGCGCGGGGGGCGGGGGGGGGGGACACCGCGGCGGCCTCAGCCAATGGGGCGGCGGGGCGGGAGCGCCCGCGGGCCGGCCAGCCAATGGGAAGCGAGCTGCGGTGGGAGCCGGCGGCGCGTGCTTCGCGCGGAGGCTGCGGCGCGGACGCCACCCGGGGCTCAGCGGCGGCGACGGGCAAGCATCTGGGTCCTCCGGAGCTGCCCCGCTGTGCCGGAGAGGCCCCGGGTGCGTCGGGCAGAAGAAGCGTGGTCCCCTCCAGACCCGAGTAGTGTCCGGGTTGGATCACCAAGCTGGGAGCGCCTCCCCCGCGGCTCCGGGGAGGCCCGCCTCGAGCTCGCGCGCCTTTGTCCCCGGATCCCAAAGCGAGCTGCCCCGCCCTGGCAGCCAGGGCCCCACCTCCTCCGCATCAGTCGAGGGCAGACCCCCAACCGGAAGCATCTACATACATGCCTCATGCCCCTGCCGCCAGAACCCCCAAAGTGCTATGCCAATCCCACGTCCCAAATTGTCAGCAAGACCCCATAGGGCATGCTGGGCGACCCGCTAAGATGTGGCCACCCCTCTGTACAAGCTGTTTGTGCCCCCTTCCCCTGGACAGCCCTGATAGCCTTTAAGGTTTGAATTGGTAGAGCATCAAGGCAAGATAGTCACTTTCAGTCTGTCCCTTTTGAACTGTTCTTTGGAGACTTTGGAAAGACCTATGCGTGGCCTATGGGGGAAGAGTTCCCAAATAAAAAGGGAAAAGGGGGATCCAGTAGAGCAGACCTTGGACTTTCATGTACACACACACACACACACACAAAGGGGATCCAGTAGAGCAGACCCAGGACTTCCGTGTGTACACACACACACACACACACACACACACACACACACACACCCCGAACTACTCTATGATGCTGAAAGTTGACATCATGCTGAAACAGGTCAAATTCTTGCTGATCAGTCTCCCCTCCAGGGAAACAACAAAAACATAAACAACAACAAAAAACCCAAAACCCCATCAAACCCACAAACATAGAGATGTCTGTAATTGAGCAATGACATCTTCTGCCTGCCCAAGCTTCTCACTGGTGTGTGTGTGTGTGTGTGTGTACACACGAAGTCCAAGGTCTGCTCTACCGGATCCCCTTTGTGTGTGTGTGTGTGTGTGTGTGTGTGTGTGTGTACACGAAGTCCAAGGTCTGCTCTACTGGATCCCCTTTGTGTGTGTGTGTGTGTGTGTGTGTGTGTGTGTGTGTGTGTGTGTTATGGAGTTTGCAAGGGAAGTATGGTTTAAGTTTTTTGTTGTTGTTACATTTTATTTTATTTGTGTGTTGTGGGGGTCTCCTGTGACACCAGATGATTTCAGAAGTCAAAGGACAACTTACAGAAGACTTGACGTCAGTTGTGTGGGTTTGAGGGCTAGAACTCAGTTCATCAAGATTGGCAGGCACCTTTACCCTGCCGTCTGCCCCCCCCCTTTTTTTGGTTTTTCAAGACAGAGTTTCTCTGTGTAGTTTTGCACCTTTTCTGGAACTCACTTTGGAGACCAGGCTGTCCTCGAACTCACAGAGATCCTCTGCCTCTGCCTCTGCCTCCCGAGTGCCGGGATTAAATTAGGCCTGTGCCACCATCACTCGGCTCACCCCAGAACTTCCAGTTACCAAGGCTGGCCGTGAATTTCTGATTCCCCTGCCTCTGCCTCCCAAGTGTATTTTGCATTTTCATTCATTTTTAGCAGTAACCAACTGACTCTGTGCTGAAGTTACTTATGAACAATTGCCTTGGTTTTCTCCAAGGTCTCCTGGATGACAGGAACCCACTCCTATCATTCATATTGGCTGATACTGAGGAGGGTCAAGTCCCTGCTCCAGACACCCTCATCCAGGTCCGAAGGCTCCATGACGGAGTTTGGAGCTCTGCCTGCAGCCTCTGGCCCTCACCGCTAGGCTTCCAAGGTACCTTAGGGAGGGAACTGGAGCCATACTCATTTTTCTACACACAGATCATTCCTTGCAGGTGCCAGGTGCCAGGACAATACTAGGGAATCTATAACCACATTCTTTGGGAGATGGAGAAAGGAGGACTAGGAACTCCTGCATAGTGAGTTCAAGGCTAGCCTGGGCTATATGAAACCTTGCCTCATACAGAACAATGAAAACCACAGACAGAAAAACAAACAAAAGCAACATTTCTCACTGTGCTGCCCACCTCAGTACTGTTGATTACGAGATCCTCTGTCTGGGACTCTGTAGAGATGGCTCATCTTCTTGCTCTTACAAAGGACCTAGGTTTGATCCCCAGCACCCACACAGTGCCTCACAACCGGCTGTAACACCAGTTCCAGGGGATCCGATGCCCTCTTTGACCGTAGGCACCAGGCACTGTACACTGTACACTGTGCACTGTGCACTGTACACTGTACACTGTGCACTGTACACTGTACACTGTGCGCAAACAGACATTCAAGGAAAACACTCATACAGGCCCAGGGCCAGCGGTGCACGGCTTTAATCTCAGCACTTGGGAGGCAGAGGCAGGGGAATATCTGTGAGTTTGAGGCCAGCCTGGTCTGCAAAATTAGTTCTAGAACAGCTAGGGATACACAGTGAAATCTTGTCTTGAAAAAAAAGGAAGATGGGAATGAATCCCTGTTTAGGTTCCAAACAGGCAGGAGTAGGACTAGAACAGACAAAGGAATTTTTTTAAAGATTTATTTATACATATAAATATAATATAATTTATTCATACATATAAATATAAACATAAGAAAGGGATAACTACTTTGGAGAAAGGTCTGGATTAACAAGAGTTTCTGTGACTTGAGTTTGAATTCTAGTCTACAATCTAACTGCACTGATACAGTTTGGGAAGGAGCCTTAGTCAGTGCCTAGGACAAAGGTGAGGTAATTGGCTAATCTCTCCAAGGAGCCTGGGCTGGAGCTGCAGAGGCCTGTGTTTCTCCCTGGACCTTCCTTAGCTCTGTTCTGTTCACTCACTGGAGATCTGGGCCAAGGAGAATGCCTGAGGGAGAAGACTCAGAGGAGAGGAAAAATCCAGAAGTGGCTGCTATCAAGCGAGCTATAAAAATGCTTTTAACTTGAAAACCTGATCCAGGGAGGGTCGAACTCTGTGTAGGAAAATTATGTGTGAATACCAAGCATCTGGCCTCATTTATGTAAATACCCATTCTTCACCATCCCTTGAGAGAACCCAGCCTTCCAGGGTCTCGGGATTCCTTTAAGCATCCATGGAAGACAGAAGTAAAGGCCCAGAATTGCATCAGGTCCTAACCCTTCTCAGTCACAGTTGAGGGAAGAAAAAGACGGTGGCCACACAGGCCACGTGAACCCTGGGACAGCTAGTTCCTGTCCTGAGCTTTCCATCTTGTTCCTTTTGGCTGCCCTGGTTTCAGCCCAGATGTGCTTTTTCCACACTCAACACCACATGTGCTCATTTCAGCTGTCCCCCCAACAGGAAGAGCAGGGAGCCTGCAGGCCGCAGCTGACAGATACTGCACTGGAGCACGGCATTCCCTAGGCAGCAGGCCAGGGAGGCCACTGATGCCTCAGGAGGTCTGTTAGGAGTTCACACAGGACCCTGCCACTGGGCCAGAAGATGAGGGGCTGGGTCCATCTGAAGAAAACAGATGTCTCTCAAAGCCAGGATCTGCTCAGCAACACACGTGCTCTGATCCCTTTCTTGGGGGTTGGCTTCAGCCCACATCGGGCTGGGCAGACAATATAGTTAGTAGAGTACTTGCCTCCAAAGCTAGGACATGAATTTGATTCCCAGAACCCACATAAAAATGCCCAGCATGGTGGCAAGTGCTTGTCTAGTACCGGGAGACAAGTGACTGGAGGATTCCTAGATAACTAGCCGCTAGCCTAACCTATATGATGCACTCCAGACCAAGGAGAGATACTGTTCAACCCCAGTGTAGTGTCAGGAACACTGTCCTCCCTTGAAACAGTGTCTCTCATTGGTGGACAGTGTTCCTGAGACTACACTGGGGTTATTCTCTGGCCTACCCCTGCACACACACGCCGCTGTACTCTCACAAACACACACAACTCACACTTGTAGTATCATCTGCAGATAGTTGTACATCTTGCTCACATGAGCAGCCTGTACTAACACTGGAAGTAGTCTGTTCCTAAAGGCTTTGGGACCTCCGACCAAAGCTCACTGTTTCAGGACAGTAGGATGACAGCAATTGGTCCTTCCTTCTTTAGTTTGATTAGTTTGGAGACAGGCAAGCTACATCTTGCCATGTAGCTCAGACTGGCCTTGAACTTGCAGAAATCATCCTGCCTCAGCCTCCCAAGTACTGGGATTACAAGCATGTACCCTATACCTGGACCCCATGTGGCCTCTTGTCAGATATGAATTTATCTTTGTTACAAGTGGTAACAAAGATGTCAGGTGGTCCTCCAACACAGAACTGTTCCAATGGCTGCAAGCCTCAGTTGGCTCTATGACTTGACTCACTTTTCCAGCCAAGAGCAAAATGGACAACGGTGTTTATACAGCCCTGAGTAGCAGGGACTAGTGAGAGGTGAGGGAGGCTTCTCCAAGGTGGACAGACCTCACTCTTAGCATCATGGTCCCCATGAAGCCTCCCGTGCCTTGCTGTGTTGCTGGCCTGTTGCCCAGGCATCAGGCATTGGAAAAGAGAAGGTCCTCAGATATTATTTCTGCTCAGGATTACTCTGAAGAAACTAGGGATGAATATAATGGATCTATGAGAACATCACAATGAAGCTGGACAT